>NC_053391.1:461987010-462665556 GCF_905171765.1 Bufo bufo
TCACCCAGGCAGCTTCAGGGGAATGAGAATGGTGGAGGGGGGAGGGGTAAGGCAGGGATGCAGGTATACTTATCTGCTCCTGCAGATCTTCTCCCTCGACTCCAGGACCAGCAGGGATGCACCTCTTCAGGCTTCTGACTCCTTGCCCAGGAGTGCAGTGCTCTGGTGGAGGGTGGCAGCAGGTGACCCAGTGGCTGGTGGGAAACCGGAGCTGCAGGTCGAGCCCGGATCCACTTGTCTTCTTTGGGGGCAATGGAGGCAGCCAGGCAGCGTCCAAGGACGGCGGCGGGCACTCCACGGGGGACCAGGAAGGCGCCATGCCGACCTGAGTCCCCATCTAGAAAGAAAATAACAAAAAGGAGTAGAGATAGTGATCGTGTCAACCTCCTTCACCGGACACTAAGCAAAGACTGAGTTCCTCCTGGTGGAGTCGGGGGGTATAGCCCGAGGAGGAGGAGCTCTTTCATTTGCATAGTGTCCCTCCTACTAATACCTCAAGCTATACCCATGGTCTGTGTCCCCCAATGGAAAAAAGCACGAGAAAACATTTTTTATTTTCAGAGATGAACTCATTTTCTCAATGTATTAAATTGTATGGTCGTTACATCGATGATATGTTAAAAGTGTGGCAAAGAAAAGTAGCGAGCATACCACTTTTTGAAGAGTTTCTAAATCAGGGTATTGCGTCTTTAAAATTTAGTCTATAATGTGACCCCAGATCTATTGTTTTCCTGGATCTAAATCTACAGCTGACAATATTACCACCAAGGTATTGACATCCACTTTTAGGAAAAAGGCTGCGGGTAATACCACCCTCTTGGCTACTTCTTGTCATCCACCGCATGTTATAAAAAAATATATATCCATTATTATAAAGCAGAGAAGCAGAAAAAACAGCAACTAGACTGCAGGCAAGACAGTATACAGTAGAGTCCATAGAGAATGCCAGACAGTGGGCTTTATCTCTTGATATAAAAAATTTGGTGTTCCCTTATAATACTTCCAGTAAAAAGAAAAAGAGAAAAAATCACAGAAAAACGAATAACATAAATAAGTTAAAAGAAAAACCTACTATTTTTGTTACAGGCTATAGTGAAGAATTTCAGGAGCTCTGCAGGATTATTCAACGTCATTTACCAGTACTCAATTATGACAAAGATTGGAGAGATATATAGTATCAGCAGGAGTAAGATGTGTTGCACTCAAAACCCCTACTATAGGACAGAAGATTAGCCCCAGCTTATTTTTTGACCATCCAACACCAAAACATACCTGGCTTTCTTACAAATGTAGTTAAGAAATGTGGAAGTAATAGATGCATTTGTTGCAATCACATTGCAGTTTGTCAGACAGTTACCTCCACAGTGAATGGAGGAAGCCATGTGATTCAACAATATCGAAATTGCAATATGGAGTTTACAATATATGTGATTACGTGTAAAGACTGTCATCTACAATACGTGGGTTGTACGACCAAACAGATTAAAGTTAGAGTACAGAAACATCTATCTGATATTCCCCAATTTAGGACACACAATGTTTCAGCTGCAAGCCTGCATTTTGCTACTGTTCACAAAGGGGATACAGCGGCGTTTGCGGTACATGGAATAGAGAGGGTATTTGCACCGATTAGAGGGGGTGACCATAAACAAAAGCTCTTAAGCAGGGAGGCTTTTTGTATGTTTAAGTTAGGGAGTTGTGCCCCCAACGGTCTGAATAAAAAACATGACTTAGTTTTACAATATAAACTAGAAAAGCTACAATTTCTGGGGAAATTGTGTGAACTGTTCTTGCCTCTACCAGTAGTCTACAACTGGAGTGGGCAGAGTAACTGGGTGGAGTGGCTTGAGTAACTGTTGTATGGTTGGAGTGGCTGGAGTAACTGTGGAAAGGATGGACTGGGCAGAGTAACTTTATGGAGTGGGCAGAGTAACTGTGTGGAGTGTTTGGAGTGAGTAAAGAGAGTAAACATTACACTAACCAATTGATTGATCAAATTTAAAAAGTGCACATGGCAAGCTTGATAGAGTGAGAAATGCATTTCAACTTTTATTTATTTATATAGCACATTTAATTGCAATGTTGTTGCCCAAAGTGCTTCACAGTTACATTAAAACATACATTTATAAAAACATTAGCAGCCGATTTGTGTAGGTGGGCTTGAAAATGGGGGAGTTGTGGCAGTTTAGAAATCATGTCCTGATTTTTCAGCTCACACTCTAGCTTTTGTCACTCTGCTGGCTGCTCACACAACTGGGTTCCTATGGCAACTCACATCACAGCAAGGGCAGAGAAGAGCGGTTAAAAACAAACTGCTCCAACTTGCTCACTTCACTGGCAGTTGCCATCTTCAAACGGTTGTATTTTATAAATCCTACAGTGAAGAGCTTTATATTGTGAGAATCACAAGACCCAGACCTACATTTTGATGCACAGTATGTCTCTGAAATATTAAAAATGAAAGCACAGTCGCAGTTTAGAAATTGCCCTTCAAATTTGAGGTGGCTAAAGTGGAGTTTCAATGAATGTCAATGGGCGGCATGAGTTGCAAACAAATGGTCATATTGTGAATACTATCAGGACTATGGCTTAGCCGTGGACATTATTGTGGCAGCAGGGATAGCTGAACGTTTTGATATAAGATTTGTGTAGGTGGGCTTGAAAATGAGGGAGTGGAGGCAGTTTAGAAATCATGTCCTGATTTTTCAGCTCCCACTCTAGTTTTGAACATTCCGCCATTCATTCCTATGGGACCAATTTCGCCACAAAAACGCAGATATTTCGTGAACCATTCGGCGAAACGTTCCACAAAGTAATAGCACGCCAATCTTGAACAATCCGCACGTTTCGGTATATTACTGTCTATGTAGTGTAAAAACTGTGGGAGGTGTTAGGGTGGTAAATTTGGCTATAATAATAAGAATATATATGTGAGATAACAGTAAGTAGTCTTGCCATGCAAGAACACTTAATACAATGTTTTTAACAAGCTAGATCCCTCGGGATGGCTTTTTTCAGGTGTTTGTGGTCTCCCCTCCCATAGTGAGCATGTGATGGGAACACTTAATTAGCTGTGGTCCAACACATGCTTAAAAGGAAGGGGTTTCTTTTCACTTTTATATGTCATGATGAAGGACCGGTATACAGAGGTCCGAAACGCGTAGACTGTACAAGTGTTTGATGTCTGGATTTTACCGCAAGTAAATATAGATCATCGTTTATAAGGGAAGCTGGATTTTACAACCTTTTTCAATAATATTTAAGTATATTCATTTTTTTAATTCTTGGAGAACCCCTTTAAAGGGGTAGTCTAACTTTAGCAAATGGCATTTTTCATGTAGACAAAGTTAATACAATACTAATGTACTGTGCTGGCTTGATTAATTTTTCCATCACATTATACCCTGCTCATATCCAGGGGTGGCCATGCTTCCACATTATAGGAAAAATTGTATTGTGCATACACATGCAAGAGCAGCAGCTCCTGTCCCAGCTGCCTTGTATCTGCATTCGCAGCAGTGACAGAGTATAATGCGATTGAAAAATGAATCAAGCCAGCAAGGGAGGCAATATGGACAATCACAATACATTAGTAAGTGCCTTGTATTGCCTACATGATAAATGCCATTTGCTGAAGTAAGACAACCACTTTAAGGCTGCCATACTCATTAGTGTATTGTCAGAATGTGTACGGTAAGTTCCCAGTTCTCCCTGAAGAAAACGGGGGAGAAAAGGATCAGCTGAATTGAATCTATTCACCCTTCAACCAAGAAGATAAGTCACCACCAGAATATTGTGGCAGTTGTTGTCTCCCCATTGACAACACATACTGTACGTACATGCTTGGGCGAGCTGAAGATATATCTGTATGGGGTAGAAGAGAGAGAGAGCTGTTGGGCTGACAGCTACTGAATGTGTATGGCCAGCTTAAGGCCTTAAACATAAGGTTATATGATCCACAATTCCTGTTTTCTTCACAGAGGCACCCTAAAATGGAACGGTTAGCAGCAACGGTGCATGGAAACCAAAAATAAGATCTGCACCACCAGAAGAACAAGCTTGATTGACAATGTTTCCATTGCCTTCTATTATCTGAAGAACTTATTGCACCCTTTTAGAAAAATAAGCACCAGAAATAGGATGCTACATTTGGGAGCCCCCAGCGTATTACACTTTACGGACAGACAGGTATAGATATATAATGAGTAAGAAAACACAGTAATACTTTTCCTCCAGATCCTGGTGATGAATCAATCATGTCGATGCCCATGCAGTCGGGAAGGATCTGCCCATTGCAGATGACATGTGGTATGTACACGTGACCTTCAATGCAGCATTCAATAAACTCCATGTTGTTCTCTGTTAGCGTTCCAGTCTTGTCCGTAAATATATATTCAACCTATAGTTTAATACACGGAGAACACTAAAGATTAGAAATGCAATGCTTAAAAGTGATCAACTGGAAATCAATAGAGCATCAAGTCCAGCTAACATGATAAAAGTTATGACTGTATGCCGCTCTCTGCTTTCTTGGTACTTTCGCACTAGCGGCAAGGAACTCCGGCAGGCTGTTCCGGCTGGTGAATCAGTCTTGTTTTCTTCCGGGCGCCTCTCGGCATGTTTACCGTGCTGCTGGATGCACGGTAAACATGCCGAGAGGCGGCCGGAAGAAAACAAGACTGATCCGATGGGGCTGGAGCTGGAGCGGTAATCCGGGGGCACGCGTGCACTAGCGGCAGCACGGATCCGACAGGCTGTTCACTCGCCGGAACAACCTGCCGGCGTTCCTTGCCGCTAGTGTGAAACTAACCTTAAAAAGCATCTTTGATGCAAAGTGTCATACAAATAAATTAAAAGAGGCTCAGGCACCAGCCTAATTACGGTCTGCAACGCTATTATCTGGATACATAAAGACCTACCATTAAGATCAGCAAAAGCGATTAGCAACAGTGAGTTTATTAGAAAGATTCCAAACAGAAGGTGCTAATTATAGCCCCACACGCGCCTCTTCCTCGATATCAACACCCCTGTGTATTTACACACAGCTCACAGAATAAGACGTAAGTACCAGCTGCCTTTCACCATGTGGCTATGGATACAAACTGAAACGCAGACGTCAAATCGCTATTAGAGAAATGGTCAGCAACTGCAACTCGACTACAGAAGAGCATTATAGTGCAGGATTGTCCTGTCGTACTGATTTTATTAGGGCTGTATAGCAAATATGGCAAATGAATTTAAAGGCTATGTACACCTTTGGGGACAATTTTCTTTTATGATTTCATTTTACTAGTTTTGATCGAGCCCCGTAGTGCTCGGGCCAAACACATCGGGATGTTCGGGTGCTCGACCCGAGTATAATGGAAGTCAATGGGAGAACCCGAGTATTAAACCAGGTACCCCCTGCTCTGAAGAGGGGAGGGTGCCTGGTTCATAGGAAAATGTCAGAAATTGATGGAAACACCACCGAAATGGTTCTGGAACAGCATGGGGAGGATGTTTGGATGCATCTTGTACTCGCAGGTTGCTGCTGGAAAGTATGTTGTCCGAATAGTACGCCACTTTTACAGACTGACAATAATACGCACAAAACCGAAGAATTTTTTTTTAGAGGAAAAATTTATAGGAACATTCTTTCCAGTATATATATATATTTATTTTTTATTTATATTTATTTTTATTTTAAAGATCATAATATTAATACATAAACCGATATTGATCACATCGGTATACATCGTATGACATTCATAAACATCATTATTGACAAGTTATAGGAATCATCCTACATTCATAATCACATCGATATACATAATATGACAATCATAAACATCATTATAAACAAATAATTCCCTCCTTGTGACACTAGGCCGCGCATCAGAGTGAGGGTGCTGGCGGGGTGTCATGAAATTGTCCTAGGCTTTGGAGAGTGTTGCTCTGCCTCTGTTGGAACTGCTGTGTGTTCCCCTTGTCTCCCCTCCTCGGTTGGCCAAGGAACTACGGACTCTGCCGCCAGCGTTGTCAGATGGAAATTTTTGGAGCAATTTTTCAACAAAGATCTTCTGGTATTGCACCGTTTTGCTCGTCCGCTCCATCAGAGGAATGAGAGAGAATAAGTTCTCTTTGTAGCGGGGGTTTGAGAAGGGAGAACAACCAGTAATCCGTGTTGTCTAAAATGCGTATAATGCGCGGGTCGCAGGAAAGGCAGCCTAACATGAGGTCAGCCATGTGTGCCAGAGTACCAACATGCAAGACTTCGCTGTCGTCATCAGGAGGATCACTCTCAATCTCCTCATCCTCTTCTGCCCACCCACGCTGAACAGATGGAATTAAACTTCCATGGGTTCTACCCTCTGTAGCGGAGGCAACCGTATCCTGCTCCTCCTCCTCTTCATCATCCAATTCGCGCTGAGAAGACAAACTGAAGGGTGTCTGTCTGTCACCCTGTGTAATGTCTTTCCCCATTTCCACCTCTTCCACATGCAAAGCGTCGTCCTCAATTGTGAGCAGCGAGCGTTTGAGTAGACACAGAAGTGGGATGGTCACGCTGATAATAGCGTTTTCGCCGCTCACCATCTGTGTTGATTCCTCAAAGTTTCTTAAAACCTCACAGAGGTCAGACATCCATGCCCACTCCTCGTTTGTGAATAGCAGAAGCTGACTGGAAAGGTGACGACCATGTTGCAGCTGGTATTCCACTACTGCCCTTTGCTGCTCACAAAGCCTGGCCAACATGTGGAATGTGGAGTTCCAGTGCGTGCTCATGTCGCACAACAGCCGGTTAGCTGGCAATTTCAAGAGCTGCTGCAACGTTGACAGACCGGCTGAAGCTGTCGGTGACTTGGGAAATGTGCACACACGCGGCGCACCTTCACCAGTAGCACCTTCACCAGTAGCTCAGGCAAATTGGGGTAGGTTTTGAGAAACCCTTGAACCACAAGGTTGAACACGTGGGCTAGGCATGGGATGTTTCTGAGCTTGCCGAGCTCCAAAGCCACCACCAAGTTACGGCCATTATCAGACACAACAATGCCTGGTTCTAGGTTGAGTGGCGAGAGCCACAGCTCAGTCTGGTCTCTTATCCCCTGCCACAGTTCTGCGGTGGTCTGCTGTTTGTCCCCTAAGCATATCAGCTTCAGGACGGCCTGTTGCTGCTTCCCCACTGCAGTGCTACACTGCTTCCAGCTACCAACTGGTGCTGCACGCGGATAATTCGGAGGTGGAAGTGGAGGCGGAGGAGGAGAAGTGGGGGTTGGAGCCACTAATGTAGGTGCTGGCGAAAACTCTGATCGACGTAGGGCCCTCAATCCTTGGCGTCGGTAGCACCTGTGCCATCCCAGGGTACGACTCGCTCCCGGCCTCCATAACGTTCATCCAGTGTGCCCTCAGGGAAATGTAGCGTCCCTGGCCGAATGCACTTGTCCATGTGTCCGTGGTTAAGTGGACCTTCCTAGTAACTGCGTTGGTCAGGGCACGTGTGATGTTACGGGACACATGCTTGTGTAAGGCTGGGACTGCACACCGTGAAAAATATTGGCAGCTGGGGACTGAGTACCGCGGGACAGCCGCCGCCATCGGGCTGCGGAAAGCCTCAGTGTCCACAAGCCTAAATGGCAACATTTCCAGGGCCAGTAATTTGGAAAGTTGCGCATTTAGTACTATGGCCTGTGGGTGGGTGGCTGGGTATTTGCCCTTGCGTTCAAATGCCTGAAGGAAGGACATTTGTACGGTGCGCTGGGACACGGAAAAAGTGTACTGGATGTCACTAATATTTTAGGGATGCGCACACTTTAAACAAGAGAGGCGCGGATAATTTAACTATCTGCAGCGGACACAGTCTACGGAAAATGTGCACATATTTTAGGGATGCGCACAATTTACACAGGTATTTTGCGCATAATGCGCTAAAAATATATATTGCTGCTGTCACACACAATAGTCCTTAGACTTTTGGGTCTCTGAAAAGTTTGTATAAAAATCTTCCTATTACACTCCCTACACTGTCTGTCCCTTCCTATGCACAGCTCTCCCTAATACTGAGCAATTTAGCGCAGGTTGCGCTACAAACATATTTTGCTGGTGTCACACACAATAGTCCTTACAAGGACTTTTAGGTCTATGAAACGTTTTTGTAGAAAAATTTATTTCAATTACACTCCCTACACTCTCTGTCCCTTCCTATGCTCAGCTCTCCCTGACTTAAAATTAGTCGAACACGTGTCATCGGATGCTATATAGCACCCGATGACGCGTTCCGGCCAGCCAGTCACTATAATGCCAGTAGCCAACATGGCTACTGGCATTACAGTGAGGGCAGTACTTACCTGCACGTTTATTGGATGCTTAGCAGCCGCGAAACGTGCGGGAAGGAGACTCGAGCATTGCGCTCGAGCACATGCGGTACTTAGCCAAGTACTGCCATGTGCCGAGCATAGCGATGCTCGAGCCGAACTGGTATTCGGCCGAGCATGCTCGTTCAAAACTACATTTTACTCATTTGGGGCTAAAAATCATTTTTTCAGTTGGTCTTTATTAAAAATTGAGCCATTGCGTCACAAAGGTTTAACTATTTTTCTAGCTGTGTGCATCCTACTTTCACTTTGCGCCGGTCATCTAATAACCTTTATCTGTAAAATACTAAGAGGTCATAAATACTTATTTAAAAGTCTCTTTACACGGGGCATGGGACTAAGCATTCCTTCCCGACATTCCCGATAATCTGTTCAATTGTCGGCCCGTGTAAAGGGCCCTTTAGCCACATTCTAACCAGTGAGATAAGGAATGAGCATTGATGAGTGTTTATGAGGTCTGAGAGCAGAGATAAGGAGCCCATCAGCTCCCTGCCTGATGGAGCAGAGAGAAAATTTAGATCCTGCTAGTAGAGCATCTCAGCTCTGTACAGAGAAAGGGACTCAATATTTATAAAGACCAACTGAAAAAAAGATTTTTAGCTCATGTTGAGTACAATTAACTAATAGAAAAAAAATGCCCCCAAAGGTGTACAAAGCCTTTAAGTGGTGTGCTTATATTTTAGCAACAGGTGGGCATCACTGTGGAGTGCTCTCTGCTATTATTCAGAGCCCCTCTTCTCTGAGTGACAGCTGTAGCATACAACCAAAAAGACCACTAGAGCTGTCACTCAGAGCAGAGGGAAAGGGCTGTGAAGCAGCTCAATGCAGAGAGCACTTCACAATGAAGCCCCACCTCCTGGACACTAAAGGAGCACAGTTTGGCAGAATGGAACTTCATGTTCACACTACTCATGATGATAAAATCTCCACAAAAGGTATGTTTACACTGTTGTCCACAGACCATAACTAATGCTGTCAGCAGTTTAACATGGTCAAAACTGCTGATAGATTCCCTTTAAACCCATGGCTGTGGTGCTATGAGATAAACACAATAACTACAAAAGTACTTAATATAGAAAAAAAAAACTAAACTAAATACCAGCTTTAAGAAGATACAAGCAAGAAGAAAACATTCTCAAGCAGGACAAGCACGTTTAAAATATGGGGATGTATCAAAACTGGTGCTAAATATTTTTCAGCTATTACAAAATGAAAGCAGCTACTTAAATAGTTGACACTGACAACTGCTCAGTTTTTTCAGCATCAGTTTTGATACAGATAGAAACAAGCATATGGATCACAGGAATGGAGGGAAGCTACAACAAAATATGACTTGGGGTACTTTCACACTAGCGTTAGAAGAATCCGGCAGGCAGCTCCGTTGCCGGAACTGCCTGCCGGATCCGGAAATCCGTGTGCAAACGCATACCATTTGTTTCCGGATCCGTTTGACAAATGCATTGAAACACCGGATCCGTCTCTTCGGTGTCATCTGGAAAAACGGATCCAGTATTTATTTTTTTCACATTTTTAAGGGTCTGCGCATGCGCAAATCGGAAAACCGGATCAGTTTTTCCAGAACACTTGGTATCGGATCCGGCATTAATACATTTCAATGGAAAATAATGCCGGCATACCGGCAAGTGTTCAGAAATTTTAGCCGGAGAAAATACCGCAAGATGCTGCAGTAATTTCTCCGGCCAAATACTGTAAAAGTGACTGAACTGAAGACATCCTGATGCATAATAAACGCATTGCTTTCCATTCAGAATGCCTTAGGACAAAACTGAAGCGTTTTTTTCCAGAATTGAGCCCCTAGAACTCAATACCGGAAAACTTTAACGCTAGTGTGAAAGTACCCTTATTACAACATCAGACACCAAAAATGACCCTTCTAAGATAGCTCATTGGTATTGAGAACACTGTTATAATGTGTCACAGTTACAGTATTAGGCTGGGGCTATTATGGAGATCTTTGCCCATTGCACATTGTCTTTAATATTTCAATTTCCTCCCTAGAAGACAGTCTACTGGTATTATGGATCATAACATTCTGATGCAATATGATCCACAACTTGGTGATACTGGAGATCAATATTACACAAGGGATCATGCACATTGGCAGAGAGTATCTACCACAGTGCACAAAACTTGTATGTCTCCTTTAGTATGGAGCGGTCTTGCACTCCATATTTCTCGGTCAGACTCAAATTAACGAATATTGTGCCTAAGTGTTTGGGGATAATACCTTGAGTCATATGGGCAATTAGGGCTCTATGCAAAAAACACATTCTTGAGACCCTACAAATACACTTTTTAAAAACTTGCCATAGATTCTAATGTGAAGGAAATGGGGTAACAACCTAAGGAATTATCAGCTATTCTACTGTATGTCAAAGAAGAATTTATCCAGATGCTTCACCTGTCCGAGCTCTTCATTCAGATCTGACGTGTTCACAAGTGGACCTTCTCCTGTTGTCTCATCAAACATCTCCTCATCCCAGGTGAGGAAATAAGAACCCAGAAATTTCTGCATTTCCACAGTGACGTACATAGAGACAGGGATAATGTAGTTGAAAAGGACCATGAAAGCCAGAAAGTCTGTGAAAGCTCTGATAAACTGAAACGGCACAAAACAGACATTTCTTACAACTCAACAAACGAGCATCAGAAAAAAAAAGTACTCGTCTTCATTTTACTTATACCTTTAACTTTAGTCATTAGTTATAACCAAATGCACTATTGAAAATGGGCATATTGATGTCGACAAAAGAGCGCTGCAGGCAGAAGGCTGGAAAGCTATCTTTTGGCATTAAGTTAACCAGAACCAGGGATTCCCAGCCAATCTGCTTAGTTGGTACTTGCCAGGCCTTAAACTGTGTAACATCTGCGATCTGAAGAGTGAAGGCACATTCAGCTTAAAATGGCCGTTACCTGAAGTGATTCTTCACATTTGCATGATATTTCAAGGTGCAGGGGTAGACACCTTTGGTGCTAGGTTTCTTTGAGGGAAACAAAAAGATGTTTATGAAGAATGTTAAAGGGGATGTCCACTATTTTAATATTGATGCCTTATCCTCAGGATAGGTCATCAATATCAGATTGGCAAGGGTCCGACTCTTGGCGTCCCCGCAGATCAGCTGCTCTCGTATGAGAGCTGCCTTCTCTTCACTGTTTACCTGCTTTCCATCTACATTGCAGCAGTGAGCAGTGTAATTACACCTAAGCCGCACCATTCACTTCAAATGGGATGGCTCCTTCCTATGCACTTGAATATGAATGAGCCATCCTATTGAAGTGAATGGGACGGCTTAGGTGTAATTACACCTACTCACCGCTGCAGTTGCGAAGGCAAGCAGTTAAACACTGAAGAGAAGGCAGCGCTCGTACGAGTGCAGTCTTCTATTCAATCAGCTGATCGGTGGGAGTGCCGGAAATCGGGCCCCCACTGATCTGATACTGATGACCTATCCTTAGGATAGATCATCAATATTTAAAAAGCGGACAACCCCTTTAAAGGGTTAGTCTCATCTCAGCCTTTAATGGCTGGGATGGGAAAAACTTGAGTAAGCTTCAGCCATGGGTAGTCAAAGTTACAGAAATTCACAGTGAAAAAGTCACTAGTATACGTATCTGTAATCTTGCGCTGCAGGTTTTCAATGCGATGTGGGAAGATCACGAAGCGTGACAGCGAAACCCGGGTCAGGCGATACCGAAGTGTGCATACCATTGTTTTATGTGTTTTATCAGAGATACTGTTGTAAGTACAATAAATCTTTGCACGTGATGGTGGCAGTCTGGGCTTCACTATTGTTGCGACCTTTAATTACCCACAGGAGTGTTGGACAGAGGAGGGATCCTCGGGTATACCCCTTGCAGATCCTTCCCCGTGCCTTTTGTAACCCGTAACAAGAAGGGAGGAGGTGTATCAAGCAGCGCGGTTTTCCACTTTCTTGAAAGTTACAGAAATTGCTGCGTGGCCTGCTCTCCGCTGTGTTCGTAACTCCCATAGCAGTACACAAACAGCATATCCCAGCAAGCTGCGCTGTTTCCGTAACTCCCAGTTTATCAGAAACAGTGAAGATGGCTGTGCTACGCGGTTTCTGTAGCTCCCAATCACTCCTATGAGATGAGAAAAACAAAAACATGTTCCCATAAGTCTGTCTATCTCTGGCCTGCACTTACTCATCTTGTTTCCATCTTGGCCATAAAAGGCTTAGATAAGACTAAACCAGTGTTGCGAACTGTCCAGAAATTCCTGGACAGTCCTTAAAAATAGGTGACTTTTTTCTTGTGTCCGTGAAAGAAAAATATGTGTCTGTGTTTTTTTTTTAAAGGGAACCTGTCACCGGGATATTGGGTATAGAGCTGAGGACATGGGTTGCTAGATGGTCGCTAGCACATCCGCAATATCCAGTCCCCATAGCTCTGTGTGCTTTTATTGTGTAAAGAAAACGATTTGATTCATATGCAAATTAACCTGAGATGTGTCAGAGCTTGAAAATATGACTTTTCTCTGGTCACACAAGTAAGGCTACTTTCACACTTGCGGCAGGACGGATCCGACATGCTGTTCACCATGTCGGATCCGTCCTGCAGCTATTTCGCCGTGCCGCCGCTCCGTCCCCATTGACTATAATGGGGACGGGGGCAGAGCTCCGGCGCAGCCTGGCGGTGCACGGCGAAAGGCCGCCGGACTAAAATTACTGCATGTCAGGCTTTTTAGTCCGGCGGCTTTACCGCCGTCCCAATTATAGTCAATGGGGACGGAGCGGCGGTCCGGCGGCACGACGAAATAGCCGCAGGACGGATCCGACAAGCTGTTCACCATGTCGGATCGGTCCTGCCGCAAGTGTGAAAATACCCTAAGATATGACTCTTTATGTTAATTTGCATATGTATCAAATTGGTTTATTTACACAATAAAAGCACACAGAGCTATGGGGACTGGGTATTGCAGATGTGCTAGCGGCCATCTAGCAACCCATGTCCTCAGCTCTAGACGCAAAATCCCGGTGACAGGTTCCCTTTAAGGCTGGTGGTACTTGACTAGATTATTTTGGTGGTAATTATCATCATTTTCCAGCTCACAGTAAATGCTGGTAAATGAGTTCTTATCAGTATATTGAGTTATAGACATGTATTACTTTTAATCTTTATAATTCATTATGGTTTTCCACTTTGTCCGCAAAAAATGTTGGCTGTCTGTGATTTAGGCAAAAGTTGTACAGAAAAAATTGTGGTTGGTTGTCAACCATGGACTAAACCTTTAATAACCACAACACAGATTTACTAATCCTAAAGATGGTATAGGCTTAGACAGGCTATGTAGACCTGCACTGTATTTAGAAGATAAATCTAGTGCAGGGATAGACACCTTTTACTGATTGACTTACTTTAAGACAGAATTTAGGCCCTTCCAGCTAAACCCTGCTATCTTGGTGAGCATGCTGGGGAAAAAAAGTGTAGAAATTCTAGATGGGCCAATGTGCGTAATTTTTTGGACAGATTTTTGCCACAGACACATTAGTAAATCTGGGGCACTGTGTTATGCCAAGTGCTGTCTGAAAGGGTGGTGCAGGACACAGGGATTCTCTCTTCAGGTTTTTGGAATTTGGCGTGTTCCTTAAAGAACTTAGATTAGCTATGCGTCTTCTGAATTAGGGCAACATTATCGTTCCTGCTTGTTCTACTTTTTCTGAACCTCCTCCATTTCGTTTTAAAAACAAAAGCAAAGAAGTTCATCAATCAACATTAAGAATGGGAGTTAAATATAGAACAATGGAGCCAAGGAGCTCAACGAAGGAGAGAAGAAATACGTCAGGAAAGCCTGTAGAATAAACAGTAATGAATTGAGAGCTGCACAGGAGGAAGCGAGAAGCTCAGGATGGAAAGAGAGCAGAGCGGAGGAAAGCAAGCATACAAAGCGTGGCAGAGGGAAAGTGGAGCAGCTAAGCATAATTGTGCAGGGTGGCAGCTAAAAGGAAACTAGACGGTTAAAGAAAGGAGGGAGGGAGAGATGAAGGTGCCATCTGTTAACCATGAATATAAAAAAAAAATTGACTTATTATTCTAAACCTACAATACTATTAAAATTTTCTTCCAAAATCAGAACATCTCCAAATTGTCCCTTAGACTCTGTACACACTTCTGTGATACCTACCTGTATTTTCCAGACTATAAGACGGGGGGGAATGTCAGTGCGTCTTATAGTGCAAATGCTAATGACTGCTTCCATTGGTATGTAGGAGGTAAGTGAGTGAATCGCTGTGCTGGCGGTATTCACTGCACTGTCTGATCTATGGTCTAAGAAGTAATTATACCTGCTCACTGCTGAGGCTTGCGACTGCAAGCAGGTAAACAATGAAGAGTGCGGATCAGCAAAACACAGGTACTGCGCCTTGTGCATTGCACATTTTCCGCCAACCCTATGATAGAAATGCGTATTCTTGTCCTTGATTGAGGACAAGAATAGGACATGCTATATCTTTTTTTGCAGGGCTGCAGAACAGAACTATGTGCTGTCCTCATCTTTTGCGGCCCCATTGAAATGAATGGGTCCGCACCTGTTCTGAACAAATGCAGACCAAGAAATACGGTCATGTGAATGGACCCTAATGCTCCAAGCAAACAGATGAATGAGCACTTATCTGCAAAACATGAAGCTTATCAGCTGTTACCTGCAAATCATAACTACCAGCACAATACTTCAACAGCCCCAAAACGTGTTCTGCAATAATGTAGATCAATAACACTTAAATGTGGCATTTATAGTTCCAGTAAATACTGTTCTCCATGACATCCCAGAACATCGCACACAAGTCAATGGAAGGATCGATCCCCCTACAATGTAATACAAGCTCTACATGCTAGGACCGTTCTCATAAGCTAATAAGCATAAAATATTCATTACGCCGATTCAATCTCTATTTTACTATATAGTGCATGGAGAACGTCACAGATCATTGAGTGCACTCTGCTGCATAGGGGAGGCTTATAATGGGCTTGCAGAATGGAAGTCATCTGGGCGGACACCTGTGTCACCGCTCTGAAGTGCTGCACAGAACATAATTCTGCTTACACATATGTACAGGTAGCAGTCATTATCCCATTTCCACTCAGGTTAATAATAAAACATGGAATAAAAAATCCTGATCATTACCACATTTCTTTGTCTTTCAGAGTCCGTCTTCTGGTTGTACCAGGGCTCATCTCGGAAAGCCTCGCTCTGCCACACGTACTTTAGCACAGTGTTAATTAAGGCTTTGCTGATCAGAATACACAGGTACACAATGAGAAAAGCATTCATTGACCTAGAGGCAATAGGGAATTTGTTGTTATTTGGTTCATGACATCAACATCAAGGCCTCATGTGCAAGGCCATGTCCATACTTCAGTCCGCAAACCTCAGATCCGCAAAATGTGGACACCATCCATGTGCGCAATGCAAACCAGACCATGACATGTTCTGTAATTTGCAGAACAAACATACATGTTTGGACAGTACATGGATGACATCCATGTGCTATCTGTTTTTTGTTTTTTTTTGTGGATCCATAGAAATGAATGGGTCCGTGTGCTAACTGCAAAATGTGCAGATAGGACAGTTGTGTGCATGAGCCCTTCCTTTTACCAGGGATAGGTCAGCATTCAATTACAATTATCAATTTTGGGAATGGTGGACCCTGTACTATCTATATATAGGTGATATCTGTTATTCTAGTCCTACTTGTGATGAAAATGAGATGGATGCTGAAAAGTGATCTTTACAGACCAACGAGTTCCACCTATTATTAGGCCTTGTGGCCAGTGTGAAAACTACGATTTTAAGATTTTAAAAAAATATATAGATAGTGACATGGAAAATTAAAAATAACATCAAACATTATTTTAAAATATGTTTAACATAAAACTTGATTTAAACAGGTCATTTTCCGATGACATAGTCAGATGACAATTAACCCCACATGGGGGCACATGGATGTCACTGAGTAGGGTTCACCATTCACAATATACATAGCATGGGTGAAGATAAGTATTGAATCTGGGATTCCAGCTGTTCACAAGAATGGGGGTTCAAAGTCCCCTGTTTTAATGGAGTGGTGGTCAAGCCCTGCCGCTCCTTTCAGAGTCTATGGAACTGCTGGAATTAGGGAGTGCAGCCCTTGACCACTGCTCCATTCATACAGATGATATGGGATACTCATTCCTGTGATCAGTGGGCATCTCAGCAGTTAGACCTTCTCCAAGGAGACACATAAACTATCCTGTGGACACTGTCATCTGGGACAACCCCTTTAACTAAAAAGAAAACCATTAGTAAAAAAAAATAGCAATGGAATATAAAAGGGTGTCTGTCAGAAGATGTGTACCAATGAAAATGGCTGCCATGTTGCAAGTGCGCTTGGCATCTGAAGGCATCAGTGTTGGTATTTTGTTCATATGTGTCCACATTGCTGAGAAAAATGATGTTTTAATAAATGCAAATGAGCCTCTAGGAGCAACGGGGGCGTTGCCATTACACCTAGAGGTTCTGCTCTCTCTGCAACTGCTGCACCCTTTGCAATTTAATTGACAGGGCCAGGCAGTGAAAACGTCATCGCTAGGGATGAGCGAACCCAAACTTTACAGGTTTGGTGTTCGGGCTGTGTAGGAATTCCATTACGGATTCTGTTATAATGGAATTCGTAGACAGAATGCAAAACGGAGGTCTTTAAGAGGCATTCCGTTTTGATCCGTCATAATAGAAGTCTATGGCCAAGCATAACGGATCAGTCTGATTTCCATTATGCAGGACTTTGCATTCTGTTTTGCATTTTGTCTACATAATAACAGAATTCCTACACAGCCCGAACACCAAAGCTGTAAAGTGCGGGTTCGCTCATCCCTAATCATCATGCCTGCCCCTGTCAATAAAAGTGGAGAGGGCACTGCAGTTGCAGAGAGAGCAGAGCCTCTAGCTGTAAAGGAAACTCACCCGTTGCTCCTAGAGGATCATTTGCATATATTAAAACTTCATTGAACATGGGACCAACACAGATGCCTTCAGCTTCCAAGCACACATGTAACAGGTCAACCAGTGTCATAGATACAAATCTGCTGACAGATGCCCTGTAAAATGACATTAAAAGTGTTTTTTGAGAATGGCACTCCTGTGAGCACCGCAGCCTTCTTCCAGCTCACCAAGCACAGCTCCGTACATTGTATAGCAGATGTGCTTGGTATTGCACTGGCCTAGGGAAAGCTGAAGGCCGCGGCGCTACTGTCAGCATCACTGCCTGCCTTCTCAAACAGCTGATAGGCGCGGGTCTCGGGTTTTAGACCACCACCGGTCAGATATTGATAACTTATCCAGAGGATAGGTCATCAGTATAGAGCTCCCGGAAAAACCCTTTAAAGGAATTCTGTCATGACATTTGAGGTCTATAACCTAAACATATGGCCAGGTCCGTACTAATAACCTGAATCCAAAACTGTCCTTATTAAATCTGCCTGTGGCTCTATTAGCACATAAAACAGGTTTTTATAACCTGTTATTCACCTACCTAAGGTGCCCAAGGGGACGTCGCTTAATACAGGGTGCCCAGCTGCACCCATCTCCGTCTGGTGCCCAGCGCCGCCTTCCCAGTTGAAATCGCCGCCTTCCTCACCTCAGCCCCGCCTCCGCAATCGTCCGGTCCCTCTGCCAGATCCCGCGCGTGCGCACTAGGCATAACCTGAGGGTCCGGACGATTGCGGAGGCGGGGCTGAGGTGAGGAAGGCGGCGATTTCAACTGGGAAGGCGGCGCTGGGCACCAGACGGAGATGGGTGCAGCTGGGCACCCTGTATTAAGCGACGTCCCCTTGGGCACCTTAGGTAGGTGAATAACAGGTTATAAAAACCTGTTTTATGTGCTAATAGAGCCACAGGCAGATTTAATAAGGACAGTTTCGGATTCAGGTTATTAGTACGGACCTGGCCATATGTTTAGGTTATAGGCCTCAAATGTCATGACAGAATCCCTTTAAGCTTCAAGTCTGTGGTTTCAGAATGCCATAGTTATGAATATTGGCAATAATATGAATATGTTGCTAATTAACTGTCTATTACCAGAAAACTACAGAATTTTATATTATGTCTATGAGGTTTGGTGGGTGTCCTCCCACATTATATTGTCACATGTGGCTGCTCTTATGAATAATACACTTTACTTTTCAACAGCGGATCTTTTCTGTGATTTGGACTGGTAATTTAATGCCATCTTGGTTTCCATTCCAGTGTATATAGCAACACCTAGAATCAGAAAAAAGAGAGATTGTTACTTGAGAGCAAGGAAGACTAAGGTCTACTCAATTAACACATAAACTAGACCTAAACCCTCATCAGTTATCTGATCCTCTCGCCAGATACAATATTTAAAATGTTACTTTCACCACATTTGCTTTGCAGCTTTACAATCAATGTGCTGTATCAAAGTAACGTCTAGCCTTAAAGAGAACCTGTAATCTTTCCTGATTTGTCTATAGTAGTAACTACTTGCATTTCTGACGTAATACCAGTTCTGGAGTATATTTTCTGATGGCTCTTTGTTGTACCATTCCTTACTTATTCCTGCTAGAAGTTATGAAAGAACTGCTAGCAGTTTGCAGCGAAGATCCAGATGGATGTTACCAGTGTGTGTAGGGGGGGCTGCATGGTTTCTCACTAGCAGCGCTGATTGGATAGTGGCAGACTGTGCAGGGACACACCTCCAACTGGTAGCAGCCATCTGGACCTTCATTGCAAACTGCTAGTAATTCATTCCTAACTTCTAGCAGGAATAATAAGGGAATGGCACAACACAAGAATAGATGCTCCAGAATTGTTATTACAAGGAGAATGCAAATAGTTATTAAAGCAGACACGTCGGGAGACTTTATAGGTACTCTTCAAGTATTATTTTACAATAGTTTAAATTTGTTTTCCAATTTTTTAAAATATAACTTTCCATCTGATGGAGCATTATTTTGCTGATACAAAGCCTCTAATCCCCTGTATAGACACAGAGATAAAAGGTAAAATCTACATACATTATACATGAAACTCCCTCTAGTGGTGGCTGATGGTAGGCAGAATGTTATTGTTTAGCTACATGGCTTTTCAGAGGATATGGAGATACATGTAAAAATAAAGCTCCAATAGTTATAATCTCAGCACAGTATATTGGCCTAAAAATGACATGGTGGACGTAGGTGATGACATGGTGACTTAATCTGACATTGAGAATTTATTACCCATGTTCCCTATCATTATTGTCAAAATGGTTTATTTCACCAGACACACAAATGTTTCATTCCTCTAAGAAGAGAGGTGAACTTACCCTATGTGCAGCTGCACAGGACCCTACTGCCTTTCTACTCTTAGATAGCATGCAAGGGGTGGTGCTGATAATACCAATGGCAATTTTTTGAACAGAAAGGTTCTCTATGACAGGTACCCCGATCGGGCGCAGCTATAGGGGAAGCAGGGGAAGCGGCTGCTTTGGAGCCTGAACTCAGAAGGGGCCCACCCAGGAGGAAGACTAAAAGATTTTATTGTTAGGGCCCCTGAACAGTATTATAAAATGACATTATATACAGAGACACTGTAGGAAACGGAGCGGCTACCGGGCCTTGTCTGAGAGAGCAATCTTGAGTAGCCACAGGAATTGGGGTTGAGTAGAAGTTGCTTAGGAGGGGGCCCCGTTCAAAAATTTGCTGTGGGGCCCAGTCATTTCTAGTTACACCACAGGGTACCTCACTCTTAACTCAGGAGCAAGGACTGTTCTTGTTCAGTCTGCATCGTCTAAGGGTCCATTCACACGTCCGCAAAATGGGTCAGCAACCGTTACGCAATTTTGCAGAACAGTTGCGGACCTATTAATTTTCAATTGGGCCGGAATGTGCTGTCCGCATTTGCGGATCCGCAAAAAAATAGAACATGTCCTATTCTTGTCTGCAATTGCGGACAAGAAAAGGTATTTTCTATGAGAGTGCCAGCGATTGCCGGTGTTTGTGTTTTGCGTATCCAAAAAACATATACGGACGTGTAAATGGACCATTAGAAGGAATATTTGCTATGCTTTCGCAATTGCTTACCAAAAATTCTTTCAGTGTTCTTTAACGTAGCACCACGAAGTAGCAGATGTTCTGATCCTAGAGGCCTAACAGAAGAAAATAAAAAGCATACACACAAATGTACTCAATGGACTTCAGGGAAATAATGTGGAAGTAAGATTTTAAAGATTATTGAACCAACAACTACCTATAGAACACTAAAAATAAATGGCAAGAAGGAAAGAACTGAAAACCAACTAACCTGGCAGTGGGGTCCTCTGTTTTATTATAAATGTTGATCCGACCAACGAATCTAAACAATGAAAGCACCAAGTAAAACAAGTAAGAATAGCAATATGACCGTAATAGCGTTACACTGCAGCCGATACCAACAGCGGGCTAGTGCATCAGCAGCGGATGCAGCAGGGCTCTCAAATATCCTAGCTTCGAGAGAACATCCATGAGCATTATCCTGCTGTCTTGGTAGAAACCCTTATTGGTCACTTTCATGGGGGCACTCTGGTATGTGAAAAATATACCCTCTCCATTCTACTATTTCTGGGAGCTGGAAGGTATGGGCAAATACATGATAAGATTAACTGCATTATAACCCTATTGATGCTTTACAATAGATTTTTCTTTTTCTCTTTTCTACCACATCTGTCCTTTTTTTTATCTCCATCCCAGTCCCCCTCTAATTATTGCTTTTCAGTTATAGTTTTTTTCCCGTATAATATATATATAATATACAATAATTCCGTATTGATATATAAAGGAGTTAGATTGTGAAGCACGATCATATCAAAAATCCTGAAAGGCTGTTAAAGGGATTCTGTCACCACAATTCTGGACTATCACCTGCAGTACTACATGAACAGATTGCTATTTTTTCTTTTCCTACTGCCCCCCTTTCTACCGCCGTCAGCGCTCAAAGCTGTTCTGAAGTACACAGTCCAGACTGCAGTGCTGTGCTGACTTAATGGACAATGCGCATGCACAGCAGTCCCGACAATGTATTTTGATGCAGCTTTAAACACTGAGTCGGGGAACGGGGGGGGCAGTAAGAAAATAAAAAATAGTGATCTGGACTTCTTATCTGCAGTGCTACACATCAAGTACTGCAGGTAACAGTCCAAGATTGTGGTGATAGATTCCCTTCAATAGCTATTTTAAAGTAATTTACAGGATTTCTACAATAAAAATACCTGCTTCTGTGTTCTGTGTGCTACACTCTGCTCTTGGGTGCGTGCTCTGGACAGAATAAGTCTCCTTCCCCCTCTGGTAGGTTACAATATACTGCAATCCCTTCTTATTTTCCCTGCAGAAGGGGTCTTCTCAGCTATACTACTATGCTACTGAAAATGCAAGCAGGGCAGAAAGCTACTTCTAATGGCTGCTGCTCTGCAATGAAGAAAGGATCACTATGCAGAAACCTGGCTGTGGGGAGAGTGACTGAGCATGTGTGACCAGCAGCACATAGCTCAGTAGATGGACATGCACATTGCTATGCATTTTCTATACTAGGTGGTGCCACATTCTATAAAAGTAAATGACATATTATATTTTTTTTTTTACAGAATTGTCAGTATACTTATGATCTATATAATGATGGGACGCCCCCTTTAACAACTGACATGCATTCTTACTTGTAAAGATCAGGCTGAGGTTGTTCGCACTCTATGGTAGCGTGCAACGTGTCCATTTCCTGTTCATTGTGAAATGCTTTTGTGTCTTGAACAGAAAAATATGTCTAGTTTGGGGAACAGAAATATACACAGTATGGTTGTATTTAAAGAAGTGCTACTGTTATATCACATACAATAGTGCAGAAGAAATCAGAATACAGTTCAGGTCTCTTGTTACCCTCTGGGAGTATATCTGGCGTAGTGGGAGCTGCGTGTCAACATAGTTTATACCACAAGACAGTTCTCGGAGCTTGCACCTGTTCTCAGGATTAGTATGGGAACAGCACCGTATATCAAAATGTTAAAATAGCAAGACCAAAGCATTATTTAAAGGGGTTGTCAAAGAAGCACCCGCACCCCTTTGTTCCTGCCATACATTTATCATATAAATGTGTCCATAGGGGAAAACTCTATAATAATCGGGTGTCTAATACATGCATTCTTCTGCTGTATATAGATATTCCAATTATTTGATTACTTAATAAATGAATAGTCCCCAGATATGGATAATGTTAAAATCTGTTCAGTAGTTTTCTAGTTTAATCTGGGTGCCAATAAGGACACTCATCAATCCTGAACTATGAACCTTCCTAGACACATGGACACAGTACTAGAAGAATATACTGTATTGGTATGGTAAAGCCAGTGTGGGAGTTTTATTAAGTTGGCCAGTTTCGGATGTTAATGATAGTAAATCAGTGTATAGCAGAGGCCATGCTCCTCCAGATAAGTCCTATCCACTTTTTAAACAATCCTGTGAGTGGCGTAACATTGAAAAAAGTCCCAGTTTCCAAATTTGCTACAAATGCCACTTGTACAAAATTGCATGACTCTTTTTACAGCCTTTATACTCTTTGTACAGCCTTTGAGCAATTCCCCAGGACATGATGGACGGGAAGAAGCTAAGATAAGTGAGAGTCTTGATTACTCTGTTCACACACAGTGATTGACAACCTTCTGTGTGCACACACTGATACAGGAGAATCTGTCAATCAGGACTCTCAAAGTCTCTCCTAAGAGTCCTGTCAGGATGTATCCTGCTTTTTGGCTCAAACTCTATCATACGCAGCTCTGAGAAAGGACAGCAGAATTCACCTGACAGGCTCACTTTATGGCAACATATCACCAATTAAGAACACCCATGACAAAAAGTGATGTAGCTATAATACCAAACCAATTAATTGTAACATTAACATCTATTTGAGGTCTGTATACAAACGGCCCTTAATTTTACAGTTTTTGGTTTTTATATGATTTTCATTGCTTAATTAGGCAGATTACACATACTTTTCACTGTGCTGCTAGATATATATATATATATATATATATATATATATACATATAGTGGAAATTCGCTCTGGTAGGCAGGATAAGCAGACGCAGTACAGAGGCAAAAAAACAGTTTGTAAAACAAAACTTCAGTGTTTATTCACACATAAGGCAAAAACAAAATGACACTTTGCAGTCTTGGTGTTAGTTCACACAATGGAAGTTTTATCTCCAGCTGTCCACAGCAGGCTTTAGAGGGCCTGTTTTTCCAGTGTGCGGCTCTTAGCTCTCCAGCACGGCACCAAGCCTCAGATCCCAAAAACAGAGACTCCGCTGCTGAACCCAGCTGCCTATTAAAGGACAGCCATGTGCTGCCAAATCTGGACCGGCACTTAAACTCCGGTCCGGTATTTGACCTCACCTCATGTTGGGAGGAAAATACCTGCCTTCCCAGACAAAACCCCTCGCTGTGTCACAATATATACGGTGTATATATATATATATATATATATATATAGTTCGAAGAAAGCAGGACTGCTTTCTTCGAACCGTATTGTTGGGGCATTGCCGCTGCCTCTGTGGATTTTGCACTCGATTCCTGGTGGTGCTCCCGCTGGATTTTTCTTCAATATATATATATATATATATATATATATATATATATATATATATATATATCACTTTGATCTATTTGGTAAAGGTTTCATACACAGTAATAAAAACATGGTAACTATATGTAACTAGTACATAATATAATATATGCATAAAAGGCCCTGTACGCATAAAATTAGGTATGACATTCACAGAGATGTAAGATTATGTTAAAAACACAATATAGTATATTTTAGCCAGTTAATGTAGTAGAGCCAACATCATACACATCATACAGGAGGAGACGTTTGTGCTTACTTTGTGACTGGATTCTCCATCCAAACTAGCGGTTGTAACAAAACATGTGCCGTCCTCCCTACTCGAGGATAGTAGTACCATGTCACATGGGAAAACTTCATCTTCTTTCACCATAACTATGTCTCCAACCTTGAGGGCAGGAGAGAAAACATTTACCATAAAGTACAAGTGTGTGCCCATTAAAAACCATTGTGATATATTTTTCTTGACGTTCCAATTGGAATGCAGTAGCTGGCTGTACAATCCGTTCATGAACCCATCAAAACCAAAAGTACAGTATACACTTTGTCCAATACAAATTTATAGTACTATCCCTTCTGTTTCCTTTTTCTTCGTACAAAAACATACACCAGACATATGGTCCAAAAGCGATGTGATCATAGTCACATTCATTTCAAAACAGAATGTCACTGGGTGCAAAAATGAAAAAAAAAAAAAATACATAGAAAAAAACATTTACATAGTAACATAGTAGTAACATAGTACATAAGGCCGAAAAAAGACATTTGTCCATCCAGTTCGGCCTGTTATCCTGCAAGTTGATCCAGAGGAAGGCAAAAAACCCTGTGAGGTAGAAGCCAATTTTCTCCACTTTAGGGGAATAAAAATTCCTTCCCGACTCCAATCATGCAATCAGAATAACTCCCTGGATCAACGACCCCTCTCTAGTAGCTATAGCCTGTAATATTATTACGCTCTAGAAACACATCCAGGCACATTTAAATGGGGCCTTCATACTCCCTTATATATGTCTACTAGCACTGCTGTAGGGATTGTGCAGTGATACAGTACATCCAAACTCTTCGCTCCGTCATGCTTCGGTCCAAAAGATACAACAGACATATCGTCAAAAAGTGATGTAACCATTTTAAAACAGAATGTCACTGGGTACATGTAAAAATGGAAAAAAATCTAAATGAGGCCTTCTTGTGCCTGCTCCCCTATATGAGCACTAGCAAGGGGTGGACTGGCCATAGATTCTACAAGGAAATTACTCAGTGTACCAATGCCAAGGGTGCTGCACTGTGGTATTTGGCTCTGCTGGGGAAGTATTTTGGGTAGCACTATGGTATTGCTGGCCCCACCTACTTCTTCCCTGACTGCTTGTGTTGGCCCTGACTGCTTGTGTT
Organism: Bufo bufo; assembly: GCF_905171765.1. Taxonomy (NCBI): domain Eukaryota; kingdom Metazoa; phylum Chordata; class Amphibia; order Anura; family Bufonidae; genus Bufo; species Bufo bufo. The sequence goes on from NC_053391.1 coordinate 462,012,406, forward strand.
GGCCCTGACTGCTTGTGTTGGCCCTGACTGCTTGTGTTGGCCCTGACTGCTTGTGTTGGCCTTGACTGCTTGTGTTGGCCTTGACTGCTTGTGTTGGCCCTGACTGCTTGTGTTGCTCCACCTTCTGTCAATCTGGAACCGCCTACAACATGGGGCCACTTTTAGTTTTTTCCAGGACCACTTTAAGTTCCTAGTCTGCCACTGAGAACTAGTACTGCTGTGGGGATTGTGCAATGATACAGTAGATCTCAACCCATCATTCCATCAGGCACAGATCATCCAATCAGTGCCAGAGGGCATATATTCATTAGGAAAAAAAACTAAATTGGAAGAAGCAATTTTCACAGGGCCAGTGCTGTTTGCGCAGAATGATCAGAGCTGTAGCCTAAAGGGGTTGTCAAGCTTTTTACAAGTGATGTCCTATTCTCAGGATCCTGTACATATCTCCATCCACTGTGTGGTGGCTGCAGCTGGTCACAGCAGCACTGGTCCTATTCACTTTAAGTACACAATGGAGGAAGCTGTATAGTTTCGATGCCGACTTCTGGCACCAGAGCAACACTGGAACAGCTGGTCAACAGGGGTGCAGGGTGTCGGGCTCCACCAATCACATAGTGATAGCTTATCTTGAGGATAGGCTAGCACGTGTACAAACCTTGACTACCTCGATAAAGCTCCTGGACCGTAACACCAAATCATTAACAGGGTGCCACTCTCACTTGGTGTGCAGGCTAGGACTGCCAATCTGCCCTACCACTGATTCCCATGGACCGGTCACACAGCTACCCACCTTGCCTCTGTTATAAAATGGCTTTGCTGTAATTTCTGACAAAAATGCTGCAAATTTACCACAATTTTTCACATAACTTGCAGCAGAATCTGAATATTTTGTATGAGAAAGAAGGGGACATAGGGAACAGTCTATATTTAGTGATGTAGGGGTGGGATGTTTGTTAGTGGTGTGTTGTAAGCAGTGTGTATCTTGTGTTTATGTATGTGTAACCTGGTGTGGTGTTTGTGCGTAGGGTATGTACTGTGTGTATAGAAGGATTAGAATCTGTTTTTATGTTTATGTGGTCTGATCTAGGGTCTGGCCTCAGTTTTACACACTGTTATTTTTCAGTGATATGAGTGGGGGTGATATTGTAGATGGACTGGTGGGGTTGATGTGCCAAGGTTGACTTTTAGTCCCAGTCTGGCCCTAATGATGCATCTACTACCTCTGTATCCCCTACAGAAGTGCCCCTGGATATGACCATTAATGAGGGGCAGTGGCATCTTTCTATAATAATATTTTTTAAAAATCCTTTGATTAGCTGAAACCCTTATAAAAAATAATGTATCTTTTGTAAGAAAATCATTACCTCTATAGCTAGTCCTCAGAAGGGACCAGCTATGGTCCTGAGTTACATAGTATGCATAGCAGTATAGGCATAACCCATATAACCACCATTAAACAGAAAGAAAAGTAACTGACTCTTACCCTAAGTTTCTGACTTTGTTTTCGGACCAATTTGCCATGCTGGATAACATGGACAGAGTACTGGTTCATAGCATTATCTGCTTTGTGCCTTAGCCAGTCTTCGTAGCCCTGTAAAGGTAGTAGAAGTAAGAAAGTTACAGGATATAAACTTTTCATTGAAAGGCGGTGGATGTCAGGAGATAGTTACCTGCTTAATTGCAGTCACAGTGATAACAAAGAATAGTGGCAGGCCACTGGTTACTGGACTGGTTGGGGTATCAATGATAAGCTGCAAGACACCACAAAATACAGTCAAACACAATGTGAGGCAGAATATTCAGCTAATTATTTTCTATGGCCTATGTCTGTGGATATATATATATATATATATATATATATACATACAGTACAGACCAAAAGTTTGGACACACCTTCTCATTCAAAGAGTTTTCTTTATTTTCATGACTATCAAAATTGTAGATTCCCACTGAAGGCATCAAAACTATGAATTAACACATGTGGAATTATATACATAACAAACAAGTGTGAAACAACTGAAAATATGTCATATTCTAGGTTCTTCAAAGTAGCCACCTTTTGCTTTGATTACTGCTTTGCACACTCTTGGCATTCTCTTGATGAGCTTCAAGGGGTAGTCCCCTGAAATGGTTTTCACTTCACAGGTGTGCCCTGTCAGGTTTAATAAGTGGGATTTCTTGCCTTATAAATGGGGTTGGGACCATCAGTTGCATTGAGGAGAAGTCAGGTGGATACACAGCTGATAGTCCTACTGAATAGACTGTTAGAATTTGTATTATGGCAAGAAAAAAGCAGCTAAGTAAAGAAAAACGAGTGGCCATCATTACTTTAAGAAATGAAGGTCAGTCAGTGAGCCGAAAAATTGGGAAAACTCTGAAAGTAAGGGCTATTTGACCATGAAGGAGAGTGATGGGGTGCTGCGCCAGATGACCTGGCCTCCACAGTCACCGGACCTGAACCCAATCGAGATGGTTTGGGGTGAGCTGGACCACAGAGTGAAGGCAAAAAGGGCCAACAAGTGCTAAGCATCTCTGGAAACTCCTTCAAGACTATTGGAAGACTATTTCAGGGGACTACCTCTTGAAGCTCATCAAGAGAATGCCAAGAGTGTGCAAAGCAGTAATCAAAGCAAAAGGTGGCTACTTTGAAGAACCTAGAATATGACATATTTTCAGTTGTTTCACACTTGTTTGTTATGTATATAATTCCACATGTGTTAATTCATAGTTTTGATGCCTTCATAGTCATAAAAATAAAGAAAACTCTTTGAATGAGGTGTGTCCAAACTTTTGGTCTGTACTATATATATATATATATATATATAAAAAAAGAAAAACAATGGCGGCACCGGAAGAACAACACAGAAAGGGTGCTATGTCCAGGGATGTAGCAGCTTACCCCGTCAATAGTAGATGAAAAACGGACAGCATTCCAGGTAAAAGTAGATGGTGTTTATTCACCCATGTGGATGGCAACGTTTCAGCTCATACAAGAGCCTTTGTCAAAGGCTCTTGTATGAGCTGAAACGTTGCCATCCACATGGGTGAATAAACACCATCTACTTTTACCTGGAGTGCTGTCCGTTTTTCATCTACTCTATATATATATATATATATATATATATATATAATATATATATATATATATATGTGCCATTTTTTGAAGTGAGACAACCCCTTCAACACTTGAACTTAGGAAGGCGGTCCATATACTGTTCTTTGACCTTATAGTGTAGCTTCATTGGATGCTTTAAAAAGTTTGTATCATCTCAGACACTGGGGGCATATCGATAAGATATGTCCAAATGTCTGATTGGTGCGGGTCCCACCTCTGGGGCTGACGGAAGTAGCCGAGCCAGTGCTACTTCAATTTGAGGGCTCCGTTCTAAAGATAGGTGCAGGACCCACCTCACCTATCAGACATTCTGGGCATATCCTAGAGATATGCTCCCAATATCTGAAATGATACAACCCCTTTAATTTCAAAAAGTTAGCATTCAGTTTGATATCACTGTTCTTCAACACTTCCAATGCTGAGGGGGTCGGCGGACAGGAGAGCATCTCACAATCATGTGACATCAGCCCTTATAGTGACTGCCTTTGATGATTAACAGGCAGAGTTTCTACAGTACTATAATGCTATAACTGTATTACAGCAAATCTCTACTGGACATAGTCCTTATAATTATGTAACACTGTATTACAAAGAAGCAAGATGCAGCCTCCATCTTGTATACGTTAAATAACCAACTATCTGTTCTGTTGTACTACGGAACTAAGCAGCGGGTGTCTCACAGGAATTCCAGACAACATTCATAGAAACATAGCATTTGACGCTGAGGGAAAAATCTATTCTAGACGTTTCCTGTGTACTCCTTAATATATTCACTGGAGAAATGTTTTTCTTTCATATTATTATAGAAGTCTGTCATCACTTTTGAAGATCATGTATAAAACTAAAGGTCTTCCAAGTGATATCTAGAGTCTACCTTCTCACCCTCTGACTTTTACTGAAGAACTGTGCTTCCATATGGATAGTATATAATTCAGTTATTGTAACTATGCTGTAAATGTATATATACTATATGCACCCTGTAAAGTTGTCTACAGTACCTATGTCCATTTTAAGTTCTAAAGTTTTATGTGCCTGTGAATATCAATAAAAATAAAGAATTTCCAACCCACCACCCTTAATTCATTTAACTGATGGTATTTGTAACATTTGTATTTCAAACTTAATGGAGTTATACCAAGATTTAAATATATCCCCTGTCCACAGGATAGGGAATTCGTGTCTGTTTAGTGGGATTCCGAAAGTTGGGTCCCCCAATGATCAAGAGAATGTAGGTCCCGGGGGCCCCATGTATGAATGGAGTGGTGGTCAAGCGTGCATGCCAAAGATGGCAAAGAAATGTTTCTTTGGAAGTCCCACACAGATGAATGGAGCAGGAGCACACATGATCAGTCAGTACTCCAGTCATACAGCGGGATACAGGACCCTATTCATGTGAACAGTGGGTATCCCAGCGGATAGGTAATACGTTTAAAGAGGACCTTTCACCGCTCCTGACATGTTTGTTTTAATAGCTACATGCATTTCCCATGTAATACCAATTCTGAAGCATCTATTCTTATGTCTGTATGTCGTGCCATTCCTCTATTATTTCTACTAGAATTTATGAATGAATTGCTATTAGCTTTCAGTAAGGGTACAGAGGGGGGGGGGGGGGTACCTGCACAGACTCACTATATCCAATCAGTGCTGCCATTTTCAGACTGTGCAGGTACACACCCCCAACTTGTTACCTCCCCTCTGTACTCTTACTGCAGACTACTAGCAATTATTCAGAACTTCTAGTAGAAATAATAGAGGAATGGGACAACAAACAGACACAAGAATAGATGTTCCAGAATTGTTAGTACGTGGGGAATGCATGAAGCTATTAAAACAGACGTGTCAGGAGTGGTGAAAGGTCCTTTTTAAATATTGGTAAAACTCATTTAAGAAGAAAATACAAAATGTAGAAGATAAAATATATAGCGTCAAGAAAAGAATTGCAAAGAACAGAATTGAGTAGAATACCAAAAATATACTACAATACCCCAGAATAAGTCATGGTTTATTCTTTCCATTGTTACATTTTGATTTGCCTGGAATAAGTATCCAAAACCCATTTTAGAGAGGGCGTTTCAAGACTCCTAAGGCATCTCTTAAATATGGGTATACCAATTTGTATATCTGAGAGGGTGGACCAACTCCTCTATTTCCTGCTTACAGTAATGAAGTTCAATAAAGTTTTTCTATTTGTTTTAAACGTGGCTGTACACTGGTCTTTGTGTCTTCCAATACCTCAACCAGGCACACAAAATAACAATTTGAATTGGTAAATGAAGGCTATGTCTGGGGTTTCTTGTTGCAAATATAGGGAAAAAGACATCTGAGGGCCACCACCAATACAATGTTGACTATTTGGGGTATTCCTTCAATCCTCTAATCTTGTAAAAAAAAAAAGTACTAATTGTGGCCTTAAAGGGGTTCTCAGGGAATTAAGAAAATGAAAATACTTAAATATTACTTGATAATAAATATGTTTCCAAATACCTTTCATTAGTTATAATGGCTCATTTTGTCTACGGAGCAATCACTAGGAGAAATAAAATGGCCACCGTCCTACCAGTACACACATAACCTGTCCTAATCACACAGGAGTACAAGTTACTTCACAACACTGAGCTAAAGAGCTGCTTGATCATCCTCTCTGCTCTGTGGAAATGGAAATGATGAGGACACATGAAGTACATAGAGGAGGGTGGGGGTAATGAGCAGCAGCACTTGTATGCAGTCTCCATTACTAGAGCTCCACATCACCACAGTTTGTCCTGTCCGTCCTCTTTGTACTTCATGTCTCCTCTGAACTAAATTCCCCAGAGATTCATCTAAAGTTTTTATCTCTGTATTCAGGATCATAATAACTGACAAGTAGAGAGAAGGAGGAGGCAGCTCTTTACCTCAGTGTTGTGAAGTAACTTGTCCTCCTGTGTGATTAGGACAGCTGTGTGTACTGGTTGGACAGCGGCCATTTTGTTTCCCCTGATGATTGCTCCCCCGACAAAACGTGCCATAATAAATGATGAAAAATATATGGAAATGTATTTATTATAAAGTAATATTTACCTATTTTCATTTTCTCAATTCCCAGAGAACCCCTTTAAGGGGCTGAGACTGCCGTTTAAAAGTCATCAACTGATGGCCAATAGCTTTTTGGTCACTGGCTGTCAGAGTAATGGGTTCAGTTCTTAGCACAGCTAGTATAATTTAACTGGGTACCAGACAGATTCATAAGGTAGGTCTTGGGAGTGAATCAGCCACCGTTTCCATATGGTTTACAAAAAGCTCTCACCACTTTAAGAACATTAATAAAAACTAGGCATCAAAGATATACTGTAACTCATCTTTTTTTGTTAGTTTAACATTATAATCATTTGCTATTGTAAACATCTCAAAAGCTGAAAAAACTACCTACAATCAAAGTTATCTTCAAAATCTCACTCCTCCATGTCATGTGTGGTAGTTACACTGGACATATTTAGCTATCCCTGTACATGTCTGTAACTATCCAATGGTAACTTTCTGACAAAACAATAAACTGTCTGAGGATGGATGGATCTTTTAACTCAGAAGAGCCATGATTCCATGATTATAGTAGATCAAGGTAAAAAAAAATCACAACTGTGGCGAAACCAACCTCGCCACTGGGTTTTGGAGAGGCCTGTTTACCAGCCTCTTGCCTCAGGATTATGGCCCATACTAACTTTAAAGGAGAAGACAGACCGGCCGCACAGCTTAAATCTGTCTTTGGAATTGTATTTTGTTATGTGAGGGTACCCAGATAGCTAATTTTATTGTATTCGTGTATTCTGAGTGCCATTCACCTAATGATATGCACTCAGACTTGAGCTATCTGGGGATATGTTAAATGTCTGTGTTTGCTGTGGGGTTGTGACATTGTGTGTTTGGGTGGTAATTTCTGTCCTGTTGTCTCCACATGTGTATTGGCGATTTCCCTTTGTCCTGAGAGATAATTGAATTGCTCCTCGGGTGTCTCCAGGGCAGAGAGGAGGAAACCATAATGCATTGTGGGGATATGTTGTGTCTGTGTATCCTGAGTTGCTACGTATCTGTCCTGTGTCACAGTCTTCCTTCTGGTCCCCTAGGGGCGTGTCCACCAAATGGAGACCTGCATAAATACGGGCGGGTAGCCCTCAATAAAGTGTGCCTGTTTTATCCTTCATCATGTTGAGGCTGGTGTTTGGGTAACTGATCAACACTGGGGGATTGCTATACGCTGGGAGATTTGCTATACTCCCCTGGCTATAACTACTAGCTCTTTTAAGAGCTGTTCCTGCTCTCTGGTTTTAGGAGAGGTTCACCCACTGGAGCCTGGAGCCTTGTCGTAGGTCCAGGGTGGGTAGGAGACGGTGAGACCTCAACCAAGCTTCGGCGGTTCGTGGGGTCTGCAGTGCGTACGGTGTCAAGTGGAGTGCTTGGAGTCCTCGGAAAGCACTAGGAGCATCTATCAACTGAGGTACCCGGTCGGGGTGCCAGGAGATCTGTTACACAACAAAGGCACAAGGAAAGCTAGAGCTCTCCAATGTGAGCACCCACAAAATAACTCTCCAAATCTTAGGCTGTTGGAACTACTTTTTAGGGTCAATGTCCCCCTCAAGCGCCAAGGCCAGAGGAACAAGCTAAGACACTGGTTATCTTAAGCAGCTAAACAATAAATAAGAGTTCATACATTTCCATGACATGCTATCCTTTCCCCAATTACTTTAAGATTCCACATCTTTCATCTCAGAAAGAATATTGTTGCACTTTCCTAGAAAACATGCCTATCAACAAAATGGAACATCAAAGATATTTGCTAGTGGTCCAGCACTATAGTTCTTCAGAAAATAGTACAAAGTAATGTTCAATTTAATGTAATTAAGTTTCCCTATTAAACATAAGTGTAGATATTGATGAAAATTATCGTAATATTATGACTAAGTTACCAGAATCATATGGGAGATAAACTTTCAATACTTGGTGTGCAATCTATAGTAATGATTTTTCCACTACATACTGTACCTTCTACAGATATTTATGAATTAAATATATATTATATATATATATATATACTCTGATAAGAAAAAAGCTAGAAATCAATTTGAAGGTTATAAAAAAGCCAAAAATGACATCATGCAAGTTTCTCCTAAGTGTACAGAATAATACAGTATTATTTAGATATACACATATCTATAATGTCATGATAGAGTCTATAAAACGGACATTCTGAAAAACGCATAATCCAGCCAGATAAATCCACGCACAGCCTTATCATTAAGTACAATGGAGTATCAGTCACTTTTCATACACAATAACTAAGCACAGACAATGTATATTATTTGGACTGTACTTTAAAAGAGCCTATAAACATAGCTAAGTCATAGATAAGACCTGAATTGGTCAAAATGCGTCAGAAAATCATGGGATTTTTAAAATGAAGAAATTTAAATGTGCCTGTTTTCCATCTACAGGTCACATTTAGGTGCACCTGTGAAGCCTGGGCTATATCAGCCAGTCTTGAGTGGGACTCGCAGACTCCTCCCTCCTCCCACTGCAAGCATGGTTTTATGCTGGAGGTAACTGGTGAGTTGTTTGTGAGTCGGCCTCATGCTCCTGTAATTTGCCCACTGGCTCCTGGTATTGCCCATACGGCTCAGTTAGGAGAGTGTTAGGTCCCGGGCTACTTGAGAAACCTTGGCGCGGTGCCCGGGCTTAGACATGTCCTACACCGTAGAACATGTTGACTAATCTCTCAATTTTAAAATCAGTTTGAGGGTTTAGTAAGATTGCAGAGTGCGCCTATCTTTGCTATTATTTTGTTAGATTTTTAAAATGAAGAAATAAAGCAATTTTGGAATTTACTCGCAGGGTCACTTTTTCATCTTTGTTCTACACGTTGGGGAGAGTGAACAAACTCCAGATCCAAGCTGAAGTGGGATATGATTCCTTTCACCTGAGACCCGGACACCGACACAACACAAGGCTTCATGAGACAAACCCTTTAAAGAGGTGGTCCAGGATTTTACAATTTCACCATTACTATCTGATCTGCAGGGGTCTGACACCCCGCACCTCCACGATCACCTGTTTTACAGTAGCAACAGCACTGGAACTACCCTGCTCTGTCCACTGTGTGATGGATAGAGCTGGTTGCTCCTCTTCGCTTCACTGCCTCCGCTAATCAGATAGCAATGACCTATCCTGAGGATTAAGGCCATCGCCTGAAAAATCCTGGATAATGCCTTTAGTTTCTGAAAAGAATATAAAGCCATGCTTTTTTTTTTTTTTTTTAAGTAAGACATTGACATTGTAAATTTTAAATGACAAAACACAAAAATATAAAAGTTTGTACATTATATTAAACATTAAAATTTAGCAAAAACTTACCTGTACAAGGAAAATAATTAGAAAGTAAAAATTTGCTATTCTTCTGAACTGTTCAAACAGGTTTTTGGGTATAAAGTTCCAAAATGTGTACTGAAGAAATAAACAAAAAAGACACACATATTAATGTATGTAAATATACTAAATATTAATCATAAAAAAAACATCAATTTGTAATTTTTTAAAGAATTCACGATCAGTGCTATTGTTCAACCTGCTTTGCTTTTATGGCGATGTGAATGAAGGGGTGCCTCCAGATATAAGTGGGGCCTTGGGTCCCACAATTGAGAAACGAAAAATGTTTACCAAGATAACCATGCACCCTTCCGAAATCCAGTGAGGTCTGACTTCTGCATATGTTGGCCTGGTGCTGAGTGTGTGAACAGCCCTAAAATAGGCTGTACAGATCAACAGAAAAAATGGCTAAGATACAAGAACACAAATATCCATCTTACCATGTACTACAATCTGGGTTAAATTGGTTAACGCTCAATGAAATATTATATTTCATTGTGAGATCAAATAAAACAAGCTTCTAACTGGTGCCATTTAAAAAAAAAAAACTCCTGTGTGTGGATATTGCTTTGACATACTAGTTATGGTGACCCCTGGGGTTCTGTTGACTATCCCTCATAATGTCCACCTAATCTTTCCAGTGTTCATGGGAAGAAGATACTTCTAATATGTGGATTTTTTAGGCTGGCCTGCATAATAACAGAAATCACTCCATGTAGAGGATAGAGGATACAGGTGGTCTGACTGAGCTACTGAGCATGTGTGAACACCTGCAATGAACACGTTAGGTGGACACAAGAGGCCACCATAACAAATACGTAACTGCAATATATAGACACACGAGAATTTTTCTTCAAATTATTCCAATTATCAACTTTTTATGCTGTGGGTGAGCTAACAGAGTAAATTAATATTTATTTATGACAACTCCTTTAAGATGCCTTCCCTATATTGCATTCATATAATGGACAGTATAGAAAGCATCAACCTCTGTAGCCACATAATCAGCATCAGGAACTACATTTTTTATGCGGTTACAAAGTCAGACCACCACATCTGCTCTTATATTGTAACCATATTTTTACAAACTTACTGGCCCAGATTTAGTATTGTGTCTAAAAAGTGGCGCAAATTGGTGTATCTAGGGCTTTGCATGATGTACCTTTAAGCATCAAAACAGCCACAATTCTGGCGTAAAAATCTGTCTCAAAGTAACCAGTATAGTTGGTATAGAGAGACAAAAGTGTCTATCATATTTCATGTCCTCTTGTTGGGCAAGTCTTCTGTGATGTCCGTATGGAGGTCCTGTTCATAAAATGGCCACTGATGGACGGTCTTGTGACCAGATACGTCACTCAGCTACCTCCATTCAAACGCCCTGCACCTGCCATCTGCACTTGCTCAGCTGGATGCTTTGTGCAGGAACATTGTATTTGATAGGAGGAGGCTGAATGTGGACAGCGCCGACCAGATTTGTCCAGCAGGGGACATTTCTTTTGAAATATAGCAAATGGCACAGATCATTAACAAAGCCCATATTAGTAAGTGTCATATAGTCATCTTACACATACTTCGGTCAACAGTAACCAGAGAGTGGCCAAACTCTTATTGTCCACATGACATGAGAAGGAACATGTCATAGTTCTTACTGGTATACTATATACTATGAAACATTTGTCTGTATAAGCAGATATTGAAGTAGACCAAAACATCGACGGTAGTAGGGATCGACCGATTATCGGTTTTACCGATATTATCGGCCGATATTCAGGATTTTGACAGTTATCGGTATCGGCATCTATTTTGCCGATATACCGATAACGTATGGGGAACACAGAACGCGCTGCTGTCAGCGCTCTCAGTGTTCCCTCAGCAGCACAGGGGAGAAGGAAGCAGCGTCTCCCTCCCCCTGTGCTGCTGCTGCCGCTGCCGCCAATTAGAGGAGAGAGGACAAAAGAAGGGGAGGGGCTGTGGCCCCCGCTCCACCAATGAAGATAAGTCTTTCATTAATTTATATACAGGAGGCGGGAGCTGGCTGCAGAATCACATAGCCGGCTCCCGACCTCTATGAGCGGTAGCTGCGATCTGCAGTAGTTAACCCCTTAGGTGCCGCGGATCGCAGCTACCGCTCATAGAGGTCGGGAGCCGGCTATGTGATTCTGCAGCCAGCTCCCGCCTCCTGTATATGAATTAATGAGAGATTTCTCTTCATTGGTGGCGCAGTGCGCCCCCCCAAGCCCCCCAGTATTAATCATTGGTGGCGCAGTGCGCCCCCACCAAAGGCGATTTTCTTTTCTCCTTTGACAATTTCTCTGTTTAAGAGACGACACTGAACATTCAGCTGGAGACACAACTGCAATCTCAAACAACAGGAATGGGAGAACATAGCAACATTAAAGGGTTTCTATCACTTCGTTTCACCTATTGAGCTTTCAGACACTAGCGATCCGCTAGTGTCTGCTTTATCTAACCATCCTAATATAAGAGCTTATTGTCCTGCCGTTTAGCTAAAAAAATAACTTATATAGATATGCAAATGAGCCTCTAGGTGCTATGGGGGCGTGATTAGCACCTAGAGGCTCCGTCTACCTTAACAAACTGCCGCCGCCCAGCGCGTCCCTCCAGCCCGCCCATCTCCAGCTGAAGCGATCCTCTCCGTGCGCGTCTCTGTTCTGCGCATGCGCAGTGAATGTCTGATCGCTTCCCTGCTCAGACATCTCCACTGCGCCTGTTCCTCGGAGCACTATGACGTCATCGGCGCAGGCGCAGTGGAGATGTCTGAGCAGGGAAGCGATCAGACATTCACTGCGCATGCGCAGAACAGAGACGCGCACGGAGAGGATCGCTTCAGCTGGAGATGGGCGGGCTGGAGGGACGCGCTGGGCGGCGGCAGTTTGTTAAGGTAGACGGAGCCTCTAGGTGCTAATCACGCCCCCATAGCACCTAGAGGCTCATTTGCATATCTATATAAGTTATTTTTTTAGCTAAACGGCAGGACAATAAGCTCTTATATTAGGATGGTTAGATAAAGCAGACACTAGCGGATCGCTAGTGTCTGAAAGCTAAATAGGTGAAACGAAGTGATAGAAACCCTTTAAGTATAATTACAAAGTACCGTAAGAATAAACAGTTACATCCTTGGCTTCTGAGAAGTCATTGAACTCTTACCACACACTATTTAGTTGTATAGTGTCCTGCAGAGGATATAGGAGAGGCACTTTATGGTTTCTCTACTGTCATATCTTGAGTGGTGTCAATACACTTGAGGTCACCAACCTAATATGACAGACTTACTGCACCTATCATATTACAAATCTCTGGCATTTCAATTATTACAGCTTTAAAAATCTTCAAGATTAGAACAATTTAAAATTAAAGGGATTATTTTTAACAATTCAAAAATTCACTTGAGAAGATAAGACCCTTGGACTTTTAATGTTTTTTTTTCACTTTGAGGGAAATGTACAGGGTGGTCTATGAAAAAGTAGCCCGCCTTCAGCGATAGCATGACAAGATGAACGAGCAAGTGGATTATTTTATTTCAATTACCCACAAGTCACAAAAGATGCTGAATGTGGTCCCTGTTGAATGTGGTCCCTGTTGACATCTAACAGTGATGCTGCGGATAGTGTTTGTGATGTTTTCCTTGAGATCATCCAAGGTATGTGGATTGTTAGCATACACTTTCTGTTTTAAATTTTCTCAGATAAAAATCGCATGTGGACAAGTGTGGGGAATGTGGTGGCCATAACCCCTTGCTCACAGTTCGCTACTCTGTAAACAGTTCATGAACCTGTGCCGGTGAGTTCCGTGTGGTGTGGCACGTCGTTTGTGATACACCAACTTGCTGATACAGACTTCGGGTTGATTTTTCGGGGCTACTTGCAAACCGCTGCTGAATTTCATGCCACCCTGATTGATGGAGGCCTCGGTTTCTTCATGTTTGCAACAGAGCCAGTTTGATGCCATTTCCGGACCAGACACTGACTACGTTTAGCTGGTGGTTTTGTTCCTGGGTACTTGTTGGCAAAAGTCTCTTGTGTTTCCTTAAAGGGGTTTAACCGGACATATCCCTTTATTCTCCCACTCAACCAACTTTTGGTTTACAACCTTACACTGCTAGGCAGAGGCTGCGGCCTAGCAGTGTTCCCGGTGACGTCACTGGAAGAACTGGGCGGGCCAGACTCTCCTATAGGGATCAAGGATTCGTCACAATGGTGAAGTATTGCCAGACTCCGTAAATATAAAAAGGGTTTATTCTACTTACAAACACATCCTTGTTAAAAGCACATCAAAGTCTTGGGCGTGGATGTGCATGCGGTTTTAAGACTTTGATGTGCTTTTAACAAGGATGTGTTTGTAAGTAGAATAAACCCTTTTTATATTTACGGAGTCTGGAAATACTTCACCATTGTAGCGGATCCTTGATCCCTATAGGAGAGTCTGGAAGAGGAGAGACGCTTTCATGGGGAGCTGGATGGTGTTTTCAATGTCCGATGAAAAATAGCCCGTTGTGAATGACGAGGAGATTCATATTGGTGTACAGCAGCGCGGTCTGTTTGACTTTATTGCTTTTAAAGTGTGAGACTTACCCACGTCACAGTTTAGACTGCAGCGCTGACATATATAACGACATATTGTACTTGTTTTCTAATTTTTATGGGCTTTAGCGCTGACCTAGCCGAGACCCTGTAAGTCACTAGATCTGCTGAAAAAGCCCTTGCCCTGCACTGAAGCATCGGAACATGAATCCGATGCTCATCTCAGAGGGGCTGCCTGGGTGAACCCCTTTAATCGACCTGCTTTGCACACAGCCTTCCACAATCACTATTCGCTGTTCCAGGGAGAATGCCATCTTTCTGACACAATAGGCCACTTTTATCAAACTGAATAATAAATCAGTCTTAGTTGTCCATAGCAACCAATCAGAGCTCAGCTTTCAGTTCCTACAGGGCTCTGAAAAAATGAAAGCTGAGCTCTGATTGGTTGCTATGGTTACCTAAAACAGATTTACTATTAGGCAGTTTCATTTGAAGATATTGGAGGCAGGTACTTTTTCGTGGGCCACCCTGTATAATTTTTAAACACATATTTATTTTTCCGTTTTTATATTCTGATTGCAGTTTTTGTTATCCTATTTTCTGAACATAATCTTGCTGAGCTGTTATTGACAATCGCCTATTGTGAAGGGTGGATCCTGGGTTATCTATATACATCTATGTCTATCTAAAAAAGAAAAAAAATGAAATGAAAAATGGTGAATGTCCATGCAATGTTTCAGCTCTGTCCTCAGACCCTCAAGCTATTGAGAAAATCTCTGAGGACAGAGCTGAAAAACTGCATACAAACACTTTATCTTATTTTGGAGTGCTGCAACTTTTTAATTTTTTTAATTTAAGTAGACCTCTCAATCTAGGACCTCGTCGCTGGTACCCTGCTGCTGGTACCCTGCTGCTATAGATATATTGTATCTATCTATCTAATCTATCCAGTGTGACAGAGAAAGGAAATGTGATCAGGGATCGTTACATTTCCACAAAATTCCTCTCATATTTGTACCAGGCTCCAAAAAGAAAAAGCTGGATGAGATATAAGGAATCCAGGAAAGCTGAGTATCCCTAATAAAGAGTAGTTCACCCAGGGTTTTGGTAAGTCCTGCTTTTGACCTGGATTTTTATGGAATAATGGACACGTTGGTAGTGGTGGCCCAGGTCACTACTGGGCTAATTAGGTGCAAGGTGTGCTCTAGACAGTGAAAGCCATCTGAGGAGAGAGAACCTGTCTGAGGAGACTGTTACAGAGGTTGCTAGCCTCAAAGTGGACATTTACTCCTGGGATCAAGTAAAACACATTAATGTAATTTTGCTCAAGTGGTGGGTACTAGGCCACTTGTATAGTCAGGATGACTAGTATGTTTGGTTACTGCCCAGCAGAGTAGAAGCTGATTTGTGTTTTGGGCCTGAATGTAAAGATTTTACATTTATTGTGTGCAACAAAAATAAAGAACAGGCAAAGCCCTGGTTGAAATAGACTTAAGTGTCACTATCTCAGATGCTTTTGATCCCAATCTTGCCTACCACTACAGAACTAATTCCCAGAAGATATACAGTATAAATATATACAGGGTAAGGCAAAAGTCTGGACACCTATTTAACTGGTGTAATTTATAGAAAACTGATTTCCAATGTGCGAAATTATTATTGGGAGGGAGGCTGCATTATCTGGTGGAGGGAAAATTTTTGGCGGCCATTTTGAAATCTGCCAGATTGAAGTAAGCTCAAGATTTTTCCAGTGGGATGGAGGTCATGTGATATATCCGTCTTAGCTAGAATTTACTCAGAAACACACAGAAATTGTCAGTTTTGACTTATCTTCATCTTTTTTATGAGTTAAGATAGGCCAAAGTTTCCTAAAGTGCTTTACTTGTTCTATGTATCTACCTTTCTGCCAGAGGCACCTAGTTAAATGTTTAATCCAGTCTTCATGAACACGGTGAAGAACCACAGGTCTTTCACAGCACTCTAGAATTTGCAATTTCTAGTGATCCATATTGTGCAATACAAAATATGGCTAACCTGAAATGGCAAATTTCCATTAGAATATAACTGAGGAAATTTATGAAACTGTCTAAAAGAAAAATTGTAAATTTTTATTTTGCTCTTGAAAAATTAAAGCTGTGCTGTGATTGGCTGGTGTGGCCATTGACATTACATTTATCAGGCACATGGCCTATGTGCTGCTCAAACCCATTCATGAGCTTGGGCTACAATACCAAGCACAGCCTTTATACAATGTACAGCACTGTGCTATGTATTCTCTGAGAGGCCAGCTGTCAGACCCCAACAGGATGGGGATAGATCATCAGTACTGTACTCCCAAAAAACACCTTCAAGGACAAAACAATGTAAATTTACTTCCTACTCAGGGTCTGTTAATAGTTGGATGATGGATACTATGTGCGCCCAGAAACAGCGTAATATGTATTTCCATAAAGACAACCCCATTTTAAGTCGAAGCTGGGTTAGCAATTAACTGATCTCCATGGGTACTATCTATCTAGTGGGTGGAATCGACTGTATGTATACATCCTGATATCTGGCTGTGGAGAAATGTCTGTCCATCAACACTCTGCTCATTAGATGGACGCATACATTGCCATACATTCTGAACACAAGGTATCACTACGCCATGTAAGTAAATGTCATACGTCTTCAAAGGATCTTTTTTTTAAACAGGTGGATGGCAAACATTTTTCTTTTTTTTCTGATCTATTTCTGGCTATCATGCTCCATATTTTTGTTTGGAACACATTGCCATTGGTCCTGTTCCATGCCAGGTTACTCCATCTAGAATACCTGCAACATAAGGATTGGCCATAGGTACTGTATTAACAAAGGTCAATTATTTATCACTTTAGGGTCCCAGCTTGCAATAATTATACAATAGGTAGGACAGGAATAAAGTTGCCATTCCAGGAGGTAACAGAGCAGAGTATAGCAAAATAGGCTTAGTTAAGCAAAGCTGAAAAGCACTCTATAACTATTTTTAATGAAGGTCAACCTTAAAGACAAACAACAATAACTCTGGAAGTGTTCCTAACCATGTGGCTAAGCCCATTAATTGATTTCAAAGAACTGGCACCCTTGAGGCCAATGCAAGGTCAGGAGAGTCAAAAATTACCTCAGAATCCAAAAGTCGAATTGTATTTTTGGATTCTTTTGAAACTCGCTATTAAAAAGGGGTTGTCTCACTTCAGAAAGCAGCATTTATCATGTAGAGAAAGTTAATACAAGGCACTTACTAATGTATTGTTATTATCCATATTGCTTCCTTTGCTGGCTAAATTAATATTTCCATCACATTATACACAAGCAGCAGTAGTCGTGCTTGCACAATATAGGAAAAAGCGCCGGCCTCTCTGGTGGCCGGGACCGCGGGAGTCTGAATAGATTGACGTTTTTTCCTACAGTATGCAAGCATGGCCACTGTTGCTGGATTGCAATATGGTCATAACCATGGAAACGGGCAGTGTATAATGTGATGGAAAAATTTATCTAGCCAACAAAGGTGGCAATATGGAGAATCACAATACATTAGTAAGTGCCTTGTATTAACGTTCTCTATATGATAAATGCCATTTGGAAACGGCATTGAAATATGAGAACCCCTTTATTCCAAGCTCTGTTAAATAGAAGAATTCATGATCTAGAATTCATTGTGATGCTTGTCTAAATGGAATAAGACCTGCTAAGAATTTAGCCTGTGGAAAAATGCCAACAGAACATCTTACGGGAGAACAATTATGAGCTAATAATTTCATGTCTAATTCACACATCCATAATTTGGGTCCGCATTCGTTCCGCAATTTGCAGACCCATTCACCTTCAATGGGGCTGGAACAGATACGAATCCGCATTTCCAGGATCCACATCCGCACTTTTGGGATCCGCATCAGTTTTTTCGGGATCTGCAATTCCGTTCCTGAAAAAAATAGAACATGTCCTATTCTTGTCCGCAATTGCGGACCAGAAAAGGCATTTTCTATTATAGTGTCTGTGATGTGCGGTCCACAAATTGCGAATCGCACATTGCAGGTGTCCGTGTTTTGCGGATCCATTCCCACGTCCACAATTTTGCTCCACATTTTGCGGAATGGAATTGCGGACCCCTTCATTTCTATGGGGCCGCACGATGTGCTGCCCGGATCCGGAAATGCGGACCCGCACTTCCGGGTCCGCATTTCCGTTCCCGAAAAAAAATAGAACATGTCCTATTCTTGCCTGGCTGCCACACTTCCTGTCCTCAGAAATATCAACCCTTATCTTGGGAGACTTCAACATCCCCATAAACGGCTCCATCTCCCCATCTGCTTCCCGCCTTCTCTCCCTAACCTCCTCTCTTGGCCTTTCTCAACTCTCTAACTCTCAGACACACAAAGATGGTAACACACTTGACTTGGTTTTCTACCGGCTCTGCTCAATCTCCAACTTTAATAACTCTCCTCTCCCGCTTTCTGACCACAATACCCTTTCCTTCACTCTCTCAAATCTGCACCCATCCCAGCACTCCTCTACCTATTACATGCACAGAAACCAACAGGCCTTCGACCCTCATACACTTACAGACACTCTACATGCATCATTGTCCCCAATCTCTTCCCTTTCCTGCCCCGATAAGGCTGTAAATCACTACAATGACACCCTAAGAAGCACCCTGGACAAAGTAGCGCCCCCTACCCTCAGAACCTTCAAACACAGACCAAAGCAACCCTGGCTTACACCACAAACTCGCTTCCTCCAGCGCTGCTCCAGGAGTGCTGAACGCCTATGTAGGGAAACGCGCACACCCGAGAATTTCCTCCATTACAAATTCATGCTACGGACCTATAATCTAATCTCCTCACTGTCCAACAACCCAAAAAAAACTCTGACACTTTCCAATCCCTCCTCAGTCCTAAAGTTCAGGCACCCACCACAGATGTCTCTGCTGAAGACTTTTAGCCGCCTACTTCACAGAGAGAATAGAACATATCCGTCATGAAATCAGCTCCCAGCCACTAAGTGCTATTCACCCCCCCCCCTCCCCCCCGCATTTCCTCTGGCTCACTGTCCACATTTGACCCAGTCACGGTAGAAGAAGTCTCCAGGCTCCTCTCTTCTTCTCGTCCTACCACTTCCGCCTTTGATCCCATTCCCTCACACCTACTCCAGTCTCTCTCTCCGGCTGTCACCGCTCACCTAACAAAAATCTTCAACCTCTCCCTCTCTTCTGGTATCTTCCCTTCCTCTTTCAAACACTCTATCATTACTCTATTAATAAAAAAAAAATCTCTCGACCCATCCTGCACAACTAACTACAGACCAGTCTCCAATTCTTCATCTCTAAACTCCTGGAGCGTCTGGTCTACTCTCGCCTTAGGCTACTTTCACACTAGCGTTCGGGGCTCCGCTTGTGAGTTCCGTTTGAAGGCTCTCACAAGCGGCCCCGAACGGATCCGTCCAGCCCTAATGCATTCTGAGTGGAGGCGGATGCGCTCAGAATGCATCAGTTTGGCACCGTTTGTCCTCCGCTCAGCAGGCTGACCCCTGAACGCAGCTTGCAGCGTTCGGGTGTCCGCCTGGCCGTGCGGAGGCAAACGGATCCGTCCAGACTTACAATGTAAGTCAATGGGGACGGATCCGTTTGAAGTTGACACAGTATGGCTCAATTTTCAAACGGATCCGTCCCCCATTGACTTTCAATGTAAAGTCAAAACGGATCCGTTTGGATTATCGTAAACAAAAAAAAAAAAAAAAAAAATTTTTTTTTTTTTTGTTCATGGTAATGCAAACGGATCCGTTCTGAACGGATCTAAGCGTTTGCATTATAGGTGCGGATCCGTCTGTGCAGATACAAGACGGATCCGCACCTAACACAGGTGTGAAAGTAGCCTTACCCGCTATCTCTCTGATCACTCTCTCCTCGATCGAGTACAATCTGTTTTCCGCCCCCTGCATTCTACAGAAACTGCCCTCACCAAAGTGACAAATGACCTCCTGACAGCAAAATGCAACGGTAACTACTCTCTTTCTCCTTGACCTCTCTGCAGCTTTTGACACTTTAGACCACCATCTCCTGCTCGCCATGCTCCAATCCATCAGCCTAAAGGACACCGCCCTCTCCTGGTGTTCTTCCTATCTCTTACAGAACACCAGCGACTGTCTCTCTGCCATCTCTAACATTATGTCCTCTCTCTATCTGAAACTTAATCTTTCAAAAACTGAACTTGTTGTGTTCTCTCCATCTAATAGCCTACCTAAACCTGATATCTGCCTCTCGGTGTGCAACACAGTCATCACTCCTAGGCAGCACACCCGCTGTCTCGGGGTGACTTTTGACACTGATCTTTCTTTCACCCCCTATATTCAATCTCTCTCCCACTCATGCCGCTTGCACCTCAGAAACATCTCTAGTATCCGCCCCTTTCTCACTATCAAAACAACAAAAACTCTGTTGCCCTGATCCACTCCCGCCTTGATTACTGCAACTCACTATTAATTGGCCTCCCCCTCACCAGACTTTCCCATCTCCAATCTATTCTTAATGCAGCAGCCAGGGTCACCTATCTGTCCAACCTCTGATGCCTCCGCCCTGTGTCAGTCATTGCACTGGCTACCCATACACTATAGAAACCAATTCAAACTGCTCGTCCTCACCCACAAAGCCCTCCACAGTGCTGCACCACCCTACATCTCTTCCCTCATCTCTGTCTACCACCCTACCTGTGCTCTCCGTTCAGCCCATGACTTACAACTGACTTCCACAAAAATCCGAACCTCTCTCTCCCGGCTCCAAGATTTCTCCCGAGCTGCACCGGTTCTCTGGAATGCCCTACCCCAAGAAATCAGGCTTAATCACAACATGCACAGTTTTAAGCGTTTGCTAAAAACACATCTTTTCAGGGTGGCCTATCACCTCCCTTGATCTAACCTCCCGATAGCCCATTTATCATTCCCTGAAGCTGAGCCTCCACTGCACCCAGAAGCACTTCGTATATTGGCTGCTGACCGGCTCATGTGGCTTTATATTTGCTCCCCTATTCTCCCAAGATAGCTGGACTTATCGTACATAACAATCACTTCTACCTTTTGTGTCACCCCTATCCCCTCACAGATTGTAAGCTCTTGCGAGCAAGGCCCTCATTCCTCTTGTTGTAATAATCAACTTGTCTGTTGTTATGTTATTTATGACTGTTTGTACATGAACCTCTGAATTGTGAAAAGGCGCTGCGGAATATGTTGGCGCTATATAAATGAAGATTATTATTATTATTTTCCTTGTCCTCAATTGCGGACAAGATTAGGCATTTTCTACTAAGTGCCGGCGATGTGCGGTCCGCAAAACACACACGGATGTGTGAATGGACCCGTACAGTGGCTGAAAATGTAGCAACATGGAGTCAGGACCATATAATGGGAATGCAAAGAATTCTTTGATGATTATAATATACTTCCGAAGACCAACGTTTTACCAGTTATAGCTAATTTTCCAATAATTGGGTAGTTCTTTATTTCTTTATGTCAGTGCTAGGGATGAGCGAATCAACTTTGGATGCTTATTTTTGCATAAACAATTCAAAAGCAGAGGAAACATCAAAACACAAGTGTTTATGTACGCTAGGTAAAACCTCTTGAGGTCAAATAATTCTCCGATGTACCGCAACTGATCTGAAAATGATGTAGCATTTATGAAATGATCAATAGTCTCATCTTAATAGCAACAGCCTCACTGTATAAAGATCCCTTTCCAGGGTCATAATGTCTAAGTCAATATTCATGGATCTGTTGAGAAAGCGGAAGAATAGCATTCTTGCAGCTCTCCATGTGCATCTATCTAATATACTAAAAAAAGTGAATTCTCTTTGTGATCTTTGCTTAAGTCTTGGTTATTGTGTACAGTGACCTTGACGATCTGCTTACTTTTGCATTGATTTGTGGTCTGCTGCATGCTAGACAGACGTGCTCTTAAAAGGGTTGTCCCATTAGGACAATACCTTTCCATATGCCCTGTTCAACAAAATGGACATTGGAACCATCCTCTACAAAGAGAGCTCCTGCTCTGGAGGACTCATTCAATAGGTGCATTGTGATACCACATTTCTTCCATAGTAGCCCCTGCAGAAAATGTGTGGTTGTCTGTAGCCTGTCCTAGTGATAGTATCTGATCACTGTGGAGGGTGTTCAGCTGATCCTCAGTGAATCCTCCGTTAGGCCTCTTGCACACGACCGTATGAATTTTTGAGTGTTTTGCGGTCCGTTTTTCCGTTTCAGTAGTGTTTCCATTCCGCTTCCGTTTTGCCGTTCCGTTTTTTCATTTTGTTTCTGTTTTTTTGCAGATTGCAAACGGAAAACGGAAGTATGGTATATACAGTAATTACATAGAAAAATTGGGCTGGACATAAAATTTTCAATAGATGGTTCCGCTAAAAACGGAACGGATACGGAAGACATCCAGATGCTTTCCGTATCTGTTCTGTTTTTTTTACAGCCCCATTGACTTGAATGGAGCCATGGAACGTGATTTGCAGGCAATAATAGGACATGTTCTATCTTTGAACAGAACGGAAAAACGGATATACGAAAACAGAATGCATATGGAGTACGTTCCGTTTTTTTGGGCGGACCCATTAAAATGAATGGTTCCGTATACGGTACGCAAAAAACTGAACTTAAACGGAAAAGAAAAATGTTTGTGTGCATGAGGCCTTAGGCAGAGTGTCAGTGGTACAAATTAAAGGGGTTGTCTCATTTCAGAAAATGCAATTTTTTACCTAGGCAAAGTTAATTCAAGACACCTACTAATGTATTGTGATTGTCCATATTGCCTCCTTTGCTGGATTGATTCATATTTCCATTAGATTATACACTGCTCATATCCAGGTTATGACCACGCTTCAATCTATCATGTGCAAGCACGACCACCGGTGCTGGATTGCAGGGTGGTCATAACCCCTGAGCAGTGTATAATGTGATGGAAAAATTAATCAAGCCAGCAATATGGACAATCACAATACATTAGTAAGTGCCTTGTATTAATGTTGTCTACATGATAAATGCTATTTGCTAAAGTGAGACAATCCCTTTAAGGAATCTAGAAAAGCTGGCGCTGTAATGGTGGCCAGTAGAGATAAGCAAATTTCCTAAATTTCGTTTTGCTTCCGATTCGGTCGAATCATCGGTCAGATTGGATTTGATCTGAATAAATGTGGTCCTAATCGAAAGTGACCCAATTGCTTAAAATTAAAAAGCAGTCCAAAAATGATCCCTCTTTTGTGGCAGATGCCTTCTTCTGTGTCATCTGATTTGTAAAATGGTGGCTGCCATTTTGATTGATTCATGCGGGATCAGTCACAAAAGTTTTGGATTTGCTGAATTTAACATCTGTTGGGGAATTTATAACAAATTTGATTCACGTAGAATCGATTCGCTCATCTCTAGTGGCTATACTGGTAGTCACCCAGACAGTCGTCACTTAAGAAGGGAAATATATCAAATCTTTATCTTGAAGTGGGCACCTCAAGGACTTATATTTATATGTTCTTATAGTGTACAATAACTGTCTTCCAGCATATGTTCAGATCTAGAAAGAAAAATAAAACTTTTTGTTCATCAAAGGGACAGTTTTTTTTTTTAATTAAACGAGCGCTAGTGTAAAATCAAAAGAATAAAAATACAGATGAAACCCCCCTGTAGAAAGATGTAAAACTTCAAGCCGTTTCCAAACATGACTTTATGACATCTGATGACTATGCTCTTTTTCAATTATTTAAACCAGATCTGCAATTATTTCATTAACTAATCATGACCTCTAATGCTAGATAATGCTAATACACACAATACAATAGGAAACATACGGCCATAATGCTAAAAAAACAAGGAGCGTGTGCCAGATCATAATGTTAGCAGATGAAAGTTCTCAGTAATAAATTAATTACTGCACTAATTATATATTTTTTTGTTCAAACCAAATGTAATTATCTAATCCAATAAACATTTCCCTGCAACAGAGATGAAATAAAATCGCCTAAAGACGGTGATTTTGTGATTACCTATGCACGGCTAGCGGACTTAATAGAAGCGCAGCAATCAGCTGAGCACACAGCTGTGCTGGTTTCATTAGCTTTAATAGGAAAGTATCTCATTAACAAAACACTGGACAACTTATTCTACTAAATCAATAATTGCTCTAATTATAAGGCTTAGGAATAACATAAATCAGCACCCAGGAGCAGAGAATAAAGCTTTTCTGCAGCTGTTTATCATAGGTGCTTTGATTTCTATTCCTAAGCCCAAAAGTTCTCCTTCTTGTAAACTGAATCAACAGAAGCAACATTCACACAAGCACATGCAGAGACCTTCAGGAGCTGCAGACGATGGTTCTGATTAGAGAAATTCGTTCACAATTTGTTTCTTGGTTAAAGGTGAATTGCGTTATGGATTCCGTTACCACGGACCATAACGCAATGCATAACGGAATGCCTTTAGAAGCATTCCGTTATTCATTCCGTCATAATAGTAGTCTATGGGCTGCAAAACAGATCCTTCCCGTTATCCATTTTGCAGCCCATAGACTTCTATTATGACGGAATGCTTCTAAAGGCATTCCATTATACATACCGTCATAGAATTGCGTTATGGTCCGCGGTAACGGAATCCATAACGCAAATGACCTTTAACCAACAAAGTGTGAACGGATTTCAAAATATGAAATTCGCTCATCTCTAGTTCTGCTGACTCTGTTATCTTTGTCTATTGCTATTTGTTGTCATTTCTGAAACTCCTGATAACCAGGAACAATAAGGAGAGCTGAAAGGGAACAAAAACTAACAACGTCAAACATAACAGTTTTTCATGGCCATTTTTCAACCATTTGTGCATTCATGTTCTGGCCATCTGCCCATCTTTAATGGTCGCTTTGCATCAGCTTTTAATGGCCATTAAAAATGGATGAATTTATTTGGCTTTTTTTTATTTATCCCAATGCCTGCAGTACCCTCAGTATGTATAATGTCCCCCATAGTGCCACCCAGTATAAAGAATGACACCCTTTGTTCCCTAGGATAAAGAACAACCCCCTTTGTGCCACCCAGTAAAAAGAATGGCCCTCTTTGTACCCCCCCAGTTAAAGAATAGGTGCTTTTGACTAGAGATGAGCGAATCGAAGTTGACTAAGTGAAATTTGACCCGAATTTCAGGAAAAATTTGATTTGCATCGAATCCGATTTTCCTCACGCTTCGTGGTAACTAATCATATTTTTTTATTTAAAATGGCTGCTGCACGTGTTAGGACATGGAGCAAGGATCTCTGGGAACGAGGGATCGCCCATAATGCCATGCATGCAGCCAATCAGCAGCCAGCCAGCCCTGTGATGTCACAGCCCTATAAATAGCCTCAGCCATCTTGGATTCAGCCATTTTCCAGTGTACTTAGTGCAGGGAGAGACGTCAGCAGGCGCTAGGGACAGTGCTAGGAAAGACTTTAAAACTTTTATTTTGCTGTATAGAAGTTTAAGGAAAAGATAGAGAGGAATCATTCCACAGTATTAAAGCAGAACAGGATTCAGTAGCCTGGGTAATAGGAACAATCCTATTACACCTTGCTGCACTGACTGCGGATCCAAATTGCCATTATACAGCTCTGTAATTCCAGCAAACCGTTCTTGTTATTGGTATGCAAGTGCTGTTTGATACAGCCATTAACAGGGTTTATTACAGGGAAATATTTATACGGTTCGTCTTATTTTCCCTTGTGCGGTGCAGTTGTTTGCCGTTCAGCGGTGCAGTTATATGTTCTAAAACACTTTTTGGCATGTATTAGTGTAAAAAAAATATATATTATTTGCTGTTCAGCAGTGCAGTTATGTATTCTAAAGCCGTTTTTGGCATGTATTAGTGGCAAAAAAATAAATATTTTTTGTCGTTCAGTGGTGCAGTTATATGTTCTAAAGCCTTTTGTGGAGTGTATAAGTGGAAGAAAGTAAGGGCCTATTTGCCGTTCAGCGGTGCAGTTATATGTTCTAAAGCCCTTTTTGGCGTGTATTATTGGCAAACAAATATATATTATTTGCCGTTCAGTCGTGTAGTTATATGTTCTAAAGTTATTTTTGGCGTGTATTAGTGGCACAAAAAAAAGTATTTGCTGTTCAGCGGTGCAGTTATATGTTCTAAAGCCTTTTGTGGAGTGTATAAGTGGAAAAAAGTGAGAGCCTATTTGCCATTCAGCAGTGCAGTTATATGTTCTAAAGCCCTTTTTGGTATGTATTAGTGGCAAAAAATATATATATTATTTGCCGTTCAGCGGTGCAGTTATATGTTCTAAAGCCCTTTTTGGAGTGTATTAGTGGCATAAAATATATATATTATTTGCCATTCTGTGGTGCAGTTATATGTTCTAAAGCACTTTTTTGCGTGTATTATTGGCACAAAAAAAGTATTTGCCGTTGTGTGGTGAAGTGAGAAAATTACAGCCCTTTTTGGCGTGTATTAGTGGCAAAAAAATATATATTATTTGCCATTCGGCGGTGCAGTTATATGTTCTAAAGCCATTTGTGGCATGTATAAGTGAAAAAAAGTAAGGGCCTATTTGCCATTCAGCGGTGCAGTTATTTTCTCTAAAGCCTTTTGTGGCGTGTATAAGTGGAAAAAAGTAAGGGCATATTTGCCATTCAGCGGTGCAGTTATATTAATGGGATAAAAGGTCTTATTAGCCGTTGTGTGGTGAAGTGAGAAAATTACAGATTTTTTGGGGGTGTTTTAATTTCCTTTTTATTTATTTATTTGATCTAAGAGTATGTCAGACAGAAAAGTGCCAGGCCCTGCACAGGGGAGTGGCAGAGGCCTAAATGTTTCTGGTGCAGGCACAGGTCGCAGCAGAATAAGGAGGCGTGGCAGCAGGAGTCGCAGTGAAAGGCCTCAGCTCCCGATGTCATCTAGCGGTCGTGTCTTGACCAGCAACCCAGCGGTTCTTGAATGGTTGACTCGGTCATCTACTTCATACCAAGTGACATCAGACACCCCCAGCCAAGAGTCGGTGGGTTTGTCAGACACGACCCTTAGTTGGTATGGCCCAGGAGCAGGCCTTGTGCCCTCAACTGTCCTCAACCTGCCTCTGTCCTTTTCTGTTCCCTCAGTCAGACAAGTATTATATGCTGTGGGCTCAGCTCCACTATACAGTGAGGAGGATCTGCTAGAGGACAGTCAGCAGCTACTGGCCAGCCAAAATGTGGAGGAGACATCCGCCGCTTCCTCCGGTAGGCGGGAAAGTAGTGATGAGGAGAGTGGCGTAGGAGCTTGTGTTGCGAGCGGTCAGGCTCCTGACCCAGAGACTGTTGAGGAGGACATCAGTGATGTGCACACAGTACTCAATGATGAATATGTAGCTGATCACACTTGGGAGCTGGGTGAATTAGGGGCTTCATCATCAGGAGAAGAGGGTGTCAGCTTGCCCGTGACGCAGCAGCGGAGCTAGCAAGTCACTAGCGGGGCCGGGATTCATCAGGGTGAGGTTGGGAGCCACACGTGCCTGGGGTAGACCACCCGCTTTGCAGGAGTCTACCAGCCCGGAAAGTGGTGGTGCAGGGGTTCACGGAAGCAGAGGCGGTAGCAGTCAGTCAGTGCAGAGTGTTGGGGGTAAAGTCACCTACTCGGCGGTGTGGCAGTTTTTTGTTAAGGTGCCGGAGGAGGTGAACATGGCCATTTGTAGAATCTGTGGGCAGAAGGTGAAGCATGGCCAAGGTGCCAATGTTGGCACCATGGCCCTGCGTCAACATATGCAGCGTCACCATAAAGTGGCCTGGGAGAACCGTGGCTCAGATGTGGTGGTCCAGCCTGCCGCAGCAACCGCTGCATCACGCAGCGGCACACACCCGATTTCAGGAACTCAAGGCTCCACCACCTCAGCCAAAGGGAGCGGTCTGTCCTTCCCATTATCTGCTGGTCCTGATGCTCCTGCTCTACTCCTCACCATTCATTACGTCAGCAATCGATCACCGAAGCGATTGCCAAGAGACAACAGTATGCGTGCACTCATCCAACGGCTCAGAAGCTGAATGTGCTCCTGGCCAAGTTGCTGGTGCTGCAGTCCCTCCCTTTCCAAGTGGTGGACTCTGCACCTTTCAGAGAACTGATGGCTTGTGCCGAGCCGAGGTGGAGAGTCCCAAGCCGACATTTCTTTGCCAAAAAGGCAGTACCAGCCCTGCACATGTATGTAGAACAGAAGGTGGGTCAGTCCTTGAGCCTGTCGGTGTCTCCTAAAGTGCACGGCAGCGCCGACGTGTAAAGCTGTAACTACGTTCAGGGACAATACATGTCCTTTACAGCCCACTGGGTAAATGTGGTTTCGACACAGCCACACCAGCAACTTGGTCAAGTGACACCACTTCTGCCTCCACGTTCTCAGGCCGTTGGTCCTGCGACAATGTCTGCCTCCTCATTCTCCACCGTGTCCTCAGCCTCCACTGCAGGGACAATTACCAGTGCCCCTCCAGCATACCACATGTGTAGGGCATGGCGGTGTCACACTGTTCTGCACCTCGTTTGCCTGGGCGAATGGAGTCACACAGGGGAGGAACTGCTCCGTGTCCATCAAGAAATCGTAACCTGGCTTTCTACGCGACAACTCAAAAACAGAACCATGGTGACCAACAACGGGAAGAACATGGTGTCACCCTCCTTGAGCTGCAGCGGGATAACGGCATCCCCCAACATAGGCTGATATGCGATGTTTCCACCCGTTGGATTTCCACCCTTCATATGTTGGACTGACTATACGATCAGAGAAAGGCCATAAACGATTAATTGATGATCCAAGCGGACCAGAGTACTCCCCTGTGTAACTGCGATGTCAGCCAGTGGCAGCTCATGCGTGACACCTGCCGTTTGCTCAGGCCCTTTGAGGAGACAAAGGATTTGTCAGTCGCCAGGACTACGGGATGAACAACGTCAATCCACTGCTTCATGTCCTGGAACAGATGCTGGAAAATCTGGCTGGTCAGGGGACTGGATACGTGGTGCCTAGATCTCACGGCCACATGAGCCCTGTGGGGGCTGAACTGGAGGAGGAGGACATTGGAGCACAAGCAATGTGTAGCGAAATGGGTGGTTTCTATACACAAGTGACAGGAGAGGAGGAGCAGGAGCAGCCAGAGGAGCTATAGGGCGATGAGGAAGACGAGGCAGAGGACCTAGACACACCGTGGCAGTGTGCACGGTCCAAAATGGGGGCCTTTTTTACACCCGCTGAGAGGGAGGACAAACTGAACTACTATAGAGATATCCTATGTAGTCAGTTGGCCGCTGCCTATCTGCGCCATTGTCCATCCTCTCGCAGGTCTGACCTGGGGGTCCTCTGCACTCACGTTCCTCTGCCATTGCTGCTGTAACAGCGTGGGGGGGTAGGAGCAGTTCCAGCTCCATCAGCAGCAACTTGAGTCTAGAGTCGCTGATGAGCAGCTTTCTTCACCTGTCTAGTGAAGAAACTACTCACCAGCAGCAAGACCTGGAGCAGGACCTGAACTAGCAGGTGGTGGTATACTTGGACAGCACCCTGCCACCCCACATTGAAGATCCGCTGGACTACTGGGCAGCCAAACTGGATTTGTGGCCGCAACTGGCAGAGTTTGCACTGGAAAAGCTGTCCTGCTAGGCCGGTAGTGTGGCATCAGAGCGGGTGTTTAGTGCGGCAGGGGCCATAGTTACCCCAAGAAGAACTCTCCTGTCCACCCAAAATGTGGAGAGACTGAATTTTGTCAAGATGAATCAGGCGTGGATCAGGCAGGATTTCCACCAACCAATGCCTGATGCATCAGACTAGATCATCCATGGTGTCACACCAACGATTTGACAAAAGGTTTCTTCTGGCTACCTGCCTCAGCTAATATTCTGATGCTGCCACCCGCCTGATGCCACACATCTGATGCCAAGTGCTCCTTCTTTCACGTACTATCTTCAGCTGGTACTGCCACCCACCTGCCCACTCAGTCACCGGGTCACGTTATGATCTCCTGATGCTGCTGCCACCTCCACACTATGTCACCTTGCCACTCTGTGGTTTCCTGATGCTGCTGCCACCTCCACACTATGTCACCTTGCCACTTTGTGGTTTCCTGATCGAGCCGCCACCTCCACACTCTGTCATTGCGCCACTCTGTGGCCAGCTGATGCTGCCACCTCCACAC
This sequence comes from Bufo bufo, assembly GCF_905171765.1. Classification (NCBI taxonomy): domain Eukaryota; kingdom Metazoa; phylum Chordata; class Amphibia; order Anura; family Bufonidae; genus Bufo; species Bufo bufo. The sequence goes on from NC_053391.1 coordinate 462,042,627, forward strand.
TGTCATTGTGCCACCCTGTGGCCTCCTCCTGATGGTGCTGCTGCCGCCACCTCCACATTCTGTCATTGTGCCACTCTGTGGCCTCCTGATGCTGTTGCTTCCACCTCCACAGTGTCATTGTGCCACTCTATGGCCTCCTCCTGATGCTGCTGCCACCTCCACACTGTCATTGTGCCACTCTGTGGCCTCCTCCTGATGCTGTTGCCATCTCCAGACTCTGTTATTGGGCCACTCTGTGGTCTCCTCATGCTGCTTCGACCTCAGCACTATGTCATAGGGCCACTCTGTGGACTTCTCATGCTGTTCCCACCCTCCCCACTTCATGACTGGGCCACTATTTTGCCTTTCGCCCTGGCTGACATAATTTATTTGACCATTTTTCTGATCTGTCAGATGGAAGGAAAAATGAGACACACAACAGATCCTGTCTACGTTACAGCTGTAAGTCTGCATGACATGGTCCCTATTTAGCATCAGAATTGGCTTATGATTTGGTAGCCAAAAGCAGGAGTGGGTACAAAACACAGAAGACATGAAAATATTCCATTCACGTGTCATCTCTGTTTTGGATACACTCCTTTTTTTTTTGGGCTTTAGCAATACTGATGGATTACTGACCAAATGCTGATCGAGTGAAGGTAGATTCTCCACAAACAGGATCCATTTTTTGGGAGTTATTGTTCTGACGGATCAGAGGAAGGGCAAAATAATCAGTGACGTCAACACAAACTTACTGCTGACTCTGTCTCCACTCTGTCAGGGGGGCTCTACTTGTATAAGTGTTTAATAGAACAGGTTCTGTAGACATCTATGTGGAATCAGCTGACGACGGTGTAAAAGGAGTGCGCTTCTTCTTGAGGCTAACATTGACCTGTAAGGCTGAGTTCATACTTGAGTTATTTGGTCGTAACTGCCCAAATAAGTGAAGTGTGCAGTGATTCTAAGAGCGACGCCTGTCATCTACATGTTATACTGACAGTATTGTTTCACTACCACAGCAGACTCCTATGCGTGTTACTGCAAGGCACAGTGTTTTACACCACTATAAAGGCTCTCTGTGGCCAGGAAATAGCCGTTTTTAACGCAATTTACCATGAATAAATTCGGATCTAACTAAATTTTTTCAAAAAATTTGGCGAACCGGCCAAATCGAATTTTTTAGACATTCGCTCATCTCTAGTGATGACGTCACATATGATAGCACCACGCTGGGAGCGTCGGGTCCTAAAGCCTGCAGTGAGTAGCCAGTGTCCCCGAACATGCAAGTGGATAAGGTGAGTAGTTTTTATAATTTTTTTAGCCTCTGAATGGCTTTTTTTTAAACAAAGCGTACCTGTTTTTAACAGCCATTAGATGGGTACACTCCAATATTTTTACGGCCACTATTCATCGTTCAACTGGTTCTTAAAATGGCCGCATGTTTGCCGTTACTTAAACGTACGCCACATGCCCATTTTTCCTGTTCGTGTGAAGATAGCCTAAGAGTCCTTTAAGATGGCCCGGTGTGGGGCCATAAAAAAACCAATTGACAATATAAGTCCAAAGCCTTCACTCCAGCCAATGGATACTGTATGGGGATAACTAATCATTACTATGACCACTACACTGACAGCACATCCCCCATATACACGCTGAGATGTTCTGCCAAGCTGCCATCATTTTTATGCCTGCATGAAAGATCCAAACAGTCAACAACAATTGATTGCTTGTTTGTTGGCTGACTGCTGCCCTGTTTACAGGAACAAGCATTCCAATGAACACTCAGAATCGCCAGATCCAACATACGCTGAATGTTGCCGGCACCTGACAGAACCCACTGACTATAATAGGGTCCACTTGGTTTCCAGCAGCAATAACATGTCCTTTTGTTGCCAAAATCTGCGACAGAGATTCCTGCCACTGCAGATGTGAACCTAGCCCAAATCCTCCCTTTTATTTAAGGTATGCAAAGCCTCAGTAACCAGCCCCTCAATTCTCACGTTTACAGCTCAGGGGCTCTGTGCCCTCAGATCTCCATATGCACCTTGATTTTTAAGTACATTCTGTGTGTGTGCCATAAAATATCCTGGCATATGTAGTGCACCTTTCTAATGTACCCAATGTTAAAACTACACTGGGCTGGTTTGCATCGGCATATCTTTTTTGCTTTATGGTAAAAATATAAACTGGCATAGGTGTTTGTTTTTATGTGACATTCCTTCCATCAGAGGTTTAAACAGTCAGGTCCATAAATATTGGGACATCGACACAATTCTAACATTTTTGGCTCTATACACCACCACAATGGATTTGATATGAAAAGAACAAGATGTGCTTTAACTGCAGACGGTCAGCTTTAATAATTTGAGGGTATTTACATCAAAATCAGGTGAGCGATGTAGGAATTAAAACAGTTTGCATATGTGCCTCCCACTTGTTAAGGAACCAAAAGTAATGGGACATAATAATAATCATAAATCAAACTTTCACTTTATAATACTTAGTTGCAAATCTTTTGCAGTCAATTACAGCCTGAAGTCTGGAACGCATAGACATCACCAGAGGCTGGGTTTCATCTCTGGTGATGCTCTGCCAGGCCTGTACTGCAACTGTCTTTAGTTCCTGCTTGTTCTTGGGGCATTTTCCCTTCAGTTTTGTCTTCAGCAAGTGAAATGCATGCTCAATCGGATTCAGGTCAGGTGATTGACTTGGCCATTGCATAACATTCCACTTCTTTCCCTTAAAAAACTCTTTGGTTGCTTTTGCAGTATGCTTTGGGTCATTGTCCATCTGCACTGTGAAGTGCCGTCCAATGAGTTCTGAAGCATTTGGCTGAATATGAGCAGATAATATTGCCCGAAATACTTCAGAATTCATCCTGCTGCTTTTGTCAGCAGTCACATCATCAACAAATACAAGAGAACCAGTTCCATTGACAGCCATACATGCCCACGCCATGACACTACCACCACCATGCTTCACTGATGAGGTAGTATGCTTAGGATCATGAACAGTTCCTTTCCTTCTCCATACTCTTCTCTTCCCATCACTCTGGTACAAGTTGATCTTGGTCTCATCTGTCCATAGGATGTTGTTCCAGAACTGTGAAGGCTTTTTTAGATGTCGTTTGGCAAACTCTAATCTGGCCTTTCTGTTTTTGAGGATCACCAATGGTTTACATCTTGTGGTGAACCCTGTGTATTCATTCTGGTGAAGTCTTCTCTTGATTGTTGACTTTGACACACATACACCTACCTCCTAGAGAGTGTTCTTGATCTGGCCAACTGTTGTGAAGGGTGTTTTCTTCACCAGGGAAATAATTCTTCGGTCATCCACCATAGTTGTTTTCCGTTGTCATCCGGGTATTTTGGTGTTGCTGAGCTCACCGGTTCGTTCCTTCTTTTTAAGAATGCTCCAAACAGTTGTTTTGGCCACCCCTAATGTTTTTGCTATCTCTCTGATGGGTTTGTTTTGTTTTTTCAGCCTAATGATGGCTTGCTTCACTGATAGTGACAGCTCTTTGGATCTCATCTTGAGAGTTGACAGCAACAGATTCCAAATGCAAATAGCACACTTAAAATGAACTCTGGACCTTTTATCTGCTCATTGTAATTGGGATAATGAGGGAATAACACACACCTGGCCATGGAACAGCTGAGAAGCCAAGTGTCCCATTACTTTTGGTCCCTTAACAAGTGGGAGGCACATATGCAAACTGTTGTAATTCCTACACCGTTCACCTGATTTGGATGTAAATACCCTCAAATTAAAGCTGACGGTCTGCAGTTAAAGCACATCTTGCTCGTTTCATTTCAAATCCATTGTGGTGGTGTATAGAGCCAAAAATGTTAGAATTGTGTCGATGTCCCAATATTTATGGACCTGACTGTAAGTGAGGGACATGAACATGTGGAGTCACTGTGGGTAGAAATACATGGAGGCAAAAATAATAATAAATTACCAGATGGCATACACTCCCGTATCTTAAGAGAATTAAGTAATGTCATAGCCAGACCCTTATTTCTGATATTTACAGACTCTATACTGACAGGGAGTGTCCCACAGGATTGGCGCATAGCAAATCTGGTGGCAATATTCAAAAAGGGTCCAAAAACAGAGCCCGGAAACTATAGGCCGGTAAGTTAAACATCCGTCGTGGGTAAACTGTTTGAAGGTTTTCTAAGAGATGCTATCTTGGAGCACCTCAATGAAAATAAGCAAATAACGCCATATCAGCATGGCTTCATGAGGGATCGGTCATGTCAAACTAATTAAATCAGTTTCTATGAGGAGGTAAGTTCTAGACTTGACAGCGGCGAATCAATGGATGTCGTATATCTGGACACTGTACCGCATAAAAGTTAGTATATAAAATGAGAATGCTCGGACTGGGAGAAAATGTCTGTATGTGGGTAAGTAACTGGCTCAGGGATAGAAAACAGAGGGTAGTTATTAATGGTACACACTCAGATTGGGTCACTGTCACTAGTGGAGTACGTCAGGGGTCAGTACTGGGCCCTATCCTCTTCAATATATTTATTAATGATCTTGTAGAAGGCTTGCACAATAAAATATAACTTTTTGCAGATGACACTAAACTGTGTAAAGTAATTGACACGGAAGAGGACAGTATACTGCTACAGATGGGTCTGGATAGATTGGAGGCTTGGGAAGATAAGTGGCAGATGAGGTTTAACACTGACAAATATAAGGTTATGCACATGGGAAGGAATAATGCAAGTCACCCGTACATACTAAATGGTAAAACACTGGGTAACACTGACATGGAAAAGGACCTAGGAATTTTAATAAACAGCAAACTAAGCTGTAAAAACCAGTGTCAGGCAGCTACTGCCAAGGCCAATAAGATAATGGGTTGCATCAAAAGGGACATAGATGCCAGTGATGAGAACATAGTCCTACCACTTTACAAATCACTGGTCAGACCACACATAGAGTACTGTGTACAGTTCTGGGCTCCTGTAAACAAGGCAGACATAGCAGAGCTGGAGAGAGTTCAGAGGAGGGCAACTAAAGTAATAACTGGAATGAGGGAACTACGATACCCTGAAAGATTATCAAAATTAGGGTTATTCACTTTAGAAAAAAGACGACTGAGGGGAGATCTAATTACTATGTATAAATATATCAGGGGTCATTACAGAGATCTCTCTCATCATCTATTTATCCCCAGGACTGTGACGAGGGGATATCCTCTGCATCTGGAGGAAAGAAGGTTTGTACACAAAGAAGAGGATTCTTTACGGTAAGAGCAGTGAGACTATGGAACTCTCTGCCTGAGGAGGGGGTGATGGTGAGTACAATAAAGGAATTCAAGAGGGGCCTGGATGTATTTCTGGAGTGTAATAATATTACAGGCTATAGCTACTAGAGGGGTCGTTGATCCAGGGAGTTATTCTGATTGTCTGGTTTGAGTCGGGAAGGAATTTTTTTCCCCCTTAAGTGGGGAAAATTGGCTTCTACCTCACAGGGGTTTTTTTTGCCTTCCTCTGGATCAACTTGCAGGATAACAGGCCGAACTGGATGGACAAATGTCTTTTGTCGGCCTTATATACTATGTTACTATGACAAAGGTACCATTCGACTCATCTATAGTTATGCTACAGCGCTATGTAAGCAGTGTATAAAGGCAAATTCTGGTGACAGACTCCCTATAAGTGTGTTCGTTATGCAAATTATAGAACATGTCCTATTCTTGTCCATATTGCGGACAAGAATAGTTATTTCTAGTAATAGGGGTGAGAAAGATATGGATTGCACACTGAAGGTGTCTGTATTTTGTCGATCCTTGTGTTTTCCGGACCACAGTACAGAAATGGTCGTGTGGACGAGGCCTTAGGAGAGCCTGCCATCAACATACGTCACATTAGGATTTTCCTCAAAGCACCAAATACAGAAGAAAATGACACAAGGTATATCTGCAGCAAAAGTAAGTCAGATGCTGAGCCCCCCAGGGCTTAGAGCACAAATAATAAGCAGCTATGGAAGGCTCCAGCCAGGTAACGACGCAGGTGACTTGGTTTAGAAGAGTAAACAAGTTTACCTTTGAGGAGACGATCCTGTTATCTGGATACCTCTGAGGAATGTAAGCTTCAGTGCCTGGAGGAGGTTCTTTGTGTCCGACATAAATAGTGCGATTGTCTACCCAATTTTCTTCTCCAGTACACTAGAAAACAATAAGGGTTTAGTGCATGAGCTTCTTATGGTAGAAATGCTGCATAATTTCTTATATTAAATTCAGATAACCACGCCATAAGAAAAACAGAGTTCATCATACCATAGAAAATGGCTTTCTTCCTAATTTTGCCATTTGTACACTTTTTATGGTTCATAGTGTCGAGAGAGTGGAGGCAACAGTGCTGAACTAAAATTTTAAGGAGGGCCTGTAACCTCTTCTGTCTGTTTTAGCAACTACTTGTGTCCCCCATGTAATACCAATTCTATAACAACTATCCATATGACTCTGTGATGTGACATTCCTTAATTACTTCTACTAGAAGCTATAAAATAATTATTAGAAGTTTGCAATGACGGTCCAGATGGGTGTTACCAGTTGGCCAGTCATTGCTGCCAGTGTCAGAAGTGTGCAGGGACACCACCCCCCAACTAGTAACACCCATCTGGGCCTTCATTGCAAACTGTTTACCACTTTTAGCAGGAATATTAAAGGAATAGCACAACATAGAGTCATAAGAATTGATGCCCTAGAATTGTTACCATATGAGGAATGCAAGTAGACATGTCAGGAGAGGCGATGCGTCCTCTTTAAGACCATACAAAGCAGTCACCAATCAGTGTCCCCACTTCTTAGCACTAAATTGTAATTGCACTGTATTGCAGGCTATGTCAGGTCAGATTCCAACCGTAACCCTAATTAGAAAAAATAAAATGGCTACAATATTGTCAGCGCCTATTGATCCTGTTTATCTATACACAACATGTCCCTTAAGCATTTAGGCTATTGATTGGTTTTGACTGCTCAGCTGGCCCAGGGATCATTTGCCTGATCCCAAGAGTTTCTGTATCAGGCTTCTATAGCAACTTCCACTGTAGCTTGTGCATGGATTACCCGAAGCATAAATAGTGGTAGGAAGAAAGGCAGTGGTATACACCTATGTTGACACAGTATGCTATGTTAATTCCATATCCAACATACACTGCGCAAGTGTTTTCTTTGTTATAGAAGACATAGAGTGAGAAGCCCTGAAGCAGCTAAGGCTACTTTCACACTAGCGTTCGGGGCTCCGCTTGTGAGTTCCGTTTGAAGGCTCTCACAAGCGTCCCCGAACGGATCCGTCCAGCCCTAATGCATTCTGAGTGGATAGGGATCCGCTCAGAATGCATCAGTCTGGCTCCGTTTGTCCTCCGCTCCGCTCAGCAGGCGGACACCTGAACGCAGCTTGCAGCGTTCGGGTGTCCGCCTGGCCGTGCGGAGGCAAACGGATCCGTCCAGACTTACAATGTAAGTCAATGGGGACGGATCCGTTTGAAGTTGACACAGTATGGCTCAATTTTCAAACGGATCCGTCCCCTATTGACTTTCAATGTAAAGTCAAAACGGATCCGTTTGCATTATCATGAAAAAAAAACAAAAAAAAAAAAACATTTAAGCGTTTGCATATAGGATCTAAGCGTTTGCATATAGGTGCGGATCCGTCTGTGCAGATACCAGACGGATCCGCACCTAAACGCAGGTGTGAAAGTAGCCTTACCTGTGCCGGCTTCAGGGATTTGTACAGAGGAGATTAATGCAGTACGCTGAAATCTCCCATTCAGATTCTGAAAGCAGTTAGATGATTCAGTTTCTAATATTTTTACACCTGACTACTGCAAAGAAGGCAAAGAATATGATGGCACAAGAGATGGGAAATTTGGGGAAGAAAATCTTTGTTAATCCAAATTTCCAGTCCTAGGATTTTACTAGTGGAGAAAAGATCAAGGTGGAGCACATCTCATAAATAAATGAAACATCCTAGTGACAATCCATCTTTAAAAGGGTTATCCAACCCATATAATGACCTCCCTAATGCCTGGGCCCCTGGTATACATTATAATTACCTGCTCCCCGACACCCGTGTCGCTTTGGATCCCTGCATGGCTGCCGCAGGTGGCTCATACCCCTTGCGGCCTTCTATCGGCGCCCCCCACCCCTTGGATATTTTGATCCACATGACGTGGAGATGCAGTGGCGGATGTGCAGGGATCCGGAGCCAGGGAGCGGGTAAGTATAATGTATACCAGGGGCCCCGGCGTTGAGGGGTTGGATAACCGCTTTAAAGGCTCTACCCACTTTCGCACTTCTTAAAAAGTCTCTATAAAAATGTTCTACTATATGGAGAGTATAAGTCTTTCCCCTAGCATGTGGTGCTGCTGAATATGACCCCATAGCAAACCAAGTGGACCCACTTCCCTCCTGCTGAATTTACATTTTTTTTTATTAAGTGGAGACATTTTTTATTTAAAAAGAAAAAAAACTTCTGCATCAGAAACATTGGAACATTTTGAACACATTTCTCAATGTATTCACATAAGATGTGTATATATACAGTGTGTGTATACAGTACAGACCAAAAGTTTGGACACACCTTCTCATTCAAAGAGTTTTCTTTATTTTCATGACTATGAAGGCATAAAAACTATGAATTAACACATGTGGAATTATATACATAACAAACAAGTGTGAAACAACTGAAAATATGTCATATTCTAGGTTCTTCAAAGTAGCCACCTTTTGCTTTTATTACTGCTTTGCACACTCTTGGCATTCTCTTGATGAGCTTCAAGAGGTAGTCCCCTGAAATGGTCTTCCAACAGTCTTGAAGGAGTTCCCAGAGATGCTTAGCACTTGTTGGCCCTTTTGCCTTCACTCTGCGGTCCAGCTCACCCCAAACCATCTCAATTGGGTTCAGGTCCGGTGACTGTGGAGGCCAGGTCATCTGGCGCAGCACCCCATCACTCTCCTTCATGGTCAAATAGCCCTTACTTTCAAAGTTTTCCCAATTTTTCGGCTGACTGACTGACCTTCATTTCTTAAAGTAAAGATGGCCACTCGTTTTTCTTTACTTAGCTGCTTTTTTCTTGCCATAATACAAATTCTAACAGTCTATTCAGTAGGACTATCAGCTGTGTATCCACCTGACTTCTCCTCAACGCAACTGATGGTCCCATCCCCATTTATAAGGCAAGAAATCCCACTTATTAAACCTGACAGGGCACACCTGTGAAGTAAAAACCATTTCAGGGGACTACCTCTTGAAGCTCATCAAGAGAATGCCAAGAGTGTGCAAAGCAGTAATCAAAGCAAAAGGTGGCTACTTTGAAGAACCTAGAATATGACATATTTTCAGTTGTTTCACACTTGTTTGTTATGTATATAATTCCACATGTGTTAATTCATAGTTTTGATGCCTGCAGTGTGAATCTACAATTTTCATAGTCATGAAAATAAAGAAAACTCTTTGAATGAGAAGGTGTGTCCAAACTTTTGGTCTGTACTGTATATACACTCACCTAAAGAATTATTAGGAACACTTGTTCTATTTCTCATTAATCCAATTATCTAGTCAACCAATCACATGGCAGTTGCTTCAATGCATTTAGGGGTGTGGTACTGGTCAAGACAATCTCCTGAACTCCAAACTGAATGTCAAAATGGGAAAGAAAGGTGATTTAAGCAATTTTGAGCGTGGCATGGTTGTTGGTGCCAAACGGGCGGGTCTGAGTATTTCATAATCTGCTCAGTTACTGGGATTTTCACGCACAACCATTTCTAGGGTTTACAAAGAATGGTGTGAAAAGGGAAAAACATCCAGTATGCGGCAGTCCTGTGGGCAAAAATGCCTTGTGGATGCTAGAGGTCAGAGGAGAATGGGCCGACTGATTCAAGCTGATAGAAGAGCAACGTTGACTGAAATAACCACTCGTTTCAACCGAGGTATGCAGCAAATCATTTGTGAAGCCACAACACGCACAACCTTGAGGCGGATGGGCTACAACAGCAGAAGACCCCACCGGGTACCACTCATCTCCACTACAAATAGGAAAAAGAGGCTACAATTTGCCCGAGCTCACCAAAATTGGACTGTTCAAGACTGGAAAAATGATGCCTGGTCTGATGAGTCTCGATTTCTGTTGAGACATTCAAATGGTAGAGTCTGAATTTGGCGTAAACAGAATGAGAACATGTATCCATCCTCTGATGGCTACTTCCAGCCGGATAATGCACCATGTCACAAAGCTCGAATCATTTCAAATTGGTTTCTTGAACATGACAATTAGTTCACTGTACTAAAATGGCCGCCACAGTCACCAGATCTCAACCCAATAGAGCATCTTTGGGATGTGGTGGAACGGGAGCTTCGTGCCCTGGATGTGCATCCCTCAAATCTCCATCAACTGCAAGATGCTATCCTATCAATATGGGCCAACATTTCTCAAGAATGCTATCAGCACCTTGTTGAATCAATGCCACGTAGAATTAAGGCAGTTCTGAAGGCAAAAGGGGGTCCAACACCGTATTAGTATGGTGTTCCTAATAATTCTTTAGGTGAGTGTACAGTGGATATAAAAAGTCTACACACCCCTGTTAAAATGTCAGGTTTCTGTGATGTAAAAAAATGAGACAAAGATAAATCATTTCATAACTTTTTCCACCTTTAATGTGACCTATAAACTGTACAACTCAATTGAAAACAAACTGAAATCTTTTAGGTGGAGGAAAGAAAACCCCAAAAAATAATAATAATGTGGTTGCATAAGTGTGCACACCCTCTTATAGCTGGGGATGTGGCTGTGTTCAGAATTAAGCAATCACATTCAAAATCATGTTAAATAGGAGTCAGCATACACCTGCCATCATTTAAAGCGCCTCTGATTAACCCCAAATAAAGTTCAGCTGCTCTAGTTGGTCTTTCCTGAAACTTTCTTAGTCGCATCCCACAGCAAAAGCCATGGTCCACAGAGAGTTTCCAAAGCATCAGAGGGATCTCATTGTTAAAAGGTATCAGTCAGGAGAAGGGTACAAAAGAATTTCCAAGGCATTAGATATACCATGGAACACAGTGAAGACAGTCATCATCAAGTGGAGAAAATATGGCACAACAGAGACATTACCAAGAACTGGACGTCCCTACAAAATTGATGAAAAGATGAGAAGAAAACTGGTCTGGGAGGGTACCAAGAGGCCTACAGCAACATTAAAGGAGCTGCAGGAATATCTGGCAAGTACTGGCTGTGTGGTAGATATGACAACAATCTCCCGTATTCTTCATCTGGGCTATGGGATAGAGTGGAAAGCCTTTTCTTACGAAGAAAAACATCAAAGCCAGGCTGCATTTTGCAAAAACACATATGAAGTCTCCCAAAAGCATGTGGGAAAAGGTGTTATGGTCTAATGAAACCAAGGTTGAACTTTTTGGCCATAATTCCAAAAGATATGTTTGGCGCAAAAACAACACTGCACATCATCAAAAAAACACCATACCCACAGTGAAGCATGGTGGTGGTGGCAGCATCATGCTTTAGGGCTGTTTTTCTTCAGCCCGAACTGGGGCCTTAGTTAAGCTAGAGGGAATTATGAACAGTTCCAAATACCAGTCAATATTGGCACAAAACCTTCAGGCTTCTGCTAGAAAGCTGAACATGAAGAGGAACTTCATCTTTCAGCATGACAACGACCCAAAGCATACATCCAAATCAACAAAGGAATTGCTTCATCAGAAGAAGATTAAAGTTTTGGAATAGCCCAGCCAGAGCCCAGACCTGAATCCGATTGAAAATCTGTGGGGTGATCTGAAGAGGGCTGTGCACAGGAGATGCCCTCGCAATCTGACAGATTTGGAGCGTTTTTGCAAAGAAGAGTGGGCAAATCTTGCCAAGTCAAAATGTGCCATGCTGATAGACTGAGTGCTGTAATAAAATCAAAAGGTGCTTCAACAAAGTATTAGTTTAAGGGTGTGCACACTTATACAACCATACTATTTTATTTTTATATTTTTTCTTCCCTCTACCTAAAAGATTTCAGTTTATTTTTCCATTGAGTTGTATAGTTTATAGGTCACATCAAAGGTGGAAGAAGTTCTGAAATGATTTATCTTTGTCTCATTTTTTTACATCACAGAAACCTGAAATTTTATCAGGGGTGTGTAGACTTTTTCTAACCAATATATATATATATATATATATATATATATATATACACACACATATATACAGTGGTCCCTCAAGATACAATATTAATTGGTTCCAGAACGACAATTGTATGTTGAAACTAGGGTTGTCCCGATACCGATACTAGTATCGGTATCGGGACCGATTCCGAGTTTTCTCGGCGGTACTCAGCCGCCGATACCCCGCCCCGATACATAAATAGAATACTATGGGCGTAACTATGGGCGGGGCCCGGTGCAGTCACTGTACTCTTACACCGGGCCCCGCCGCTCACCGAAGTATTTATAAACGTGAATCCTTATCCTGTTGTTAAGTTGAACTAACGCTGCCCTCTCCCATGTTCCCCTGTATCCCCACAGCACTTACTTAAGCTTCCATAGCAGGCAGAGCAGACGGCAGCAGTAACGTCACTCACTGACGTAGAGCGCCTGCTCCGCCCACTTTATGAATGAAGCAGGCGGAGCAGGCGCGCGACGTCAGTGAGTGACGTTACTGCTGCCGTCCGCTCTGCCTGCTATGGAAGCTTAAGTAAGTGCTGTGGAGATACAGGGGGATACAGGGGAACATGGGAGAGGGCAGCGTTAGTTCAACTTAACAACAGGATAAGGATTCACGTTTATAAATACTTCGGTGAGCGGCGGGGCCCGGTGTATTGGGGGACACTGTTATGAGGGGGATCTGTGGATGACATATAGCAGTGTCATCCACAGATCCTCCCCATAACAGTTCCATCCACAGATCCCCTATAACAGCACCATCCACAGATCCCCCACCAAATAACAATGCCATCCTCAGATCCCCCCACCCCATAACAATGCCATCCACAGATATCCCACCCCATAGCAGTACCATCCACAGATCCCCATAACAGTGCCATCCACAGATCCCCCATAACAGTGCCATCCACAGATCCCCCATAACAGTGCCATCCACAGATCCCCCATAACAGTGCCATCCACAGATCCCCATAACAGTGCCATCCACAGATCCCCCATAACAGCACCATCCACAGATCCCCATAACAGTGCCATCCACAGATCCCCCATAACAGTGCCATCCACAGATCCCCCATAACAGTGCCATCCACAGATCCCCATAACAGTGCCATCCACAGATCCCCATAACAGTGCCATCCACAGATCCCCCATAACAGCACCATCCACAGATCCCCATAACAGCGCCATCCACAGATCCCCCATAACAGTGCCATCCACAGATCCCCCATAACAGTGCCATCCACAGATCCCCCATAACAGTGCCATCCACAGATCCCCCATAACAGTGCCATCCACAGATCCCCCATAACAGTGCCATCCACAGATCCCCCATAACAGTGCCATCCACAGATCCCCCATAACAGTGCCATCCACAGATCCCCCATAACAGTGCCATCCACAGATCCCCATAACAGTGCCATCCACAGATCCCCATAACAGTGCCATCCACAGATCCCCCATAACAGTGCCATCCACAGGTCCCCCATAACAGTGCCATCCACAGATCCCCCACATGACAGTGCGTCATCCACAGATCCACAGATCCCCCAAAACGGTCACATGACATTTAAAAAAAGTATCGGTATTCGGTATCGGTGACTACTTGAAAAAAAGTATCGGTACTTGTACTCGGTCCTAAAAAAGTGGTATCGGGACAACCCTAGTTGAAACCATTGTAAGTTGAGTAATTGGTTCCAAAGCCCCAAAATGTCATCCAAGATAAGAGAACATAAAGATTTAAGAAAAATAAGCAAATAACTAAGACAGGAATAGCTGCTAAGTAGCAACTAATACAGATATTTTAGAGAAATGACCTTGTATGACATTGCATGTTGAAAATATTGTATCCTGAGGCCACTGTATCTTGAGGGAGCACTATATATAAGGCCTCATGCACACAACGTTTTTTTTTTGCGGTCCGCAAAAACGGGTTCCGTAGTTCCGTGATCCGTGTCCGTTTTTTATTCCGTGGGTCTTCCTTGATTTTTGGAGGATCCACGGACATGAAGGAAAAAGTCGTTTTGGTGTCCGCCTGGCCGTGCGGAGCCAAACGGATCCGTCCTGACTTACAATGCAAGTCAATGGGGACGGATCCGTTTGACGTTGACACAATATGGACTTTGTAAAGTCAGGAGTCCCTATTATACCATCGGATCAGAGTTTTGTCCAATCCGATGGTATATTTTAACTTGAAGCGTCCCCATCACCATGGGACGCCTCTATGTTAAAATATACCATCGGATTTGAGTTATATCGTGAAAACTCAGATCCGACAGTATATTCTAACACAGAGGCGTTCCCATAGTGATGGGGACGCTTCAAGTTAGAATATACTAAGAACTGTGTACATGACTGCCCCCTGCTGCCTGGCAGCACCCGATCTCTTACAGGGGGCTGTGATCCGCACAATTAACGGCACCTGAGGGGTTAATTGTGCGTATCATAGCCCCCTGTAAGAGATCAGGTGCTGCCAGGCAGGAGGGGGCACACCCTCCTCCCTCCCCAGTTTTAAATTCATTGGTGGCCAGTGCGGCCCCCCTCCCTCCCCTGTATTACTGTACATTCATTGGTGGCCAGTGCGGCCCCCCTCCCTCCCCTGTATTACTGTACATTCATTGGTGGCCAGTGCGGCCCCCCCTCCCTCCCCTGTATTACTGTACATTCATTGGTGGCCAGTGCGGCCCCCCCTCCCTCCCCTGTATTACTGTACATTCATTGGTGGCCAGTGGGCCCCCCCTCCCTCCCCTGTATTACTGTACATTCATTGGTGGCCAGTGGGCCCCCCTCCCTCCCTCCCCTGTATTACATTCATTGGTGGCCAGTGCAGCCTCCCCTCTTCCCCCCTCCTAATTAAAATCCCCCTTCCCCCATCATTGGTGGCAGCGGAGAGTTCCGATCGGAGTCCCAGTTTAATCGCTGGGGCTCCGATCGGTAACCATGGTAACCAGGACGCTACTGCAGTCCTGGCTGCCATGGTTACTTAGCAATTTTAGAAGCATTATATTTACCTTCGCTGTCTGTGGCCAGCCGGGCGCTCCTCCTACTGGTAAGTGAAAGGTCTGTGCGGCGCATTGCTTATAGCACAGACCTGTCACTTACCAGTAGGAGGAGCGCCCAGCCGGTCACAGACAGCGCAGGTAAGTATAATGCTTCTAAAATTGTTAAGTAACCATGGCAGCCAGGACTGCAGTAGTGTCCTGGTTGCCATGGTTACCGATCGGAGTCCCAGCGATTAAACTGGGACTCCGATTGGAACTCCCTGCTGCCACCAATGATGGGGGGGGGGAGATTTTAATTAGAAGGGGGGGAGAGGGGAGGCCGCACTGGCCACCAATGAATGTAATACAAGGGAGGGGGGAGGGGGGCCGCACTGGCCACCAATGAATGTAATACAGGGGAGGGGGGGCCGCACTGGCCACCAATGAATGTAATACAGGGGAGGGAGGGGGGTCTGCCTCCTCCTGCCTGGCAGCACCTGATCTCTTACAGGGGGCTATGATACGCACAATTAACCCCTCAGGTGCGGCACCTGAGGGGTTAATTGTGCGGATCACAACCCCCTGTAAGAGATCGGGTGCTGCCAGGCAGCAGGGGGCAGTCATGTACACAGTTCTTAGTATAATCTAAATTGAAGTGTCCCCATCACTATGGGAACGCCTCTGTGTTAGAATATACTGTCGGATCTGAAAAAGCTTTTATGCAGACGGATCTGCGGATCCGTCTGTGTGAAAGTAGCCTACGGACACAGATCACGGACGCGGATGACAATCTTGTGTGCATCCATGTTTTTTCACGGACCCATTGACTTAAATGGGTCCGTGAACCATTGTCCGTCAAAAAAATAGGACAGGTCCTATTTTTAGGACGGACAGGAAACACGGATCACGGACGCGGATGAACAATGGTGCATTTTCCGAGTTTTCAACGGACCCATTGAAAGTCAATGGGTCCGCAGAAAATCACGGAAAACGGAATAACCGACACGGATGCACACAACGGTCGTGTGCATGAGGCCTAAGAGGTATTCATTAATCAGACAAAATTACAAAATTCCATGTAAGTAAACTAAAGAGATAAAATAATGAAAGATAAAAAGAGGAAGAAAGACTAAGAAAGAAATAAAAGATAAAAAAAAGGAAGAAAGACCAAATGTTTGATCTTGTGCTCTGTATATAAATATCTATGGTGACAGGTCCATTCACAATAAATCCATGGTTCTAACCATTCTACCTTTTACTTCCAATGTAGTTCCATTAAACTCAAGGTATTGAGGAACTATGGCATTTAATCATTTCAAAATCAAGTTAAACTTGTGCAGTAAGGGTGCCCTCACACCAAGAAAATCTGCTACATCAAGACATCCCCATTATCCTATGGGGCTGAAAACTGTCTATCCCTACGTTGTGTTCTGCTGCAGAATTTACATTTTGCACCGTAAATGACGATATGTTGCAGATTTCCTGTATGAGAAGCTCACCATGGGAAATTGGTTCTGCAGTGAAAAACGCTTTGGAAAAATCCGATTTTGTTGTAGATTTTTCTGCAGCGTTCTCCACTACAGAATCACTTTCCCATTAAATTGAATGGAGAGGTGCTCATTCAGGAAATCCACAACATAATTCACACAAAAAAAAATATATCTTTGTAAAAATCTGTCCTGCAGATTTTCTGGCGGAAAATTCCGCAACGTGTAGGGGCACCTTTATGCTTATCTTCTTGTAATAGTATGTGGAAGGAAGGAAGACAGTGTTCAAAAATCTTAATAAAATTGATTTAAAAAAATAACAAGAGATAACATAAGAAGAGATAACATAACCATTCAGTATATGTAACAAAATATATGAATAATTTAAATGCACCTTTGAAAAAAGCATTGTTACTGTAAAGTCTACAATGGTATGACTGACAAAGAGGGCAAAGTTACCTGCCCTGTTAACAAGAGATGTAAGCAGTGCGCGCCGGGTCCCATTACCGTACAACATCTTGTCAGTGTACCATAACATTTGGAAGGAAAGCAGACACAATGCTCAAATTACCCCGCTCCAACTATTGAAACAGACATGCTGTTTGACCTGACTCTCTTGCACTTGTATACAAGAAATTAATGTTTGCAATAATGCTTTCTGGGAGGGAGCGAGTCAGATAAAAGTGCATATCAGTTATCATCATAGAGCTCTCCTAGCCTGAGTACTGGATAAAGACAAGCGTTACAGCTGTACAGGAAAACATTCTATTTTAAAACAAGAAAACAATGTAAAAGCCATTACCATGTTTCCCAAAAGCATGAAATCACATTTATTATAGACATGGTATCTGATGGGTTTGCTGTCTGACACTGATGAGTCTACAGTTACTGGAATAATAGAATGCCATAAACAATCTTATTAAGAAAATAGTGTTTTAATGAAAAAATTGAAAGGTTGGTTATAGCACAGGCTGTCTGGTACATAAAACTACAAGTTGGCTCTTTTAGGCAAACGGAGGGGCATTTACTACTGTGTATACTGCATTACTGTAGTGTAAAAAAGTTGCATAGACTTCAGTTTGCATCTGTCTCTCATCTCACACAGGGATCAAGACTTCAGAACACCAATCTTGATAAATGTCCCTCACAGTTTCCTAGCCTTGATAAATGTCCCTCACAGGATCCCAGCCTTGATTAATGTCAACCACTAGGTTCCTACCCTTGATAAATGTCCCTCACAGGTTCCTGGCCTTGATCAATGTCGCTCACAAGTTCCTAGCCTTGATAAATGTCCCTCACAGGATCCCAGCCTTGATTAATGTCAACCACTAGGTTCCTATCCTTGCTAAATTTCCCTCACAGGTTCCTGGCCTTGATCAATGTCCCTCACAAGTTCCTATCCTTGATAAATGTCCCTCACAGGATCCCAGCCTTGATTAATGTCAACCACTAGGTTCCTACCCTTGCTAAATGTCCCTCACAGGTTCCTGGCCTTGATCAATGTCGCTCACAAGTTCCTGGCCTTGATCAATGTCCCTCACAAGTTCCTAGCCTTGATAAATGTCAACCACTAGGTTTTTAGCCATTTATTGCAGACTGTATTCTTGAAAAAGAACCCATCATGTTGAATGATAATAGATCTTGAGGAGCATGTTCTAAAGCTGAGCTGAGACCGATATATATTTTGTGGGAAAAGATTCAGGGCCAGATTTATCATTACTCTGACGGCTCACTCCACTTTCACATATGGCTAAAGTCAGTTTTAGCCAAGTCAGATTTATGATCGGCCCTTTAAGACTGTAATAAATGTGGTTTGACGGTAGCAGTTTATCCGTCAGTAAGCAGCTTTACAAAAGTCCCACATCTTTACGAAAAAGTCGCACGTTTTTATGAAAAAGTCGCATGTTCTATTAAAAAGTCTCATAAGATAAGCATGGTCCTCACTGGAGTGAAATTGCGACTTTTTTGCGACTTTTTAAATAGTCCCAATAGTAAATCTGTCTAGAGATTCATTTACATAAGAAAACACGCCCACTATCAGAAAACTGGCGAGCATAGTGCAGAGCAGAAAAAAGTCGCAAATTTGTGCGCAGTTTCAGCATTTGGGACTTTTTTTGGGACTTTTTCACTCCATTATTCTGACCTGAGCTAATGATAAATCTGGCCCTCAGTGTTACTTGTAATTTATTGATCTAAATCTGTTGTAATTGTGGTGTTAGGAGTCCAGTGGTTGGTCTTACTCAGTGATGGACAGTTATCTCTGTGCACACTCATACAGGGAATGTTCTCATTTAGGTTATCCACTGGACCCCTAAGCTTGAAATGAGCATAGATTTAGAACAATCAATAGACCTTATACTGAATCTTTTCCCATAAAACTATACGTCAATCTGCTAAGCAACTTGTCCTGTTCTCTTTAAACACTATGCATGCTCCTTTTTGTATGCCACCTTTTTGTATGCCACCTATTATTCTATACATGGGACACTGACTGGTTTCTGAGATAGAAATAAAAGGTCATGTTAGACAAAAGGAATATTATTAAACTCATTTTTTAATTATTACTGAATGTATCTATATGGAAATAGTCACTCGTGTTAAAGCATCACTCCACCTTAAAGGGATTCTGTCACCTCGTTTTAGCCTATAGAGCTGCGGACATGCACGGCTAGTTCGCCGCTAGCATGTCCCAATATATATATACCTGTCCCATAGGGCTGTGTGCTTTTATTGTGTTTAAAAAATGATTTTCTAGATATGTAAATGAGCCTGGTAAGGAGCCCAAGGGGCTGTACTAACCTTCTTGGATCCCAGCCAAGCCCCCTGTGAAGGAGCCCAGCACCGCCTGTATCCACGAATCTCCTCCTTGCTCACAGTTAGATCCCCGTAATCTCGCAATGCGCGAGCTCGCGCATGCACAGTTCCTTCCCTTAGGCTGATGCCAGCACAGAGAAGGAACACTATGCCGGCACAGCGCATGCACGAGCTCGCACATCGCAAGATTATGGTGATCTAACTGTGAGCAAGGAGGAAATTCGGAGGACGCAGGCGGGGCTGGGCTCCTTCACAGGAGGCATGGCTGGGCTCCAAGAAGGTTAGTACAGCCCCTTGGGCTCCTTACCAGGCTCATTTACATATCTAGAAAATCATTTTTTAAACACAATAAAAGCACACAGCCCTATGGGACAGGTATATTGCGGACATGCTAGCGGCGATCTAACCGTGCATGTCCGCAGCTTTATAGGCTAAACAAGGTGACAGAATACCTTTAAAGGGTTTCTCCGGGATCACTATGATTTTTAACAGATATACTCATCTTGTCACGTACATTGTTTTTCAATATGAACATTCCTGACCTGTTTCACCACATAAACAAATCACTCTGGTTTGGTAACATCCTGTATGTAGCACTTCCTGTTTCCAACCAAACCCATGATGCACTTCTTCTTTCCCAGCCACAGCTCCAAAATTATCCCTAACAACGCCCAGCTAGTTTAGGGCTCTTTCACACTTGCGTTGTTTTGTTCCGGCATAGAGTTCCGTCGTCGGGGCTCTATGCCGGAAGAATCCTGATCAGGATTATCCCCATGCATTCTGAATGGAGAGAAATCCGTTCAGGATGCATCAGGATGTCTTCAGTTCCGGAACGGAACGTTTTTTGGCCGGAGAAAATACCGCAGTATGCTGCGCTTTTTGCTCCGGCCAAAAATCCTGAACACTTGCCGCAAGGCCGGATCCGGAATTAATGCCCATTTAAAGGCATTAATCCGGATCCGGCCTTAAGCTAAACGTCGTTTCGGCGCATTACCGGATCCGACGTTTAGCTTTTTCTGAATGGTTACCATGGCTGCAAGGACGCTAAAGTCCTGTTTGCCATGGTAAAGTGTAGTGGGGAGCGGGGGAGCAGTATACTTACCGTCCGTGCGGCTCCCGGGGTGCTTCAGAGTGACGTCAGGGCGCCCCACGCGCATGGATGACGTGATCGCATGGATCACGTCATCCATGCGCATTGGGCGCTCTGACGTCATTCTGGAGCGCCCCGGGAGCCGCACGGACTGTAAGTATACTGCTCCCCCGCTACCCACTACTACTACGGCAACCAGGACTTTAATCACATGTAATAAGAAAGAGCTGCATGGACATGGTCATGTGTACTCGCGAGTACTATATTTACTTGCATAGCCGCTTCTCGTGAGATTCACCAAATCTCATGAGAACAGCTCATCTTCTCCCTGGCAGAGATTGGACAGTGTCACAGACAGGGAGAAGAATACGTCCACTGAGGAGAGCTGAGGTCTCCTCCTCCCTGTATCTTTGCTAGAGTAGGGACCCTTTCGGTGGAAAATAGGGACCAGTGTGAAAAGAAAACCAAGCCTGATGGCATCTGCTTTATAAGGTGGACAGATGAAGTTATTAGTTTTAGAAAAGAAAAAAAAAAATTCTTGTAAAGGTCCTTTTTAAAGTTATGAAAAACTTCTGATAGGTTGTAAGTTTTGACTGGTGGGCTCTGGGCACTGAGACCCTTACATTGGTGAAAGCATTTCTATGACATATCAGGCATTTTCTATAACTGAAGGTATGAATGTTGTACCACTCTTAGCAGAAATAACTGCAAGCAATTTCTATATTTTGATATCAATTTTTATAGCATCGTTGAGGAATTTTATCTCATTCTTCTTTGCATTAGCGCTTTTAATTAGGACACGGCAGGTTTTCATAGATGAACTGTTTATTTCAGGTCCACCACACTTTAGCTTATGGACAGATGACATTCGCCTTAAGACTGCTTAGGCAGACAACATAGACAAAACCTTGTTTCCTCGGATCAGAGATGTCTAAGGACAGTTGAGTTGTCCCTTTATACATTAGACTGTTCATAATTAGCTCTCAAATCTCTAATGTGTGTGTAGCCAGCTTAACGGTCTTTTTCTTCGTGCTAATACATCCCTTGTTTGCTTGGTCTCTTTCTAATTGTGGAAACATGATCAGTGGTTTTAGGTGAGGCCAGATAGTTCTGGATATTGTGACCGGAGTTGTTCTGCGATCTTCTGAGAGTTGTTTTGGCAGGCCAGCCTGTCCCAGGAAGATTTACCTCTGCTCTTTTACCTTTAAGCCAATCATACAACCGGGATAACTGTCAGTAGAAGCATGTTCGGCTGACAACTGTAGCTACCGATCCTCCTATAAATGTACATGCTTCGTTAGCCAAGCATGCATTTGTAGTGAATGGGGAGAGGAAAGAAAGCTGCTGCCAGAGGAAGCTTATTTGCCCACTAGGAAAAGTATAGAGCAATTGAATCCAATGTACTCAATTGCACTGTGGTTCAGATACAGTACAGACCAAAAGTTTGGACACACCTTCTCATTCAAAGAGTTTTCTTTATTTTCATGACTATGAAGGCATCAAAACTATGAATTAACACATGTGGAATTATATACATAACAAACAAGTGTGAAACAACTGAAAATATGTCATATTCTAGGTTCTTCAAAGTAGCCACCTTTTGCTTTGATTACTGCTTTGCACACTCTTGGCATTCTCTTGATGAGCTTCAAGAGGTAGTCCCCTGAAATGGTTTTCACTTCACAGGTGTGCCCTGTCAGGTTTAATAAGTGGGATTTCTTGCCTTATAAATGGGGTTGGGACCATCAGTTGCGTTGAGGAGAAGTCAGGTGGATACACAGCTGATAGTCCTACTGAATAGACTGTTAGAATTTGTATCATGGCAAGAAAAAAGCAGCTAAGTAAAGAAAAACGAGTGGCCATCATTACTTTAAGAAATGAAGGTCAGTCAGTCAGCCGAAAAATTGGGAAAACTTTGAAAGTAAGGGCTATTTGACCATGAAGGAGAGTGATGGGGTGCTGCGCCAGATGACCTGGCCTCCACAGTCACCGGACCTGAACCCAATCGAGATGGTTTGGGGTGAGCTGGACCGCAGAGTGAAGGCAAAAGGGCCAACAAGTGCTAAGCATCTCTGGGAACTCCTTCAAGACTGTTGGAAGACAATTTTAGGGGACTACCTCTTGAAGCTCATCAAGAGAATGCCAAGAGTGTGCAAAGCAATAATCAAAGCAAAAGGTGGCTACTTTGAAGAACCTAGAATATGACATATTTTCAGTTGTTTCACACTTGTTTGTTATGTATATAATTCCACATGTGTTAATTCATAGTTTTGATGCCTTCATAGTCATGAAAATAAAGAAAACTCTTTGAATGAGAAGGTGTGTCCAAACTTTTGGTCTGTACTGTATGTATTAAAAAAAATTCTCTCTACTGAAATTTTCTTTGATTGCAGCATTGTACTATTAGGTTAATATCATCCAAGATAAAGTTTCATATTGGCAAAGTTAGAGTCAACAATTTTA
This sequence comes from Bufo bufo, assembly GCF_905171765.1. Taxonomy (NCBI): domain Eukaryota; kingdom Metazoa; phylum Chordata; class Amphibia; order Anura; family Bufonidae; genus Bufo; species Bufo bufo. Next base: position 462,065,623 of record NC_053391.1, read on the forward strand.
ATTATAAAAAATATTGCATGCTGACTAGTCCGAGGATGCAGCAAAGGTTTTGCTAGTAAATGTAGTCCATGTCACAAAATACAGGAAAGTGTTCTTTATATTTAAGGGGCATTTGCACTGCGTCAAGGAGCAGACAATTATCAGGAATGGACCATTCCAATAACTGTCTGCTTGTTACATACATAGTTAATAAATAAATAAAAAGTCCATCATGTTCAACCAAGGGATGGGTGGGGACGCGAATCCCAGAAGAAAGTGAGACCTAAGATTTCTACATGTTTTCATAAGCGTTAAAGGGTTTCTGTCACCTGAAAAATGGGTATTAAGCGATGTGCTAATGTCAGCTGAACATAACTATATTAGTGCCTTCTCACTGCCTGCCGACGTTATTGAGAAAAATGAACTTTTATCATATGCTAATTAGCCTCCAAAAGCAGGGGGGACTTTGCACCTGCTCCTAGGGGCTCCGTTCTCCCACCTCTGGCCACAGCCTCCTACACTAGATTGACAGGGGCAGGTATCGTTGGTCTCCTACCTCCGGCCCTGTCTGTAGTGTAAATATTGCGGCGTTCAGTATTCGGCGCAGCTTAATACCCATTTTTCATTGGACAGAAAACCTTTAATGTCATTTACTTTCAAGAATTCCTCTAAACCCTTTTTAAAATTGTCCACTGTTCCTGCTGCGACCTCGTCCTGAGGAAGTCTATTCCACAGATTCACAGTTCTTACAGTAAAGAAGTTTTGACGCTTCTGGAGACTGAACTTTATCTTCTCCAGTCGGAGGCAGTGCCCACTTGTCTGTTAAGGAGATTTTGTATGGCCCATTTATATATTTGTATAGGTTAATCATGTCTTCTCAGACATCTCTTCTCAAGACTAAATACATTTAATTATTGTAATCTTTCTTCATAACTAAGACCCTCCATGCCCCCTTATCAGTTTAGTCGCTCTCCTCTGTACTTTTTCAAGCTGCAGTGCATCCTTTTTAAAGACTGGTGACCAGAACTGAACCGCATATTCCAGATGAGGACGCACCAATGCTTTGTAAAGTGGTAGTATTACATCCCTGCCCCGCACGTCTGTGGAGGTAAAGAGCTGCATTTACATGTAGTGATCACCTCTACTGTATGAGGATGAGTGATGACTACTGCAACCGCTCATCCTCGTACAAATTCATTGTGTCTGGGCAGCAAATCACTGTTCAGACAGCACGATCTGTTACCCAGAAATGATGATTTAGGGTGTCATTTTACCTGATGAAGAAGCATTTTGCTTATTCACTGGGTGATCTGTGGTACCTTTACACAGGCCTATTATCAGGAATGTGTGTTCGTATGAACGTTCATTCACAATAATTGACCTGAAAATTGGCTTTTTAAATTAGTCATTAGAGCAGTGAAACTATGGGCTGCCCCTTCTCAAGAGGTAGTAATGGCAGATACTATGATGGCATTTAAAAAAGAGCCAAATGCTTATCTAATAGCAAATGACAATGAGGATTATATAATTGTTCAAGGAACTGGATGGCCCTGTTTCTTCAACTTCTGTAATATGTAAGTGCCTATAGATGGTCATTTTAATTTTTTCTTCCAGTTAGGGGACATAGAAACATAGAATGTGTCGGCAGATAAGAACCATTTGGCCCATCTAGTCTGCCCAATATACTGAATACTATGAATAGCCCCTGGCCCTATCTTATATGAAGGATGGCCTTATGCCTATCCCATGCATGCTTAAACTCCTCCACTGTATTTGCAGCTACCACTTCTGCAGGAAGGCTATTCCATGCATCCACTACTCTCTCAGTAAAGTAATACTTCCTGATATTACTTTTAAACCTTTGCCCCTCTAATTTAAAACGATGTCCTCTTGTAGCAGTTTTTCTTCTTTTAAATATTCTCTCCTCTTTTACCTTGTTGATTCCCTTTATGTATTTAAAAGTTTCTATCATATCCCCTCTGTCTCGTCTTTCTTCCAAGCTATACATGTAAGGCCTCCTGCACACGACCGTTGTGTGCACCCGTGGCCGTTGTGCCGTTTTCCGTTTTTTTTCACGGACCCATTGACTTTCAATGGGTCCGTGTAAAAAACGGAAAATGCACCGTTTTGCAGCCGCATCCGAGATCCGTTTTTTTTCTGGCCGTGAAAAAAATAGGACCTGTCCTATTTTTTTCACGGCCAACGGTTCACGGACCCATTCAAGTCAATGGGTCCGTGAAAGAACACGGATGCACACAAGATTGGCATCCGTGTCCGTGATCCGTGGCCGTAGGTTAGTTTTTATACAGACGGATCCGAAGATCCGTCTGCATAAAAGCTTTTTCAAAGCTGAGTTTTCACTTCGTGAAAACTCAGAACCGACAGTATATTCTAACACAGAAGCGTTCCCATGGTGATGGGGACGCTTCTAGTTAGAATACACTACAAACTGTGTACAAGACTGCCCCCTGCTGCCTGGCAGCACCCGATCTCTTACAGGGGGCCGTGATCAGCACAATTAACCCCTTCAGGTGCGGCACCTGAAGGGGTTAATTGTGCTGATCACGGCCTGTAAGAGATCAGGGCTGCCAGGCAGCAGGGGGCAGACCCTCCCCCCCTCCCCAGTTTGAATATCATTGGTGGCCAGTGCGGCCCCCCCCCTCTCTATTGTAATAATAGGTTGGTGGCCAGTGCGGCCCCCCCCTCCCTCTTTTGTAATAATTCGTTGGTGGCACAGTGTGCACCCCCCCCCCTCCCTCTATTGTAATAATTCGTTGGTGGCACAGTGTGCGCCCCCCCCTCCTCCCTCCCTCTATTGTAATAATTTGTTGGTGGCACAGTGTGCGCCCTCCCCCTCCCTCCCTCTATTGTAATAATTCGTTGGTGGCACAGTGTGCGCCCCTCCCTCCCTCTATTGTAATAATTCGTTGGTGGCACAGTGTGCCCCCCATTGGCCCCCCTCCCTCTATAGCATTAACAACATTGGTGGCCAGTGTGCGGCCTCCCATCTCCCCCCCCCCCATCATTGGTGGCAGCGGAGTTCCGATCGGAGTCCCAGTTTAATCGCTGGGGCTCCGATCGGTAACCATGGCAACCAGGACGCTACTACAGTCCTGGTTGCCATGGTTACTTAGCAATAGTACAATAGTAGAAGATTCATACTTACCTGCTGCTGCGATGTTCGTGTCCGGCCGGGAGCTGCCTCCACCTACTGTTAAGTGACAGGTCTGTGCGGCGCATTGCTAAATGAACCGTCACTTACCAGTAGGAGGAGCTCCCGGCCGGACACGAACATCGCAGCTCCCAGGTAAGTATGAATCTTTTACTATTGTACTATTGCTAGTAACCCGCTGCCACCAATGATTGGGGGGGGGGGGGTAGATGGGAGGCCGCACACTGGCCACCAATGTTGTTAATGCTATAGAGGGAGGGGGGGGCCAATGGGGGGCGCACACTGTGCCACCAACGATTTATTACAATAGAGGGAGGAAGGGGGGGTGCCGCACACTGTGCCACCAACGAATTATTACAATAGAGGGAGGAAGGGGGGGGGGGCGGGGGGGCACACTGTGCCACCAACGAATTATTACAATAGAGGGAGGAAGGGGGGGGGGGGCCGCACTGGCCACCAATGATATTCAAACTGGGGAGGGGGGGGGGGGTCTGCCCCCTGCTGCCTGGCAGCCCTGATCTCTTACAGGGGGATATGATAGTACAATTAACCCCTTCAGGTGCGGCACCTGAGGGGTTAATTGTGCTGATCACGGCCCCCTGTAAGAGATCGGATGCTGCTAGGCAGCAGGGGGCAGTCATGTACACAGTTTGTAGTATATTCTAACTAGAAGCGTCCCCATCACCATGGGAACGCCTCTGTGTTAGAATATACTGTCGGAAATGAGGTTTCACGATCTAACTCATATCCGACAGTATATTCTAACATAGAGGCGTTCCCATGGTGATGGGGACGCTTCAAGTTAAAATATACCATCGGATTGGAGAAAACTCCGATCCGATGGTATAAAAGGGACTCCAGACTTTACATTGAAAGTCAATGGGGACGGATCCGTTTGAAATGGCACCATATTGTGTCAACGTCAAACGGATCCGTCCCCATTGACTTGCATTGTAATTCAGGACGGATCCATTGGCTCCGCACGGCCAGGCGGACACCAAAAAGACTTTTTTTTCATGTCCGTGGATCCTCCAAAAATCAAGGAAGACCCACGGACGAAAAAACGGTCACGGATCACGGGAAAACGGGACCCGTTTTTGCGGACCGCAAAAAAATACGTTCGTGTGCAGGAGGCCTTAAGGTCCTTTAATCTTTCCTGGTAATTTTTATCCTACAATCCATGTACTAGTTTAGTAGCTTTTATCTGAACTCTCTCCAAAGTATCAATATCCTTCTGGAGATATGGTCTCCAGTACTGAGCACAATACTCCAAATGAGGTCTCACTAGTGCTCTGTAGAGCGGCATGAGCACCTCCCTCTTTCTACTGGTAATGCCTCTCCCTATACACCCAAGCATTCTGCTAGCATTTCCTGCTGCTCTATGACATTGTCTTCCTACCTTTAAGTCTTCTGAAATAATGACCCCTAAATCCCTTTCCTCAGATACTGAGGTTAGGACTGTATCACTGATTGTATATTCTGCTCTTGGGTTTTTACGCCCCAGGTGCATTATCTTGCACTTATCAACATTAAATTTTAGTTGCCAGATTTTTGACCATTCCTCTAGTTTTCCTAAATCCTTTTCCATTTGGTGTATCCCTACAGGACATCAACCCTGTTACAAATCTTTGTGTCATCAGCAAAAAGACACACCTTACCATGGAGGCCTTCTGCAATTTCGCTGATAAAGATATTTAACAATATGGGTCCCAGAACAGATCCCTGAGGTACCCCACTGGTAACAAGACCATGGTCTGAATATACTCCATTGACTACAACCCTCTGTTGCCTGTCCCTCAGCCACTGCCTAATCCATTCAACAATATGGGAGGCCATTTATTGATAAGCCTTCTATGTGGAACAGTATCAAAAGCCTTACTAAAGTCTAGATAAGCGATGTCTACTGCACCTCCGCCATCTATTATTTTAGGTACCCAATCCAAAAAAATCAATAAGATTAGTTTGATATGATCTCCCATGCTGTTTTTCATCTTTCAATCTATGGGATTTTAGATGTTCCACAATCCTCTCCTTAAGTATGGTTTCCATTAATTTCCCCACTATTCATGTCAGGCTTACTGGCCTATAGTTGCCCAATTCCTCCCTACTACCTTTCTTGTGAATGGGCACAACATTTGCTAATTTCCAATCTTCTGGGACGACTCCTGTTACCAGTGATTTCTTAAATAAATCTGTTAATGGTTTTGCTAGTTCATCGCTGACCTCTTTTAATAGCTTTGGGTGTATCCCATCAGGCCCCTGTGACTTATTTGTATTAATTTTAGACAGCTGACTTAGAACCGCTACCTCTGTAAAGACACATGCCTCAAAAGATTCATTAGTCTTCCTTCCTAACTGAGGTCCTTTTCCTTAATTTTCCTTTGTAAAAACTGAACAGAAGTATTCATTGAGGCAGTCAGCTAGATCATTATCTTCTTCCATATACCTTTCTTCTTTAGTTTTAGTTTCCTTTTTTCATTTATGTATCTGAAGAATGTCTTATCGCCTTTTTTCACTGACTGAGCTAATTTCTCTTCTGCCTGTGCTTTAGAAGCTCTTATAACTTGTTTGGCCTCTCTCTGCCTAATCTTATAAATTTGCCTGTCATCCTTGTTTCTTTTTTTTATACTTACTAAATGCTATCTTTTTGTTTTTAATGATTTTGGCCACTTCTGCTGAGTACCACAGTGGTGTCTTCCTTTTTTTGCTTTTACTGACAAGCCTAATGCAATTTTCTGTTGCCTTCAATAGTGCCACTTTTAAGTAGTCCCATTTCTCCTGGACTCCATTGAAACTGTTCCAATCTGATAGGGACTCGTATACCAGTAATCTAATTTTAGAAAAGTCTGTTTTTCTAAAATCTAAAACTTTTGTTTTTGTGTGGTGTGAATCAGTCACTGTACTTATAGTAAACCACACTGACTGGTGATCACTAGATCCCAAGCTTTCCCCTACAGTAATATCAAATACAAAATTCCCATTTGTGAATACTAAATCTAAAATGGCCTCCTTCCGGGTTGGCTCCTCAACTACTTGCTGTAGAGATAATCCCAGTAGGGAATTTAGAATATCTGTACTCCTGGCAGAACTAGCTATTTTGGTTTTCCAGTTTACATCAGGAAGATTAAAGTCTCCCATAATGATAACTTCCCCCTTCAATGTCATTTTATCTATTTCCTCAACTAGTAGATCATCTAATTCTTTGACTTGGCTAGGTGGTCTATATATCACACCTACACAAGTTACCTTATGATTATCAAGCTGCAAGGTAACCCAAACTGTATTAAATTAGATTTTATGCTATCTTTCACATACAGGGCCACCCCTCCCCCCTTCTTGCCTTCTCTGTCTTTCCTATATAGAGAGAACCCTGGTATTGTTATATCCCAGTCATTACTCCCATTGAACCACGTCTCAGTAACAGCCACTAAATCTATATTCTCAGATGCCATTATAGCCTCAAGTTCATTGATCTAATTCCCTAAACTGCGAGCATAGGGAAGTAACTGAGAATTAAGGGGTTGTTCTTTGGATACCAGCTTTAATCTTTGAGGGAGAAGTGTTTCATTTTTCCTGTAGCGCCACTGCAGAAGGCATAACAGAATGCTGCCGCTCTGGTACTCTCCTCAGCCTATGTTTCCAGTGCTGCATCAATAAGTCATCAACCATCCCATATGATGGCTGACATCCCATGATTGGCTGCAGTAGTCATGTGGAGCTGCCAGGCACATCTGCTGCAACAGGAACACCAGTAGCACCAGAGTGGAGGTTCTGGAAGGAGGGGAATAGGAGAGTGGTGTTTCTTTTCTAGTATTGTCTAACAACCCCAGCCCTCAGTTTCAATTTTTAGGGTTTTGGAAAGCTTTAGTAGCAACAATACTTTTGATACAGCAGGCACTCTCTTGCCACTGGATTGATTTATTGTAGCCCTGAGGTCCCTAAAAATTTTCAGAATACAGACAACATAAACAGCCTACTACAGCTTCCCAATTGGATCTTGAATCAACCACAGGGAATGGATGGGTTAATTGACAGATAACCAGAAGGAATTGCCCTGTGTCTAGTTTACCCATACATTTAAAATGATCTGAAAACCATTAATTTTACTTATTTATGGAAAAATAATGTACTAACTATAATACCAGTCATGTCTGCCTGCTGATCTATGCACTTTCATTAGCAGTAAAAATAAAACGTCTGTGCAGCCAGAATTAGGATTGTCATAATCACATTACTGGAGAAAATCAATATTATGTATTTTAAAGATGAAATCAAATTGCTGTCATGCTGATCAGGCAGGGGACCGCTTTTCAACTATTTCTGCTGTATAAGATTCATCTCTGCATCCACCCTGTATATAAGGCATATGGCTTTGAAATAAGTAGCGTTTGTAATTTTTTGTATAGCTTACCTTGCAATAATTTATACATTTAGATTGTTATGAAATAAAGAGAAAATTGGACCATGTGGGAAAAAAAACTTAGATAGAATTTTCACATACTGTATAATTAAAATGTGATGGAATAAGAACTTTCAGTCGAGCATGGCCCCCTCCCTATTACCTAACTCTGGGGCTGGAGACTAGTCAGGTGACAGAAATTGTTAAAGGGGTTTTCCGAGATTTTGATACTAATGAACTATCCTCAGGATAGGTCATCAGCATCTGATCGGTGGGGGTCCGACACCTGGGACTCGCACCAATCAGCTTTTTGAGAAGGCACCGGCAGTCTTCTCGCAGCTCACCAAGCACAGCTCCGTACATTGAATAGCGGCTGTGCTTGGTATTGCACTTAGCTCTATTCCCTTCAATGGGGCTGAGCGCGATACCAGGCAGAGCTGCTAAACAACATGTGGCGCTGTTCTTGGTAAGCTGAGACAAAGCTGCAATGCTCACAGGAGCATTGGTGCCTTCCCAAACAGCTGATTGGTGGGGGTCTCAGGTGTCGGATCACCATCGATCAGATACTGATGACCTATCCTGAGGATAGGTCATCAATATCAAAATCTACGAAAACTCCTTTAAAATAATTTCACCAGTATTGGTAGCACCTTGCTGAGTTTAGCAACATTCAGGTTATTTCCTGATGTTGACAGATCACCACAAATGAGCTAGGAATGTCTTCAACAAATCCCATGTTGTGCCATATCTACTAGTTTAAAATGGAATCAGGAAGTTCACCTTCAAACCAGCAAAATGCCTTGTAGGGTTAGCTCTGCTGAATGTAACAATACCTTTCACTTAGTTTCTCAAAAAGCTGATAGGTGCGAGGTTCCTCTCTTTCTTGAATGACAAGGCCAGGCTCCTGCATAGTCATCTCTCCTAGACCTGTCAATAAAAAAGGTAAGGGCGGAGCTGGCAAAGAAAGACCAAGGAGCAAGGGTGCACAGAATTAATTGGGCCCCCCCTGGCACACTTAACCGCCTCATTTTCATATGGATTTACAGTACTTTTCCTCCAGAATGAAGCAATGGATCAGTATTTGAAAGATATCATTACATTCAGCTGAGCTAGCCCTGCTGGGCATTGTGTCTGGTCTAACAGTGAATTTCCGGATGACAGATTCCTTTTAAACATCTGTTTATGTGATCATGAACATGCTCGCTCGTTGGCAGCACAATATCCTGAGTAAATAAAGGGATGTGCCGCTAACATAATGTAAAAGTATGAAAGATGAACAACCACAGTAGCGATCATTCGTCTCCCACGCACTTTCCATCAGCCTTTGTAAAAGGCCTTTTAAACGAGCAGCAAGTGACTTGTTTTAACATTGATTAACATGTAAGGTCCCTTTACATGGGACAACAAAGCAGCAGAAACGTTCCTTCCTGACAATCTGCTGCTCACTGGTGAGGAAACCTCTGCATTTACATGCAGCGATCTCTTCCCCATACTGACTTGTTGTTTGCCGGAAGCACATCATGTTTACATTTAAAATTATGAGTCATGTCCTATTCTTGACCGTTTTGTGGACAAGAATAGGCATTTCTATAATAGGCCTCCTGTTCCGTTCCGCAAATAACGGCACGGTTGTGTGAACGAGCCCTAAAGGTTTTGGAAAACCCCTTTAACTCCCTTTATAAACGAGATTAGTAGGAGACACACATGCTTTCCTCTCTCCACAGAATTAAATGCAGGATGAAAAGATGTGTGTGTTATCATTACATATAGGAGAATATTCTGTTAGAAGAATTGTATTGCCTCACTGTTGCTGTCCCCATTAACTGGATTGCTACTAATATACAGATAGGTCCAGAAATATTTGGACAGGGCGGATCCAGAAATCCAACGACCTGGAAAGCTAGTTAAACATACAGTAACTTTGCGTATGGTTTTAGTAACCGCATGACTCGAACCAGTGGGTGTGAACCCACTGTGCCACGTGATCAACCTCCTCTAAGGGCGTTGTCTAAGGGAACCCCTCATTCTTCACAGTACCCCTGATGGTAGGGATAGACTTTCCCAGGGGAGAACACCAGGTTGCTACTTCTTGAGGAGGATTAGCACACGAGGCAGCTGGTCCAGGCGGACCAGGGGTACCAGAAGTACAGTCGTAGTCAGAAGGAGAGGTCAAACAAGCAATGGGTCAGGGCAGGCAGCACAGGTACAGGTCAGGCAATCCGGGTCAGCAACAGGAGAGTCGAGGCAAAGCAGGCAAGGATCAAACAGGTAGCGGAGTCCAGAAACACAAGCACAGGTCAAGTATACAGGAACACAAGCAGAGAAATCAGCAACCTTTGCAGGACACAAGGACCTCTGATGCTCAGGCCACTGGGAAGGGAGCTGGACTACTAAAATAGGTGCAGGATGGCTGGGAGTGGTCGCACGGGTCACATGTGCAAAACCCTTCCATCACATGACGTGATGGGCGCTGGCCCTTACCGAAGAGCTACAGGAAGCAGACTAGAAGGCATGCTGTGTCCAGGGCAGAAAGGAAAGTGTGAAGCGGATTCCAGAAAAAAACAGACACGGAGTCCAGGACTGGAGCAGTGCATGGAGAAACACAAGCAGCAGATTACCGCTGCTAACTGCCCTATAGTGCAGCTGGACGCAGGCAATGATGGAGGCGGCCAGGGAGAGCAGTGCTCGCCCAAGCACGGAGCCTAGCACTGCGGTGGTGAGTAGGTGAACACCGGAGAAAAAGGGTATATGTTAAACAAATGCCTCAGACAGATGCCGTACAGTGTCATCCGTCACCAGAGAGTTCCATTGTAACAAAAAGATATATATACTTTTTTGCCATACGATGCAGAATGGAAAAGCGTAGTGTACTACTTTTGTATCCTTTCCCCCCCCAACGTATACGTTAAATGTAGGGCAAAAATGTGATGTGAACCCAGCCAAAAATATGGTGTACCCTAACACTGACGTGCCCTTGGCTGTCTGCAATAAGCACTTCACAACTTCTTCCCTCTACTCTAGCAGCCATCCGGGAGCCTTTTACAGCCCTGACTCAGGAGCAGATGGAAGAGGTTGTGGAGCGTTTACTGCAGAGACCAAGAGCATTTAGCATTGGTAATACTGTCCTTTGTACAATGTGTTCAATTTCAGTATGGAGGTTGGACCAGATGGACCCTTGTCTATTTGTATCAACCAAATCAACTAAGAAATCATATAATTATCTAAAATTGTATCACTGCAAGGTAGTAATATTTGGTCCCTATAGTGGTAATATTTGACAACTATATACGTATATGAATTTTTTATTTTTTTAGGGGAAGGTGAGGGCATACGCCTTGAGAGCTTTGTCCCTGACCTTTTAAGACCTTAGCAATACACTGAAATACCACCTTCTTAGGCTACTTTTACACCAGTGTTTTCAATTCTGCTATTGAGATCCGTCATAGGATCTCAATAGCAGAGGAAAACGCTTCGGTTTTGTCCCCATTCATTGTCAATGGGGACAAAACTAAAAGAAACGGAATGCACCAAAAATGCATTCCGTTCCGTTTGGTTGCGCTCCCATCGCAGACAGAATAACGCTGCAAGCAGAGCAAGACAGATCCGTCCTGACACACAATGTAAGTCAGTGGGGACGGATCAGTTTTCTCTGACACAATAGAAAACGGATCCGTCCCCCATTGACTTTCAATGGTGTTCATGATGGATCCATCATGGCTATAGAAGACATAATACAACCAGATCCGTTCATGACGACGATGCATGCGGTTGTATTATTGTAATGGAAGCGTTATCCGTTATGACGGATCCGCAAAAATAGCTAGTGTGTAAGTAGCCTTAGTTGACTAAATGTGAGTGTGTTGTTGGTGCAATATTTCACTTATAATTTTCCCCAGGGCCACATCTTGTCTTAAAAACAGCCCTTCAGCTACCTCCAACAGTCCTACAGAGTTGAATGGTGCGGCAGAGAACCTGCATGTATGACGCTTCATTTAAATGGGGGAACATCCTAGTGATGGGTGGGAGACCCAGGCAGTTGGACCCCCACCCATCAGACACTTATCTCCTATTCTGTATACAGGGGATATGTAGTAATGGGACAACCCCTTTAAAGTGGTTCTATGATGAGTTTAAGAACCCGGTAAAACTATAGCCTTGTAGTAAGCAAGAGATAAAAGATCATAAGATAAAACAAATATTGTGATAATGACACTTTTTGTCTTTTCCTTCTAGTTTGCATTTTTTAATCTGTATTATTCTATAATTGGTTTCCTAGATCTATTATTGCCCCTCTTGAGGGTCACTTTCAATGAGCTCTACGTGATTCTGCTGTGTAGTAAGAAACGGAACACCGTTCTCTAATCTAACATTCATGATGGTGCCAACTGTAAAATTACTAAAATAAATCCGATTCTGATAGAGTGTGACTGTTATATAAAGGAACATATACTGAGTGTCATAATCAGCAGGTATGACATACATCCGGCTGCTTCTGTCATAAGAGCATCAAATGGGATTCAAGCTGTGACTGATCAGTCACCATCCACTCCCAAAGGACACCCCTGATTTATAATAGGGTCCCTTGGATTCAGCCATGGTGTCCATCATTTTACTAGTTAAACAACGCTACATAAGGCTCCATTCACACGTCCGCAAGTGTGGTCCGTATCCGTTCCGCAATTGTCTGGAACGGGTGCGGACCCATTTATTCGCTATGGGGATGGAATGGACGCGGAGAACACACTATGTGCTCTCCGCATCCGGATTTCCGGAGCGCGGCCCCGATCTTCAGCTCCGCAAGAAAATAGAGCATGTCCTATTCTTGTCCCCAATTGCGGACAAGAATAGGCAGTTCTATGGGGGGTGCGGGCCGGGTGTATTGCAGATCCGCAATGCGCTACGGACGTCTGAATGGACCCTAATACATTACATTTTCAGGCAAATATGATAGATTCTGAAAGAAGCCTCCAATGCAGATGAGAAAAAAGCCTTCATTGATATACTTTCTCTAGCTTTTATATAATGTAATAAATGATGTATACCTTTATACTAGGCTATAACCTGGGCAGGCTAATGAAATAATTATCTGTTAGAGCAAAACAAGTGGATACAATAAATGTAAAAACTTCATATCCACCATAGACAGCTACATTGTAACAGCTTCTGGAAGCCAAGCTCTTTCAGCAATTATAGAATATTATTTGACAAGTTTCTAATGCACATTATGTTCTGGAAGAAAGTAATAGCTGTAGAAATTGCTATGAGATGTATTGCTTCAGACGAGTCTGAGAGGTTAAATAGCTGCGGTGAAGGCATTTCACAATGTCTCAACATGCTCTTCATGTCCTCATCTTGCTACATTCTCTATTGTTTGCCTAATCTCTTTCAAAATAACTCGGGTTTCTGCTCCTAAGAATTCCACACATTGTTCAGAGGAGCAAATACTTATCTTCACTTTACTTCCAGTTTCTCATATTCCATGATGCTGCCATCATCCAGCTCAGTCCCTATGCCTAGTGGGGCTCATTATCTACATCACACATACTGCCACAAAGATAACTGGCAAAGTTCAGACTTAAGGCTACTTTCACACCAGCGTTTTTTGATGGATCTGGCAGTGTTCAGCAAAAAACGCTTCCGTTACTGATAATACAAGCGTCTGCATCTGTCATGAACGGATCCGGCTGTATTATCTTTAACATTGCCAAGACGGATCCGTCATAAACTCCACTGAAAGTGAATGGGCGAAAGATCCGTTTTCTATTGTGTCAGAGACGGAAAGCAATCTCCGGTATAAGAACGCAAATAAATGGAACGAAATACATTTTGGAGCATTCTGTTCTGTTCAGTTATGTTTTGTTCCCATTGACAATGAATGGGGACAAAACGGAAGCTTTTTTTTCTGGTATTGAGACCCTATGACGGATCTCAATACCGGAAAACAGAAACGCTAGTGAAAAAGTACCCTTACCTGTAGGGGTCCAAAATAATTTCCCCATTTTAGGCTACTTTCACACCTGCGCTTTCCCTTTCCGCTATTGATATCCGTCACAGGATCTCAATAGTCGGGGGAAAAAGCTTCAGTTTTGTCCCCATTCATTGTCAATGAGGACAAAACTGAAGTGAACCGAACAGAGTGCACCAGAATGCATTCCGTTCTGTTTTATTGCGTTCCCATGACGCACACAAAAGCGCTGCAAGCAGCGTTTTTCAGTGCATCCTGGGATGCGGAGCAAGACGGATCCGTCATGACACACAATATAAGTCAATGGAGATGGGTCAGTTTTCTCTGAAATAAAAGAAAACGGATCCGTACCCCATTGACTTACAATGGTTTTAGAGACGGATCCGTCTTTGGCTATTTTAGAGATAATACAACCGGATACGTTCATAACAGATGCAGATGTTGTATTATCATGACGGAAGCGTTTTTCCTGATCCATGACGAATCCAGCAAAAACGCAGATGTGAGGATAGCCTTAGTGCTCTTTTTTCATCCCCTACCGGCCATGTATTAGTAGATAACACTATACATTTATAACATGGTTAACTGACTGATTACCCACAGGGGGGTTATGCCATTGACAGCCAAAATCCTGTGGGAATGGTCTGGGTTGCAGAAAACTTGCATTTCTCATTTTTTGTATAGGATAGTTGCACACTAGTGGTAAATTCTTCCGCCAGAGGAACAGCCTGTTGAATGATATTGTATCCGGCATAGCCAGAAAAGGCTGGATCACCTCCAGGTCCCATTGACAATAATGGGACTCGGCGGGGGTCCTGCCCGTCTCTGGCATTAGTGAAGGGATTTAGGCGGACAAATATTGCTGCAAGCAGTGTTTTTTGTCTGGCCAAATCCCAGCACTAATGCCAGAAACAAGCTGGATCGCCACCGAGTCCCATTATAGTCAACAGGCTCCGGCGGGGACAGGTAGAATCTGGCTATGCCAGATATGATGTCTTCTGGAAGGCTGTTCCTCTGCCAGAAGAATTTACTGCTGGTGTGAAACTAGTCTAATACAAAAAGAAAAGCTAGAGATACAGAGAGATAAAACATAGTGCTGGGCTAATTTCACACTGGCATAAAACCATCTGACAGGCTGTTCTGCCAGGCTCCAGTGTGAAACTGGCCTAAGCAGTTCTTCAATGCTAAAAGATAGGTTTGTAAGCATTTGCAACGAAAGGACTTTGGAAACTATGTTGCATTTCCCGGACCTCACCGCTAGAATCTGCTGGTAACATACCAAAAATCCTATAATCTGGGCATGCAATCAAAATTCAAGAAATTCACTTGTCTTTTGGCATCTAATTGCATATGATTGAAAGGGGTTATCCAGGTTTTTTAAATTGATGGTCTATCTTTAGGTCATTGGTGGTCTGATTCTTGGCGCCATGGCCGATCACCTGTCTGAGTACTCGAGTGACCTCTTGATTGTTCTACTCTGGTTTGTACTGCACATTCTATCCTTTTCAGAAGGAGAGTGCTTGATATTGCTGCTTTGCCCTGTTCATTTGGAAGTACCTGCAATTTCAAACACCCTCTTTAAAATGAACAGTGCTTAGATAAGCAAAGAAATAATTTAAGAATATTTACAAACTAATAATATAAACAGATTAAAAACAAAACAGTACAATTTGTTTTTTCTTTTTTTACAATGGAACACATTTCTATGGACATCTGGTATCAATATAGTGCTTACAGCATCAAAGACATCCCACAAAATACATTTCCAAGAAAAAGACGATAAGTCTCATCTCTTTGCCTATTGATCCAGTTATAAAATCAAAGCTATTAAAAGGCAAACAGACAGCTCATCGATTACCTGAAACAGCGGATAGATTGGAAGCCTGCCATTAAAGGCCTGCGATTGGTAAATGTAGCTAGTGGATTAAAGCTTTATTTCATCTGATTAAATAAATGCAGAGCTACACAAGGCCCCGATTCATAAGCAGCTATCACTCTGAGGTTTACAAGCTGCCTTTCAAAAGCCAAGTGTAGCACAGGGACCTCACACTTCCAGTGGACATAGTCTTCAGGTTACATGCAGAGTTCTCAATTATTATAGACAGAAAGAGCCTCATCCATGGAGCTTCTGGGAAATGTTAGTAAAAAGTCAGAAAAACATCAGCAATTCTTGGTGGACCTTCACATACAGTACAGACCAAAAGTTTGGACACACCTTCTCATTCAAAGAGTTTTCTTTATTTTCATGACTATGAAGGCATCAAAACTATGAATTAACACATGTGGAATTATATACATAACAAACAAGTGTGAAACAACTGAAAATATGTCATATTCTAGGTTCTTCAAAGTAGCCACCTTTTGCTTTGATTACTGCTTTGCACACTCTTGGCATTCTCTTGATGAGCTTCAAGAGGTAGTCCCCTGAAATGGTCTTCCAACAGTCTTGAAGGAGTTCCCAGAGATGCTTAGCACTTGTTGGCCCTTTTGCCTTCACTCTGCGGTCCAGCTCACCCCAAACCATCTCGATTGGGTTCAGGTCCGGTGACTGTAGAGGCCAGGTCATCTGGCGCAGCACCCCATCACTCTCCTTCATGGTCAAATAGCCCTTACTTTCAAAGTTTTCCCAATTTTTCGGCTGACTGACTGACCTTCATTTCTTAAAGTAATGATGGTCACTAGTTTTTCTTTTCTTAGCTGCTTTTTTCTTGCCATAATGCAAATTCTAACAATCTATTCAGTAGGACTATCAGCTGTGTATCCACCTGACTTCTCCTCAACGCAACTGATGGTCCCAACCCCATTTATAAGGCAAGAAATCCCACTTATTAAACCTGACAGGGCACACCTGTGAAGTGAAAACCATTTCAGGGGACTACCTCTTGAAGCTCATCAAGAGAATGCCAAGAGTGTGCAAAACAGTAATCAAAGCAAAAGGTGGCTACTTTGAAGAACCTAGAATATGACATATTTTCAGTTGTTTCACACTTGTTTGTTATGTATATAATTCCACATGTGTTATCTCATAGTTTTGATGCCTTCAGTGTGAATCTACAATTTCACAGTCATGAAAATAAAGAAAACTCTTTGAATGAGAAGGTGTGTCCAAACTTTTGGTCTGTACTGTACATCATATGAGTGCATAAGATAAGATAATCCTTTAACAGCCCCACCATGGGCAAATTCACCATGGGCAAATTCACAGAGTTACAGCAGCACAGAGAATACAGTACATGGTACAGATAAAAAATCGGAGATATCGATATCACAGTTTATAGAATTCAGTCTCTGGATGGAATATATCCACAGGAACCCAAAGGCGATAAGTGCAGTCTATCGGTCGATGTTGGTTGTACAGCCAAAATGGAGGAATGACTTCCGATAGTGCTCCTCCTCACACTTGGGGTGAAGCAGTCAGTCAATGACAGTACACTACTGATCAATGCTATAACCGTCTTACGCATGGGATGGGAGTTAGGCTACTTTCAAATATGCGTTTTTCCTTTCCGGTATTGAGATCCGGCAGAGGATCTCAATACTAGAGGAAAACGCTTCCATTTTGTCCCCATTCACTAGAATAAGGACAACTCAATGATGATTTTTATGGGAACAGGAAGGACTGATGGAGGGTAAAGACTATGTTACTCCCTTAAATAGCTGGAGGTCTGTCTAAAAGTCACGGAGAGCATAGTAGCTTTCATTGTTATGTGGGTCCTGTTCACAGTCAATGTTCTTGTCACCTTTGAGTGGCTCTTTTATGGGACACAGTGAAGCAGATTTAGGAACCAGTCTTGAAGTGGTATTCCAGGATTTTAATATTGATGGCCTATCTCAGGCTAGGAGACCAACATCTGAATGGCAAGAGTCCAACACCTCACGCCCCCATGATCAGCTGTTATCAAGTAGTTTGGGTAGTCAGTGCCAGTACTAAACAGCTCAATCAACTGTGTAGTGGAACAAGCTGGTTTCTGCAGCTCTGCTGCTCCCATTTAAATGAATGAAAGAAGCGCTGCAGTAACCCTCTCGGTTCACTACACAATTGATTGAGCTGTGTCGTACTGGCACTGACTACTGGAACTACTCGATAATAGCTGATCATGGGGCTGTGAGGTGTCGGACTCTGATCAGATATTGATCACCCAGCCTGGTGAAGGCCATCAATATTAAAATCCTGGAATATCAATTGAAGGAAATCATTGTTTCTCTTAATAATGAAAGTGCCACTGATTGTTTAGGCAGCAAAAACAATGTATTGCCAATTTCAATAAATAACTGTGGTTGTCATTGAGGCTACATGTGACTATAAAATGTTGCAGGCATCTTATAGAAACCTCTATTACCCACTATTCTTATAGCGGAAAAAAGTCTGTGACTTGCATGTACTTTGGATGGGACTTTTTTTCCATAGGGAAACATAAAAATCACAGGCGATATCTAGCCATCATGCAGCCTCAGACTTAGGCCTCTTGTACACGACCGTGTGCCCTCCGAGATATACGGTCAGTGAGCAGGCCATATGTCCCGGAGCGGCATTGATCATGTGCACGGGACCGCACAGCATCATAGATTACAATGATGCGGTGGACGTCGGGGCACCCGCGGGACTATTGTCCCGCACTCATAAGATCATATAAGTGTGGGACAATAGTCCCGTGGGCGGCCCGACGTCCACAGCATCATTGTAATCTATGATGCTGTGTACTCCCGTGCGCACGATCAATGCCGCTCCGGGACATATGGCCCGCTCACGGACCGTATATCTCAGAGGGCATATGGTCGTGTGCAAGAGGCCTTATGGTTCCACGCTGTCACAGTTATAGGGTAACCGGATTGCATTATGTAAAGGAAGTCTTTCCCATCATCTTAAAAAAAATATGTGCATCAATACAGATAAGAGATATAGATTCGAGTGTGTGGATGAGGTGGAAGTGAAGGGGATAAGTAATGCCTTAGAACAGATACTGAGGACCTGTGTCAGAAGTGCTCTCATCACACAGGAAGCCAGCACTGATATGTGCATCTTATAAAACCAATGTCTACTACAACGCTGCCCTTAGGGTTGACTTGTTCCAGACTTAATCTTGTCAAGGCACGTTTATAAAGACTGGCATCAGAAAACTATTAATAAATTCTAGACATTTTCCCCCAACCTCCAGATAGATCAACAAGGCTATGAAAGGGTTTCTCCTGGCTACAGATATTGATGACATATACCCAGGATAGGTCATCATCAATATCAGATCAGTGGGGATCTGACACTCCAAACCCCCACTAATCAGCTGTTTCAGGCTGCCGTGGCATCAGATACTAACAGTGTTTGGAGGGAAGCAAAAGGCTCTGTATACTGTGTAGTTTCCAGCACTAGCGTACGGAAGATCAGCTCTCACCTGAATGGGAGCTGAGCTGCAATACCCCGCTATGGCCACAATACAGTGTATGGCGCTTCCCTCTCCATACCGATGCCATGATAGCCCAAAACTGTTGATCACTGGGGGAGCCAGGTGTTGGAACCCCATCAATCCAATAGTGGTGATCTATCCTGAGTGTAGGTCATCAATATCTGTAGCCAGGAGAAACTCTTTAAATCTTTTATCAAAGCTCCAGATTACATGCTTGCAATAGTTATTGCCCCTCGTACTTAAGTTGAGCTGTTGAAACATTTAGTGACTGTTACTTAGAAAATCCCAGCACTGCAAATTTTCGGTCTATGTATGCTGTTATACTGTATCTCTCTCATTTAAAGGAGTTATCCGAGACTAAAAAATGTACTGCATATGCCCAGGCCCCTCACACTAAATATACTTACCTGGCTCCCCCTCCCTGCGCTGCTCCTGGTCCCCGCACCGCCGCTTCTGCTTGAAAACATCCGGTGTCGGAGGGAGGAGCAGCCAATGGCAGATGGGGGCGAGCCTCTCTAGCATCGTGGGTGACGCCATTGGCTGCTCCCCCCAACACTGGATGTTTTCATCTGCGCATGGGGAGAAGCAGCTGCAGCGGTGCGGGGACCAGGAGTGCCGCAGGGAGCGGGGAGCCAGGTAAGTAAATTTAGTGTGAGGGGCCCGGGCATATGCGGTACATTTACCCCTTGGATAACCCCTTTAAGTTTGTCTTGTAATTGCACCCATTTATGATACCTCATGTACTATGGATTATGACATTTAATTTCCTTTCAACCGATGTGAAAGACACAAGCAAGGTAATATTCACTAATTTGGGTAAAATGCCCTGTGTGTAGCAAGGCATGGCAGGAGGTGTATAGGTGCTGCCACATGTAGTCTGTGATCCAAACCTTGGAGGTCAAAAAACTTGCACAAGATGTTAATAGTCATTGCAAGTAAAACACATTGTGGGTGGTAAACTGTTCTGTGTTGTCTACTAGACGAATATGGAAGGAGAAGGCTACAGTTCATTCTGCAGATCACGATGAAAATGTGTCTTTGTGGGCAACAAACAGACCACTCTCTGGATGGAGAGCACAGGCAAAAATCTAATAAAATTATTTTGTCCAGCACCAGGAAAAAAGTACAACTTTTATTTTATACTTTTTCAAATCCATGTGGTATACCGTAGCTTCCAGTTTACGGTTTTCGAGCACATGGCTCCTACCCATAGCTTGATGCTAAGTAAGTAAAATGTTGAAAGCCAGATGCTAATACAGGATTAAATAAATGCTCAAATATGACATCACACATAAGGGCAAGTAAGTGTATTTGTTTGAATTTGCCATTATGTGTGTTGTCATATGCCATGTGACCATTTCCTTTTTCCTATATTAGCTAGGTTTTAAATATTTAAAGGAAACCTGTCACCGGGATTTTGGATATAGAGCTGAGGACATTGGTTGCTAGATGGCCGCTAGCACATCCGCAATATCCAGTCCCCATAGCTCTGTGTGCTTTTATTGTGTATAAAAACCGATTTGATACATATGCAAATTAACCTGAGATGAGTCAGAGCTTGAAAATATGACTCTTCTCTGGTCACACAAGTAAGATATGACTCATTTATGTTAATTTGCATATGTATCAAATCGTTTTTTTTACACAATAAAAGCACACAGAGCTATAGGGACTGGGTATTGCGGATGTGCTAGCGGCCATCTAGCAACCCATGTCCTCAGCTCTATACCCAAAATCCCGGTGACAGGTTCCCTTTAAGTTACACCATCAAGCTATGAGTAGGAGTCATACACACAAAATGCATAAGCTAGACACTATGCTGCATGGATTTTAAAATTATGCAATTTAAATGAAGTTGGTGCTGGACAAAACAATTTTATTGGATTTGTATTGTATATTGTACATGAAGGCATCTTGGTGACAGTGTGAAGGAGACCTGATACACACCAGAAAACTAGGCTAAAGTCACAAATAGGTTAATGCTATAAGTTTCATTAGGGGTGTGCTAGCTACATAGAGAGGATAAACAGATGTGCAGGCATACCTTGTGGAGAGAGTCATGAGAGACTGTAAATGAGACAATGCACTAAGGTAGTGAGCCAGAAAGCGTTGCAGATTCCTGCATGTAGCTAGCTAGCAGTGGAGGTGAGTGGAACTAGTCAAATACTGTAGGTGCACCACCTCAGGCCCTAGACAGGGCAAGTGGCAGCTGGATACAGCAGTGAAGTTGAAGTCAGAGCTAGATCAAATAAGTTGGCTGTCTGACTGTCACATCCTGATAGAAGTCATAACCCGTGTACTAATTAGGCCTGGAACCATGTCCAATCATCCAGCCTGCTGCTTGAGAACAATACTGTGTGAAAAACTGTGTGCCATACGACAGAAATACCACTGAATTGTGTTGTGCATACTGTGCAGAACTGCTCCATCTCTATCTTCACTGCTGCCAATCAGAGGAGACACTGGCCAAAGTGTCAACGCCTATAGTAGTTGGGTGCCACACAGCCAAGGAGGGGAGTAAGCTGTTGACTCTTAAAGGAACCATATATTGTTATCTGAACACCCCACAAGACCTGCCATTTAGGAGATGTGACCCAATCAATGTTATTCACCCGTCAGTTTTATTGTAATGGCTCTACCCATAAAACCAAATTAAATATCTGTCCAGAGTTCCTCTACCTTCAATGAGGAAGTCCAGGTTAGCTATATGCCCATCACATTCTTATATAGTATACTGTCCTCAAACAACATGTCAGTGTACCTACAGGTGAAACTCGAAAAATTAGAATATCGTGCAAAAATCAATTTATTTCAGTAATGCAAATGAAAAGGAATTGCATTAATGCAGCTTAAAATTAGAATTTTGTGAAAAGGTTCAGTATTCTAGGCTCAAAGTGTCACACTCTAGACAGCTAATTAATCCATACCCCCTGAGCAAAGGGGACCTGAGATTATGACTTTGGGGTTTTCATAAGCTGTAAGCCATAATCATCCTAATTCTAACAAATAAAGGCTTGAAATATCTCGCTTTGCATGTAATGAGTCTATCTCATATATTAGTTTCACATTTTAAGTTGCATTACTGAAATAAATGAACAATGTTCGAATTTTTCGAGTTTCACCCGTATATGCACAGGACATCACGTCATTTATTGTTTGGTAAATTATTCAATTCTTGGTAACTAAGACATCCACTGGTAAAAAGCAAAAAATTGGGTGACCCAAGTTGGAATGGAAATGGCGGCAGATGCTGAACTATGTACAAATGTAGGCTGCATTACTGAAGTCAGGAAAGAATGTTATTTCCCTTATGAAACATAATTGCCAAATGTTTACTTGAGTTTTTGTCTGCTTTCTTCCGGATCAATATACCTATTTATAGAGTGAGTATCTCAGCGGATTCAATGGCAGGTTGGCTGAATGCAGTGCAAAATTCTCTTAACCTCTCTTACCACATTTCTAACGGGAGTTGGTTATGAATAATAAGGAGCCTATATGAATAACTTAATATTATAGGGCAAGTTGGAGAATAAAACATAAGTAATTATAACTTAAGGGCCCTTTACACCAGGCCAACAATTGAAGGGATCATCGCTAAGCAGCATTCCTAGTAACGCTGGTTAGCGATGATCTGGCGGTGTAAATGCACTGCCGATAACCCGATGAACTAGCAAAATGCTTGTTCATCGAGTAATTGTATCTTTTGTGCATCCTTTCCCAGTGGCAGATCCTGCTGCTGGGAAATAACGATACTGTATGGGAAAGAGCAATGGCATTAGCGATCGCTCCTCCCCATACTGATGTATATGCACCGATCTCCTCTGCTAACGATCAGCAGATTGTCTGGAAGGTTCCCGCTTCCTTCCCGACAAATTGCTAGATCTTCGTCCTGTGTAAAGGGGCCATAAGTGAACTGAGAATAAATCCACTTACAAGGAAAACTCTACCCTAAATGTATAACACCGGCATTACTTTATAATGGGTGGCCTTGCCCACTAGCGATGATAATTAGTATTTCATATGGACATTAGTTTAACAGAAAACAAGATTTTCTGGAGGCAAGTGGGCCAACTATTTATGAGGCCCAAGAGGGATATTTCAGCACCAGGCCAGTGTTTTGTGTGCACTGTGTAGCATTGCATCAAAACACAGCAGGAAAGTTGGGGTTGTGACTTTATTGATGTATGATGTATATGGGTCCAGAATATGCATTTTATATAAGCTCATATTTGCACTTGTGTATTATGGTCAATGCTTTGTAACAGTATGTGTAAGCCAAAGCAAAGTGTGGGTCCATACATGAAAGAGGTGCACATTTTGTATCAACACGTTTTCTGTAACAGGGCGCCGAAGGCACACTTGGTCTCCCATCAGCCGCAGACCTGCTGCTTAGCTTCGGGAGTGAGGATCTATGTTTGGCCTCATTCCCAGGGCGGCCTTGCTAGCTGGGAGGCTCCCTGCTCCTAGGTCTGCCTTGAGCGCCGAGCTGATCACTCGGTGCTCGACTTGTTTGTCTGTCGGTCATGTGACGCTGGCCACGTCACATGACCCTCACTCCCCACTATAAATACAGGCAACCTGCTGGCTACAGGTTGCCTGTGATTTTGGTCCCTTAGGCTGTGTATTATTATTGTTATTTAGCTAACCTTTGGATTTGACCCTTGATCTGCTTCCTGACACCTCTTCTGCCTGCTCCCTGAACCTTGACGCTACCTCTCGGATTTTGACCTCGGCTTGCTTTTGGATTTTGTCTTTGCCTCTTTTCCTTTGTACTGACGTGACCTCCTGGACTGACCCCGGCTAGTTGACCCGCCTCGCCCTTCCGTTTTTGGTGGTACCTTGCTTGTTCCACCTCTGTCCGCTCTAGTTCTACCTCTCATTGGCTGTCCGCTTCCCTGTTGTCTCTATCTCTCTGCTTGCACTTAGGTCAGGGACTGTCGCCCAGTTGCGCCCCGTCACCTAGGGCGGGTGGTGCAAGTAGGCAGGGACAGGGTGGCAGCTCAGCGGGTGCACCTCTGCTCTATCTTTATACCCGCGACTCTACCCCGTGACAGTTTTCTGTGTTTCTGTCCCACTCCTGGTTTACAATTACCGATGCAAAATTAAAAGGGTATTTTGGTTGTAGCAAGTTACCAACTATCCACATGATAGGGGATAACTATTAGATCCTGCTGGGACCCCAACTGATCATGAGAACGTAAACCTGTACCCTACAGAGCTCACTGAAATGAACAATGGCAGGTCAAGCATGCACACGGCCACTCTATTCGTCTCTAAAGGAGTGCGCATGCTCAACCTGCCGCTCCGTATACCTTTAAGAGCAATGACTGGTTCGCTAAATTAAAAATTTGTAATAGCTATGGCAGATGAGCTCTACGCATAACATGAGCTAGACGTATACAATTTTATAACACAACTGTCTGTCTCCTAGTGAGAGGTGTCTGTATAATCTAGTAGGTTATTCAACCATGGTAAGGTATTTCTTTATTTATTTATTATATGCACTTATATAGCGCTACTATATTCTGCAGCGCTTTACAGACATTAGCATCTAACTGTCCCCAATGGGGCTCACAATCTAAGGTCCCTATCAGTATGTCTTTGGAGTGTGGGAGGAAACCCACGCAAACATGGGGAGAATATACAAACTTCATGCAGATGTTGTCCTTGGTTGGATTCAAACCTAGGACCCCAGCGCTGTAATGGTGTGGAATATATGTGCACAGGATTGGTACAGGTCAGCTAGTTTTGCAGTGTTCCTCTGCCTTCACTATACTCTAGAATGTTGACTTTACTTGATAGAACTGACACCCACGTGCACCTTGGACAAGAATGACCGAAAACTTCCCTAAGAACTCTTGGAATGTGATTCAGCAAACCGGGAGTGGTGTGATGAGGAGCCATCAGGCATTTATGGCCTGTCCTGTAGCATCTCCCTTTTAACTTTATGGGTAATAATGCAGGTGGAGCATCATCAATATGTATCATGAACACGTCTGTGTGATGGTGACTACAATGAACTCCATGCATGTAAAACCATCAAACGCAATGACCGTGTTTAAATGGGTTTTCCGAGACTTGAATACTGATGACCTATCCTCTGGTCACATGGCCGAGGCACAGCCCAGCCCCATAGAAGCGAATGGGACTGAGAGTGATACCAAGCACAGCCGCTATACAGTGTACGCCGTTGTGCTTGGTGAGCACGGAGAAGGCTGCGGCACTAATCAGAGCACCTTTGCCTTCTCAAATAGCTGATCAGCGGGGGTCCCGGGTGTCGGACCCCCACCGATCAGATACTGGTGACTTATCCTGAGGATAGGACATCAGTATTTAAATCTCGGAAAACCCTTTTATTTCATAATTAACTTAAATTTACACCTTTCAAGGTTTATATAAGCAAAAATGTATCACTGCATCCTACAAAATAGGAGAAGCATAGCAAATAAAAGGTTTGCATTCAGATTTACATGCTGGATGTCAACAGCCAGGATTCTAATGAACAGGAAGCTCATCTCCATTGCTGGCAGCAGCCAAATGATATTTCAACAAAGTTTCGTAGAGAGAGATAGTTAATATTTGCCGATTAGCAGAGCTCCATTGGAGGCTGGCTTCTGTGAGTTTCCCCATGTAATGCAATTCTGTGAAGCACTCATCTATAGCCATAGTGAAATACAGACAGATGAAGTTATCTGGTGGCTGGTCCTCATGTCAGACATAATGGGAATGCAGGCTCTCATCTCTGGTAATGTGTTTTAACAATGTGTACCGGTTTTGGATTCAGATTTTAGTCACAAGCCTCGGCGTCACATATCTGCACCTCACTTTGAAAGGGTATTTACTAGGTTTTGTGACAAAGAGACCTCAGAGGTACATAGTGGTAAGGATTTCTTCAAAATGACTTCAGTCTTATTTCCAGATGGATATGAAAGTTTGGGTATGATTAGGCTACTTTCACGTCTGTGTTGTGCTGTCTGGTTTTGAGATCCGGAACAGGGTCTCAAAACCGCAGCACAACGCTTCAGTTTAGTCCCCATTCGATATCAATGGGGACAAAACTGGGAAAACCGGAACAGAGTGCACCAGAATGCATTCCGTTCCGGTTTGTTCCGTTCCTGTGCTGGATGAAAAATCAATGTAAGCAGCGTTTTTGTGTGCGGCTCGGGAAACTGAAGAATCAGGATCTGGCACCAAAAACCATGTAAGTCAATGGTGCCAGATCCCTTTTTTCTTAGACACTAAAAAACTGATCCGCTGCCCATTGACTTACAATGGTTTCAGTGCCAGATCCGGCTTCTTCATTTTCGATATAATACAATCGCATCCATTCAGAACGGATGCAGGGGTTGTATTATAACGGAAGCGTTTTGCTGTGGTTTTGAGATCCTTTGCCAGATCTCAAAACCGTACAGCAAAACCGCAGATGTGAAAGTAGCCTTATCTGTAAATCAATTTTCTTCCCTCTGACCTATAATAACTCCACCAATCAACGGATGGCAGGGGCTCGGACTGTTATGACATTTAATAGTAAGTATAGCTTATTTTCCCATTTTACAAGTTTCCTACATATAGCTTCTTTTTTAAATATCTCACAAAATCCTTAACTCCCTTAAAAATGAATGCCGTACATTATGCGCCCGTAACTGTATGGAGAGGGCTGCTGCAGTGAGCCCGCTCCATATGCGGCAGATGCCAGCTGTATAATACAGTAGACACCCGGCCACAATGATGGGGAATGGTGATTGCGCCAAACCCTGTCATTTAACCCCTCAGATGCCACAATTAACACCAATCGTGGCATCTGTGAGTTAAGGCAGAGGCATGCGGCTCCCTTTGTCTTCCGATCTGAGCCCCTGCAGTGAAATTGTAGGGCTCCAATCGGTAACCATGGAAGCCTGGACGCTTCTGAAGCTTCCCAGGCCTGCCATGGTAAGCTCCCTGCTGCGCTGTGCATGAGACACAGCTGAGCAGGGACAGTGTCAGAATCCTTTTCACACTAATAGATCTCTATTAGGCCTCTTTCACATGACCATTTTTTTTTTCCGTTTACGGGCCGTTTTTTTGCGTTCCGTATACAGAACCATTAATTTCAATGGTTCCCCCCCAAAAAACGGAATGTAATCCTTATGCATTCCGTTTCCCTATTTCCGTTGAAAGATAGAACATGTCTTATTATTGCCCGCAAATCACGTTCCGTGGCTCCATTCAAGTCAATGGCTCTGCAAAAAAAAAGGAACAGATACGGTAATGCATCCGTATGCTTTCCGTATCCATTCCGTTTTTACGGAACCATCTATTGAAAATGTTATGCCCAGCCCAATTTTTTCTATGTAATTACTGTATACTGTATATGCCATACGGAAAAACGGAACAGAAACAAAAAACAGAACAACGGATCCATGAAAAACGGACCGCAAAATACTGAAAAAGCCATACAGTCGTGTGAAAGAGGCCTTAGGGTGAATAGGACAAGGGATCAAAAAACACCAAAATATTAAAAGTTTAAAATCAACCCACTTTCCAAATTTGACATATACAAATATATACACCACTGTGTTTGCAAATGTCTGAACTATTAAAATATTAGTAAAAATTTCCTGTGCGGTGAACGCCGTAATGGAAAAAAAATGAAAAACACATGATTTGCCACGATTAGCCCTCATATAGCTTTGTAGACCGAAATATAGAAAAATGATGGCTGTCAGAAAATGATGATTTTTTTCCTAAGGTTTTTATTACTTTTAAAAGTAATTACCTGCAAACAAAATAAAAACTATAGAAGTGTGGTATCGCCGTAATCGTATTGAGCTGTAGAATAAAGATGTCATATCATTTTTAGTGCACAGTGAACGTCGTGATGTCAAAACCCCAAAAAGCTTGGTGGAATTTTGTTTGTTTTTAAAATTTTAATCCAAAGAATTTTTTCCCCATTTTTTAATACCTGATAAATTAAATAGTGGCATTAAAAATGCATCTTGTTCCGCAAAAGTAAGCCCTCATATAGCTATGTGAACGGAAAAATAAAAAAGTTATGGCTATTGTAATGTGGGGAAGAAAAATCAAAACTGAATATAGGCCGAGTTTAAGGGGTTAAAGAATTAGGCTTATTTCATGCGTCAGTGAATCACTTTAATGTGTATATTTGTACAGCTGTGGTTTTCCATGGAACGTGGGTCCTTGGTGACACCACGGAGGCATGCCCTGATTACGGATCCCTCATTCACATTATAGTCTATGGGTCTGGAAAAACCACAGACACAAAACGGCTGCCAATAATGGGGCAAAAAACGGACACGGGACCTTCATGGACATCTTCACAGATGAACCAGTGACCATCTTGTCACAGATATCATAACGGATGCAGACGTGTGAAAAAGGCCTCTCTCATAGTTAGGCCTCATGCGGTCTGCAAAACACGGATGGTGTCCGTGTGCATTCCTCAATTTGCGGAACGACACGGGCAGCCATTGATATAACTGCCTATTCTTGTCCGCAAAACAGACAAGAATAGGACAGGTTATATTTTTTTTGCGGACGACGGAACGGAGCAACGGATGCGGACAGCACACAGAGTTCTGTCCACATCTTTTGCGGCCATATTGAAGTGAATGGGTCCGTATCCAAGCCGCAAAAACTGCGGCTCGGATGCGGACCAAAACAACGGTTGTGTGCATGAGGCCTAACAAATAATAGTCACAATCATGGTGACTAAAGAACTGAATTTATAAAAACTATGATAAATATACTATCCCCACTTATCCTAAGAATGGGGTCAGGGAGTGTGCACTGTGCAGGCATGGCTTTTCTCCACTGCATGGATGGGAGTTACATAGAAAATGTACCCCACAATGTCCCATCAAAAAAGGTAACTTCAAATAGTCTACACAGTCTATGTAGTCTACTGGGGTCAACAAAATGTGAGGGGGCAAAATAAAAAAAATATCCATTGGTTTTTAAGGTCATAACTGGCTTTGCCCTCCAGGGGTTAAATATTCTGGATTCTCAAAAGAAACTGGGGGAGATTTATCAAACTGGTGTAAAGTAGAACTGGCTTAGTTGCCCATAGCAACCAATCCGATTCCACCTTTCATTTTCCAAAGGAGCTCTGAAAAATGAAAGGTGGGATCTGATTGGTTGCTATGGGCAACTAAGCCAGTTCTACTTTACATTAGTTTAATAAATCTCCCCCACTGAGAGGTATATATTTCTTGGCTTTTATTCCGTCGCTTTCCAGATTTAGCAAAGTTTGGACCCAAAAAATCAATGCTGGATTCTCAAATGAAAAGACTTTTGAATGCCAGATAAGATGAATTCTGCCTAGTTCTAATGATAATGCTTAGCGCTGGTGTGGCTGAATACTAGCCCTGCCTAGAAGCCCACCCATGTATACACACCCACTTGTGCTAGTTTTGTGTGTAGAAAATGGCCAAGTTAAAAAATAACCTCAACACTGAACTTTCTGAAACTCTGGTTAATATAACGCTGCATTTCACAGGTGAGTTCACTTTACATCCTTCATGTTCATTACAGGTGTAGGTATAGATTGGCGGCACATCTTCACTTTATATAATGCTGACATCCCTCAGTATACACTTTTATGGATAATGATTAGATAAGAGTACGAGATTAGATCGCCACAATAGATTTACCTTTGGCTATCGAGCTCATCTATCTAGTAGAGATGTCAGACTGTGGCTCACATCAGGTTCTGTAAAACTGCCTGAATTAGGGCTGCAGTGAACAAATATTTTAGTAATCAAGATATTTTTTACGATTAATCGAGTAATCTAATAAGAGAAACCTTCTTAAAATAACGTATTTTTTATAAAAACTATTATTTTTTTCTTACAGTGGTATAGCTTCTTTCACAGCTGCAATACACCGTACATTCTGTCAGAAGAACAGTCGGCCAGAATGTACCGTATCGGGTATATCTGGATACTGCCGGCTGCTGCAGCGATTGGCTGTAATGGGGTCCGGCCTTGTTACAGCATTCAAGCTGGGTTTTGTAAGGACAAAAAAAATGCTTTGGACGATACCCAGCATGTATGCCGGAACATGGCCAGATGGCCTTGGACCACATTATAGTCAATGAGAGCATATATCTGGTTGTATCCGGCTATACCCAATACGGTATACTCCAGCAGGCTGTTCTCCTGCCAGAATGTGTATCTAAGGTTATGTTGTGAACTCCGGCAGTCGGTTCCGGTGGAGGAAAAGACTGCCGGAGTTCACTGGCTGCCATGATGTCCCCCTTCCCCAGTGCCTCCATGCCACCCACCATGTCCCCCATTCCTCCAGATCAGCCCCTCCATGCCAAATCACAGGTGCCCCCATTAACCCCTCCCCCCGCGCCAATAACTTTATACATGCCATTGCCAAATCACAGGTGCCCCCATTAACCCCTCCCCCCGCGCCAATAACTTTATACATGCCATTGCCAAATCACAGGTGCCCCATTAACCCCTCCCCCCCGCCAATAACTTTATACATGCCATTGCCAAATCACAGGTGCTCCCATTAACCCCTCTACCCCCCCCCCCCCCCCCCCCGCTGCCAATAACTTTATACATGCCACTGCCAAATCTCAGGTGCCCCCATTCCCCCGCCCCGCCGCTGGTGCTGCTAACTTTATATTTACCTTTTCTGGCAGTGCAGCGTGCACTGACACATGGAGTCCGCAGGAGACGAGTCTTCATCCCAGCATGCACTGGGACCAGACGCCACACACAGCGCCAGCCAGCGCGCTGACGATGTGTGCACGCAAGGCCCTGGCCAGTGCAGCGCGGTGCAGAGTCGGGAGGCCACGGAGCGGTGAGTGAGAAGCTTCACTCACGCTCCGTGGTCATGTGATTTAAACGAATCCTCGATGCAGGGAAACCTGTTGAGATATCTCTGTGCACACAAAGTATTTTCTTTCCGTGTCCGTTCAGAGTTTTTTTTGCGGACCGTATGCGGAACCATTTATTTAAAAAGAAAACTGAAGTTACTACGTGTGCATTCCGTTTATGTATGTACGTATTTCCGTTCCGCAAAAATATAGAACATGTCCTTTTATTGTCCGCATTACAGACAAACCTTTGTTGTTGCAGGTTCTGTGTCCCACTGTTCTATTAGGGGCCAGCTATTAGGGGCCAAAGTTTTCGGTGCTACACTTTAAAAAAATTGCCTTTTTTTTTTGCCATTTTGTGTAACCCCCTTTTCCCATTTATCTTATAAAAAAATAAACATGGTTGGTATCACTATGTCTGAAACTAAGTGTTGCTCCGCAATCTGCACCTGAAATACGCCTAATTTAGGCATATTTCAGCTTGATAAATGACCACCTATGTTTTGCCAGTGAATGCCATTAAAAAATGCCAGAATTTTTGGTCACATGGCCTCAACCCTCCCCCCCAAAAAAAAACAAAAAAAACAACTGAATAAAAATTTATCACAAAGGCACATGTATGCCAACTGCAGCAAAATAAAAAAGCCCTTACACAACTTCCTCAATGGAAACATAAAAAGTTATGGGTGTCAGAATATGGTGACAAAAACAAAAACAAATTTGCTTTAAAAAGGGACTTGATTTTTTTTAATAGTAGTAAAACATAACAAAAACTATAAAAAAAATGTGGTATTGCTGTAATGGCACTGACCCACAGAATAACCTTACCACATAGCGAATGCTATAAAAACAAAAGCTCCCCAAAAAATGGTGGAAGGGCATTATTTTATTTCTATTCCACCCCACAAATTATTTTATTACAGTTTCACAATACATTATATTTTGAACATGTCATCACGTTGTCATTATGGGTTATTGAGGGCAGAATAATGGGGGAAATGTATTTTTTTTAATTCCTTTAGCACAAGACCGCAACAACAAAATGTCAAAAAAAGTGAAAGGGTTTGAAGACTTTCTGAATGCACTGTAGGTCATCGATTGCAGAACCTTGGATAACCCCTTTAAATGATGCCATTAAAAAATATAACTTGTGCTGCAAAAAAGAAGCCTTCATACAGCTACGATGGACAAAGGTTACAGCTCTTGTAAGGTGGCGAGCAAACAAGAAATAGCCTAAATTGGCTCGGCCCTAATGGATGTAGAATTTTTTTTCTTTTTTCATCACAACATTCGTGAAGTTCCTCTTCACACTCCACTCGACGTTCCCTTCACATGCCTCGTCTGTAATATTTAACCTCAGATGGCATTTACCACCCAACTATTGCTGTGCCAGCCAGAAAGAAATCGAAATCTGGACATTCAGACTGGGAAAGGTGTATAAAGGCATAAAACGAGCCTTTGCATTTAATCTGTGCTAGACTTAGGCCTCTTGCACACGACCGTATGTATTTTGCGTTGCGAAAAAAAATACGGATGACATCCGTGTGCATTCCGTATTTTGCGGAACGGAACAGCTGGCCCCTAATAGAACAGTCCTATCCTTGTCTGTAATGCGGACAAGAATAGGACATGTTCTATTTTATTTGCGGAACGGAAATACGGAAACGGAATGCACACAGAGTACCTTCCGTTTTTTTTTGCGGACCCATTGAAATGAATGGGTCCGTATACGGTCCGCAAAAAAAAAAAAATGGAAAGGAAAATACGATCGTGTGCAAGAGGCTTTAATTTGTTGTTTTCAGCCTTTGTTGTTGCAGGTCCTGTGTGCCATGATCTCAGTCTTTTCTTCAGAGACTAGGGTTTCTACCGCACCTGCGAGGGAGCACCGTGGGACCTGCATGTGTACTCCATAGTGGCGTTCAGCTACTGAGCTCCGGTTTGTTATAAAGCAGTGAAAAGCTTAATGCTTTGGTAATTAGGATGCAGTCAAAAGAATTTCTATAAAAATAAAAAAAAACACGGTTTAATCTTTTCAGTAGCTCCATTTACATAGTGAGAATAGCTTGTGACCCAGATTACTTCCGTTATGACGCTAGGATTGTTTGGAATAGGAAAAATACTCAAATGCGCCAACCCTGATGTGAGTTCTCCTAAATGGGAATGTATTTGATTTTAGCTCCACATTAATTACACGTAAATCTGTAAAAGAGAAATATTATGCTTGTGTTTTTTTTACATTTTAGTAATTTTTAAATCTTCTCTAGGCAGCCATATTTGAGACCCAGTGTAGCAGGGTGCGCACTTTGCTTTATTTTCATGCAGAAATTGACCTGCCATGTGGATTTGGAAATCCGCAGCATGTCAACTGTTCTTGTGATTTTTTTTTTTTGTGTGGGAATTTTAACCCTCTCAATGCAAGGGTGAGATCTGCAGCAAAATCGCATCAAATCTGCATTAAAAAAAAAATGCACTGATTTTCTGTTTTGAAACCCGCACCCGTGTGCAGATACAGTAAAAGGCCCCTTGTATAGTTCTCCACTTATACAAAAGGGCCATTATTATCCCCTTCGTTTTCGTTATCTCCATAACCTTTTAATTTTTCCGTTCACAATGCAGTACATGGGCTTGTTTTATGCAGGACAAGTTGTACTTTCTAGTGGCACCATTTAAAGGGTTTCTATCACTTGGTATGACATAATTAGTTGTCAGACACTAGCGATCTGCTAGTGTCTGCTCTGGCCAACCATCCTACTATAATCACTTGTGGGGCAGCGGTTTTGCTAAAAAACTAACTTTTATAAATATGCTAATGAGCCTCTAGGTGCTATGTGGGCGTCATTAGCACCTAGAGGCTCCGTCTACCTTCATACACAGCCGCCGCCCAGCGCGTCCCTCCAGCCCGCCCATGTCCTCCTCCGTGTGACGCAGCGGACGAGTTCTCGCGCATGCGCCGTGCGCGGCTGTATTCGGCGCATTTGAGATCTCAGCTCGGAGCGGTCAGACATTCAATGCGCATGCGCGGCTGTATTCGGCGCATGCGCATTGAATGTCTGACCGCTCCGAGCTGAGATCTCAAATGCGCCGAATACAGCCGCGCACGGCGCATGCGCGAGAACTCGTCCGCTGCGTCACACGGAGGAGGACATGGGCGGTCTGGAGGGACGCGCTGGGCGGCGGCTGTGTATGAAGGTAGACGGAGCCTCTAGGTGCTAATGACGCCCACATAGCACCTAGAGGCTCATTAGCATATTTATAAAAGTTAGTTTTTTAGCAAAACCGCTGCCCCACAAGTGATTATAGTAGGATGGTTGGCCAGAGCAGACACTAGCAGATCGCTAGTGTCTGACAGCTAATTATGTCATACGAAGTGATAGAAACCCTTTAATATCGCATACAATGTAGTGGGCAGCTGGAAAACAAAATACAAATGGTGAGGAGTTGGGGAAAAAAATGCATTTCCCATAGTTTTATGGGTTTCATTTTTACAGCGTTCCCTATGCAGTAAAACTGTGCCCTTCATTTTCTCGATCACATTACATTACAACAATACCGCTTTGTACAGTTTGTCTTGTGTTTTAATACATATAAGATAAAAACTTTGGAAAAAATTACTCTTTTCTTTTTACTGCCATATTCTAACCCCCATAACTTTTTTATATTTCCGTCTATGGAGCTATGTGAGGAAAACAAAATTTCCATTTTTTTTACGCCCCCCTAGGGGAGCGGAACATGCAACCTCTAGATCTTTTCTCCCATACACTACTGTGATTTAATACAGTAGTGTATGGGAAATTCAGTATATTCTTATAGAGCACTGCCACCTGCGTTATCGCCAATCACAGATATTAGCCCTGGGTGTCTGCTGTGTGAAACAGCAGAAATTTGGCAGCTACAGCGGATGTCATGAAGTAGTCAAAGGGTGTGTCCAGCATTTTGATATTGATTGCCTATCCGCAGGTTAAGGCCTCTTGCACACAGCCGTTGTGCTCCGGTGGCTGTATTGCACTTGAATGGGTCCGCAAATCCGGAGATGCGGTGCGGAACAGAAGCACGGAACAGAACCCCACGGAAACACTACGGAGTGCTTCCGTGGGGTTCCGATCCGTGCTTCTGTTCCGCCAAAAAATAGAACTTGTTCTATATTTTTGCGGAACGGATGGATCACAGGCCCATTCAAGCTGAATAGGTCTGGATCCGTACCGGCCGCCGCATGGACATTGCCCGTGTATTGGGGACCGCAAATTGCGGTCCCCAATGCACGAAACGGAATCACAACGGCCGTGTGCAAGAGGCCTAAGTCATCAATATCTGATCAGTGTGGGTTTGACTCCCAGAACCCCCACCGATCAGCTGTTTGAAGAGGCCGCAGCTCTCTGGTGAGCACCACAGCTCTCCAGTAACCACAGCACTGTTGATTGTATAGATGCTGTGCTTGTTACTGCAGCTCAGGCCCATTCACTTGAAAGGGACTAAGATGCGTCTATGTCATGGGACCAATAAACATGATGTCACTGGCCTAGGAAGAAGCTGCGGTGCTTGAAATTCTTAAAGCTGATTGGCGGGGTGCTGGCAGTCTTAACCCTATTGATCAGATATCGATGACCTAGCCTAAGGATAAGCCATCAATATTACATTCCTGGACAACCCCTTTAAATCCTTCAAACTCTAAAGACTGTGTCCCAGTTTACACAAGAAAGCTTCCCCTCTCCGCGCTTCTCCAACAGTCCCCACCAGTCTGTGTTTAGTTCCCTGCTGTGATGATGATCTGCTGTACATGCTGTGACCACTGAAGCAATCACTGGCCTCAGCAGTGACGCTTGCATATATGACACAGGACTGCTGATGGCACGTTGGCTGCCATCAATTGATATCATCTGACATGAGATCCCGGCTAGGGGGGCAGTTAGTCACGGGTGTCTTGAGCTTTATCCTGTGACTACCCCCCCTGTGAAGTGAGTACTCTAAGAGCCAGTTCAGACCTGAGCGTTTTACAGCGCGTTCCTACGCGCTGTAAAACGCTCAACAAGGAGAAACCAATGCTTCCCTATGGGAATGGTTCTCACCTGGGCGCTTTACAGCGCGTACGATCGCGCTGTAAAACGCCCGACGCTCAAACAAGTACATGAGCGTTTTTTCGGGCGTTTGTCGCGCGTTCCCGTACATAGACTTTCGGGAACGCGCGACAATGTGTGTTTGCTTGTCTCTGTATGCGCGATTGTAAACGCCCGTACAATCGCGCATACAGAGCGCTCCTTTCACAACGCTCCGGTGTGAACCCAGCCTAACTCTCATAAACAGGAATCTCCCTTTAGGAGAGTATTCTATTTTTTTATATATTCTTTATATATTTTTATATTATTATTATATTATCATCCTCCGGTATAAGGGGGCACTATTCACCACACCTATCCCCTTCATATCCTTGGGAGTGGTGCCTTTTGTAGTGTTTTCTGTTTTTTGAATCACGTCCGGTTGGATCCATTTGGTTTATTTGGAACCTCCAGACTAGGTTCACCCGTCACTGGTACAAGACTGCTGAGGCCAGTGATTGGCTGCAGCAATCATTTGCATATAAAAGACATCATCACCGGGGTGCTGGATCGGCAAGTATTTTAGTTTTTAATCACATGTCCTGCTCTTAGCCATGTTTTAAAAATCATGGATAACCCCTTTAATTATTTTCACCATTATTCTAAAGCTGGCCATACACATTAGAAAGCTATCAACCAACAGCTATCTCTCCAGACCCCTCTTAGGCCTCTTGCACACGAATGTTGTGTGCCCATGGTCGTATTGTGGCCCGCATACGGCGGGTCCGCAATACACGGGCAGCGTCCTGTGTACACTCTGCATCACGGATGCAGACCCATTCACTTGAATGGGTCCGCAATCAAGGAGATGCGGAAAGGAAGCACGGATCGGAACACCACGGAAGCAATACTGAGTGCTTCCGTGGTGTTTTTGTCCGTGCCTCTGCACCGCAAAAAAATAGAACTTGTTTGTGGTGCGGACGGATCACGGACTTATTCAAGTTGAATGGGTCTCGATCCGTCCCGATTGCCGCACGGACGTTGCCTGTGCTGCAGTCCCCAATGCACGGAACGGATGCACAACGTTCGTGTGCAAGAGGCCTTACACATACATTGAGCATAGAATGCATGTGTCCTAAACAATAGGGGGGAGAAAGTTACTGCCAGACAGCCCCGGTGTTGGTTGGTTTACTACAGCTCTCCAAGAACAGCTCTCGGACATCTTGTAATTAAAGCAATTATAAATGAACACAATTAGCTAAAAAAAAAAAAAAAAAAAAAAACTCTGATAAGATACAGTTGAAATGGAAACTGTAGTGAAAGAACTATCTGTACATGTCTAAAATAAGGTTACACTGTATGGTGAGCTGGAGAAAGGAAAGTACCGTATACTAACACACCAGGAAAAACATCGCAAAATGAAAAATATGTATTCAGAAAAAAGGAAGAAATATTTCCCATAAACTGAATTCGTAGGTAAATTTAGCACAGGGCTGATAATATATCATTATATATTCTGCTCTGCATAGCCAATTGCTTTATCATGTAGGCATACCCTATCTACAGGATAGGAAACAAGGGGGTCATTTATTATACTGAAATGCGCCTATATTAGGCATATTTCAGGCGCAGATGGCGGCACAACTAACCACTGCGACTTCGCCCCGCTCACACCATTCTAAAATTGCGGGTGTGGCGTGGGCAAGGAAGGGCTGGCAAGCCCGTCTAATTCATTTTTTTCTACGCCTGTTTTAGGCGTACAAAATGGTGTAAACGTAAGACAGCTAGGAAGATGCCTTACATTTAGACTGGCGCTGGATGAGACGAAGTTATGGAGAGGCCGGAGCCTCTTCATAACTTCAGCTGATCCTCCGCCGGCTTAGGGCTTTATTAAGAGCGGCGTCTAAAACACCCCCTAAGTGTCTGATCATTAGGGCTACCGCTGATGAAGAAAACAGGGGTCCCGTGTCCTCTGTTTGAATGGAGCAGTCATCAGGCATGTGCTCTGCCACTCCTTTCAAAGTCTACGGTTGGGATCAGCAACCTTTGGCACTCCCGCTTCTGTGAAACTACAACCCCCAGCATGCCAACGTACTCGGCTGTTCTTGTAACTCCCATAGAAGTGAAAAGGGGATTCTGGGAGTTGTAGTTTCAGAATAGCTGGAGTGCCAGAGGTTGCTGTTCCCTGGTCTATGGGACTGATGGCACAATGCTCATTTTCATTTTCGGAAAACCCCTTTAAGGGTATCTGTCATCAGAGAGATCACCATCTACAGTACACCTGCTAAATGCCCTCCTAGTCATCTAGTTGGGGGGAAAATGGTCCCTATCGCTGTCATTGCATTTTTGCCCAATTATCACGACCGTAACCATGGAAACGATCAGTGTATAATGTGATGGAAAAATGAATCCAACCAGCAAAGGAGGCAATATGGATAATAACATTACATTAGTAAGTGCCTTGTGTTCATTTCCTCTACATGGTAAATGCCATTTTCTGAAGTAACACAGCCCCTTTAAGAATGTCTAAGCACAGCTATATAATATAATAGCGGCAGGAAGGAAACGCTTAATATGTAGACACGTTTCACTGACTGACAGGAGAACACATGAACTGACGCGGGATTGTACAGCACTCGGAATAATACTGTGCATGAACAGATGTGCAGCTCGGGGGATTGTACATCACATCTTCACAGGGATCTAGAGAGGAACCTAATTGTCCCTAATCCTCTAAGTAAAAATAGGTTACAGCAAATCCTCTTTCTATGTCTGCAAGGGGATTATTGAGCAGCGCCATGAAGAAAACCGCCGCTTTATCAGCGTGTAGTTAGACAGGTACCTAGAAAAACACAACTGAAATGGTAGAAATTACAGTAATTATCTGGAGGTCTACGCTTACTCTACAGCCTGCAGTGCTCGGTCATGGATGGTCAAGTCTCAGTGTAACTGGTCTTTTTGACAAATCTTTTCTATTGCTTGGCACGTAACGAACATTAAAATCTGATACAGAAGCCGTTCCTAAGTAAAGACATGTTGTAGTTGGATTTATGTATATGACGATGCTTGCCAACTGTGCAATCCTTATTCCAGTAACCAGTTCATGGTCCGGCAGTCCACTAGGGTTCATCTAAACTAGAACACCAGGCCACAAATCTGTGCATTCCACTCTAAAAGTGAGGTTGCAAATGTTTATACCCCTCTCCTGATCCTAAATATGGCAGAATTATTTCATATTAGGAAGGTGATACGCCAGAACTGCCACTGTGGCACCCCATCAGTTGCCTGTCCACTCTCTTCCACCGACAGGCAGCTGGTAAGAAGGGACAACAGACACTACTCCAAGGACTTCAGGAGGCAGGACGGGCCAATAAGGTCACGCACATGGGAACCCAGCTTCTATTTCTGTCCCAGTTCGCTGCCCAAGTGCCGCTGTACTCTGTCCTGACACCGTCCAGCATCACGATGTAGTGTACAGCAGTGCAGAAAACACCCTGATGCTGGACATCGTACATCGGCAGCGGGCGCCAGAGCTGAAAGTAAGGTGGGTTCACATCACGTATGCCTTCGTTTGATGTACACGTTAGAGAAAAAAAGGATACAAAAACGCAGCACACCACGTTCTTGTAGCCTGCACAGTCTGGTAAAAAAAAAAGGATACGTTTTCTTTTTTTTTTACAATGGTGAACAGATGACACTGTATGGCATCAGTCTGAGGCATCCATTTAACATATACGTTTTTGTATACGTTAAGCGGACAGGAAAAACGTAATGTGAACCCACCCTAAGACATAAGTGGGTAAGTAAATATAACAACTGCAACACCAGACGTCTGGTCTGGGGTCTGATTATATCATTTACTTCTCTCTGGTCCGGAGTTTGAGTGATATACGGTAATAATATTATGTAGCCATGTACAGTACAGACCAAAAGTTTGGACACACCTTCTCATCCAAAGAGTTTTCTTTATTTTCATGACTTTGAAGGCATCAAAACTATGAATTAACACATGTGGAATTATATACATAACAAACAAGTGTGAAACAACTGAAAATATGTCATATTCTAGGTTCTTTAAAGTAGCCACCTTTTGCTTTGATTACTGCTTTGCACACTCTTGGCATTCTCTTGATGAGCTTCAAGAGGTAGTCCCCTGAAATGGTCTTCCAAGTTTTCCCAATTTTTCGGCTGACTGACTGACCTTCATTTCTTAAAGTAATGATGGCCACTCGTTTTTCTTTACTTTTTCTTGCCATAATACAAATTCTAACAGTCTATTCAGTAGGACTATCAGCTGTGTATCCACCTAACTTCTCCTCAATGCAACTAATGGTCCCAACCCCATTTATAAGGCAAGGAATCCCACTTATTAAACCTGACAGGGCACACCTGTGAAGTGAAAACCATTTCAGGGGACTACCTCTTGAAGCTCATCAAGAGAATGCCAAGAGTGTGCAAAGCAGTAATCAAAGCAAAAGGTGGCTACTTTGAAGAACCTAGAATATGACATATTTTCAGTTGTTTCACACTTGTTTGTTATGTATATAATTCCACATGTGTTAATTCATAATTTTGATGCCTTCAGTGTGAATCTACAATTTTCATAGTCATGAAAATAAAGAAAACTCTTTGAATAAGAAGGTGTGTCCAAACTTTTGGTCTGTACTGTATGTGCAAATGAGTCTCAGCAAGGAAGGGAGGAGACTGGAAAGCCAAGTTTTTTAATCTGATGATCCTATCCTTAGGCTACATTGCTGGAGGTAGTACTTTTGCCAACTCTGACTAATGCACATGGGCGACTGCTGAAGCCTCTTAATTGTGTACACTGGGTTTTGCAGCGGTCCACACAGTAGTTATTTTAGAGGCCTGTTTGCCATTGTCCAAGTCACTTAAAGGGGCTGTCCCATGAAAAATATTGTAGTTTTCAAACCAGCACCTGGATCTGAATACTTTTGTAATTGCATGTAATTTAAAATTTTGCATAGCCAGTGAGTTATTCACTGAAATCTAGCTGTATGGTGCCACCCTGTTTGCCCGGCTTACTGAGATGGCTGCACATGCTCAGTTCCATCCTTCAAATGCCTCCTGAGCTGTGATAGGGAGACTTCTGCATCTGAAAGGACACGCCCCCTG
The DNA here is from genome assembly GCF_905171765.1 of Bufo bufo. Taxonomy (NCBI): domain Eukaryota; kingdom Metazoa; phylum Chordata; class Amphibia; order Anura; family Bufonidae; genus Bufo; species Bufo bufo. The sequence goes on from NC_053391.1 coordinate 462,106,530, forward strand.
AGCTGCAGCAGAAAGGAGCTGCCAGATTGATAGAAATCTAGCAGAGCAATTGGAGAAATCTATGAGGAGAGGTACAGGGCTGGTTCTAGCTTTGTTAGAAAGAGACTGCCATAGACTATATGATATCTAATTTTAATTTTTTACAATAATCATGGGATAAATCCTTTAATTGGCGGGGTGCCAAGTCTCAGACCCCACACCAGTCTAATATTAGGCCATCAACATTTCCATTTGGAAAAACCCTTTAAGGGCTTGTTCACACAAACGTTTTTTGCGTTCCGTATACGGGCTGTTTTTGAACCTCCTCAGGACCGCCGTACGCAGGATTGCGTCTTTGCGGCGGCCCTGCTCTTCTGGGTGGACGCGCCGGCGCGTCCTCTCGCGAGACGCGAGATTTCCTGTGAACGCGCGCACACAGGCGCGCGCGTTCACAGGAACGGAAGGTAAGAGAGTGGATCTCCAGCCTGCCAGCGGCGATCGTTCGCTGGCAGGCTGGAGATGTGATTTTTTTAACCCCTAACAGGTATATTAGACGCTGTTTTGATAACAGCGTCTAATATACCTGCTACCTGGTCCTCTGGTGGTCCCCTTTGTTTGGATCGACCACCAGAGGACACAGGTAGCTCAGTAATATGTTGCACCAAGCACCACTACACTACACCCCCCCCCTGTCACTTATTAACCCCTTGATCACCCCTGATCACCCCATATAGACTCCCTGATCACCCCCCTGTCATTGATTACCCCCCTGTCATTGATCACCCCCCTGTAAAGCTCCATTCAGATGTCCGCATGATTTTTACGGATCCACTGATAGATGGATCGGATCCGCAAAACGCATACGGACGTCTGAATGGAGCCTTACAGGGGCGTGATCAATGACTGTGGTGATCACCCCATATAGACTCCCTGATCACCCCCCTGTCATTGATCACACCCCTGTAAAGCTCCATTCAGACGTCCGCATGATTTTTACGGATCCACTGATAGATGGATCGGATCCGCAAAACGCATACGGACGTCTGAATGGAGCCTTACAGGGGCGTGATCAATGACTGTGGTGATCACCCCATATAGACTCCCTCATCACCCCCCTGTCATTGATTACCCCCCATGTCATTGATCACACCCCTGTAAAGCTCCATTCAGATGTCCGCATGATTTTTACGGATCCACTGATGGATGGATCGGATCCGCAAAACGCATACGGACGTCTGAATGGAGCCTTACAGGGGTGTGATCAATGACTGTGGTGATCACCCCATATAGACTCCCTCATCACCCCCCTGTCATTGATTACCCCCCTGTCATTGATCACACCCCTGTAAAGCTCCATTCAGACGTCCGCATGATTTTTACGGATCCACTGATAGATGGATCGGATCCGCAAAACGCATACGGACGTCTGAATGGAGCCTTACAGGGGCGTGATCAATGACTGTGGTGATCACCCCATATAGACTCCCTCATCACCCCCCTGTCATTGATTACCCCCCTGTCATTGATCACACCCCTGTAAAGCTCCATTCAGATGTCTGCATGATTTTTACGGATCCACTGATAGATGGATCGGATCCGCAAAACGCATACGGACGTTTGAATGGAGCCTTACAGGGGTGTGATCAATGACTGTGGTGATCACCCCATATAGACTCCCTCATCACCCCCCTGTCATTGATTACCCCCCTGTCATTGATCACACCCCTGTAAAGCTCCATTCAGACGTCCGCATGATTTTTACGGATCCACTGATAGATGGATCGGATCCGCAAAACACATACAGGCGTCTCCCTGGAGCCTTCCAGGGGGGGTGATCACCCCATATAGACTCCCTGATCACCCCCTTGTCATTGATCACCCCCCCCTGTCATTGATCACTCCCCCTGTCAGGCTGCATTCAGATGTCCGTATGATTTTTACGGATCCACGGATACATGGATCGGATCCGCAAAACACATACGGACATCTGAATGGAGCCTTACAGGCGGGTGATCAATGACAGGGGGGTGATCACCCCATATAGACTCTCTGATCACCCCCCTGTCATTGATCACCCCCCTGTAAGGCTCCATTCAGACATTTTTTTGGCCCAAGTTAGCGGAAATTATATATTTTTTTCTTACAAAGTCTCATATTCCACTAACTTGTGTCAAAAAATAAAATCTCACATGAACTCACCATACCCCTCACGGAATCCAAATGCGTAAAATTTTTTAGACATTTATATTCAAGACTTCTTCTCACGCTTTAGGGCCCCTAGAATGCCAGGGCAGTATAAATACCCCACATGTGACCCCATTTCAGAAAGAAGACACCCCAAGGTATTCCGTGAGGGGCATATTGAGTCCATGAAAGATTGAAATTTTTGTCCCAAGTTAGCGGAAAGGGAGACTTTGTGAGAAAATAAATAAATAAATCAATTTCTGCTAACTTGTGCCCAAAATTTTTTTTCTATGAACTCGCCATGCCCCTCATTGAATACCTTGGGGTGTCTTCTTTCCAAAATGGGGTCACATGTGGGGTATTTATACTGCCCTGGCATTCTAGGGGTCCTAAAGCGTGAGAAGAAGTCTGGGATCCAAATATCTAAAAATGCCCTCATAAAATGAATGTGGGCCCCTTTGCGCATCTAGGCTGCAAAAAAGTGTCACACATGTGGTATCGCCGTATTCAGGAGAAGTTGGGCAATGTGTTTTGGGGTGTCATTTTACAAATACCCATGCTGGGTGAGATAAATATCTTGGTCAAATGCCAACTTTGTATAAAAAAATGGGAAAAGTTGTCTTTTGCCGAGATATTTCTTTCACCCAGCATGGGTATATGTAAAAAGACACCCCAAAACACATTGCCCAACTTCTCCTGAATACGGAGATACCACATGTGTGACACTTTTTTGCAGCCTAGGTGGGCAAAGGGGCCCACATTCCAAAGAGCACCTTTAGGATTTCACAGGTCATTTACCTACTTACCACACATTAGGGCCCCTGGAAAATGCCAGGGCAGTATAACTACCCCACAAGTGACCCCATTTTGGAAAGAAGACACGCCAAGGTATTCCGTGAGGGGCATGGCGAGTTCCTAGAATTTTATATTTTTTGTCACAAGTTAGCGGAAAATGATGATTTTTTTATTTTTATTTTTTTCCCTTACAAAGTCTCATATTCCACTAACTTGTGACAAAAAATAAAAACTTCCATGAACTCACTATGCCCATCACGAAATACCTTGGGGTGTCTTGTTTCCAAAATGGGGTCACTTGTGGGGTAGTTATACTGCCCTGGCATTCTAGGGGCCCAAATGTGTGGTAAGGAGTTTGAAATCAAATTCTGTAAAAAATGACCAGTGAAATCCGAAAGGTGCTCTTTGGAATATGGGCCCCTTTGCCCACCTAGGCTGCAAAAAAGTGTCACACATCTGGTATCTCCGTATTTAGAGGAAGTTGGGGAATGTGTTTTGGGGTGTCATTTTACATATACCCATGCTGGGTGAGAGAAATATCTTGGCAAAAGACAACTTTTCCCATTTTTTTATACAAAGTTGGCATTTGACCAAGATATTTATCTCACCCAGCATGGGTATATGTAAAATGACACCCCAAAACACATTCCCCAACTTCTCCTGAATACGGAGATACCAGATGTGTGACACTTTTTTGCAGCCTAGGTGGGCAAAGGGGCCCATATTCCAAAGAGCACCTTTCGGATTTCACTGGTCATTTTTTACAGAATTTGATTTCAAACTCCTTACCACACATTTGGGCCCCTAGAATGCCAGGGCAGTATAACTACCCCACAAGTGACCCCATTTTGGAAAGAAGACACCCCAAGGTATTCCATGAGGGGCATGGCGAGTTCCTAGAATTTTTTATTTTTTGTCACAAGTTAGTGGAAAATGATGATTTTTTTTTTGATTTTTTTTTCTTACAAAGTCTCATATTCCACTAACTTGTGACAAAAAATAAAAACTTCCATGAACTCACTATGCCCATCAGCGAATACCTTGGGGTGTCTTCTTTCCAAAATGGGGTCACTTGTGGGGTAGTTATACTGCCCTGGCATTCTAGGGGCCCAAATGTGTGGTAAGGAGTTTGAAATCAAATTCTGTAAAAAATGACCAGTGAAATCCGAAAGGTGCTCTTTGGAATATGGGCCCCTTTGCCCACCTAGGCTGCAAAAAAGTGTCACACATCTGGTATCTCCGTATTCAGGAGAAGTTGGGGAATGTGTTTTGGGGTGTCATTTTACATATACCCATGCTGGGTGAGAGAAATATCTTGGCAAAAGACAACTTTTCCCATTTTTTTATACAAAGTTGGCATTTGACCAAGATATTTATCTCACCCAGCATGGGTATATGTAAAATGACACCCCAAAACACATTCCCCAACTTCTCCTGAATACGGAGATACCAGATGTGTGACACTTTTTTGCAGCCTAGGTGGGCAAAGGGGCCCATATTCCAAAGAGCACCTTTCGGATTTCACTGGTCATTTTTTACAGAATTTGATTTCAAACTCCTTACCACACATTTGGGCCCCTAGAATGCCAGGGCAGTATAACTACCCCACAAGTGACCCCATTTTGGAAAGAAGACACCCCAAGGTATTCGCTGATGGGCATAGTGAGTTCATTGAAGTTTTTATTTTTTGTCACAAGTTAGTGGAATATGAGACTTTGTAAGAAAAAAAAAAAAAAATCATCATTTTCCGCTAACTTGTGACAAAAAATAAAAAGTTCTATGAACTCACTATGCCCATCAGCGAATACCTTAGGGTGTCTACTTTCCGAAATGGGGTGATTTGTGGGGTGTTTGTACTGTCTGGGCATTGTAGAACCTCAGGAAACATGACAGGTGCTCAGAAAGTCAGAGCTGCTTCAAAAAGCGGAAATTCACATTTTTGTACCATAGTTTGTAAACGCAATAACTTTTACCCAAACCATTTTTTTTTTTTACCCAAACATTTTTTTTTTATCAAAGACATGTAGAACAATAAATTTAGAGCAAAATTTATATATGGATCTCGTTTTTTTTGCAAAATTTTACAACTGAAAGTGAAAAATGTGATTTTTTTGCTAAAAAATCGTTAAATTTCGATTAATAACAAAAAAAGTAAAAATGTCAGCAGCAATGAAATACCACCAAATGAAAGCTCTATTAGTGAGAAGAAAAGGAGGCAAAATTTATTTGGGTGGTAAGTTGCATGACCGAGCAATAAACGGTGAAAGTAGTGTAGGTCAGAAGTGGAAAAAGTGGCCTGGTCTTTCAGGGTGTTTAAGCACTGGGGGCTGAGGTGATTAAGTTCCGTATACGGTCCGTATACGGAACCATAAATTTTTATGGGTCCGCAAAAAAAACGGAATGTATTCTGTTTCCGTATGTCCGCATTTCCGTTCCGCTACATTTTGAGTCTTGTCCTATTATTGTCCGCAAATCAAGTTCTGTGGCTCCATTCAAGTCAATGGGTCCGCAAAAAAAAACGGAACACATACGTAAATGCGCCCAATTTTTTCTATGTAATTACTGTATACTGTATATGCCATACGGAAAAAGGGGACGGAAAAATGGAACAGAAACGGAAACACAACGGAAACATAAAAACGAAACAACTGATCCGTGAAAAACGGACCGCAAAACACTGAAAAAGCCATACGGTCGTGTGAACAAGCCCTGAAGCGGTTCTCTGGGAAATTAAAACATAAAAATATGTCGGCATAAATAACATCATAAATATCTTAGCCCACAGAGCAATTTGTCTATTTGTTTGTCTATTCAGGAATGTAGAGCGCACTTAACTGAGAACTTGGTGTGAGCAGCATAATACCGTGCGGGCTGACTGGCAGCGGCAACATGAATGCCCCCGCTCATAACCAGCTGATCTCAGCAGTCAGACGAGCACTGTGGCCTTCTCATAGTATACTAAGCACACACTCGAATGGGACTGAGTGGCAGAAAGGCTATGGGACCGATATAGGGGCGAATATCTGCAGTCGGCCCCTCTGTCACAATCAGTGGTGACTCTAGGAACAATATATAGAGGGAAGGGGGGCACATAAGATACCACAGTCAAAAATGGGGGGGCACTAATAATTTTCACCACTTAATCATACTACTGAAAAAAACGAAATAAGTATATATAAATAAGATTACAAAATACGAGAGTATTGCGGTATGCAGGGATACCTTTTTATTGTACTATCCTAATACTTAAAAGACAAGTTTTCAAGAGTTTTTCTTTCTTCCTCGGTGTTGCTTCAGACCTGAGGAAGAGAGAAACACTCTCCAAAACTTTTCTTTAGAGTTTAAAGCAGTTTCAGCAAACACCAGGGCTGTGCAAACAATCCCATATGTTAAACATGTCACTTAGGCCTCATGCACACGACAGTATTTTTTCACGGTCCGCAAAACGGGGTTCCGTTGTTCCGTGATCCGTTTTCGTTTTTGTTTCCGTGTGTCTTCCTTGATTTTTGGAAGATCACCAGACATGAAGGAAAGTGAAAAAAAATCTAAGTCAAGTTTGGCTTTCAAATGATAGGAAAAAAACGGACACGGACGACAATCTTGTGTGCCTCCGTGTTTTTTCACGGACCCATTGACTTGAATGGGTCCGCGAACCGTTGTCCGTGAAAAAAATAGGTCATATTTTTTGGATGGACTGGAAACACGGATCACTGACGCGGATGACAAACGGTGCATTATCCGAGTTTTCAACGGACCCATTGAAAGTCAATGGGTCCGCAGAAAATCACGGAAAACGGAACAACGGACACGGAACACAACAATAGTCGTGTGCATGAGGCCTTAGGCTCCATTCAGACGTCCATAGAATAGGTCCGCATCCGTTCAGCAATTATCCGGAACGGGTGCGGACCTATTCATTCTCTATGGGGTCGGAAGAGATGCGGAGGGCACACTATGTGTTCTCCGCATCCGCATTTCCGGAGCGCGCCCCCGATCTTCCGGTCCGCAGCTCCGCAAGAAAATAGAGCATGTCCTATTCTTGTCCGCAATTGGCAGTTCTATGGGGGTGCCGGCCGGGTGTATTGCAGATCTGCAATTTGCGGATCTGCAATGCACTACGGACGTCTGAATGGAGCCTAAAGAAGACCACATAAAGAAGACCGCCGGTCAGGGGTGCATGTAACGCAGGGGGCGCTGGTCAGTGGTGCATGTAACGCAGGGGGCGCTGATCAGGGGTGCATGTAACGCAGGTGGCGCTGGTCAGGGGTGCATGTAACGCAGGGGGCGCTGGTCAGGGGTGCATGTAACGCAGGGGGCGCTGATCAGGGGTGAATGTAACGCAGGGGGCGCTGATCAGGGGTGCATGTAACACAGGGGGCGCTGGTCAGTGGTGCATGTAACGCAGGGGGCGCTGGTCAGGGGTGCATGTAACGCAGGGGGCGCTGGTCAGTGGTGCATGTAACGCAGGGGGCGCTGATCAGGGGTGCATGTAACACAGGGGGCGCTGGTCAGTGGTGCATGTAACGCAGGGGGCGCTGATCAGGGGTGCATGTAACACAGGGGGCGCTGGTCAGTGGTGCATGTAACGCAGGGGGCGCTGATCAGGGGTGCATGTAACACAGGGGGCGCTGGTCAGTGGTGCATGTAACGCAGGGGGCGCTGATCAGGGGTGCTTGTAACGCAGGGGGCTGGTCAGTGGTGCATGTAACGCAGGGGGCGCTGGTCAGGGGTGCATGTAACGCAGGGGGCGCTGGTCAGGGGTGCATCGCAGATAGAAAAGGTACTTAGAGTTCTGATGTGCTCTGTCCTCGTGCCTTCTTCCTCTAGGTGTGGTGGCAGGGAGAGGGGCGCGCAACGATGTTTCCTGATGTTAAATCCCCAAGCCGCATTCTTTTCTGCCTCTACAGGCCCTGCTAGGCTGAAATATACAGGCAGCCAATGGCAGTACTGCCCTCTCCCTCCCAGCCAATAGCAGCTGAGGTGGGCAGGGGAAGATTCACTTGGCTGCCGACTGCCGAGGAGCCCGTAGTGAAGCGGGGGGCAGCATGGGCAGTGCTTTCAGTTTGGCAAAACTGACAGATCGCCGCTGTACTAGCGGCGGCCAGCGTTTTCAAGGAGAATCAGCGGGGGGGGGAAGGGGCACGCGGGGGAGCAAGGAATAAACTGGGGGGGGGGGCAATTGCCCCCCCTGTAGCGACGCCTATGGTCACCATAAAGGCAGATTCCTTCTATATGTTAGAAGGTATTCAAGGAACAGAGCTAATGAATTTTACTTATCACAATTACTGCTAGATTGTGGGGACGGCATAGTTCAGAGATATTGGAGATCAAGAGGCCCCACATACTGTTCTTGCTCTGGGGCCCACTGCTTTGTCTACTCCTAGACCAATGGAAGTCATGTCACTGGCCCATTCCAATAGATGGGTGCTGGTAGTTGGATACCACCACTCAGATATTGATGACCTAACCTGGGGAAAGGTCATTATTAGACCTCCTGCACACGGCCCTATGGCTTTTTCAGTATTTTGCGGTCCGTTTTTCACAGATCAGTTTTTCTGTTTTTTGTTTCAGTAGTGTTTCCCCTACCGTTCCGTTTGGTTTCCGTTTTTTGCGGATCACAAACGGAAACGGAAGCATACAATAATGTTTAAACAGTAAGTACATAAAAAAAATTAGGCTGGGCATAACATTTTTAATAGATGGCTCTGCAAAAACGGAATGGATACAGAAGACATACAGATGCATTCTGTATGCATTCCGTTTTTTTTTGCGGACTCATTGACTTGAATGGAGCCACAGATCGTTATTTGCGGGCAATAATAGGACATGTTCTATGTTTGAACGGAACGGAAATACGGAAACGGAAGGCATACGGAGTACCTTCCTTTTTTTTGCGGATCCATTGAAATGAATGGTTCCGTATAAGGAACTCAAAAAACGGAACTTAAACGGAAAAAAAAACATTCGTAGGCAGGAGTCCTTATTTTGGTGGCAAATTTTTAATTTTCATGTTACTATCTATATTTGAAAATCGTAGAATTCTGCAGTTTTTGCACTGGCCACTAAGCCTAATAATAGGTACCACTTCTTGTCCTGTACAAATCACTTTTCAGCAGTCGTCTCATTATCATCACAGACAAGATTACAATTACAGATATCACCTATATAAAGATAACATAGGATCCACCATTCACGATAGGTGATGTCACAGATTATCTACTCCCTCCTGACCTCTGTACAGGTCACAGAGCATGCCTAGAAAACTCTCCCATGAATGTCTGAGTCCCCTCAAGTTTAGGCTCCATTCACACGTCCATAATAATGGGTCCGCATCCTTTCCGAAAACTGCGGAACGGGTGCGGACCCATTCATTCTCTAGGGGAACGGAATGGATGCGTGCGGAGAGCACACTATGTGCTCTCCGCATCTGCATTTCCAGAGCGCGCCGCCGATCTTCCGGTCCGCGGCTCCGAAAAAAATAGAACATGTCCTATTCTTGTTCGTAATTGTGAACAAGAAAAGGCAGTTCTATGGGGGTGTCGGCTGGGTGTATTGCGGATCCGCAATGCACTACGGACGTGTGAATGGACCCTTACTGTGTTTATGGCACATGATGCCTGCTGTAAAGCATATCTCTAAATGCTGTTAGCAAGAGCTCAGGCAAGATGGCCGCCCACATGATCAGGTTCAGGAAATAGAATAAAAATAAAATCTACAATCAGGACGAATGCAAGATAATGCCCCCTGAACACCAACGTGTGCACTCCGTTGCCGTATTGCCGACCGCATTTGCGGATCCGCAATACACGGGTGCCGTTCTGTGGGCATTCCGCATCACGGATGCGGACCCATTCACTTCAATAGGTCCGCAAATCTGGAGATGGGGAATGGTACGGAACGGAACCCTACGGAAGCACTACGGAGTGCTTCCGTGGGGTTTCGTCCCGTACTTCCGTTCCGCAAAAGGATAGAACATGTCCTATCTTTTTGCGGAACGGCCGGATCGCGGACCCATCATTCAAGTGAATGGGTCCGTGATTCGCTGCTCCACGGACTGTGTTCGTGCATTGCGGGCCGCATTTTGCGGGGGGCCTAAGTAATACAATTAAAAAGGTCAATCTGTTTGTCTATTAGGGTCCACTCAGACGGCCGTAGAATGTGTCCTGATCCGTTCCGCAATGTTGCGGAACGGATCCGGACCCATTCATTTTCAATGGGGACGAAAAAGATGCGGACAGCACACAGTGTGCTGTCCGAATTTCCGGTCCGTGGCTCCGCAAAAGAATAGAACACGTCCTATTCTTGTCCGCAGCTGCGGACAAGAATAGGCAATTCTATTGGGGTGCCGGCCCGGTGTTTTGCAGATCCGCAAAACACTGCGGACGTGTGAGTGGACCCTAAATGATATCTGGAAACTGGCATTTACAGCCGAGCTTGCTATGAACTCTTCCCAGAATTCCAGAGGAGCGTTGTCTGGCCTATAAGACTCCTTACACCGATTAGGCGCTCTCCATAAGGAGATATAGTAACCCCCAAAACCTGGAAACGAATGACCGATACCTGCTAATAAATGAGAAAACATCTAGATACAAAGTAGATCCCGGGACATTATCTTCCACGTATCTTTTACTGCGTCTCAGTGGACTGGGGGCAGGATTTGAGGAGCGCACTTGGGTAGAGTATATCCTCTGCTTATCAGTAAAGGAATGTAAAGCACCCTGATAAATTCAGTCCCTCATAGTCCGCTAGATAGAATATTATATATTTAAAGAGACTGCTAGCACACATGTAAGATATTAATGATTAATCCTATCACAGCTTTTAACAGCCCCTTCCTTTCCTCATACACTACATTACCTGCCACCGTTACCATGGCGACCACGGTGACTACCTCCTTGCATGTCTGTGGCTGGGTTTTATATTACTTTCACTCTAATTACATTTTCCTGAAAATCTTCAATGGTTCTGTAATAGTTTCATCGGGAAGACTTCTACACATGGCCTAGTTTCTTCACCTTCAGCAGTCAGCATGCAGAGGTGGCATACATCTTATTTCTGTGCGGTCCTGTTATGCACACGAGGCAGGCAAGATCGGAGATTTCTACCCCGTGTGAATGGTGTTTGTCATGTGCCACTGCTGTTTCCTTTGGATACTGGATCAGTGAGACCAAACTGACCATGCAGTCGAAAATCACTCAAAAGGTGGACCTTTCTAATACAGAGATTTTCCTAAGGAGGTGTAACAGGTTCTAAGGCCCAGCACACACAAGCGAATTGAATGCGATAAACGTTCTGGCTCTGACAGGATTGCACAGCATTATACTTATTTATAATGCTGTGTGACCCTGACAGTCATGGAATCTATTGTATTAGGGTCTATTCAGATCCGCAATACACCTGGCCGGCACCCCCACAGAAATGCCTATTCTTGTCCGCAACTCTCCAGGAGGTAGGTGTATGTGTGTCAAAGTCAACAATCAAGAGAAGACTTCAACAGAGTGAATACAGAGGGTTCACCACAAGATGTAAACCATTGGTGAGCCTCAAAAACAGGAAGGCCAGATTAGAGTTTGCCAAACGACATCTAAAAAAGGAACCAGTTCTGGAACAACATCCTATAGACAGATGAGACCAAGATCAACTTGTACCAGAGTGATGGAGGAAAGGAACTGCTCATGATCCTAAGCATACCACCTCATCAGTGAAGCATGGTGGTGGTAGTGTCATGGCGTGGGCATGTATGGCTGCCAATGGAACTGGTTCTCTTGTATCTATTGATGATGTGACTGCTGACAAAAGCAGCAGGATGAATTCTGAAGGGTTTCAGGCAATATTATCTGCTCATATTCAGCCAAATGCTTCAGAACTCATTGGCCGGCGCTTCACAGTGCAGATAGACAATGACCCAAAGCATACTGCAAAAGCAACCAAAGAGTTTTTTAAGGGAAAGAAGTGGAATGTTATGCGATGGCCAAGTCAATCACCTGACCTGAATCCTATTAAGCATGCATTTCACTTGCTGAAGACAAAACTGAAGGGAAAATGCCCCAAGAACAAGCAGGAACTGAAGACAGTTGCAGTAGAGGCCTGGCAGAGCATCACCAGGGATGAAACCCAGCGACTGGTGATGTCTATGCGTTCCAGACTTCAGGCTGTAATTGACTGCAAAGGATTTGCAACCAAATATTAAAAAGTGAAAGTTTGATTTATGATTATTCTGTCCCATTACTTTTGGTTCCTTAACAAGTGGGAGGCACATATGCAAACTGTTGTAATTCCTACACCGTTCACCTGATTTGGATGTAAATACCATCAAATTAAAGCTGACAGTCTGCAGTTAACCACTTCCCGCAACTGTAACGCCGAAAGGTGTCATTGCGGCGGCTCCCCCAGGCTACGCTAACGCCAATAGGCGTCATCTCGCGTGAGCCGAGATTTCCTGTGAACGCGCGCACACAGGCGCGCGCGCTCACAGGAACGGAAGGTAAGAGAGTTGATCTCCAGCCTGCCAGCGGCGATCGTTCGCTGGCAGGCTGGAGATGTGTTTTTTTTAACCCCTAACAGGTATATTAGACGCTGTTTTGATAACAGCGTCTAATATACCTGCTACCTGGTCCTCTGGTGGTCCCCTTTGTTTGGATCGACCACCAGAGGACACAGGTAGCTCAGTAAAGTAGCACCAAGCACCACTACACTACACTACACCCCCCCCCCCCGTCACTTATTAACCCCTTATTAGCCCCTGATCACCCCATATAGACTCCCTGATCACCCCCCTGTCATTGATCACCCCCCTGTCATTGATCACCCCACTGTAAAGCTCCATTCAGACGTCCGCATGATTTTTACGGATCCACTGATAGATGGATCGGATCCGCAAAACGCATCCGGACGTCTGAATGAAGCCTTACAGGGGCGTGATCAATGACTGTGGTGATCACCCCATATAGACTCCCTGATCACCCCCCTGTCATTGATTACCCCCCTGTCATTGATCACCCCCCTGTAAAGCTCCATTCAGACGTCCGCATGATTTTTACGGATCCACTGATAGATGGATCGGATCCGCAAAACGCATCCGGACGTCTGAATGAAGCCTTACAGGGGCATGATCAATGACTGTGGTGATCACCCCATATAGACTCCCTGATCACCCCCCTGTAAAGCTCCATTCAGATGTCCGCATGATTTTTACGGATGCACTGATAGATGGATCGGATCCGCAAAACGCATCCGGACGTCTGAATGAAGCCTTACAGGGGCATGATCAATGATTGTGGTGATCACCCCATATAGACTCCCTGATCACCCCCCTGTCATTGATCACCCCCCTGTAAAGCTCCATTCAGATGTCCGCATGATTTTTACGGATGCACTGATAGATGGATCGGATCCGCAAAACGCATACGGACGTCTGAATAAAGCCTTACAGGGGCATGATCAATGACTGTGGTGATCACCCCCCTGTCATTGATTACCCCCCTGTAAAGCTCCATTCAGATGTCCGCATGATTTTTACGGATGCACTGATAGATGGATCGGATCCGCAAAACGCATCCGGACGTCTGAATGAAGCCTTACAGGGGCATGATCAATGACTGTGGTGATCACCCCCCTGTCATTGATTACCCCCCTGTAAAGCTCCATTCAGATGTCCGCATGATTTTTACGGATGCACTGATAGATGGATCGGATCCGCAAAACGCATCCGGACGTCTGAATGAAGCCTTACAGGGGCATGATCAATGACTGTGGTGATCACCCCCCTGTCATTGATTACCCCCCTGTAAAGCTCCATTCAGATGTCCGCATGATTTTTACGGATGCACTGATAGATGGATCGGATCCGCAAAACGCATCCGGACGTCTGAATGAAGCCTTACAGGGGCGTGATCAATGACTGTGGTTATCACCCCATATAGACTCCCTGATCACCCCCCTGTCATTGATTACACCCCTGTCATTGATCACCCCCCTGTAAAGCTCCATTCAGATGTCCGCATGATTTTTACGGATCCACTGATAGATGGATCGGATCCGCAAAACGCATCCGGACGTCTGAATGAAGCCTTACAGGGGCGTGATCAATGACTGTGGTGATCACCCCATATAGACTCCCTGATCACCCCCCTGTCATTGATTACCCCCCTGTCATTGATTACCCCCCTGTAAAGCTCCATTCAGACGTCCGCATGATTTTTACGGATCCACTGATAGATGGATCGGATCCGCAAAACGCATCCGGACGTCTGAATGAAGCCTTACAGGGGCATGATCAATGACTGTGGTGATCACCCCATATAGACTCCCTGATCACCCCCCTGTCATTGATTACCCCCTGTAAAGCTCCATTCAGATGTCCGCATGATTTTTACGGATGCACTGATAGATGGATCGGATCCGCAAAACGCATCCGGACGTCTGAATGAAGCCTTACACGGGCGTGATCAATGACTGTGGTTATCACCCCATATAGACTCCCTGATCACCCCCCTGTCATTGATCACCCCCCTGTCATTGATCACCCCCCTGTCATTGATCACCCCTCTGTAAGGCTCCATTCAGACATTTTTTTGGCCCAAGTTAGCGGAATTATTATTTTTTTTTTCTTACAAAGTCTCATATTCCACTAACTTGTGTCAAAAAATAAAATCTCACATGAACTCACCATACCCCTCACGGAAACCAAATGCGTAAATTTTTTTTGACATTTATATTCCAGACTTCTTCTCACGCTTTAGGGCCCCTAGAATGCCAGGGCAGTATAAATACCCCACATGTGACCCCATTTCGGAAAGAAGACACCCCCAGGTATTCCGTGAGGGGCATATTGAGTCCATGAAAGATTGAAATTTTTGTCCCAAGTTAGCGGAACGGGAGACTTTGTGAGAAAAAAATTAAAAATATCAATTTCCGCTAACTTGTGCCAAAAAAAAAAAATTTCTATGAACTCGCCATGCCCCTCATTGAATACCTTGGGGTGTCTTCTTTCCAAAATGGGGTCACATGTGGGGTATTTATACTGCCCTGGCATTCTAGGGGCCCCAAAGCGTGAGAAGAAGTCTGGTATCCAAATGTCTAAAAATGCCCTCCTAAAAGGAATTTGGGCACCTTTGCGCATCTAGGCTGCAATAAAGTGTCACACATCTGGTATCGCCGTACTCAGGAGAAGTTGGGCAATGTGTTTTGGGGTGTCATTTTACATATACCCATGCTGGGTGAGAGAAATATCTTGGTCAAATGCCAACTTTGTATAAAAAAATGGTAAAAGTTGTCTTTTGCCAAGATATTTCTCTCACCCAGCAAGGGTATATGTAAAATGACACCCCAAAACACATTCCCCAACTTCTCCTGAATACGGCGATACCACATGTGTGACACTTTTTTGCAGCCTAGGTGGGCAAAGGGGCCCATATTCCAAAGAGCACCTTTAGGATTTCACAGGTCATTTACCTACTTACCACACATTAGGGCCCCTGGAAAATGCCAGGGCAGTATAACTACCCCACAAGTGACCCCATTTTGGAAAGAAGACACCCCAAGGTATTCCGTGAGGGGCATGGCAAGTTCCTAGAATTTTTTATTTTTTGTCACAAGTTAGTGGAAAATGCTGATTTTTTTTTTTTTTCATACAAAGTCTCATATTCCACTAACTTGTGACAAAAAATAAAAACTTCCATGAACTCACTATGCCCATCAGCGAATACCTTGGGGTCTCTTCTTTCCAAAATGGGGTCACTTGTGGGGTAGTTATACTGCCCTGGCATTCTAGGGGCCCAAATGTGTGGTAAGGAGTTTGAAATCAAATTCTGTAAAAAATGACCTGTGAAATCCGAAAGGTGCTCTTTGGAATATGGGCCCCTTTGCCCACCTAGGCTGCAAAAAAGTGTCACACATCTGGTATCCCCGTACTCAGGAGAAGGTGGGGAATGTGTTTTGGGGTGTCATTTTACATATACCCCTGCTGGGTGAGAGAAATATCTTGGCAAAAGACAACTTTTCCCATTTTTTTATACAAAGTTGGCATTTGACCAAGATATTTATCTCACCCAGCATGGGTATATGTAAAAAGACACCCCAAAACACATTCCTCAACTTCTCCTGAATACAGAGATACCAGATGTGTGACACTTTTTTGCAGCCTAGGTGGGCAAAGGGGCCCATATTCCAAAGAGCACCTTTCGGATTTCACAGGTCATTTTTTACAGAATTTGATTTCAAACTCCTTACCACACATTCGGGCCCCTAGAATGCCAGGGCAGTATAACTACCCCACAAGTGACCCCATTTTGGAAAGAAGAGACCCCAAGGTATTCGCTGATGGGCATAGTGAGTTCATGGAAGTTTTTATTTTTTGTCACAAGTTAGTGGAATATGAGACTTTGTATGAAAAAAAAAAAAATAAATAAAATCATCATTTTCCACTAACTTGTGACAAAAAATAAAAAATTCTAGGAACTTGCCATGCCCCTCACGGAATACCTTGGGGTGTCTTCTTTCCAAAATGGGGTCACTTGTGGGGTAGTTATACTGCCCTGGCATTCTAGGGGCCCGAATGTGTGGTAAGGAGTTTGAAATCAAATTCTGTAAAAAATGACCTGTGAAATCCGAAAGGTGCTCTTTGGAATATGGGCCCCTTTGCCCACCTAGGCTGCAAAAAAGTGTCACACATCTGGTATTGCCGTACTCAGGAGAAGGTGGGGAATGTGTTTTGGGGTGTCATTTTACATATACCCATGCTGGGTGAGAGAAATATCTTGGTAAAAGACAACTTTTCCCATTTTTTTATACAAAGTTGGCATTTGACCAAGATATTTATCTCACCCAGCATGGGTATATGTAAAATGACACCCCAAAACACATTCCTCAACTTCTCCTGAGTACGTAGATACCAGATGTGTGACACTTTTTTGCAGCCTAGGTGGGCAAAGGGGCCCATATTCCAAAAGCACCTTTCGGATTTCACTGGTCATTTTTTACAGAATTTGATTTCAAACTCCTTACCACACATTTGGGCCCCTAGAATGCCAGGGCAGTATAACTACCCCACAAGTGACCCCATTTTGGAAAGAAGAGACCCCAAGGTATTTCGTGATGGGCATAGTGAGTTCATAGAAGTTTTTATTTTTTGTCACAAGTTAGTGGAATATGAGACTTTGTAGGAAAAAAAATAAAATAAAAAAAAATCATCATTTTCCGCTAACTTGTGACAAAAAATAAAAAGTTCTATGAACTCACTATGCCCATCAGCGAATACCTTAGGGTGTGTACTTTCCGAAATGGGGTCATTTGTGGGGTGTTTGTAGTGTCTGGGCATTGTAGAACCTCAGGAAACATGACAGGTGCTCAGAAAGTCAGAGCTGCTTCAAAAAGCGGAAATTCACATTTTTGTACCATAGTTTGTAAACGCTATAACTTTTACCCAAACCATTTTTTTTTTACCCAAACATTTTTTTTTTATCAAAGACATGTAGAACTATAAATTTAGAGCAAAATTTCTATATGGATCTCGTTTTTTTTGCAAAATTTTACAACTGAAAGTGAAAAATGTCATTTTTTTGCAAAAAAATCGTTAAATTTCGATTAATAACAAAAAAAGTAAAAATGTCAGCAGCAATGAAATACCACCAAATGAAAGCTCTATTAGTGAGAAGAAAAGGAGGTAAAATTCATTTGGGTGGTAAGTTGCATGACCGAGCAATAAACGGTGAAAGTAGTGTAGTGCCGATTTGTAAAAAAGGGCCTGGTCTTTAGGGGGGTATAAACCTGTGGTCCTTAAGTGGTTAAAGCACATCTTGTTTGTTTCATTTCAAATCCATTGTGGTGGTGTATAGAGCCAAGAATGTTAGAATTGTGTCGATGTCCCAATATTTATGGACCTGACTGTATCCCCATCATTGCTCCAATTGCTCTGCTAGATTTCATTGCACTCGGGGAGGCCTATCCTTTCTACTGCAGCTGGTGGCAGATGAAGGATGGAACTGAGCATGCGCTTCCATCTCAGTGAGCAGGACAGAGAAATTAGAAAAAGAGCAAACAACAGGTGGCGCTATACAGAAATGTTTTATTGAATAACTGTCTATACTAGATTTTTATATTACATGCAGTTACAAAAGTATTCAGATCCGGGTGCTGGTTTGAAAACTGTAGAATGTTTTTCGTGGGACAGCCCCTTTAACCTCATTATGAAAATAGTTTATAATATCATTTCCTGTACAGTAGAGCCTGTGAGTTTTTCCCCGATGCTCCGTTAGTAGTGTGGCAGGAAACCACCACTTTCACTTACACAAGCAGTTCTAGAAAATGGTCTTCTGATGTAAACTGCAGCACACTTCTCTAGGTAATAAACCTTTTATCTGCCTTTTTCTGGCAAAGTTTTCTGATGACAACAGGGAAAAACAGCAGCAAACCCTGGTAAACAGGGTAACGGGCAGGGCATGCTGCTTTTGTACTGTGCCTATAATCATACCTCTGCATCAGGCTATTTTTAATACTAGAGTATTGATTGAAAATTACTTTGCAGGGTTTCCTAAAATAACCACTTTGTATTGTAGAACCATCGCTCTGTAATTCAGCTCACACTAAGGTCCCTTTCACACGAGCGAGTTTTCCGCACGGGTGCAATGCGGGACGTGAACCCATAGCACTCGCACTGAATCCTGACCCATTCATTTCAATGGGGCTGTGTACATGAGCGTTGTTTTTAACGCATCAGATCTGAGTTGCGTGAAAATCGCAGCATGTTCTATATTCAGCGTTTTTCACGCAGCCCTGGCACCATAGAAGTGAATGGGGCTGCATGAAAAACGCATTGCATCCGGAAGGAAGTGCGGGTGCGATGCGTTTTTCACTGATGGTTGCTAAGAGATGTTGTTTGTAAACCTTCAGTTTTTTATCACGCGCGTGAAAAACGCATCAAAGGGCATTGCACCCGCGTGGAAAAAACTGAACAACAGAACGGAATCGCAGACAAAACTGACTGAACTTGCTTGCAAAATAGTGCGAGTTTCACTGAACGCATCCGGACCTAATCCGTCACGCTCGTGTGAAAGAGGCCTAAATCCACTCCAAGATAACACAGTAAAATGACAATACTACAGCACCCTTCGCTGTTGGCAGGCCTACTCTTAATAACCTTTCATCTGCATGTGTTATGCATCCATAAACTGATAGATGAAAGAACTTGCAGAGGCTACTAATTGACAATGAATTGACTGGACTCTTACCACTTAGGCCCCTTTCACACGGGCGAGTATTCCGCGCGGGTGCAATGCGTGAGGTGAACGCATTGCACCCGCACTGAATCCCGACCCATTCATTTCTATGGGGCTGTGCACACGAGCGGTGATTTTCACGCATCACTTGTGCGTTGCGTGAAAATCGCAGCATGCTCTATATTGTGCGTTTTCCACGCATCGCAGGCCCCATAGAAGTGAATGGGGCTGCGTGAAAATCGCAAGCATCCGCAAGCAAGTGCGGATGCGGTGCGATTTTCACACACGGTTGCTAGGATACGATCGGGATGGAGACCCGATCATTATTATTTTCCCTTATAACATGGTTATAAGGGAAAATAATAGCATTCTGAATACAGAATGCATAGTACAATAGCACTGGAGGGGTTAAAAAAATAAAATAAAAATTTAACTCACCTTAATCCACTTGATCGCGTAGCCCGGCTTCTCTTCTGTCTTCTTCTTTGCTGTGTGCAGGAAAAGGACCTGTGGTGACGTCACTCCGGTCATCACATGATCCATCACCATGGTAAAAGATCATGTGATGGACCATGTGATGACCGGAGTGACGTCACCACAGGTCCTTTTCCTGCACACAGCAAAGAAGAAGACAGAAGAGAAGCCGGGCTGCGCGATCAAGTGGATTAAGGTGAGTTAATTTTTTATTTTATTTTTTTAACCCCTCCAGCGCTATTGTACTATGCATTCTATATTCAGAATGCTATTATTTTCCCTTATAACCATGTTATAAGGGAAAATAATACAAATCTACAGAACACCGATCCCAAGCCCGAACTTCTGTGAAGAAGTTCGGGTTTGGGTACCAAACATGCTGATTTTTCTCACGCGCATGCAAAATGCATGACAATGTTTTGCACTCGCACGGAAAAATCGTGCATGTTCCCGCAACGCACCCGCACCTTTTCCCGCAACACCCGTGTGAAAGAGGCCTAAGGCCCCTTTTACACGGGCGAATATTCATTTCTATGGGGCTGTGCACACGAGCTGTGATTTTCACGCATCACTTGTGCGTTGTGTGAAAATCGCAGCATGCTGTATATATTCAGCGTTTTTCACGCAACGGAGTCCCCATAGAAGTGAATGGGGCACCGTGAAAATCGCAAGCATCCGTAAGCAAGTGCGGATGCGGTGCGATTTTCACGCATGGTTGCTAGGTGACGATCGGGCGAAGGGAAAATAATAGCATTCTGAATACAGAATGCAAAGTAAAATAGTTATGGAGGGGTTAAAAAAAAAAAATAATTAACTCACCGAGTCCACTTGATCGTGTAGTTGCGGATCTCTGTCTTCTTCTGTAATGTTGAGCTGCCGGCTAAGGACCTGTGATGACGTCACATCACATGATCCAATCACATGGTCCCTCACCATGGTGATGAACCATGTGATTGGACCATGTGATGAGCACAGTGATGTCATCAAAGGTCCTATTCCTGTGCACAGCAAAGAAGAAGACAGAAAAGATGCCGGCTGCGCGATCAAGTGGATTAAGGTGAGTTAAATATTTATTTATTTATTTTTAACCCCTCCAGCCCTATTGTACTATGCATTCTGTATTCAGAATGCTATTATTTTCCCTTATAACCATGTTATAAGGGAAAATAATTCAATCTACAGAACACCTAACCCAAACCCGAACTTCTGTGAAGAAGTTCGGGTCTGGGTACCAAACATGCCGATTTTTCTCACGCGCGTGCAAAACGCATTATAATGTTTTGCACTCGCGCGGAAAAATCGCGCATTTTCCCGCAACGCACCAGCATCTTATTCGGGCAAAAAACATGATGCCCGTGTGAAAGAGGCCTAAGGCCTCTTTAACATGAGCGTGGCGTGTGAGGGCCCGATAAGATGCGGGTGCGTTGCGGTAAAATGAGCAATTTTTCTGCGTGAGTGCAAAGCGTTTTAATGCGTTTTTTACGCGCGTGAGAAAAATCGCCATGTTTGGTACCCAGACCCAAACCCGGACTTCATCACTGAAGTTCAGGTTTGGGTTAGGTGTTGTGTAGATTTTATTATTTTTAATTATAACATGGTTATAAGGGAAAATAGTAGCATTCTTAATACAGAATGCAAAGTAAATTAGGGATGGAGGGGTTAAAAAATAAAAAATAAAGTTAACTTACCTGCTCCATAGCTGCTGGTCTCTGTTCTATCTTCAGGACCTGGCAAAAGTCCTGTGGTGACGTCACTGTGCTCGTCACATGGTCCAATCACATTGTTCATCACCATGGTGAGGGACTGTGTGATTGGACCATGTGATGTGACGTCACCACAGGTCCTTAGCCGGCAGCTCAACATTACAGAAGAAGACAGAGATCAAGTGGACTCGGTGAGTTATTTTTTTTTACTTTTAACCCCTCCAGCCCTATTGTACTATGCATTCTGTATTTAGAATGCTATTATTTTCCATTATAACCATGTTATAAGGGAAAATAATACAGATCGGGTCCCCAGCCCGATCGCACTTGCTTACGGATGCTTGCGATTTTCACGCGGCCCCATTCACTTCTATGGGGCCTGCGTTGCTTGAAAGACGCAGAATATAGAGCATGCTGGGATTTTCACGCAACGCACAAGTGATGCGTGAAAATCACAGCTCATGTGCACAGCCCCATAGAAATTAATGGGTCCGGATTCAGTGCGGGTGCAATGCGTTCACCTCACGCATTGCACCCGTGCGGAAATCTCGCCCGTGTGAAAGGGGCCTAAGTTCTTTTTTCTGGTATGAGAGAGTCCAGAAGTTCTAGCACTGTTTCAGAGAAGATCATGAACCATTATTATAAAATATAAAGTGATAGTAGCCAGCTTTATGCTATATACCATATAACAACCATCCAAAGTGATTCATATGTCACAATGCTCTCCCTAAGGGCTCCTTCACACAAACGTATTTTGCGTTCCGTATACGGGCCGTTTTCAATGGGTCCGAAAAAGATGCGGACAGCACTCCGTGTGCTGTCCGCATCTGTTGCTTTGTCCCGAGTCCTGTCCTATTCTTGTCCGTTTTGCGGACAAGAATAGGCATTTCTATAATAGGCCTCCTGTTCCGTTTCGCAAATTGCAGAAGGCACACGGGCGTCATCCGTGTTTTGAGGATTCGCAATTTGCGGACCGCAAAAAATGGCACGGTCGTGTGAACGAGCCCTAACAGCCAAGACAGGAGCTGCTTTATTTGATATGATGGACCAGATTTCCACAAAAGTTTAAAGAACTAGTTGTGAGGTCTATGGCCCCTTCTATTTTTGGGTAGAGACCTTCTTTTCTCTAGACGTAGAAGACGTCCCCTGGTCACAGTCCGGGGTATAGATATATCATGGGAAGGATCTCTGTATTGACCTTTGTACATAGCTATTAGGTCTTTTTTCCTAATCATTCTGTTTATTACTTTAGTTGCCCACTCAAGCTCTACACTACTATAGCTATCCAACACAGTCCAGGCATTGATGGCAAATTGCTCGAATCGGTGGGGCGCTGATCACCAGTGCCACTGTCACTTCGTGTTAGCAATCAGCTGGGGTCACAGAGGGTGGGCCACAAGGGATAGGGCTGTACCGAGGGTGGGCCACAAGGGATAGGGCTGTACCGAGGGTGGGCCACAAGGGATAGGGCTGTACCGAGGGTGGGCCACAAGGGATAGGGCTGTACCGAGGGTGGGCCACAAGGGATAGGGCTGTACCGAGGGTGGGCCACAAGGGATAGGGCTGTACCGAGACAAACCTTTTAAACAGTCTTACAACTTCAGCAAAACTTCTGATATGTTATAGTGACATATCAAAGCTTCTGATAGGTGGGGGTCTGAGTACTGAGACCCCTTCTGAACGGTAAAATGAGGAACAATGAGGAGTGCTCTCTTTGCTTCTTTCCCCTGATTTTAGTGATCAGAGGGGGGTCTCAGCACTCGGGCCCCTCCCCCACGATCAAAACCTTAGATGTGTCCACATGACATATCAAAAAAAAAGTACAAGTACAATTTAATATTATTAACGTTGACAGAAAATGGTGGTACCCAGAGGCAATAATGGAGACAAGAGGGCAATTTTCTAGGCTCAGCAGTCATGCGCTGTGTCTGCAGATGTCACAATGCAAGGTTGAGATGCATATCGATGGACACTTGTATAGGAGCGATCCGTCCCATTGAAATGAATGGGACGGCTTGGGTGTCATTACGCTGCAGAGGCGATGGCGAGAAGGTAAACAGTGAAGACGAGGCAGCGCTGGCACGGTGCGCGCCTCCTCTTCAAACAGCTGATCGGCGGGGGTGCCAGGTGTCGGACCCCCGCTGATCTGATATTGATGACCTATCCTGAGGATAGGTCATCAATATTAAAAGCCCGGAGAACCCATTTAAAGGGTTGTCTCATTGGTGGCATATTGCTGGGATATGCCACCAACATCAGATACTCACCTCTGGGACCTGCACCTATCTCCAGAACAGGACCCGCTAAGAGAGCGGAGGGCAGCCGCTCATGTGCTGCCGCCCTCCATTCATTTCTATTGGACTGCCAAAAATCACTGGCTCGGCTATCTCCGGCAGTTCCATAGAACTGAGTGGAGCAGTGGTGCTCGCTCAGCTGTTTTTGGAACTCCCATAGAAATAAACGGAGAGCACGCTGTGCGCTCTCTTTCACTTTCAGGAGCCCGTTATGAAGATAGGGGCCCACCTCTGGGACCCACACCTATCTGACATATCCTAGCCATATGCCACCAATGTCTCAGATGAGACAACCACTTTAAAACTCCATCAGGTCAGTTCACATCTGCTATGTTCTGTCGGAGGAACAGAAAAACGGATCCATTAAACAGGCTGGAGGATGGATACACATGGAATACCTTCCGTTTCTATCAATCATCTATTGACCAGAATGTTTTTATAAATTGTAAAGCTCCAGTGTCATGTGGTCACAATTTAAGGCCGACAGAAAGTGCATACAAGATTTTTTTTTCTTCCTGCAGAAACCGAACAGATTGGAGACAAACTCAGGCTAACTGATGCCCAAAAGTGTCCATTTAAATAACAGAGACCTTTTCCCTGTGTTTCTGTTCCTCTGGTGGAACATCAGAACAGTATGACTACTGAAATATGTACCGCGTGAATTCTAAGGAATGGCAAAGCCCTGACGATAATGCAAGTCATGAGACTCTGAAGACCTTGTGAGCAATCAGATCTTATTTGGCTGCCCCCAGGGGCTACAATACTTCCGGACACAAGGCTGCGTTGTTAGGAAGGAACAGAAAGGTTTTCTAAGTTTCTGATTAAGGCTCCATTCACACGTCCGCAACGTGTTTTGCGGATACACGGAGCCGCGGATCCGCAAAACACGGAAAGCGCCAATGTGCGTTCCGCATTTTGCGGACTGCACATTGCCGGCACTAATAGAATATGCCTGTTCTTGTCCACAATTGCGGACAAGAATAGGACATGTTCTATTTTTTTGCAGAACGGAAGTGCGGATCCGCAATTCCGTGTCCGGGCAGCACATCATGCTGCCTCATAGGAATGAATGGGTCCGCAATTCCGTTCCGCAAAATGCAGAACGAAATTGCGGACGTGTGAATGGAGCCTTAAGGCTACATGCACACGACCGTATGTGTTTTGCGGTCCGCAGATTGCGGATCCGCAAAAAAAACGGATGACGTTCTGTATGGCATCCATTTTTTTGCGGATCCATTTTTTTTTTTGCTGATCCATTGTAATAATGCCTATCCTTGTCCGCAAACTAGAAAAAAGCAAGAAAAGAGCAACGGAACGGACATACTGATGCGGACAGCACACGGTGTGCTGCCCGCGTTTTTTGCGGACCCATTGAAATGAATGGGTCGGCATCCTATCCGCAAAAAAAACGGAACGGACACAGAAACAAAATACGGTCGCGTGCATGAGGCCTAGATCAAACTATAGACTAAAAGTGATTGAGGTAAAGCACCACTTTATCTGGAATTCACCAAACCTTTCGAATCTTGTCTGACGGCCAGAAAAAAAAAAAATAACAAAAATCTTGTGCGGGAATGCGCCAAACTTTTGAAAACTTGTCTGAAGGACAGAAAATATCTGGAGAAGTGAAGGAGTTGTTCTATTTGTACAGAGACACATAAAACTGATACAAAGTGTATAAACTGCCACAGAGTAAAGTAGGTTTTTAAAAATACTCAAGCGTGTACCTTGTGGCATCTTCTCACAGCCATCACCAAGTGCGTGATGTCATGTGTCACATAAACTCCTTTTACCCCCTGAGACATTTTGTGTCATAAGCCTGAGACAGATCTTCTCATCTCCAGGTGTCCCTCAAGCACATAGACCAGGAGACCACTGCCAAAGGATCAGCTTCTGTAGTCCTACGGTTTATGGGCATGTGTTTGGAGGAGCAGTTTTGCTTTATAAACTACTGACATTTCTCTCACATTCCAGAAATTTTTTGTATTTTAGAGCATTTTTTTTTTTTAGAATATGACAACTGGTCAAAATAACAAAACAGTTCCAGTAATATCCGACCCAAAAAATGGAATAGAAAACAAGTTCATATTCATTTTTAAACACAGGACTAATATTTCAGCTTCTGTGGAGTCCAGAAATCAACCTTTCATGGACTAAGCCTGATTTGTATCACAGCTTTGTAGGTCTTGGCATGCTTTCCACCAGTCTCTCACATTGCTGTTGGGTAACTTTATGCCACTCCTGGCGCAAAAATTCAAATAGCTTGGCTTTGTATGATGGCTTGTGACCATCCATCTTCCTCTTAGGCCCCCTGCACACGACTGTAGGTGTTCCATTGCCGTATTGAGGACCGCATTTGCGGATCCGCAATACACGGGCACCGTTCCGTGGCCATTCCGCATCACGAATGCGGACCCATTCGCTTCAATGGGTCCGCAAATCCGGAGATGCGGAATGGTGTGGAACGGAAGCACGGAACAGAACCCTACGGAAGCACTACGAAGTGCTTCCGCGGGGTTTCGTCCCGTACTTCCGTTCCGCAAAAAGATAGAACATGTCCTATCTTTTTGCGGAACCTCCGGATTGCGGACCCATTAAAGTGAATAGGTCCACGATCCGCTGCGGCTGCCCCACGGACAGTGTTCGTGCATTGCGGCCCGCAGCACGGCCACGGGGCGCACACGGCCATGTGCAGGGTGGCTGCACGTTTCTTTGGTGTGGATTTTCCCCATTGAAGTCTATGGGGAAAACTACTCTACAGAAGGTACGGAAATGCATGAAGAATTGACAATCGCACGACAGGTCAATTTCCAGACGAAAGCAAAAAAGTTCTCAGATGCCATTCACTTTGCTGGTACTGTATTACGCTGTGGGTTTTCTGTACAAAATCTGTGCAGAAACCAATCAGATTCCTCCTTTCATTTTCCAAAGGAGCTGTCCAAAAATGAAAGGTACAATCTGATTGGTTGCTATGGGCAATAAGCCAGGTCTACTTTACAGCACTTTAATAAACATTTTCCATAGATGCACCTCCAGACTAGGTAAAAGAGCCTATAAGTAGACTCCAGACAAGCCGGCGCATTGTGCCATCTCATTGTTCTGCATATCTGCTCCCGACAAACCATGGCCATTAGGAAGCATGGAGTCAACAGGGACACAACCACCCAGAGGGACAAGTATAGCATCTACAGGTGTAAGGGCGCCTTCACACTGAAGCTCAGTTCCATTCATTTGCTTTGGAGGGAATGGAAGTGGTCACCCTGACAGAGCCAAGGCTGTCCTGTAGCTACTTGGATGGACATAGGACTGTGTGCCACACACTCAGCTCTGCTACATGCCTTACTGTGGAGTTGAATCTCCAGGCACACCCCCCTTATGGAGATGACAACAAGTGAGGAGGACCCATGGTGGACTTACGTATCTGGTGATGATGCTCCTCAGCAGGCTGCAATCCATGGCTGGTGCCTGCTCTCCACATCCATCCACTCCGGCAGTCACTACTTCTCCAGTGCGGCCGGCGGCGTGGACATGCCTCCTGTGTGGGCACCGCAAGTGGCTGGCAGTGCCCCCTCTCTTCTACTAGAGGATTCTTCGTGCCCTTTGATGATCAGTTCCTCGGGTGCTTCTCCCTCCCATCTCATGTAGTAATCGCCCTCCCTCCACAGGCTCCTGGTCTAGGCCCCTCCCCCCAGTCACTCTGTGCAGACTACTCCACCCACCTTCCTGTCATCTCACTCCACCCTCTCTTCTGCTCCTCAGCTATTTATATTGGGCGCGAGCCGTGCGGTGGAGTGTTCTTCAGGGTACGGGGGGCACCGGCTATTTTTGGATCCATCCCCACGTGACTGGCTGCCCCCTCCTGGATGGTTCATGTCATGACTGACAGGCTCACCTCTGTGGACCTCATGTAATCAGCTTGTGTAGACAGGGTGGCCTGGCCACCTCAGGTCTTCTCCTGCCCTGTGTGATCAGCCAGATGTATAGGCTGCTATTGTAAACGAGTCCCCCCCTGTGTACACAGTATGGCGTCAGGGATTCCAGGGAAGATAATGCCGGAACTAATATCTATTTACCTTTGGAAAAACCTAATGAATATTTAGGTTGTCTCAGTTCCGTGAAGGATATCTATCATGTAGAGGAAGTTAATACAAGGCACTTACTAATGTATTGTGATTCTCCATATTGCTTCCTTTGCTGGCTGGATTCATTTTTCCATGACATTATACACTGCTCGTTTCCATGGTTATGTCCATCCTGCAATCCAGCATTGGTGGCGTGCTTTCATGGTCATAACCATGGAAACGAGCAGTGCTGCAATTCATTTGCAGCACTTTCAGAGTGCAAGAGCAACATGGAGGATGGCTCAAGCACAGTGGGTGAGAAACAATCATCTCCCATGCCTAAAGTATGCAAGACTGCAGCCAAAGACAAAAAGGAGAAGGGGAGGATTAATAGTAAGCAGCTGTTGGTGGGCGATTCCATCATAAGAGGTGTGAAGTTTGAGGAGAATGGTGTTGTAAGATGTCTCCCTGGTGCTACCGCTAGCAGGAATAGACGACGGACCCTTAATATTGTTAGGCAAGCAAAACAGGAAAGGGAAGTGGATGTTATTGTCCATCTGGGGACAAACGATCTGGCTTGCAATGAGGTTTCAAAGGTGAAAGAAGCTTTTCACACACTTGGAAAGGATATACGGGAGGTTGCATCAACTGTTTCATTCTCTGCAGTTTTGCCTGTGCATAACCTTCAGCATGACAGGAAGATGTGCATTAAAGAATTCAATGTATGGCTTGGTGAATGGTGTCGGAACCAAGGGTTTGGCTTTGTGTCTCATGTTAGCTCTCGTTGGAATGGAAAAGGATTGTACAAGAAAGATGGTTTGCATCTTTCTCTCAAGGGAACGAATGTCCTCGGTGAACAGTTCCAAGTATTTGCTAAGGAGCATTTAAACTAGGAAAGGGGGGCAAAAGAGTGATAATCCAGCAGTCCAACTGCCCCCCGGAACAATGCCAGTAGCACAAAGGTTAAGAAATGACAAGCTCAAAGTCTTGTCTACAAATGCTCGCAGTTTAGGGAATAAGATCAATGAACTTGAGGCTATAATGGCATCTGAGAATATAGATGTAGTGGCTGTTACTGAGACGTAGTTCAAGGGGATTAATGACTGGGATATATCAATACCAGGGTTCTCTCTATACAGGAAAGACAGAGAAGGCAAGAAGGGGGAGGGGTGGCCCTGTATGTGAAAGACAGCATAAAATCTAATTTGATACAAGTTAGCGAGAACAATTTAGAGTCAGTTTGGGTTACCTTGCAGCTTGATAATCATAAGGTAACTTGTGTAGGTGTGATATATAGACCACCTAGCCAAGTCAAAGAATTAGATGATCTACTAGTTGAGGAAATAGCTAAAATGACATTGAAGGGGGAAGTTATCATTATGGGAGACTTCAATCTTCCTGATGTAAACTGGAAAACCAAAATAGCTAGTTCTGCCAGGAGTACAGATATTCTAAATTCCCTACTGGGATTATCTCTACAGCAAGTAGTTGAGGAGCCAACCCGGAAGGAGGCCATTTTAGATTTAGTATTCACAAATGGGAATTTGGTATCTGATATTACTGTAGGGGAAAGCTTGGGATCTAGTCATCACCAGTCAGTGTGGTTTACTATAGTACAGTGACTGAGTCACACCACACAAAAACTAAAGTTTTAGATTTTAGAAAAACTGGCTTTTCTAAAATTAGATTAGTGGTATACGAGTCCCTATCAGATTGGAACAGTTTCATTGGAGTCCAGGAGAAATGGGACTACTTAAAAGAGGCACTATTGTGGTACTCAGCAGAAGTGGCCAAAATCATTAAAAACAAAAAGATAGCATTTAGGAATTATAAAAAAAACAAAAAACGAGGATGACAGGCTAATTTACAAGATTAGGCAGAGAGAGGCCAAACAAGTTATAAGAGCTTCTAAAGCACAGGCAGAAGAGAAATTAGCTCAGTCAGGGAAAAAAGGCGATAAGGCATTCTTCAGATACATAAATGAAAAAAGGAAATTAAAACAAGGAATTGCAAAATTAAAAACAAAAGAAGGAAGGTATATGGAAGAAGATAAAGAACTAGCTGAATGCCTCAATGAATACTTCTGTTCAGTTTTTAGAAAGGAAAATGAAGGAGAAGGACCTCAGTTAGGAAAGAAGACTAATGAATCTTTTGATGCATGTGTCTTTACAGAGGAAAAGGTTCTAAGTCAGCTGTCTAAAATCAATACAAATAAGTCACAGGGGCCTGATGGGATACACCCAAAGCTATTAAAAGTGCTCAGTGGTGAACTAGCAAAACCATTAACAGATTTATTTAACCAATCACTGGCAACAGGAGTCGTCCCAGAAGATTGGAAATTAGCAAATGTTGTGCCGATTCACAAGAAAGGTAGTAGGGAGGAATCGGGCAACTATAGGCCAGTAAGCCTGACATCAATAGTGGGGAAATTAATGGAAACCATACTTAAGGAGAGGATTGTGGAACATCTAAAATCCCATGGATTGAAAGATGAAAAACAGCATGGGTTTACTTCAGGGAGATCATGTCAAACTAATTTATTGATTTTTTTGATTGGGTGACTAAAATAATAGATGGCGGAGGTGCAGTAGACATCGCTTATCTAGACTTCAGTAAGGCTTTCGATACTGTCCCACACAGAAGGCTTATCAATAAATTGCAGTCTTTGGGCTTGGACTCCTATATTGTTGAATGGATAAGGCAGTGGCTGAGGGACAGGCAACAGAGGGTTGTAGTCAATGGAGTATATTCAGACCAAGGTCTTGTTACCAGTGGGGTACCTCAGGGATCTGTTCTGGTACCCATATTGTTTAATATCTTTATCAGCGAAATTGCAGAAGGCCTCGATGGTAAGGTGTGTCTTTTTGCTGATGACACAAAGATTTGTAACAGGGTTGATGTTCCTGGAGGGATACACCAAATGGAAAAGGATTTAGGAAAACTAGAGGAATGGTCAAAAATCTGGCAACTAAAATTTAATGTGGATAAGTGCAAAATAATGCACCTGGGGCGTAAAAACCCAAGAGCAGAATATAAAATCAGTGATACAGTCCTAACCTCAGTATCTGAGGAAAGGGATTTAGGGGTCATTATTTCAGGAGACTTAAAGGTAGGCAGACAATGTCATAGAGCAGAAGGAAATGCTAGCAGAATGCTTGGGTGTATAGGGAGAGGCATTACCAGTAGAAAGAGGGAGGTGCTCATGCCGCTCTACAGAGCACTAGTGAGACCTCATTTGGAGTATTGTGCTCAGTACTGGAGACCATATCTCCAGAAGGATATTGATACTTTGGAGAGAGTTCAGAGAAGAGCTACTAAACTGGTACATGGATTGCAGGATAAAACTTACCAGGAAAGATTAAAGGACCTTAACATGTATAGCTTGGAAGAAAGACGAGACAGAGGGGATATGATAGAAACTTTTAAATACATAAAGGGAATTAACAAGGTAAAAGAGGAGAGAATATTTAAAAGAAGAAAAATTGCTACAAAAGGACATTGTTTTAAATTAGAGGGGCGAAGGTTTAAAAGTAATATCAGGAAGTATTACTTTACTGAGAGAGTAGTGGATGCATGGAATAGCCTTCCTGCAGAAGTGGTAGCTGCAAATACAGTGAAGGAGTTTAAGCATGCATGGGATAGGCATAAGGCCATCCTTCATATAAGATGGGGCCAGGGGCTATCCATAGTATTCAGTATATTGGGCAGACTAGATGGGCCAAATGGTTCTTATCTGCCGACACATTCTATGTTTCTATGTATAATGTTATGGAAAAATGAATCCAGCCAGCAAAGGAAGCAATATGGAGAATCACAATACATTAGTAAGTGCCTTGTATTAACTTTCTCTACATGATAAATGCCACTGGCTGAAGTGAGACAACCCCTTTAGGGCTCTTTCACACCTGCGTTCTTTTCTTCCGGCATAGAGTTCCGTCGTCGGGGCTCTATGCCGGAAGAATCCTGATCAGGATTATCCCAATGCATTCTGAATGGAGTGAAATCCGTTCAGGATGCATCAGGATATCTTCAGTTCCGGAACGGAACGTTTTTTTGGCCGGAGAAAATACCGCAGCATGCTGCGCTTTTTGCTCCGGCCAAAAATCCGGAACACTTGCCGCAAGGCCGGATCCGGAATTAATGCCCATTGAAAGGCATTGATCCGGATCCGACCTTAAGCTAAACGTCGTTTCGGCGCATTGCCAGAGCCGACATTTAGCTTTTTCTGAATGGTTACCATGGCTGCCGGGACGCTAAAGTCCTGGCAGCCATGGTAAAGTGTAGCGGGGAGCGGGGGAGCAGTATACTTACCGTCCGTGCGGCTCCCGGGGCGCTCCAGAGTGACGTCAGGGCGCCCCAAGCGCATGGATCATGTGATCGCATTGGACACGTCATCCATGCGCATGGGGCGCTCTGACGTCATTCTGGAGCGCCCCGGGAGCCGCACGGACTGTAAGTATACTGCTCCCCGCTCCTACTATGGCAACCAGGACTTTAATAGCGTCCTGGCTGCCATAGTAACACTAAACGCAATTTGAAGACGGTTCCGTCTTCAAATGCTTTCAGTACACTTGCGTTTTTCCGGATCCGGAGTGTAATTCCGGCAAGTGGAGTGCACGCCGGATCCGGACAACGCAAGTGTGAAAGAGGCCTTAATCACCAACGGATGACAAAATATGAACAGGGAGAGCCATCTTAAAGGGGGTTTCCAAAGGTTTAATATTGATAACCTATCCTTAGGACAGGTCATCAATATCAGATCCAGTGGCGGACTGGGAACTCAAAGTGGCCCTGGGAAAAAACTGGCAGATGGTATGGCCAAGGGGTTTTTCTGCGGGGCACTCTGTCGTTTATTTTGATACCATTTTGGGGAAAATGTCTTTTTGATAACTTTTTTTATTTTGTTTGTTTTGGGAGATGTAGCAACAACAAAAAAACTGTGAATCCGCAGTTTAGATATTTTTTTTCTTCCCCCCAATATCGAGTTACCATAGGGAATATATACATTTATATTTTAATAGTACGGGCATTTTGTGGGCAACAATAACAATGATCTTTATTTTTTATTTTTGTTATTAATATGGGAAAAGGGGCCGATTAGAATTTTTATAAATTTTTTTAGTTTACAAACTTTTTTCAGTTTTTTTCACTTATTTTAAGTCACCCTAGGGAACTTTAACATGTGATTGTTTAATCGCTGCTCCCATAGACAGTACATGTATAGTGGAGATCGGGAAGTAGTTAAAATAAAAGTCATTCCCCCTTAGACCCAGGGCCTTCAGCATTATAATTAGAGATGAGCAAATTTTAGGTTATGAAATTCGTTCACGCTTCGTTTGGTGGTAAAAGCAGAATTGCGTTATGGATTCCGTTACCACGGACCAAAACGCAATTCTATGACGGAATGCCTTTAGTTCTGTATAAGCGTGAAGATGTCACACCTGCACGCTTGTTCCAGGTTAGGAACTTTACTACATAATGAAAGCGAAGAAAAGATAAAGGATTCCAGAACAAGGCTGTGGCCTTAGACTAGGTCTACACGACGACATGGCACAACTACACTGCAACATTTGTCGCGCAACAATTTTTATAATGGCAGTCTATGGTGTCGCACTTCAACATGCGACATGCTGCAACTGCGACGCAACAGTCGCAGAAAAATCCATCTCGAATGGATTTTCTGCGACTGTTGCGTTGCAGTCGCAGCATGTTGCATGTTGCAGTGCGACACCATAGACTGCCATTATAAAAATTGTCGCCAGGGTGTAGACCTAGCCTTATGCACATGAGAAAGCTAAAGGTTGTATGGTGGCACACATAACTCCTACATGCCATGCTCTACCGAGTACGGGGGGCCAAGATGCACAATTTTAAACCAAAATTTTGCCGCAATTCTGGGCTTACACCATCTTTAGGTTTGGAAAATATGGGCCGCAGTTCGAAAAAAAATGCCCAAATTACACGCCAGGGTAAATGTGTTTGTAGGGAATCTAAAGGGAATTTGCCATAATATTATGTAGCCCTGTTTAAGTGTGGCATAGTATGGAGACAGGTCTGCATAAGCGCCCACCACAGAGCAGCTCGTCCAATCATGCCGACTCTGTGATTGGTTGATTAGGATGAAGCCGTTTCAATGTGATCTATCCGTGTAGCCTAAAGGTGGATTTAGGTGTTGCAATAATTGGGCAGATTATCGGGAACGAATGTTCCTGCGAACGCTGATTCACGAAAATCTGCCCGTCTGAAGGGGCAGCAGATCACCCGATGAACGAGTAAGGCCTCTTGCACACGA
The DNA here is from genome assembly GCF_905171765.1 of Bufo bufo. Classification (NCBI taxonomy): domain Eukaryota; kingdom Metazoa; phylum Chordata; class Amphibia; order Anura; family Bufonidae; genus Bufo; species Bufo bufo. The sequence goes on from NC_053391.1 coordinate 462,140,526, forward strand.
CCGTTGTGTGTTTTGCGGTCCGCAAACCGCGGATCGGCAAAACATGGATGGCGTCTGTGTGCGTTCCGCAATTTGCAGAAGGGCATGGACAGCCTTTAATATAACTGCCTATTCTTGTCCGCAAAGCGGAAGTGAATGGGTCCGCATCCGAGCTGCCAAAACTGCGTCTCGGATGCGGACCAAAACAACGGCATGAGGCCTTATCCTGTCATTCCTGCAGGGACCTAAATTATGGTTTCTGGGCAGCAGATCATGATATCTAAACAGTGATCTGCTGCCCAGAAACAATGCAGATGTATGAAGACAAGCAATCCCAATAGCGACCCCTCATCCTCATACTTCACTGCTGCTCATCTGCGTGTGTAAATGTGCCTTGAGGGTCAGGGCAGTTATCTATAATTTTCCTGTATAAAGTTCCTCTTTCACACAGCACCTAAAATGATTGTTTGCAGCGCATCACCCTGTGCAAACATGGATGTGCTGCCCACAAACAATGAATCTGCATGAATAAAGACAGTATTCATCCCCATACAGAGGCGGAGATTGCTGCATGTAAATGCAACTCTACTGTGGCTTTACGAGACCAGGAATGAATGGTTCCCGAATATTAGGGTACTTTCACACTAGCGTTTTTCTTAGAGTGCATAGAGATCCGTCACAGGGGCTCTATACCGGAAAAGAACTGATCAGGCATATCCCCATGCATTCTGAATGGAGAGTAATCTGTTCAGGATGCATCAGGATGTCTTCAGTTCAGTTATTTTGACTGATCAGGCAAAAGAGAAAACCGTAGCATGCTACGGTTTTATCTCCGGCGAAAAAAACTGAAGACTTGCCTGAATGCCGGATCCAGCATTTTTTACCATAGGAATGTAATAGTGCCGGATCCGGCATTCAAAATACCGGAATGCCGGATCCGTCCTTCCGGTCTGCGAATGCGCAGACCTCTAGAAATGAGAAAAAAATAAATAACTGATCCGTTTTGCCTGATGACACCGGAAAAACAGATCCGGTATTGCAATGCATTTTCTGCCTGATCAGGCATTTTTCAGACTGATCAGGATCCTGATCAGTCTGAAAAATGCCTGATCAGTCAGAAAAAATTTCATGCGTTTGCATACAGTTTGCCTGATCAGGCAGGCAGTTCAGGCAACGTAACTGCCTGCCGGAATCAATCAACGCAAGTGTGAAAGTAGCCTAACCCTGTGCATCAGCCTGTGTAAGAGGGCCCTAACTCTGGAGGGTGTGAGCAAGGGAAGGATACCAGTTTTATAGCCTCCTGGGGTCAGAGTGAGTCTCCTTGCCCTTATGGGTTGCACGGGCTCTGTGTCCTGCTCCGTCAGCATCAATACATGGCTCCTGTGAACAGATGCAGATACCCAGCAGTGGGACGAGGTGGTGAGCGTGATCTTCTCACAGAAAGAGCATGAAAACATTTACAGTTTACAAAACAGATGATTTTAACCAAAACAATCACTTCCAGGGATGAAATTTACCAACAAACAATAGTTTTAGCTGACCGATGACAGATCATCATCTGAAAAGAAGTCACCCATTTTTTTAATTTTTGTTTGATAGTTGTACGGGAAGAACGATTGTTTGTGAGCAAAGTATTTATTTTTTATTAAAAAATGTTCTCAGAAAGCTCACTCGCTCTTCACCCAGTGTCATTGAACACGTATGGCCTGTAACAGAGGACTGTAATGGACAATATGGAATAAAAAGTGGATGAGAAATGATTGTCCAACCTATTGATGTGTAATGTGTTTAGTCACTGTGACACAGTGAAGGGTATGGTCTGGGAGGACAGGTGATTTGCAGCCAGGTGGGGTCAAACACCTGGATTTTAAGTGTCGGTCCGGGTTTTGACAACACTAGCTGTCCTTAAAAGACAGTAGGGCTCAGCAGCAAGTTGTCTGTTTTGGGATTTGAGGCATGGTGCCGTGCTAGAGGGCGCATGCGGGGAAACATGCCCCCTAAAGCCTGTTGTGGACGGCTAGAAAAACCTGCTAACAAGGTGATTGTTTTGTTCTTTGGACTTTCCTTTGTGTGAACGAACACTAAGACTGAAAAATGTCGCTTTTGTTTTTGCCTTGAGTGTGAATAAAACACAAGTTTTGTTTTACAAACTGTTTTTTTGCCTCTATAAAGCGTCCGCTTAGCCTGCCTACCAGAGCGAATTCCCACACCACCTTAAGTAAATTTTTGGTCGAAAGCCATTTCTCACAGCCCTTCATACATGTGGATGCTTGGTCCTGCTGAGGAGCGCCGCGGCCTTCTCGCTGTTTACCGCAGGCCCAGTGACGTCACGACTAGTATCAATGGCCTGGGCGCAGCTAAGCTCCATTCAAGTGAACAGAGCTTGGCCCCGTCCAGGCCATTGATACTAGTCGTGACATCACTGGGCCGGCGGTAAACAGCGAGAAGGCCGCGGCGCTCCTGGAGCACCTCTGCCTTCTCAAACAGCTGATCGGCGGAGGTCCCGGGTGTCGGACCCCCCGCCGGTCAGATGCTGATGATCTATCCAGAGGATAGATCATCAGTTTAAACTGTGGCGAAACCAACCTCGCCACTGGGTTTTGGAGAGGCCTGTTTATCAGCCTCTTGCCTTTGGACTATGGCCCTGGAAGATTGGGTCCCTTAAAGACCACTGTTTGACCCTCAACACGGAGCCTTGTCTCGTCATTGGGGGGATCCGCTGTATGCTGTTACAGACTGATTGCCAGGATTGTATGCGTTTCCTGTTCGTCTGCTAGCAGCTATTCGTGAGGTTCCAGTTTGGAGTGCTATTTTGTATCCAGTTCGGGAGGTTGGTGTCCTGCAGTAGCTGTGCCTATCTCTCAGAAAGGGGCTTATCGCCTGAACGGATTTTAACCCCTTGTCTGCTGAAACGCTTTGTTACATTGGTGGCAAGCAGCGGGATCGTTCCTACAGCCAAAAGGACAGCTACAAAGAAACATCATTCCCTGGAATTACAATTTGAGGGCAACGCATGTCCCAGTACAGCGACCCTGACAGCACCAGAATGGAAACAGCAGTGGAGTACGATGAGGGTGTCATGGATGACCGAGATGCAGTCCGCAAAGGCATCTGGTACCAGGTACTGGGTATTGTGGAGTATATGCAGGACAAGAGACTCCCCACGGAAGACCAGCGGTTGCAGAAGCGAGTAGCCCTGCGGATGCCCTTCCTGGGAGAGCAGCCCCGGGAGGAATGGGTGAAGGAATTGGAACTCCTAGCATGGCGGGAGCTGTGGCTGGAAGATGCCTACCAGGCGCTCTGGTGGTATGGGGCACAGTACCTACCCAGGACAGCTGAGCATGACAAGCCGGAGGGAGAGGAGTTTGATGGTCCTGGCTTGTTATGGGAGACTTTTTCAGAGCTGGAGTTTGGGAGCCCTACACAAGCCCGGTTCCATGATCTCTTGGAATGGAGGGAGAGCAGGTATGACTGGGACGACACTCATGAGATTGAGCAGGACCTGGTCCACCTGGTGACCCGGGAGATGGAGCTGGAACAGGGCTACCAGCAGCTGTTCCACGCCAGTGAGAAGGCTCAGCAGGACAGTAAGGTGACAGACCCAGTCTCCATTCCCCAGCAGCAGGACACTGTATTAGGAGCAGAGACAGTCGGTCCTGTCCCCCAGCGGCAGAGTGTCCAGCAGGGAATAGAGAGCCCAGTCTCCTTTCCCCAGCAGCAGGACACTGTATTGGGAGCGGAGACGGTCGGTCGCCCTCCCCAGCGGCTGGAAGTATGTATGGGAGAGGAGCTTGTTACCCCCTCTCCCCAGCGGCAGCTTAACGCACCAGGGGGAGACAGTAAGCCCCACAACAGTGCAGATGGGACCGTGGTCTCTGCACTTACAGCACAGGGGGTAGAGACAGTCGGTCTCCCCCTCCAACAACCAGACTCCAACCAGGCTTCTTCCGTGGTAGCGCTGGCACCAGGGCAGAGTACCGCTGATACCTGCCCACAAAGCAACCTCCACTCTAAGCCAGGGAGCAACACAGAGACCAGGAGTACCAGCTTCCAACATAACCTTGGTGGACTCACTGGACAGAGACAGGCTACCAAATGCAACAGGTCCAGTATTGGGTTGTGGGTGGGCTGCCAGACTAACTCAGGTACCGACCGGCGTGAGGTCAGGTATCTGGTTAGTCTTCCCTGGGGGGGGGGAGATGTGTGGCGAAACCAACCTCGCCACTGGGTTTTGGAGAGGCCTGTTTATCAGCCTCTTGCCTTTGGACTATGGCCCTGGAAGATTGGGTCCCTTAAAGACCACTGTTTGACCCTCAACACGGAGCCTTGTCTCGTCATTGGGGGGATCCGCTGTATGCTGTTACAGACTGATTGCCAGGATTGTATGCGTTTCCTGTTCGTCTGCTAGCAGCTATTCGTGAGGTTCCAGTTTGGAGTGCTATTTTGTATCCAGTTCGGGAGGTTGGTGTCCTGCAGTAGCTGTGCCTATCTCTCAGAAAGGGGCTTATCGCCTGAACGGATTTTAACCCCTTGTCTGCTGAAACGCTTTGTTACATTAACAAACTGCAGAACCCCTTTAATCTAATGTGTATAGCCACCCTATGAGACCACTGTATTCTTTGACTGCTGCCGTTACTAAAACGACACCCTACATTTTTGTGATGTTTAGACTTGAGTGGACCTGTCCCCATTCTATGCTGCCTTTTATACTGTTTTAATACTCAGGCATATATTATGCATTCTGGGAAGATTTCCAGAAAAACTGATATTTTTATGAGCAAGTCCACCTATTACTTCCAGTGAGTGATGAAAATATCATAAATAAATAAAAAATAACAGCCTTGAAGTTAGTGTAATAATGTGTTGTAAAGTAAATGTTCCAGTATAGTCTCTTATAACGGCATGTATCTCATTTTACATTTGTTATTATGCCCTATAACCAGGGACGAACATTCACTAATTGGAAAAACCCGCTACAAGTGTCCAATGGAGAGTCATTGTACGTATACTATAATCATTGAGTGCTTGATTGTAGGGCCATGGGAATGTCCGAACATCTACAGATACTACTAACAATAGAGATGCTTTTTATTAGCTTTAGTTTGTGTATTACTTCACAAGGTCCTCTGTGGTTGTAGCCTGGTGGGTACATGTATGTATTGCTTCACACTGCTCTCTTGTGTTGGAAAAGATGAACAATATTTTTTATGACTTAAACATTTCGGTAATATTTCAGTTTTTCTATAGTGGAGGATTTGTGAAGATTTTTAATCATTTTTTAATTGCAATTAGTTCCAATATATTGACCACTATCAGCCGATTTTGTAAATGTATAAAGAAAAAAACGATTTAAAGGTGTAGAAAGAGGTAGGGGATTAAATAGGTTTTCCAGGATCCCTGGACGCGGCTCTCTACTTCATATGCAGGAAATGACTAGAAATAACCTCTCCACCAATCACTGGCTGGGGTGGTCCATACTGCAACCAGTGATTGGATGGGTGGGCATTTTAAGGCATTTCTTGTGTGGGGGAAAAAGGGAGAGGAGGAAGTAGGGGATTGGGAAAGGGAAGAAGAAAATAAATAATACAACAACAAAAAAACTGTTAACTTAGAGCATCCAGCTCACATGATCACTCAGTTTGGGGACCACAGAATGTCCATCCCTTCCAGCACCATGCGGGACCAACCAACACCAGGACAGACCCTATGAAAGACATATCTCAATAAGTGTCTCCCCCAACAGCAGGGCTCGAGTCCTGCAGGAACGTGTGGGAATGGCGTCCCTGCACTTTTTTCATAGCAGGAACACCGTTCCCTTTCAAAAGGATCAGGAAGTGGTGAAGGCTTTGTACTCACCGCTTCCTGGTCCTCGGCTGTCGGCTGTGCAGGGCTGGGCACAGGCATGAGGGCTAAGGCGCTCTGTGACATCACGCTGTGCGCAGCCTTCACAGCACAGTATGATGCAGATCGCGTAGGAGGAGAGGAGCGGCCGCGTCCAGGAGCAGTAGAGGGTAAGTGTTTTTTTAATATATATTTTGAGGCTGATGGAGAGGCACTGACTGGGGGCCGCTATGAGGCATGGGGCTCTTATCTGAGGTCTGATTGGGGGTCATTCATATTGGGGTCTGAGGTGTGATCTGAGGTGTTATTGGGGTCTTATTAACATTGGGGATCTTATTGGGGCTGTTAGCTGAGGTCTGATTAACATTGGGGGTCTGATTGGTTTTCTGACCTGAGGTGTATAATATATTTTTTTTGGAGCAGCTTGGAGAAAAAAAGGCCTCAGTCTCCCACACTCCTTCTGCCAGGCTAAGCCAGCCAGCACCCCTGAGGCTAAGCCAGCCAGCACCCCTTAGGCCAAGCCAGCCAGCACCCCTGAGGCTAAGCCAGCCAGCAACCCTGAGTCTTCAGAACTGTAAGTAAATTATATATAAGGGGAGCTTATAATATTAAAGAGACAAATTACACCTGAACAGACATATAGCGCAAATTCCAGTTTTTGCTTTCGTTTTGATCTCAACGTGTACATTTGGCTCAGTCCTTAAGGGGTTAAAAACAGTCACTAAAGGGTGGCAAACAGAATCACAAACCATCTGTAATTAAGGACAGAACTTCTGGAATAAAAGGGAATAATGACAGAATATTTCCGTCATGTGTCCTTAAAGGGTTAAAATAACATATACCGTAATAAAAATAAAAAAAATTGAGGGGGGGGGTCGGAGTGGCAGTGGATCTTGGGTGAGTTCCCACACCATTTTTCCCAGGACTTGACCCCTGCCCAACAGTAATTGCTCCTTATACCACACCATCAAATGAAAGCCGTGATAGGCTTAATATTATTCTGAACATGTAGTGGGAGCAGGGCGATGAAGCTCTCTCAAATAGTGATGCCTCCACCCAATCCATTTGAAGCAAAAATAAGAGAATTTGTCCATAAATAGCTTAAATGGAAGAATGCGGTCAGGCAGCCATATTTGCAACATGGATTTTACACCGAGCTCCTGGTGAACATGTGTATTTATCCGGGTCTAAATCCACAAGTAGAAAAAAGCAACATGGCACTCACCGGTCCACTTTCTTTCCTGTTTCTTTCCTCCCGTCCTGTTTTTCCACATTGTGCAGTAAATAAAAGATATTTTTTCAGTGAGCGCCATGTTGTTTTTTTCTACTTGTGGATTTATTTATGGACTTGTCTTTATACATTGACCAGCACCATAGTTTATATGACCCTGACAGTTTGGATATAATATCTCCATGCTGGACTGTGCCGACAGTGATTTTCTTTATTTTGGATTTATCTGGGTCTACGTAGTCAAAAATGGTCCACAGGGAATCCTTTAGGGTAAACTTGGTTATGTTTGTGTTAATAAAGCATTTTTACTTGAGCCTAGAATGGCTTAATAACTAGGCAGGACCAAAGACAGTTGAACAGGCTGGCATAAGGAGCGTGGCATTTAAGACACTCAGTGGTGGCAAACAATGATCAGCTCACTGGTCAGTTAAGGCGTCATTCACCTCAGCCTTAGAGCTCTCCTGTTCCCTGTCTGCCGAAGCTTTCTGGCTTTTACAGCATGCCCACTGGCCCCCATTGACTATAATGGGATCCAGCGGAGAACCGACCACCACCCGGCAAATATGCCGGGGTTCGGCAGGAAAATAACCTAAGTTCAAGCCTCTGTCTGTGCATGAACACTTGTAGAAGCAATCCAATGTGAACCGGTAAATTTAAAATCCAGCAGCAAACCATAAAACATGATGGTCCACAGAGACAAGTCTACATTTTTCAGGCTAGCTGTAGCCCTTATTCATGACCTAAAGTTGCTTCAACTCAATCCCCCATTCAACATATATGAACGCAGTCATATGACATTCATTAAAACATAGACATCTTCTGCATACAAATTATTCTTATTTATTTGAAAGCGGCACTAATTCTGTGTCGATGTACAGTACATCAAGAGGAGTTACACCTACATAATATAAAGTATAAATATACGTCTGTTCCTGCAACACGAGATTATCAAACAAGTCTAAATGTAAACCTTTGGATCTCTAGTTTGTAAAGATCCAAAAGGACTCACAATTTAGTAACTTACGGGAAAGATCTCCACCCCGCTTAGGTTTAAAAACACTTTCTATACCCTGAAAAAAATATCTGAACTATCATCACCATGAACATCATGATAATGTCTAGTCATTTACTATGGTCACTACACCAGTTTTTGGCGTAAATAAAAGTTGCAAAACCGATTTTTCTGACTTTTTAAATGTCCGTGCATGGGTGTTTTTATGCCATGCTCACACTTGGGGAGTGGCGAGCCACGCCATCGGTCCCAGGATATTTACTTACATTTACGCCAAATTTAGGTGTAAAAGTAGCTGATTCACGACAGGCGCATCCTCCTTCAGCGCAAAAGGGACACAAACACAAGTGTAAAAAGCCAGTAAATGATCCCCTATTGTTTTTTCAGGAGTGACATATTGCTGTAAGATACTAACTTTTAATGAACCGAAAGTCTGTCCAAATATTGTAACTGGCACTTGTTGCATGAGACCAAATATATGTCATTCATTTGTTGATTTTTAAACAATAAACTGAAGAAGATTTTTATTGAAGATCTCGATCTGGTAATCAGACGTAGCGTAAAGACCCATCTTGTGTCCCTTCTGTGGGGTGAGATAGGACTTCTGGCAGATCTTTAATCTCATCTTCACAAATTGGCTGAGGGAAGGAGTTTGTGAGCCTGGTCTAACGGTGCTATTACATTGACAGATTAGTCAGGCGATTCCCTCCCGTCAATCGCCTACTCACTAGGGGAGGAGACCACTGCTATTAAATGCAGCAATCTCCTCTTTAATATAGAGACAAGAAATCGTCAATGCCATCGCTCGTCCCTATTCTTATCATTGTTTGCTGTCAGCAGAACACTGTGCGATCTGTCGCTGGGAAACAAGGATTTTTTAATATGTTAAAAGATTCCTATCCCGTTTGATCGCTCATCAGGTAATCGGCGGCAGTATTACACTGCCAGATGATCACTAACGAACGTTACTATGAATGCTCTTTAGCGTTCATCTTAGCGATTATCTATTGGTAAAATAGAGCCTTAAGACTTTTAGAATCGTCCTGTAAGATAATGTAGAATCCTCTATTTTCCTTTTTGTTAGAAAGTGAGAATGTGTACAGCCCAGGGATTTGTGAATAAATCTAGAATTTACGACCAGTTGCAGTGTAAACCCGGTTTATATGGTACCCCGATAAGCTCCCACTGTCTCCAGATCCCGTATTACATGGGCTAATACTTGTTTTGGGTTCGTGATTACAAGCAAAATGTCTTCTGCCACCTTCAACTCCCTAGGGCCAATTCTGATTCCTTCAAAGGTGGAAGAACACATAATATTTTGCAGGAGAGGGTCAATGGAGAGATTAAATAGGAGGAGTGAGAGGGGGCATCCCTCTTCAAACCCTTGGAAAAGGACAATTACTGGCGTATTATACCCATTGACAGTCACACAAGTTTTGGCATTGAAGTAGAGTAATTAAATATATTGTTAAACTCCTTCAAGACCCTTTGATTTTCTGTTTTTGTCTTTCTACTTCCTGCCTTCCAGGAGCCATAACATTTTTTATTTTTCCATTCACATAGCCGTATAAGAGCTTATTTTTGCAGGACACATGTTGTTCTTCTTTTGTTTTAATATTTAAAAAAATAAAAACTTTGAAAAACATTTTTTATGGTTAAGTCTACAGATTGAAGTGAGGGTTCATTTTTTGAGGAGCGAGCTGTAGTTTTTATTGATGCCATTTTGGAGTGTATATGATTTTTTTAACTCAAGTTTTATGTCATTTTTTGGGGAGGTCAAGCAAGAAAAAATGTTGAATCAGCCATTTAGATTTTTCCATTAAATTGTTTACCGTATGGGATAAATACGTTTATATTTTAATAGTATGGGTTTTGGAACATGATCTGTACCAGACACCAAAAATAAATGACTCACAAGAGTGAGTACCCGTGCAGAGCCAGCACGTGTGGTAGAACGCCAAAAAAGAGATAGGGCTCGCACTCAATAATATAATGAATATATAAATTTTTATTAGTGTCTCCATATGAGACAAATCGCAATAAAAACAACACATACAAAACAGTAGATGGTGAAAAATGAGCACACAGAATGACACGGAGCACAGCTAATATCTAAAATGGCAAATGGAAACATCCACAGTGGGTATATAGAATGTAGCACAAATGTGCATATGGGCCAAAAATAGAGTATCAGGAATACATATAATCAGGTAAGGCTATGGAAACTGAATAAAGGTATCACATGAAATGACAAGAATGTGCATATAAAGTGCATAGTGCAAATATCAAAGTACATGGATAGCAAAAGCTGGATAAATCATGATACAGCCATAGACAAGAATACCTGTGTAGTGCTCCTGGCAACCCCGACGTACGTTTCACGCAAGGCTTCTTCAGGGGGAGGTGTATTATACCCATTGACAGTCACACAAGTTTTGGCATTGAAGTAGAGTAATTAAATATATTGTTAAACTCCTTCAAGACCCTTTGATTTTCTGTTTTTGTCTTTCTACTTCCTGCCTTCCAGGAGCCATAACTTTTTTTATTTTTCCATTCACATAGCCGTATAAGAGCTTATTTTTGCAGGACACATGTTGTTCTTCTTTTGTTTTAATATTTAAAAAAATAAAAACTTTGAAAAACATTTTTTATGGTTAAGTCTACAGATTGAAGTGAGGGTTCATTTTTTGAGGAGCGAGCTGTAGTTTTTATTGATGCCATTTTGGAGTGTATATGATTTTTTTAACTCAAGTTTTATGTCATTTTTTGGGGAGGTCAAGCAAGAAAAAATGTTGAATCAGCCATTTAGATTTTTCCATTAAATTGTTTACCGTATGGGATAAATACGTTTATATTTTAATAGTATGGGTTTTGGAACATGATCTGTACCAGGCTTAGGGAGGAGCATGGTTAAAGAGGACCTTTCATAGATTTTTTTTATTTATATTTTGTTCAATTAAATACCTTTCCTTGAGGGGTAAGCCCTGCTGATGCTGCCACCCTGCCTGTTTTTTTAAATAATGCTTGTACGCCCCCCCCCCCCCCCCGCTGTTTTCCCACCCAGTATGTTAATGCTGAGCATCGGTACAGGGAGGAGGAGATGCCAGGGTTTCTCAATGGGCGTCTCCTTCTCCCTGGCTGTGCCGCAATCCAATGACAGCGGAGAGCGTCACAGCCAGGGAGAAAAAACAGCTCACCTTCTGGTGATTTTAAACCATCGGCAAAAGTATTTATAAACGGTGCATTTTCTTCGCTATTTAAACTAACTAACTAACGGCACAAGACAAGGGTGCCCCCTTTCCCCCCTAATCTTTATATTAGCCATGGAACCACTAGCCCAAGCTATTAGGTCACATCAGTGTATAAAAGGAGTACAAATTGGTGATCTAAACCCTCGTATATCATTATACGCAGACGATATACTCTTATCCTTGACCTCTCCCCTGACAACACTCCCGGTGGTATTCTCAGTAATTGATGAATACAGCCTCATGTCATACTACAAAGTCAATGAATCTAAGTCCCAAATCATTCCACTAAATATCCCTGATCAACTACTCTTATCAATAAAAAGAGACTTCCCCCTGGACTGGAGACAGGAGAGTATCCAATACCTGGGAATGGCAATCCCTCCAGATATTCATAGCCTTTACCAACTTAACTATGCTCCCTTGTAGGATATTATCAAACGGGATACCAAGGAATATAGCAAATATGAGATCTCTTGGGTAGGTCGCATCGCATTCTTTCAGATGTTAATACTGCCGAAACTCTTGTTCATTTTCAGATCTGTTCCGATTATAGTTCCTCAAAAGTTCTTTAACCGCTTAGTGACCAAGACTGTTTGGGCCTTTATGACCAAGCGTTTTTCTTCCTTTTTTCATGGTCTCGTTCCAAGAGCTATAACTTTTAAATTTTTTCGTCTATATAGCTTTATGAGGGCTTGTTTTGTACGGGACAAGTTGTAGTTTTTAATGGCGCCATTTTGGGGTACACATAACTTTCTGATTAACTTTTATTAACTCTTTCTGTGGGGGAAATGGGGAAAAATAGCAATACTGCCACTGCGTTTTTACATTATAAATTTTACGGCGTCCATTTTTCGGTACAAATAACATAATATCTTTATTCTCTGGGTCAGTACGATTACAGTGATACTAAATACTTATAATTTTTTTTACGTTTTACTACTTTTTTTTGCAATAAAACCCCTTTTATTAACCCCAAAAATTATTTTGCATTGCCACTTCACAAGACCCATAACTTTTTTTTTCTAAGGAGTTGTGTGAGGGCTTGATTTTTGAGGGTCGACTTGTATTTTTCATTGGTATCATTTTGGAGTAAATGCCGCTTTTTGATCAATTGTTATTACGTTATTTTTGGTGGAAACTAAGAATAAATTAGAAATTCTGTCTTTTTTTTAATAAAATTTTTTACGGCGTTAGGGGATAATTTATGTAATATTTATGTAGTCCGGGTCGTTATGGACGCGGCAATACCAAAAATATGGGGGATATTTCCTTTTTGCTATTTTTTTCATTGAAAAGCGTATTTTTTTATTTTATGGAATTTTTTAAATTTTATAAATGTGTCTTTTTTTTCTATTTTTTTTACTACTTAATAGTCCCACAAGGGGACTATAATATACAGTATTTTGATAGCTTTTAAAATGTAATGCATTATCTCTATAATGCATTGCATTTCAATAGCAATGCTATTCAAACATTGACCAGCAGGCTGCGCCAGAGATGCACAGCCTGCTGGAGGTAACGGAAGACAGGCTCGGGGCCCTGATCGGAAGCAAGGTAAGTTTCCTAACACATATGCACCCCGCAATCGCATTTTCAGGGTGCTGATGGGAGACAGAGGGAGTCCGCTTCCTCTGTCACCACTTTACATGCAGCGGGCGCCATTGCGCCCGGCATGTAAAGGGTTAAACAGCACAGATCGGCACTCCTGCCGGTCCGGGCTGTTAGAGCAGGGCCCCGGCTCTCATGTGAGAGCCGGGTCCGCGCTCCCCGCTGCATGGGGGAGCCGTGCAGCGCTTAGACTGGGCCGCCGTAAAAACAGCCCCTTAGTGACCGCTGTAAAAACACGTATGGGTGGTCACTAAGGGATTAAGAAAGCACAGGGACTACTTCATGATTTTATCTGGACAGGGAAAAAACCTAGAATTGCAGCCAATACACTATCCCAATGAAAATCCAAGGAGGATTAGGCCTACCTAATATACAGGACTATTTCCTGGCTACCCAAGTTCAAGCACTGAAAAACTGGTGGATGCCAGCAAATACCTCTCCATGGGTCTACATAGAATCTGTACAATCCCTGACTAAACACCTCAGAGCTCTATTGATCAATGCTATTAGCAGCTCCCCGATTACAACCCCTAAGCTTCCTACTTTATTAGAGGCAGCGGTAGCTTATTGGCATACATTCTATAGGAAATGTTCCCCTACCGCAACATCGCTGCTTAGCACCTCCCCCACTCAACTTCTAGACCTTCACCTCCAAGAAACGGAGTTGAACACATGGAGAGACAAGGGTATATATATTTATAAGTCAACTTTATATACAAACCGGATTCCAAAAAAGTTGGGACTCTATACAAATCATGAATAAAAACTGAATGCAATGATGTGGAGGTGCCAACTTCTAATATTTTATTCAGAATAGAACATAAATCACGGAACAAAAATTTTAAACTGAGAAAATGTACCATTTTAAGGGAAAAATATGTTGAATCAGAATTTCATGGTGTCAACAAATCCCCAAAAAGTTGGGACAAGGCCATTTTCACCACTGTGTAGCATCTCCCCTTCTTCTTACAACACTCAACAGACGTCTGGGGACCGAGGAGACCAGTTTCTCAAGTTTAGAAATAGGAATGCTCTCCCATTCTTGTCTAATACAGGCCTCTAACTGTTCAATCGTCTTGGGCCTTCTTTGTTGCACCTTCCTCTTTATGATGCGCCAAATGTTCTCTATAGGTGAAATATCTGGACTGCAGACTGGCCATTTCAGTACCCGGATCCTTCTCCTACGCAGCCATGATGTTGTGATTGATGCAGAATGTGGTCTGGCATTATCTTGTTGAAAAATGCAGGGTCTTCCCTGAAAGAGATGACGTCTGGATGGGAGCATATGTTGTTCTAGAACCTGAATATATTTTTCTGCATTGATGGTGCCTTTCCAGACATGCAAGCTGCCCATGCCACACCCACTCATGCAACCCCATACCATCAGAGATGCAGGCTTCTGAACTGAGCGTTGATAACAACTTGGGTTGTCCTTGTCCTCTTTGGTCCGGATGACATGGCGTCCCAGATTTCCAAAAAGAACTTCGAATCGTGACTCATCTGACCACAGAACAGTCTTCCATTTTGCCACACTCCATTTTAAATGATCCCTGGCCCAGTGAAAACGCCTGAGCTTGTGGATCTTGCTTAGAAATGGCTTCTTATTTGCACTGTAGAGTTTCAGCTGGCAACGGCGGATGGCACGGTGGATTGTGTTCACTGACAATGGTTTCTGGAAGTATTCCTGAGCCCATTCTGTGATTTCCTTTACAGTAGCATTCCTGTTTGTGGTGCAGTGTCGTTTAAGGGCCCGGAGATCACGGGCATACAGTATGGTTTTACGGCCTTGACCCTTACGCACAGAGATTGTTCCAGATTCTCTGAATCTTCGGATGATGTTATGCACAGTTGATGATAGATGCAAAGTCTTTGCAATTTTTCGCTGGGTAACACCTTTCTGATATTGCTCCACTATCTTTCTGCGCAACATTGTGGGAATTGGTGATCCTCTACCCATCTTGGCTTCTGAGAGACACTGCCACTCTGAGAAGCTCTTTTTATACCCAATCATGTTGCCAATTGACCTAATTAGTGTTAATTGGTCTTCCAGCTCTTCGTTATGCTCAAATTTACTTTTTCCAGCCTCTTATTGCTACTTGTCCCAACTTTTTGGGGATTTGTTGACACTGTGAAAATTGGAATCAACGTATTTTTCCTTTAAAATGATGCATTTACTCGGATTAAACGTTTGATCTGTCATCTACGTTCTATTACAAATAAAATATTGACATTTGCCATCTCCACATCATTGCATTTAGTTTTTATTCACAATTTGTTTAGTGTCCCAACTTTTTTGGAATCCGGTTTGTACATAATAGCCTGAAATCCTTTCTACAGCTTCAAACAGAATTTGATATCCTCAAAAGTGACTTCTTTAACCTCTTCAGGACACATGACGTACTGCCCGGCGGGCGGTGATCAGAACCCGGTGCCTGCTCAAATCATTGAGCAGGCACCTTGGCTAAATGCGCGTGAGGGGGGGGGTCCCGTGACCCCCCGTGTCGGCGATCGCCGCAAACCGCAGGTCAATTCACACCTGCGGTTTGCAGCTTTTACCTGCGGTTTGTGGCGGCTGGCGGCGGTGCCATCGGGTCCCCATGCGGCTGTAGGGGGGACCCATCAGCATGGAAGGCATCGCGCTGCCTTCCGGTGACGAGCCTGTGAGATCCAGCCCCCTGGATATCACAGGCCGGAAGCTGTATGAGTAATACTCACTGTATTACTCATACAGCCAATGCATTCCAATACAGAAGTATTGGAATGCATTGTAAAGGGATTAGACCCCCAAAAGTTCAAATCCCAAAGTGGGACAAAAAATAAAGTGAAAAAAAAAGTTGAAAAAATAAAGTTTTCCCCCCCAAAAATTTAAAGTTTCAAGTAAAAATAAACAAAAACGTCATTTTCCCCAAATAAAGTGAAAAAAAAATTGGTAAAAAATAGGGGGGGAAAAAAGTATACATATTAGGTATCGCTGCGTCCGTATCGACTGGCTCTATAAACATATCACATGACCTAACCCCTCAGATGAACACTGTAAAAAATAAAAACTGTGCTAAATAAACAATTTTTTTGTCACCTTACATCACAAAAAGTACAACAGCAAGCGATCAAAAAGGCGTTTTCCCACCAAAATAGTGCCAATCTAACCGTCACCTCATCCCGCAAAAAATGTTCCCCTACCTGAGACAATCGCCCAAAAAAAAAAAAAAACTATGGCTCAGAATATGGAGACACTAAAACATGATGTTTTTTTATTTTAAAAAAGCTGTTATTGTGTAAAACTTGCATAAATAAATAAAAAGTTAACTTATTAGGTATCGCCGAGTTCGTATCGACTGGCTCTATAAAAATATCACATGACCTAACCCCTCAGATGAACACCGTAAAAAAAAAAAAAATTCAACTGTGCTAAATAAACAATTTTTTGTCACCTTACATCACAAAAAGTGTAATAGCAAGCGATCAAAAAGTCATATGCACCCCAGAATAGTGCCAATCAAACCGTCATATCATCCCACAAAAAATAAAACCCTACCTAAGATAATTGCCCAAAAACTTAAAAAATTATGGCTCTCAGACTATGGAAACACTAAAACATGATTTTTTTGTTTCAAAAAAGAAATCATTGTGTAAAACTTACATAAATAAAAAAAAGTATACATATTAGGTATCGCCGCGTCCATGACAACCTGGTCTATAAAAATACCACATGATCTAACCTGTCAGATGAATGTTGTAAATAACAAAAAATATAAACATTTCTTGTTACCTTGCCTCACAAAAAGTGTATATAGAGCAACCAAAAATCATATGTACCCTAAATTAGTACCAACAAAACTTCCACCCTATCTATTCTACTCTAGGGGTGCATCAGGGGGGCTTCAAATGGGACATGGTGTAAAAAAAAAACAGTCCAGCAAAATCTGCCTTCCAAAAACGTATGGCATTCCTTTCCTTCTGCCCCTACCGTGTGCCCGTACAGCGGTTTACGACCACATATGGGGTGTTTCTGTAAACTACAGAATCAGAGCCATAAATATTGAGTTTTGTTTGGCTGTTAACCCTTGCTTTGTAACTGGAAAAAAATTATTAAAATGGAAAATCTGCCAAAAAGTGACATTTTGAAATTGTATCTCTATTTTCCATTAATTCTTGTGGAACACCTAAAGGGTTGACAAAGATTGTAAAATCAGTTTTGAATACCTTGAGGGGTGTAGTTTCTAGAATGGTGTCATTTTTGGGTGGTTTCTATTATGTAAGCCTCGCAAAGTGACTTCAGACCTGAACTGGTCACTAAAAATTGGGTTTTTGAAAATTTCTGAAAAAGTTCAAGATTTGCTTCTAAACTTCTAAGCCTTGTAACATCCCCAAAAAATAAAATATAATTTCCAAAATGATACAAACATGAAGTAGACATATGGGGAATGTAAAGTAATAACTATTTTTGTAGGTATTACTATGTATTATAGAAGTAGAGAAATTGAATCTTGGAAATTTGCTATTTTTAAACAAATTTTGGTAAATTTGGTATTTTTTTATAAATAATAATAATTTTTTTTTACTTCATTTTACATGTCGTGAAGTACAATATGTGACGAAAAAACAATCTCAGAATGGCCTGGATAAGTCAAAGCATTTTAAAGTTATCACCACTTAAAGTGACACTGGTCAGATTTGCAAAAAATGGCCTGGTCCTTAAGGTGAAATAAGGCTGTGTCCTAAAGGGGTTAAGTACTTACAAGTACGCCACCTTCTAAACTCTAAGTCCCCATTTCAATACAAATCTTCTAGAAGAGTGGTCCGCCCCATTTCAACCACTCACACATAAGGGTGTTAAACCCCTATACCTAGCCCTAGGTGCACAATCTACTTTTTCTAAATTCCCTCCCCTCAATGCATGGGACAAAGAACTTCAGTGTGTGAAACCGGATAGGTACTGGCAGTCGACTTTCAAATTTATTGCATCAACCTTTCGCAATACCTCCTTATTTGAAGCAGCCATCAAAACCTGCCTAAGATGGTACTTCACCCCAGATAGACTAAGCAGGATATACCCTGGAGCTACTCACCTTTGCTGGCGGGGGAAGGGGCACTTTATTACACATCCTATGGTCTTGCCCTCTTGTGGGAGGAGATCTTTAAAATAATTTCCAATTTCAGTGGCGCACCTTTTACAGGATCCCCAAGCAGGGCCTTGTTTTTTTTTTGCTGATATTAATTGCATTGCGGCAGGAACGAGAATTCCAGTAGCTTTTCTCCCCCTGATAACTAAACTCTCAATCACTAGATATTGGAAATCTGACACAATTCCAATGGTTGAGGAGATACTAGCGAGAATCCACACCACTAGCTCCTTTGAAAAAGTTTGGGCTTATAAGGAGCACAACATAGACAAATTCACGTCCCAATGGGGTCAATGGTTAATGTTCAATTCGCAGACAAACGACATCACTACGCGTCTACATCTCTAATTGTTTCTTGAGTCCTTGTTCTTATGAATGTTAATTACATTTGCCTTTATTATGTTTGCACATAGTACATTGTACGTAATTCATGCAGTGATTATAAAACTATCCGAGTCAGGAGCGGTATTGATGCTTGTATACCATTTTCTATTAGATCTACACTGTTCCTCCAATCCAAAATGTCTATGTAACTGTTTTTCCGTGTTATTATTGTGAGAGATGGATCTTATTTCTCTACATTCTGTAGTACAATAGGGGAGGGGGAAAATGGGGATTACATTACAGTTTTCAAATCTACCTATGAACTCAGTTGAAGTTGCTGAAACCACTCCTATCAGGTTAAGGAGCCAATAGTCTCTTCTTAAGGAACACCCCTTTTGTGATGTCATGTCTGCTATATATATGAATGTATTTTTAAATAAACGAGGGTCTTGCTCAGGGGGATGAGGAAGTGCTTTCCCATGAAACCACCTAGTGTGTCTGGTCTCATTAGGAAAGCTGTATGGCATGCACATACTTATACTTCTAATTGATTTGGCACCACACAAAGAAGAAGGAAAGCGCATGAATTGCGCTCACAAAATGGCGTCCCTGGGTGGGCAGACAGCTTGCGTAACTTTAGATTCAAACGCCATGAGAGCGACTTAAACGGAACCATCAGACGAGATCACATGCCGGCAAGGTAAGAAAGCTTTATTTCTTACGAATCTCCTCTAAAACTTCCACCTTTGTGGGTTCTCAAGAGTTGAATTTGATGTTATCGCGATAGAAGGGTTCAAATTACCGTATTTTTCGCCCCATAAGACGCACTCCCCCCCCCAAAAAAAATGGGGGGGGAAATGCCCCTGCGTCTTATGGGGCGAATGCTGACATTTTTACATCGCTGGCTGCAATGTATGCGAGAGCAGGGAGGGACTGGGAGGAGGAGCTGGGGGCCGGCAATTGCTCCAGTGCTGCACTATACAAATATAAAATGTCTCATTCAATTAAAAGTGATTACACATGCCCCCCCCACTCCTAATATTTGCGTAGATCCTAACAGCTTCTGTAGAATGCTGGCAGGCAGGCCGGGCGGGCGGCAGCGTAACTCCCTGATGTCACGTGCCTGCACCGCCTACTTTATGAATGAAGCAGCACATGACGTCAGTGAGTGACGCGCCGGCCGCCCAGCCTGCCTGCCTGGGTTGTACAGAAGCTGTTAGGATGTACGGTAATATTAGGAATGAGGGGGCATGTGTAATCACTTTTAATTGAATGAGACATTTTATATTTGTATACTGCAGCACTGGAGCGGCGGGGGATCTGTGGATGACAGTTTTATGGGGAACATCTGTGGATGGCACTGTTAAGGGGTGGGGGGCCTGTGGATGGCACTGTTATGGGGTGGGGGGGTCTGTGGATGGCACATATATAACAGTGCCACCCACAGATCCCCCATAACAGTGCCACCCATAGATCCCTCTGTAACAGTGCCACCCACAGATTCCCCCTGTAACAGTGCCACCCACAGATCCCCCCTGTAACAGTGCCATCCACAGATCCTCCCTGTAACAGTGCCATCCACAGATCCCCCCTGTAACAGTGCCAGCCACAGATCCCCCCTGTAACAGTGCCAGCCACAGATCCCACCTATAACAGTCTGAGCCACAGATCCCCCCATGACAGTGTCCATCACAGATCCCCCCATAACAGTGCATCATCCATAGATCCCCCCATAACAGTGCGTCATCCACAGATCCCCCAATAACAGTGCGTCATCCACAGATCCCCCATAACAGTTCCATCCCCAGATCCCCCCATAACAGTGCCATCCACAGATCCCCAGTAATAGTGCCATCCACAGACCACCATTAGTTCCAAACCCACCAAAAGCACACCTTTTGGTTAAAAATATATTTTTTCTTATTTTCCTCCCCAAAAACCTAGGTGCGTCTTATGGGCCGGTGCGTCTTATATGGCGAAAAATACGGTATAGCCGTTTGAGTATTCCTTCTTTGTGTGGCTTTTCATGTGGTAGGACATGCTGGAACTAAGCGGAAACTGGTAGATAGCTGAGTCGGATATATGTGACATAGCATTAGATCCCAGCCAAGCTCTGATAAGAGAGAGTCTTGGACCAATGCTCTGACTAGAGTGTTTGAAGACTCATGAGTAGTGACCAGGGGTCCTCGTGAGTGTGTAGGATTAACACCAATTGCATAGTAGTAATAAGCAATTGGAGGTTATTAAGTTGGTGCCCTGCACAAGAGAAATTGTGGGATCAATATTGTTTAGCTATTATTAAGTTAGTGAGTTGATGCCCTACAATGATGGGTAATTCTAATGTTACAGGATATAGTGAGGAGATGTCATAGCGGCTCAGCTAATGCACTTAAGAAAAAAATAAAATAAATTAAAAGCATTTTGTCATACTAAGTAGCAGTGATTTCCAGTATTAACCGGAAATACGTAGTATTGTGTAAAAGTTCCCCCCAGAGACTACATATCGAAACGAAAGTTTCAGTTATGAAGTTAAAATTATTCATGTGTGCAATTGATATGCAATAAACCGGTAGATTAAATGAAAGGATTGTGGATAAGTGTATTGAAGGAAAAGAGAAGTTGGTTGAAGGATAATAGGCTGGTGCAAGCTGAGTTATGGTGGAAATTGTCTATGGAAGTTACTGAGAGAAATTTAAGTAAGTTGGAGATATGATGAGCATTTCTTATTACAAGATGGAGGATTTTGAATTGAGGAACAAAAGAAAAAAAAAAAACATGTGGCATCCCTTTCCCCACCACATCTGCTGTAACATTCAAAAGTAATTATTGTTCTTGTAGTTCCACAAGAACTTTTCCTGTTTTCTCTCTGGAATGTGCTCTCAAAAAGAACCCCTCCCATTTGTATTTTGCTATTTCCTTCACATCCCCCTCCTGTGCTCAGGAATTCAACCCTCCCTCCATAGAGGGGTTGGGGGCGGGAGGGGGGCTGGTAATTGGTAATACATCTGCAGACTGTGAAGATACTAACGTGCGTTATCTATAGATCTTCCAGACAGGGCTCCAGCATTGGATTTGATCCAATGATATTTGCAAATAACCTTTCCAAATTGTATGTTTCACTAGTTAAGAAAGTGCCCGCAGTGATTGTGCCATGATGCCAATTGGAAGTGTCCAATCCTATCAATCTAAGGTTGCACTCATTTTAAGTCCTTATTCAGATATGAGTGAAAGTGTAGGGATATCTGCATCATTGTATGATGTATGACATCTACCACACCCAGTAGTAACATCAAATTTGCCATGATGAATAGAATTCCCAATTCAGAGAACTTACTTATGCTGCTTTATAGAAAATTAGTTAAAATATGGAGAGTTTTCTCATATTATTGGTGAGATTTGAAAAATGTAGTCCAATGTAGAGCTGGGGATTTAATGCATAGTGAAGATCATTGAGTCTGGGAGGAAGCATTTAGGTAATCAGTCAGTCACATTGTCTGAATATGCAACAGGACAGGACATAGAGTGTGGAGAAAGTTTTCACTAGACTCCAGGAAAGTTGGGTCGATTTGGACTACCTTAGCTATGCATGAGAAAATCCTAAGTGTTTCCTTTGTGGATGGTCTTAAGAATCATCTGGAAAGGTCTAGTGTTGGCTAGGCTTGAGTGAAGTTAACTATGTCCCTCCATTTTTTGAAGTTGAATTGAACAAAGATCTAAGGCGGGCGTGGCTGCCTATCAGTCCTCCCCACTAGAGGGGGGAAGGAAGACTTTGTATGTACTTGCCCACTTCCTCGCCCGTGGGAGGAGCTACAAATGTTCAGCCTTCAAATGCAACGCCCATAGGGAATTAACAACCCACAATAAAATGCTGGATCACTATTATCTATACAATCCTTAGGATCTAATTCCATTGCCTCATAGCAAACATGTTCCATGATCTCTCATGACTAAGGGTAATATCACATGTGTAGGAGTAGATAGTAATGCAATTCCTACTCCTCTCACCAAATAATCACAGTCTTAAAGGGGTTGTCCGGGTTCAGAGCTGAACCCGGAAATCCCTCCATTTTCACCCTGGCAGCCCCCCTGACATGAGCATCGGAGCAGTTCATGCTCCGATGCTCTCCTTTGCCCTGCGCTAAATTGCGCAGGGCAAAGGCATTTTTAGGAGTTCTGGTGACGTACCAGGGCTCTCCATGGGGCTGACAGGAACCCCGGTGACCTCACCGGCACTGATGGGCAGGATTTAGCTCTGCCCTAGCCAGTAAAACGGCAAGGTCAGAGCTAAAGCCCACCCCTCAGAGCCGGTGACGTCACCGAACACACTGCCGGGCGGAAGTTACTGCCCGGCAGTGTGTTATTGTAAACAAAAAAGCCCGTGCCCTGCGCGATTTAGCGCAGGGCACAGGAGCGCATCGGAGCATGAGATGCTCCGATGCTAGCCTCAGGGGGGCTGTCAGGGTGAAAAAAAGGGTATGTCCGGGTTCAGCTCTGAACCCGGACAACCCCTTTAAGGGTGTACAAAATTAGATCCAACTACTCTGCTGCATCTGGTGGGGGGGGGGGGGGGGGCGAGTAGTAGTAGTAGCAGGGCCTTCTGGGAGTAGTGAATAAAAATACTTTCCCACCTCTGTAAATAAAAATAAAAAGTGCTTTCTGGGAGTAGTAAATAAAAATAAAAATTCAAATTTACATGACTGTCTCCAATTAATAACCAAATTTTGGAGTTTCTGGTAGATAATTTCAGGTTCTTGAAAGATGGATAATCTCGGACAGGATATGCTGTTCCTACTTAATCTGATGTTATGAAGAAAGAACCACTCCCTGCAGCAATGTTAGTGCAGGAGACAGAGCTGAAGACACTCGCTGAGGTTTGTAAGATGGCTGAGGGTAAGACTACTAACATCCAGGTATGCCTTCGGTATCACTCATTATTATGGTCTAATCTGGTGAAGCAGAGATTTTGTTTGATCCATGGGTAAGCCCATCAATAATGAATGCTGAGTGTATGAAAGATGTTTGATGCCCTGATGCTTCCTGAGGAGGTAAAGGCTACATTATTACCTGAAGTCTACACTAAGTGGAAGTATGTGTGATACAGAATGGCTTAGGGCCAGTGGACTTCCAAAAAGTTTACCTTTTTCAGATACAGGTTACAGAGACTGAAAGGAAGCATCAGAGGATAAAAGGTAGAAGTGATGAGTGATGGAGAGTTGGTAAGAAACTCTTCCTTCAGAGGGCACTCTACTTAAAGAGGATGGATTTAGGACATGGGCAAATCAAGAGAGAGAAGGTGTGATTGGGTTCTGTGGTGAATGGATCCTGGGTTCAACAATTCTTCAACTACGTTAGTTGAAGGTGAATATATAGACCACCTAGCCAAGTCAAAGAATTAGATGATCTACTAGTTGAGGAAATAGCTAAAATGACATTGAAGGGGTAAGTTATCATTATGGGAGACTTCAATCTTCCAGATGTAAACTGGAAAACCAAAATAGCTAGTTCTGCCAGGAGTACAGATATTCTAAATTCCCTACTGGGATTATCTCTACAGCAAGTAGTGGAGGAGCCAACCCGGAAGGAGGCCATTTTAGATTTAGTATTCACAAATGGGAATTTGGTATCTGATATTACTGTAGGGGAAAGCTTGGGATTTAGTGATCACCAGTCAGTGTGGTTTACTATAAGTACAGTGACTGAGTCACACCACACAAAAACAAAAGTTTTAGATTTTAGAAAAACTGACTTTTCTAAAATTAGATTAGTGGTATACGAGTCCCTATCAGACTGGAACAGTTTCATTGAAGTCCAGGAGAAATGGGACTACTTAAAAGAGGCACTATTGAAGGCAACAGAAAATTGCATTAGGCTTGTCAGTAAAAGCAAAAAAAGGAAGAGACCACTGTGGTACTCAGCAGAAGTGGCCAAAATCATTAAAAACAAAAAGATAGCATTTAGGAATTATAAAAAAAAAAAAAAACGAGGATGACAGACAAATTTATAAGATTAGGCAGAGAGAGTCCAAACAAGTTATAAGAGCTTCTAAAGCACAGGCAGAAGAGAAATTAGCTCAGTCAGGAAAAAAAAAGGCGATAAGGCATTCTTCAGATACATAAATGAAAAAAGGAAACTAAAACAAGGAATTACCAAATTAAAAACAAAAGAAGGAAGGCATATGGAAGAAGATAAAGAACTAGCTGACTGCCTCAATGAATACTTCTGTTCAGTTTTTAGAAAGGAAAATGAAGGAGAAGGACCTCAGTTAGAAAAGAAGACTAATAAATCTTTTGATGCATGTGTCTTTACAGAGGAAGAGGTTCTAAGTCAACTGTCTAAAATTAATACAAATAAGTCACAGGGGCCTGATGGGATACACCCAAAGCTATTAAAAGAACTCAGCGGTGAACTAGCAAAACCATTAACAGATTTATTTAACCAATCACTGGCAACAGGAGTCGTCCCAGAAGATTGGAAATTAGCAAATGTTGTGCCCATTCACAAGAAAGGTAGTAGGGAGGAATCGGGCAACTATAGGCCAGTAAGCCTGACATCAATAGTGGGGAAATTAATGGAAACCATACTTAAGGAGAGGATTGTGGAACATCTAAAATCCCATGGATTGAAAGATGAAAAACAGCATGGGTTTACTTCAGGGAGATCATGTCAAACTAATCTTATTGATTTTTTTGATTGGGTGACTAAAATAATAGATGGAGGAGGTGCAGTAGACATCGCTTATCTAGACTTTAGTAAGGCTTTTGATACTGTCCCACATAGAAGGCTTATCAATAAAGTGCAGTCTTTAGGCTTGGACTCCCATATTGTTGAATGGATTAGGCAGTGGCTGAGGGACAGGCAACAGAGGGTTGTAGTCAATGGAGTATATTCAGACCAAGGTCTTGTTACCAGTGGGGTACCTCAGGGATCTGTTCTGGGACCCATATTGTTTAATATCTTTATAAGCGAAATTGCAGAATGCCTTAATGGTAAGGTGTGTCTTTTTGCTGATGACACAAAGATTTGTAACAGGGTTGATGTTCCTGGAGGGATACACCAAATGGAAAAGGATTTAGGAAAACTAGAGGAATGGTCAAAAATCTGACGACTAAAATTTAATGTTGATAAGTGCAAGATAATGCACCTGGGACGTAAAAACCCAAGAGCAGAATATAAAATCAGTGATACAGTCCTAACTTCAGTATCTGAGGAAAGGGATTTAGGGATCATTATTTCAGAAGACTTAAAGGTAGGCAGACAATGTCATAGAGCAGAAGGAAATGCTAGCAGAATGCTTGGGTGTATAGGGAGAGGAATTACCAGTAGAAAGAGGGAGGTGCTCATGCCGCTCTACAGAGCACTAGTGAGACCTCATTTGGAGTATTGTGCTCAGTACTGGAGACCATATCTCCAGAAGGATATTGATACTTTGGAGAGAGTTCAGAGAAGAGCTACTAAACTGGTACATGGATTGCAGGATAAAACTTACCAGGAAAGATTAAAGGGCCTTAACATGTATAGCTTGGAAGAAAGACGAGACAGAGGGGATATGATAGAAACTTTTAAATACATAAAGGGAATCAACAAGGTAAAAGAGGAGAGAATATTTAAAAGAAGAAAAACTGCTACAAGAGGACATAGTTTTAAATTAGAGGGGCAAAGGTTTAAAAGTAATATCAGGAAGTATTACTTTACTGAGAGAGTAGTGGATGCATGGAATAGCCTTCCTGCAGAAGTGGTAGCTGCAAATACAGTGGAGGAGTTTAAGCATGCATGGGATAGGCATAAGGCCATCCTTCATATAAGATAGGGCCAGGGGCTATCCATAGTATTTAGTATATTGGGCAGACTAGATGGGCCAAATGGTTCTTATCTGCCGACACATTCTATGTTTCTATGCTGTAATAATGATGGGAGAACTATGGGAGTTCCAGGAAGGCATATGCCAAGGTCATCTCACCCATTTCAGAGACTGCGGATTGACTACATTCAGAACAAAGGTGAAACAGTGTGAATATATCCTTGTCTGTATTGATCTCTTTCCAGGATATTCGGACATTTGGCCTGTAGCAAAGGCTACAGCTAAAAGATACTGACTCAGGTAAGGGTACCTACCCCTGGGGCTTTTCTCCATCCGGTACACATCTAACCGGAAGATATGTCTAAGTCCTTATGAAGTACTCTTTGGGGATGCCCCTGGATTAGGTCTCTATTTCCCCAATAGCTCCAGATGCAGCATAGTAGTTTTCCAAAATTTTGTTGTATGTTGCACAAATTAATTGTCTAATGTGTATTTCCAAGTTTTAGTTGTTTCCTAGAATCCAGACTGTATAGAAGCAATTCATTCTTTACAATCAGGATATTGGGTACTGGTGAAACGAGAGACGTGCGGAAAGTCCTAGAGCTTCGGTTTGAAGATCTACATCAAGTCCTGATAACCGCCGCCACTGCTGTCGAATTGCAAGGAGAAACTGATCGTATTTCAATCAAGTGCCAGGACTATAAGAGCCATAATGTTTTGTTTCATGTCGTATTGTTTGTTTCATATTGTACAAAGGAGAAATCACAGTCAAATCAAATTCCACCGGTGTTATATTATCAAGATGAGTCAGGAACAACTAAGTTGACTTTTGCAGTATAGTGGACTGTAAGACAGATGACAGATAGGACACTTGGTTTTGGTCTGATAAGTACATCTGTGTGACTGAAACTGAGCCAGTCTATGGTAATTGTGTTTAGATATGACCATACCAACTGTGGATATTGGAGAGTTACAGAATAGAGCACTAGTCTGAAGTGTTGGGAATATAAAGCAGTTGAAACTAACTCTAGAGTTAATAAAGCTGAAGGTTTGTTGCAAAGGATGACTGTCCTGAAGGGAACACCACCAAACAGTTGTAAACATAATGAGTGTAATCCTCTGTTCCTGTGCATTAGAAATCCTATGCAACAGGATTCGGGGATATATTTTTTAGGAGCGTGTGTAAGTGACAAAAGATCCCCTAGGCAAATTTAGAATGTTGATGGAAAAAACATCAAAGTTCAGTTGCATCTGTGGCTCCTACATCCTTACCTATAGTTGGCATTAAATATTTGGCCAATTTAAAAATATAAAGACAAACTGGCCTTAGAGACAGGATTTTATACAGGAAAGCCCTTTGGTGTTTTCCCTCCAGGATATTGTTCTTACATAATTCAGCTGAATGAGATGAGTAGTGGCTCTGATAGTTCCTGACAGTTGGTTTATCAACCAAAATGATCTAAACGCAGATATCTGGTGATTGTGTGGAGATTTGAAACTCCGACCCAGGATGCAGGTAGAATGAAGTGGCCAGTGTACCCTGATCAAGTACTGATGTAATTTGTTCTATTCTCACCTCCTGAGTGGGATCAAATCAGTAGGCAAAAACAATGTCCGGTCACGACTAAGGAAGTCACTCCCTACATCCTTTGACTCACGTTTATACATGGATGCCATAGGAGGATTTGAGTAATTAATTCCCATGATTGGTAGTAGCAATAAAAAAAAATTAAAATTTTTTTTTTCTTGTTGATTGGATTAACATCTCTATTGTCATCAACAGAGATTTGTGAATTATATATGTGATGCTGTTAAGGGAATGGTGGAAAAACTGAGCTCTTTTTCAGTGATGACACTACAGAACCGGCTGGTCCTTGACAGCAGAAAAAAGAGGGGTCTACAGTAACTGCTGCATCTACATTCTGGACAACACTGCCCCTGATGGAAGGATCACCAAGGATCTGAGGAAATTGATGGTTTTTATCAAATGAACTGATGGGAAAAATTCTGAAATTAATAATATCATGGCTAGAATAATATTTTGGGAACTGGTTCAGCGACTACAGTGTTTTTAGCATTTGGTTTTAACAGGCTGTTATATAGTTCTCTATTTTAGGAAAATTGATATATTTTTTTAAATGTTTAATACATCCATGCCCACACTATATATATGTGCTGTGCCTCTGTCAAAGACAAAGATGATTCCATCCTTAAGTAAATAAAACCTTGTTGATGGTTGCGAGGTAAATAGGACAAGGTGAAGGCAAACCCGAAAGGGAATTGAGGGGACCTGGTGAAGCAATAAGGAAAGTCCAGCTCTTCGCTGTTTAGGGCGTCGGGAGAGAGCTCTTTGTTCTTATTTCTTTGACCTGCTCACTGAGATGGCCGCACATGCTCTGTTTCATCCTTTAACTCCTGAGCTGTGATAGGTAGAGCTGAGACACGCCCCTTAGCTGTGATAGGGAGAGCTGAGGCACGCCCCCTTAGCTGCAGTAGAAAAGACACTCCCCTTGAGCTATCAGCTTGATATAAATCTAGCAGAGCAATGAATGGGGAGATCTCTGGATCCATGTGAGGTACAGGGCTGGTTCTAGCTTTGTTAGAAAGAGATTGTCCTGCCCTATATGATGTCTGATTTTCATTTTTTACTTTAATCATGGGATAACCCTTTTAACCCTTGCAAAAATGTATGCATTTTTTCTGGTCAGACTTCCAGGTTGCAGTCCCAGAATAGTTAGTAATTGGTGGCAGGAGAACAGATGAAGCAGTAATGTAGTCAAGGATTGTTATCAGGAGAGTGATCAGGACTCGTTAGGCTAGAAGATGAGATGGGAGCATAGTCAGGAGTAGAGCCAAAGGTTAGTGCCAGGGTTGGAACATATACTAAGTGAACAATCATAAGGGTGAGGCATGGTCAAAGTCAGGGTCAACCAGGAGTCAAGATTAGGATCAGTAACACAAGAATGAGAGCACGACTAGGGCGAGCCTCAATTTGCAGGGAAGGAATAGCAGGCTGATTCTCCTGCCGTCATCATTGGGCATCAATTACCCCATTAACCAATGGGCTTTTGACTGTAGTGAGGAGAAGAACATGCAAATGAACAAAGATGAAGGAAGGCCATACAGCTCACCACTAAACCATTGTGCAAGGTCCAAATCCTGGGAAAATGTGACGGTGCACGAAGAAGCTGCTCCAGAAACGGTCCAATACTGATAAGAGAAATCCAGCACTGCGTCTCAATAAACGGTTCTTTATTGGTCACTTCCATAAAGTGCAAATTCACAAATGCTACAAGTTTCAGATGAACGTCTAATTGTCTGAAAGGTGTAGCATGTGAATTTGCACTTTATGGATCTTTTTAAGGAGTGACCAGTGAAGAATCCTTTTCTCCAGACGCAGTGCTCGATTTCTCTCATCAGTGAGGAGAAGAGCTAGAGTTGAATCATGAAGGATGTGAACGATGATGGGACCAGAGGTGTAGGTATGTCGAGCCAGGTGAAAGAAGTAACACCCTTTTCTATTCAAAAAATGGTGACCATACACATTACAGCAAAGTTGACTAAACTTGCCAGTGTTTAATGCTGACTCCACCCCTGAAGGAATTCATCTATGGGTGTTATGACCATTTGGACCCTACTGGCGTTCCATAGAATTTAACACTGGGCAATGAAAAATTACATTTTTTTACGATAACATATTGTTTTAGCCCCAAATGTTTCATTTTCATAAGGGGTGAGCAGACAAAAACCACCCACATCTCTCTAAAGTAAAGAAGGACCTCATCTGGTTGTAAACCTCTGAATGTGCACACGGCAGAAGGAAGAAGCACAATTTAGCTTTCGGAGAGCAGATTTGCTGGATGATTTTTGGGAGCCTCATCCTATTTGCAGAGCCCTGAGGTACCTCTACAGTGGAACCCCCCCCCCCCCCCAAAAGTGATCTAATTTTGAAAACCATACTCCTCAAGTAATTCACCTAAGAGTGAAATGAGCATTTTGGCTCCACACGTTTTCCAGAACAGATGGTGCAAATTTAAAATTGCAATTATTCCACAGACACTACATCTCAGTGGCAAATAAAGCCCTATAAATCTTCTGTAGTATTTCCTGATTTTAGACACACCCTACATCTGGTCCTAATCGTTTGCCCTCATACCATAGCAGCCCAAACCAACCCATAGCACAAAACCGCTATCCCTCACATTGACAATTGGTCACCGTTTCCACATCTTGGCGCGCTTTCCCTGCACGCTGTCCAAGTCGTGTAGTGCGTGTAGCATCTCTGCTCACTCGTCCTCCGGCCCGGCACTACAGGTAACATCGATACTTCTCTTCACCGTCACAGACATGTATACATCGTTTATTAATTTATTAATCTATTTCAGGGATGGCCAACCGGCGGCTCTCCAGCTGATGTAAAACTACAACTCCCACCATGCCCTGCTGTAGGCTGAAAGCTGTAGACAGTCTGGGCATGCTGGGAGTTGTAGTTTTTGCAACAGCTGAAGAGCCTCAGGTTGGCCATCCCTGATCTATTTATATAATCACTGCAGACATTACACCAAGCCATATAGACAAAAGCACAGCTATCATTGTCACTTCAATATCCTCCTTGAAACATTGTTGCAACAAACCATAATACAACACCTCTCATTATATATATATATATACACACACACACAATATATCTAAAAATGACTGATACATTGAATACTTCACTACCCCATTGATGGTTCCTTCTAATATATATAATAATCAGATATTGGAATCAATTGAGCATATATTATATTACCTTTTTGCAATGAAATGATATACAATCATTAACTAATACTAACCATACCACCCAAACATCTCTTATATTCTAATATAATTTTTTTTTTTCCACTCCCTATTTATTTTCCACTAAAACCAATATAATAATTATCATCTAGAGGTTTTATATCTAGTTTATCTTTTATGTTTTTTACTTCAATTGTTTATGTAAAATACATTCCCGCCTATCACTATATAATTTTATTTCTCCTTTTACTTCATTGTGTGCTACATATGTTACTTCATTGTATATGTGCTTTTTTAGGCTTGAAAAAGGAGTTCTGTCGCTCCAAAGCGCGTTGTCACCTCTCAGAAATAAAAAGTGTCAGTGTCATGTGGGCTGCTTCCCGCCTACATCTCTCCTGTTACTATTGCCTGGAAATATAACAGGGCTCAGGAGTGAAAGACCACCATGCACATCTGAGCACGGGCCGACAAGTCCAGAGGTTCTGAGCTGAAATAAAAAAGAAACCCCACCCCTCACAAAATTAATCAAGAGAAATAATCAGAATTTTCAGCTCACAGGGGTTTCATAAATTTATTTTCCAGAAATTCACAGCAGATGGTACAAGATGAAAAGTGGTGTTTTTTCACAGATAATTTCACTGTCCAATATGACAAACAACTTAAAAATTGTCAAGCAGGTTCTCCGGTATACAGAAAGGTCACACTCGTCGACATAAACTGCTCTGTTGGCACACAGCAGGGTTCAGAAAGGGAAGGAGCGCTATTTGGAACTAGATTTTGCCAGATTGGTCTTTAGATGCTATTTTATCTTCGCAGAACCCCTAAGATGGCAGTAAAGTGAACCCCCTCATCCCCAAAAGTTACCCCATTTTGGAAACGGCACCCTTATGGCATCACCGGCTAGGGATAAAACATGAAGTAATAGTTTTGTTTGGGGAGTTTCCTGGAATTTCATTTTAAACTGTGCGGATTACATACAGTCGTGGCCAAAAGTTTTGAGAATTAGATAAATATTGGAAATTGGAAAAGTTGCTGCTTAAGTTTTTATAATAGCAATTTGCATATACTCCAGAATGTTATGAAGAGTGATCAGATGAATTGCATAGTCCTTCTTTGCCAGGAAAATTAACTTAATCCCAAAAAAAACTTTCCACTGCATTTCATTGCTGTCATTAAAGGACCTGCTGAGATCATTTCAGTAATCGTCTTGTTAACTCAGGTGAGAATGTTGAAGAGCACAAGGCTGGAGATCATTATGTCAGGCTGATTGGGTTAAAATGGCAGACTTGACATGTTAAAAGGAGGGTGATGCTTGAAATCATTGTTCTTCCATTGTTAACCATGGTGACCTGCAAAGAAACGCGTGCAGCCATTATTGCGTTGCATAAAAATGGCTTCACAGGCAAGGATATTGTGGCTACTAAGATTGCACCTCAATCAACAATTTATAGGATCATCAAGAACTTCAAGGAAAGAGGTTCAATTCTTGTTAAGAAAGCTTCAGGGAGTCCAAGAAAGTCCAGCAAGCGCCAGGATCGTCTCCTAAAGAGGATTCAGCTGCGGGATTGGAGTGTCACCTGTGCAGAGCTTGCTCAGGAATGGCAGCATGAAGGTGTGAGCGCATCTGCACGCACAGTGAGGCGACGACTTTTGGAAGATGGCCTGGTGTCAAGAAGGCCAGCAAAGAAGCCACTTCTCTCCAAAAAAAACATCAGGGACAGAATGATCTTCTGCAGAAAGTATGCTGAATGGACTGCTGAGGACTGGGGCAAAGTCATATTCTCTGATGAAGCCTCTTTCCGATTGTTTGGGGCATCTGGAAAAAGGCTTGTCCGGAGAAGAAAAGGTGAGTGCTACCATCAGTCCTGTGTCATGCCAACAGTAAAGCATCCTGAGACCATTCATGTGTGGGGTTGCTTCTCATCCAAGGGAGTGGGCTCACTCACAATTTTGCCCAAAAACACAGCCATGAATAAAGAATGGTACCAAAACACCCTCCAACAGCAACTTCTTCCGACAATCCAACAACAGTTTGGTGAAGAACAATGCATTTTCCAGCACGATGGAGCACCGTGCCATAAGGCAAAAGTGATAACTAAGTGGCTCGGTGACCAAAACGTTGACATTTTGGGTCCATGGGCTGGAAACTCCCCAGATCTTAATACCATTGAGAACTTGTGGTCAATCCTCAAGAGGCGGGTGGACAAACAAAAACCCACTAATTCTGACAAACTCGAAGAAGTGATTATGAAAGAATGGGTTGCTATCAGTCAGGAATTGGCCCAGAAGTTGATTGAGAGCATGCCCAGTCGAATTGCAGAGGTCCTGAAAAAGAAGGGCCAACACTGCAAATACTGACTTTTTGCATAAATGTCATGTAATTGTTGATAAAAGCCTTTGAAACGTATGAAGTGCGTGTAATTATATTTCACTACATCACAGAAACAACTGAAACAAAGATCTAAAAGCAGTTTAGCAGCAAACTTTGTGAAAACTAATATTTGTGTCATTCTCAAAACTTTTGGCCACGACTGTAAGGGTATAATAAGGTGGTATAATAACAGGGTAAATGATAAAATTGATAACCCATGGATTTGTGGTACACTTTAAAGCAGGGGTGCACAAACTTTTCTTGTCCACCTAAACCAAATCCAAGGACGGGAATAAAAACCCAAAACAGTCTGGTCACCAAGGGGTGGCAATCACGAATGTCGGAATCCCTTTAGAGGCATTCCGTCATAATAGAAGTCTATGGGCTGTATAACAGCTCTGTCCTGTTTTTGTTATGCAGGAGAGGACTCCCCTGCATACCGGAAACGGGACGGATCTGTTTTGCAGCCCATAGACTTCTATTATGACGGAATGAATAACGGAATGCCTCTAAAGGCATTCTGTTATGCATTCCATCATAAAATTGCGTTATGGTTCGTGGTAACGGAATCCATAATGCAATTCACCTTTTAGAAGAATTATATGGAAAGTGGTCAAAAATAAAACTTAACGTTTAATAAAGATATTTAGAATAAATGGGTCCCAAGATAAGAGATGAACAATTTATATAAATATACACACGCGGAGCACCACGGCGGTTTACCAGACAGATGTAGATGGTGCCAAAACCAAAAAAGCAATAATGTAAAGTGCTCGGCGGCACCAGGAAAAAAACGGTTGGTCCTACCGCACAGATGGGGTACTCCAGAAACAGCAATTGATCGGCCGGTGTTGATAGATATTCACACCGTTGTAGACGGTAATCACGTAGCACAGGGAGGTTTGTAGAACTGGCTGGCCCTAGAATAGCCCTGGAGCCCTACACTCGCCTATGTGACCGGATGACGGAGACCCGCCACCAGTCACCTACAGGAACCTCACCCTGGAATTAATGCGCCCTTTTACCACCAAAGTGTGAACGAATTTCAAAATATGAAATTTGCTCATCTCTAATCATAGGCACTTACCACATCCCAAAACACTTGTACTATTAAAATACAAACATATTTATCCAATGTGCTATGCGGTCAATAGACCAAAAAATCCCTTTAGGGGTCTCTAACTGATACTAAAATATACCTTTATTTAAACAATATTAAAATCTTAATTCAATAAGGGAACACCTAATGCTAAAATTTTCAGAGTACAGTGAGGTATCATATATATTAAACTCTCATATATATTAAACTTTCAACTGCTCATTGTTGCTGCCGGCAACTCAGGGATTTTATCCCAATCCGCATTTATTTTTATATGCACCTATTGTGGTGCATTAACTATGAAAGTGCTGGGAGCAAGGGAACCATTGTGTCACGACCATGGTCATGGTCGTGACTCCTTGGGAGCCGCATGCATTTGCCCGCGGTCTGTGTATTGTTGTCAACCATAGGTGAGGGCTAGTATCTTGCCTCATGTGTGGTTGCCGCTGGCAACTTGTGGTTGTTGGGCAGTGGAGCATCCTGAGCTGGTTGCTGGGCGGCTCGCTGTCCATGCATGCGGTTGTCTTTGGCAACGTGTAGTTTTGTGTATGCACTTTGTCTGTTTGTTGTGCACGAGGTTATTTATATGTGCACGTCCCCTTTAAGTGGCTGTCTTCCCTTCCCTGGTGTGAGAAGGGTTAAATCCCTTCCTAGTATGTGAGCACTGGGTGTGTCTGTGTGGGTGTGGCTACTTGGGCCTATATAGCCTCTGCTGAGAGCAGTAGTCAGAGGGGTATTTCAGCCATGGTCTGCTGGAGTCAGCCTCCTACTTTTATACCACCTGCCAGTGAGGGCCACCCTTGTGGTCATACTGTTACAGCTGAGGATGGGGAAAACCCTCAGCCGTGCGATGTCAGGAGATGGAAGGTCGCTGCTTGGCCAGGAGCACAGAATTAGGGAGCAGGTCACCTCCTATCGCATCCCTAGTCTTACCCTGCTCCTAGATTTAGGGACCTGCGGAGGGTTACTAGGGATCCGAGGTTCCGGAGCATGAGCCCTCCTACCTTCAAGGTCGGCTCATGCAGCTAGGAGCAGGGCCGGTACAAGGCAGGGGCCGAAGGAGCGGGTGCCCTGGGCGCTACCATTTGCGGACAGGAGGGGGGCGCAGGTGAAGTGCCAGCCACGGCCCCCCCTACATCATGCTGTGCCCCCCCAACTAAAATGACCCCCCCCCCCAAGTGAGCAGCCGCCGCCGGGCACAGGGAGATGAGCGCTTCCATTGCGCTCATCTCCATTGTAAACTGTCTGTGCCAGCGGAGGTGCAGGGGAGGGAGAGGCGTGTCCCTTCCCTTTCCTCTGATAGGCTGCAGGCAGGCACCGAAGTGGAGGAGAGGCCCCGCCCCCTAATTACTCCTGTTTACCTTTCTAAAGCTAAAGGACCTTTGATGATGTCATCACAGGTCCTGTAAGGGAACTGCACAGTGTAAAGTGTAGTTCCCAGGTTAGAACAGTGCATCTGCCAGGACCTGTGATGACATCATCTTCAACATCACAGGTCCTGCAGAATCTAGCAAAGGAACTGCACCAAAAATGGTGTAGTTCCTAGGTTTCAAAGGTACATCTGCCAGGACCTGTGATGACATCATCACAGGTCCTTCAACCCCTAACAGCAAGTATTAAAAGTTCACAAGCAGCTCTGTATTGATCCATACAGACTGGAATGGAGAGGTAAGAGGAGGTCCTCCACTTTTCATCATTTACCCCCCCCCCCTCCATGCCCTGTTTTTACTCATTGCTCACTCATGTATACTACTTCAGACAGTTACCACTACCTCATGTACCTCACAGTGACTATAATGCATAACTGACCACATATTTCTATAAACACTGCATCTACAGTATTATACCTTCTATGTGTCACATCAATACACTGCTCTGTATATATATATATATATATACACACACATACATGCACACACACTGCATATATTACACAGTATTATACATGCAATATGTACAGATATATAGTATATACCGCAGTGCACTGATATGTGAGGTATGAGGTATAATAGATGCTGTGTGTACAGATATCAGTCCACTTCTGTATATACTATATATGTGAGGTACGAGGTATAATAGATGCAGTGTGTACAGATATATAGTATATACAGCAGTGTACTGATATGTGAGGTACGAGGTGTCAATACACTGCTGTATTTACTATATACCTGTACACACTGCATCTATTATACCTCGTACCTCACATATTACACTACTGTATATACTGTATACACTGCATATATTATACCCCGTACCTCACATATCAGTACACTGCTGTATATACTATATACCTGTACACACTGCATCTATTATACCCTGTACCTCACATATCAGAACACTAGCGAATATACTATATACCTGTACACACTGCATCTATTATACCGTGTACCTCACATAACTGTACACTGCTGTATATAATATACATCTGCATCTATTATACCTCTTTTGTGTGCCAGGGCTGTTTTGTAATCCCATTCCGGCCCTGATGGCATAAATTATAAAACGCAGCAGCAAGACTAGTTCATGGAACAAAGGGAGGGGCTATAAAAGGGGAATGGGGGCCCAATTTAGATTCCTGCTATGGGGCCCAGTGATTTTTATGTACGCCCCTGGCTGCAGGCACTAGGCCGGCAGCCTATCAGAGGCCGGCGCAATGACGTCATCGTGCCGCCTGAGCCTTACATTACAGCGTGGGACACAGGAAGAGGCTGCATCGCATCGCTGACACTTAGGTAAGTATAAGTGTTTTTTTTTTGTTTTTTTTTACAATAGTGTTACTGGCACATTGGGGGGGCTTATTACAAAACTGGCACATGATGATGGGGGGGACTTTATACTGGCACATGATGATGGGGGGGAACTTTATAGTGTCTGTGACTTTCAAAGTCCCACAGTCCTTTGTTCTATTGGTTTAAGTATATTCTTGTTTTGAAACAACATTGATTCTTTCTTAAAAACGGGGGGGGGGGGGGGGGGGGGGGGCGCAGTTTGCCATCTTCGCCCTGGGCACCAAATGGCCTTGTCCCAGCCCTGGCTAGGAGTCAGGGTCAGATTAGGGATGCGATAGGAGGTGACCTGCTCCCTAATTCTGTGCTCCTGGCCAAGCAGCGACCTACCATCTCCTGACATCGCACGGCTGAGGGTTTTCCCCATCCTCAGCCGTGACACATTGTGTATATTGGTGTATCACTTGTTTATGACAGAGAATGGTGTAGCTGTCACCATCTTCACACTGCGGTGGAGTGTTGGCAGGGTGTGAGTTTGTAATTTTTATTTATAGTAAAATGAAACCCTCACCACAACATGCTGCTAGTGCGTGGCTGCAGGTCTAAGTACCCCACTTCCCCTGACGAAGCCACGCTAGTGGCGAAACATGTCGGGAAGGGTGCTATAGTTTAGCTCCAAGTTTTAGACAGATTACAGTGAAAAGGTACAAAGGAGCAGCTGTAAATCAGTTAAGAACAGGTTAACGGCAGAGTATTAGCAGTAAATCAAGTCAAGATTTAGCTGAATAGGAATGTTTGGCAGAGGAAAGAGCTAACAGAATTTAGCAGAGATCATTTAACCCAGCCACACTGCTGCAAATTAAGTGTCAGCATATATAGTACTAGCAACACGAGGGGCATTATAAAAGGATCGCTATTTGTTGCAAAATATTGGAACAACCTCTAAATTGTGGCACGCTAGACGCAGTGAGCGCCTTGGACAGCTGAGACGTGTGGTTGCTGCGACCCAGCAGCATGTTGTGGTGAGGGTTTAAACTCACACCCTGCCAACACTCCACCGCAGTGTGAAGATGGTGACAGCTACACCATTCTCTGTCATAAACAAGTGATACACCAATACACACAATGGTTCCCTTGCTCCCAGCACTTTCATAGTTAATGCACCACGATAGGTGCATATAAAAATAAATGCGGATTGGGATAAAATCCCTGAGTTGCCGGCAGCAACGATGAGCAGTTGAAAGTTTAATATATATGAGAGTTTAATATATATGATACCTCACTGTACTCTGAAAATTTTAACATTAGGTGTTCCCTTATTGAATTAAGATTTTAATATTATTTAAATAAAGGTATATTTTAGTATCAGTTAGAGACCCCTAAAGGGATTTTTTTTGTCTATTGACCGCATAGCACATTGATTATTATATCCCGAGGGTCCCTATAAGGGCTTTAGATTTGATTCAACATATTTATCCGGTACGGAAAATGTTGTAACTTTGTTTTTTCATCTCTCCACCTCCAAAAAAAAAAATTGATCAAAAGTGAAAATTTTATAAAAAGTGATAAAAAAAAACCACACACTCCAAACTGGTATCACTAAAACTACAGATAGCTATGTAGACGTAACTATCAAAAAGTTTTGGCAGAACATGGCGATGCAAAGAAAACATTATTATTATTTTTTTTTAAGAATTAAAACACAAGGAAAGCTATATAAATGTGGTATCATTGTAATTGTAAAGACCCGAAGAAAGAAAGGCGCAGGTCAGGTTTACTGTACAGTGAACGCCGTAAAAGCAAAACCCATAAAACTGTGTCGGAATTACATATTTTTGTTTCAATTCTATCTATCCCATTTTGATTTTTTTTCCCCAGCTTATGTAATATTAAATGGTGGCATTAGAAAGTACAACCTGTCCGCAAACATGGCGATGCCAACGAAAAATAAAAATGTTAGGGATCTGGGAAATTGAAAACGGAAAATGGCCCGGTAGTGAAGCGGTTAAAGACTCCATACAGGTCTCAGTCAGAGTATGGCCCGGTAGTGAAGCGGTTAAAGACTCCATACAGGTCTCAGTCAGAGTATGGCCCGGTAGTGAAGCGGTTAAAGACTCCACACAGGTCTCAGTCAGAGTATGGCCCGGTAGTGAAGGTCTCAGTCAGAGTATGGCCCGGTAGTGAAGCGGTTAAAGACTCCACACAGGTCTCAGTCAGAGTATGGCCCGGTAGTGAAGGTCTCAGTGAGAGTATGGCCCGGTAGTGAAGCGGTTAAAGACTCCACACAGGTCTCAGTCAGAGTATGGTCCGGTAGTGAAGGTCTCAGTCACAGTATGGCCCGGTCTCCGTGCTCCCTACTCCTCTCCTCCTGTGCCCGCTCCGCCATCACCTCTTCCAGACCCAGACAGAGGGCGGAACCACAGTGCGGGGCACACAGGGGAACGCATTCCCGGTGCAGCCCTCCTGCCATCAGTCACCACAAACAGAGAGGAGCATTGTGGGAGCCGACAGCAGCTTTCGGCGGGTTCTGTTAAAATGGCGCCTCTGCAGTGACCGTTAACGGACGAGCTGAGTGGAAATAGCAACAGCAGGACTGGATAGGAGGCCGGCAGCATGGCGACACCGGACCAGAAGTCTCCGAACGTTCTGCTGCAGAACCTGTGCTGCCGGATACTCGGCAAGGGGGAAGGTAATGCGGGCCGCACCAGCTTCACTCTGCGCTCCCTGATAGCTGTCAGTCAGTAAGGAGGGCACAGTGACTGAGCTGTCAGTCAGTAAGGAGGGCACAGTGACTGAGCTGTCAGTCAGTAAGGAGGGCACAGTGACTGAGCTGTCAGTAAGGAGGGCACAGTGACTGAGCTGTCAGTAAGGAGGGCACAGTGACTGAGCTGTCAGTATGGAGGGCACAGTGACTGAGCTGTCAGTAAGGAGGGCACAGTGACTGAGCTGTCAGTAAGGAGGGCACAGTGACTGAGCTGTCAGTAAGGAGGGCACAGTGACTGAGCTGTCAGTAAGGAGGGCACAGTGACTGAGCTGTCAGTAAGGAGGGCACAGTGACTGAGCAGTCAGTAAGGAGGGCACAGTGACTGAGCTGTCAGTAAGGAGGGCACAGTGACTGAGCTGTCAGTAAGGAGGGCACAGTGACTGAGCTGTCAGTAAGGAGGGCACAGTGACTGAGCTGTCAGTAAGGAGGGCACAGTGACTGAGCTGTCAGTAAGGAGGGCACAGTGACTGAGCTGTCAGTAAGGAGGGCACAGTGACTGAGCTGTCAGTCAGTAAGGAGGGCACAGTGACTGAGCTGTCAGTCAGTAAGGAGGGCACAGTGACTGAGCTGTCAGTCAGTTAAGGAGGGCACAGTGATAGCTGTCAGTCAGTTAAGGAGGGCACAGTCACTGAGCTGTCAGTCAGTAAGGAGGGCACAGTGACTGAGCTGTCAGTAAGGAGGGCACAGTGACTGAGCTGTCAGTAAGGAGGGCACAGTGACTGAGCTGTCAGTCAGTAAGGAGGGCACAGTGACTGAGCTGTCAGCTGTCAGTCAGTAAGGAGTCTTGGTACCACGGGCGAATCTAAGTCCCCCTCGGTCACGAGGGGAATATAGAGACAAAAAGAGAGAGGGGTGGGGGGCGCACAATAGGGTAGTACGTTCAACACAAACTAAATTGTTTGACAAATAGAGGTGCTCACCTTTAGGGGTTGTGCAAGTATAGACACAACTCTATTGTAGATATGTAGGTAGTTTATAGACCTTTAGGATCCGTGAGTGCAGCCGCAGAAGGAATGTCTTTGGGATCGGATGCCCAATCCGCCAAAGGATGCTTGCAGTAGAAGAAAATTCTGATCAGGCGCAAAAACACTGGTTCCAATAAGTCTCTGTTGGTGAATCTTCTTTATTTACATAATAAGTAATTATGCATAGAACAACGCGTTTCGGGGCTCAAACTGTCCCCTTCATCAGGTTAGCATATGGTCACAATATCTAGTGGTAGTTATGGGTTTATATAAACAGAAAAAACCGCCAAAAAACGGGTTACCTGGGAGCTGCCCACAGCTGGGAGGGGCTAGCCCCAGGTGTACAATCAAATATTCCATCAGCATATCAAAATATCAAATAAACAGTAAATATATCCTTAGCTAATGCGAATAGCCGATTGGTGAAATGATACTAGTATTATGAGTAATTTTGAGAGACTAAATGCATAAATACATAAGATCTGGCCAGCAGACTGGAGTCACATGACCGCTACACTGCGATCATGTGATGTGGGCAGGCCGGCTGCTATGTGCGGTGAGCGTCCGGCGTGTGCGCTCAATACCTCTGTGTTACTGATGTGAGCCGCCCGGTCATGTGATCGCTGGACTTGCGGTCACATGGCTGGTTTCCATGGCAGCAAAGACGCTGGTGAGCGCTTCAACATAGCGCAGTGCCCGGGAGACCATCGGACACAGCGCAATAGGGTCATGAGGGATCCATATATAAAAAGATTGATGGCTACATTATATCTAGAAGTATGCTATCACATGGATAAAAGTGCATATGGTGCGATCAGTCTGGCACTGATTAAGACAGTTAATTCAATAAATAAATAAACTAATAGAAAATATATATAAAGATATGAAATATAAATAAATAAATAAATAAACATATGCAGCTAGATTGCTTCTGGAAATATATGTACCATGTCATACACATAGTACACACCCCTTCCTGCGTCTGATGAATAAAACATCTTGTGTATATATGATCACATACAAATACATACAGAGTATACATGTAAAACAATATCTATATATAAAAATATATATTTAAAAATATATATTTAAAAAAGACCTATATCCATATATGTGTCCATAAAAAGTGGTAATATTGCAATAGATATGGGGTTAAAATATCAGCGATAGGTAAAAATAATTCCGTAAAACATGGGGGGGGGGGGAGGTATACATAAATATTAATTGCTATTACACCTAAGCTTTTATAAATTGATCTCAAATGCTTCGTTAAGGCCATAGGGACTCAAACTATTCAATTTAAAAATCCAGTACATTTCCCTGCGTCTAATGTACTGAGTGTCTTTATATAGGTGACTTGGAATTTGTTCGATAGGGGTTACCTCAAAACCGGTTGAACTACCCTCATGGTGTTCTGCCGCGTGTCTTGATACACTGTGTTTCCAGTATTTTTTCTTGATATTAGATCTGTGTTTATTTAATCTGTTACGCAGTGTTTGAATCGTGCGCCCCACATACTGCAGGCGGCATGGGCATTCCAAAAGATATATTACGTGGTTAGATTCACAATTCAGATTACTCATGATGGGGAATGACTCCCCACTATCTCGGCTATAAAAAGTGGATTTTTGGCATATGCTGGAACAGCATAGACATCTTTTATGTCCACATCTAGAACTGCCTTTCGGGACAGTGGTGTCATAATTTTCAGTATGATATATAACTGGATTGAGTTTACTGGGGGCAAGAATATTTTTGAGGGTGCGGGCTCTCTTATACGTGAGTTTCGGAAGCTCAGGAATAATTTGATTTAAAACGGGATCCCTTTTCAAAATATGCCAGTGTTTTTCCAGAACGGCTTTTATTGACAGATGGTTTTGGTTGTAAGTGGTAATGAAATTACAACTATATCTCTCAATACTATTATCTTTCTTCTGTTTGGGGGCTGGAATCAGACATTCGTCTTGAGTCAATCCCGCGGCCTTAGCTCTTGCTCCAACAATGATATTGGTTGGATAGCCTTTTTGGCTAAACTTGGAGGCCAGGGCATCACATTGTTTGTTGAAATCATCTCCGCGAGTACAATTTCGTCTTAGTCGTTTAAATTGACTGAAGGGGATGTTCATCTTCCATTTTCTATAGTGTGTGCTCTTGAAGTCTAGATAGCTGTTACTATCAACTTTTTTAAAAAAGGTCCGCGTATTTATTCTGCTGTCCTGGATGAAAATTTCTAGATCCAGAAACTCAATCTTTTTATTATCGTATGTGCCAGTGAAGGAGATTCCCCAATTATTGGTATTAAGATGTGAAATAAAACTGTCGATAGATGCTGGGTCCCCATTCCAAATGAAAATCAGGTCGTCAATATATCTACGGAAAAACACGATGTTGTTGTTGGCCCAGAAGCTTGAGTGATATATGAACCTCTCCTCGAACTCCCCCATAAATAGATTCGCAAAACTGGGCGCAAAACGTGTCCCCATTGCGGTCCCACGTATTTGTTTGTATATATCGTTTTGGAATGTGAATACGTTGTGCGTGAGTATAAATTCAATACCCCTCATGATAAACGCTTTTTGTGTAGTCGGCATTTCTAGATCTTTATCTAAAAAACTTGATGTGCACTTCATGCCCAAAGTGTGAGAAATGTTCGAGTATAATGCCGAAACGTCCAGGGTCACCCAGTGGTAGCCATCCAACCACTTGATCTCTTTAAGCAGAGTAATCAGGGAAGCAGAATCTTTCAGATGGGATTTCAGATTGAGAACATGTTTTTGTAAGTAAATGTCGATATAGTGTGACAAATTCCGAGTGAGGGAGGAGACTCCCGATATTATAGGTCTACCCGGCGGGTTCTGGATATCCTTGTGGATCTTAGGGAGGTGGTAAAATATTGCTGGTGCAGACTCTTTCACCATAATATACTCCCTTTCCTTCTTATTTAGGCAGAGATCTGCGGATTTGATTAATATCTCAAATTCTTCTTTGTCTCTTTCAGACGGATCACAATTCAGGGGTATATAGTATTTTTCATTAGATAAGATATTCAGAGCTTCTCTCACATAGTCTTCACGATTCTGGATGACAATGCCCCCCCCTTTATCAGCGTTTCTGATAACTAGATTTGTATCTGATTGTAACTTCTTAAGGGCTATTTTCTCTGATGGTTTCATGTTTTGCTTCATTTCTGATCTACGGTTGATGTCCCTAAAATCATTAGAAACCACAGAATAAAAGGTATCTAGGAAATTCCCTTTGTGATGGATGGGATAGAACGTGGATGGTGGTTTTAGACCAGAGGGTATGGTCAGAACCTGAGTCATGTCGAGTGATGTGGTGTTTGGCTCTGGTGTTGGCCCAGTATTAGAATTTTCTTTAATTTTAAAGTGTCTTTTTAGGGTGAGTTTCTTTATATACTTGTTCAGATCGAGGAAGAGATCAAATTCTTTGATCTTACTGGTGGGACAAAAAG
Source organism: Bufo bufo (assembly GCF_905171765.1). Classification (NCBI taxonomy): domain Eukaryota; kingdom Metazoa; phylum Chordata; class Amphibia; order Anura; family Bufonidae; genus Bufo; species Bufo bufo. The sequence continues at coordinate 462,184,869 of NC_053391.1, forward strand.
AGAGTCCTTTGGATAACACTGCAACCTCATTTGATGTCAAAACATGACTAGACAGGTTAAAAATACCATGGGAGAGGGGAGATGTGTCTGATTTGGGGGTTAGTATTGACTTCGAGGGGTGGGAATTTTCCTTTTTGCTTTTACCTGCTCTACAGCCTCTCCTTGTTTTTTTCTTTTTACAGATTTGTGGCCTAGTGGGTGAAAAAAATTGGCTATATTGCTGGTTTTCGGACTTTTTGGAATGGAATAAACGGCTGGGGGGTGGATAAGGGGAGGGAGGTCTAAAAAAGATACCATGGATGTGAAAGGACCAACTGTGAATGGTTCTATAACCGGTAAACCATTAGGATTATCAGAGTCGATATTGCCGGGACTGATAGAATGTGTACTGACAGGTGAATTGCTGTCAGTTTGCAATACGCCCAATTTAGGGGTTGATGGTGGGGAAGTGCTCACATGGATAGTAAGGAGAGAGTCAATCTCCAAGTCAGAACAGACTGAAGGAGTAGGGGAGCTAGATGAAACTGAGGGATGTGGTTCAGGATGGATAGAAAATTCAGTAGGCGGCAAATTGAGTGGGCCACATGTATTGAGTATTTCAGTGGAAAAAATTGAAGACGGAGAGGTAAGTGTAAGTGTAGTGATAGTAGTAGGAGGAGCCAGTACTCCACCAGGAGTGAGTAAAGGGGTCTGGAAAATGGAGACTTGGGATTCCTGGTTGGGTGTATCCTTTTGTAATCCATTGATGTGAGCAGATCTACCAATGGGAGTATAACAAACATTGGATGGTGCATGTAGATCAGAAACGGAGGTAGATGTCTTATCAGCTGGTGTTTTATTGTATTTAGGTGTATACTGGATCTGTGATCCAGGATACTTATCGGATCTATTATTTTGTGAGTGTGATACTTGGTGGTTATTGAATCTATTTCGGTTGGAATATGACACCCATGGTTTGTGAAATTTTTTGTATTTATGGTCTTGTTTGTGGAGGAGAGGTGGTCGGATCTCAGCCCCATTGGCACTGTGGGGATGTGTAGCCAAAAGGGGTGTGTTGGTGTTCTCTATGGAGTTTACCTCTGGAATGGAATTTGCTGAATATGGTTTGGTATGGTTATTTATTATATGCCTAGACATGTCAGGTTTCAGCCAGTGTTTGATATTATTGGTGGCAAAATCTTGTCTGTCTCTGTTGAGTTGTGGAATGTGGTAGGAAAATATCTGAATGTCATAACAATATATCCAAACATAAATCACATCCAGCCTTTACCAAATTTGATCGTCTCATTACATCTAGGATCCTATCAGTAGAAAAAGATACATTATACAAGAAAAGCAATAAACTCAACAGAGACAGACAAGATTTTGCCACCAATAATATCAAACACTGGCTGAAACCTGACATGTCTAGGCATATAATAAATAACCATACCAAACCATATTCAGCAAATTCCATTCCAGAGGTAAACTCCATAGAGAACACCAACACACCCCTTTTGGCTACACATCCCCACAGTGCCAATGGGGCTGAGATCCGACCACCTCTCCTCCACAAACAAGACCATAAATACAAAAAATTTCACAAACCATGGGTGTCATATTCCAACCGAAATAGATTCAATAACCACCAAGTATCACACTCACAAAATAATAGATCCGATAAGTAGGGGTGCACCGAAATGAAAATTCTGGCCCGAAACCGAAAATTCAGGATGCCCTTGACCGAAAACCGAAACCGAAACCGAAACTGCCTTTTTGCCCAAATACTTTTAAAATACTTTTTTTTTAATGATTTTATTAATAATTCTTTTTCATGAATGAAATTCATCTGTGGGTGGCGCTGTTATGGAGAGGGGGATCTGTGGGTGGCGCTGTTATGGAGAGGGGGATCTGTGGGTGGCTCTGTTATGGAGAGGGGGATCTGTGGGTGGCGCTGTTATGGAGAGGGGGATCTGTGGGTGGCGCTGTTATGGAGAGGGGGATCTGTGGGTGGCGCTGTTATGGAGAGGGGGATCTGTGGGTGGCGCTGTTATGGAGAGGGGGATCTGTGGGTGGCGCCGTTATGGAGAGGGGGATCTGTGGGTGGCGCTGTTATGGAGAGGGGGATCTGTGGGTGGCGCCGTTATGGAGAGGGGGATCTGTGGGTGGCGCCGTTATGGAGAGGGGGATCTGTGGGTGGCGCCGTTATGGAGAGGGGGATCTGTGGGTGGCGCCGTTATGGAGAGGGGGATCTGTGGGTGGCGCTGTTATGGAGAGGGGGATCTGTGGGTGGCGCTGTTATGGAGAGGGGGATCTGTGGGTGGCGCTGTTATGGAGAGGGGGATCTGTGGGTGGCGCTGTTATGGAGAGGGGGATCTGTGGGTGGCGCTGTTATGGAGAGGGGGATCTGTGGGTGGCGCTGTTATGGAGAGGGGGATCTGTGGGTGGCGCTGTTATGGAGAGGGGGATCTGTGGGTGGCGCTGTTATGGAGAGGGGGATCTGTGCACTGTTATGGGCATAACAGTGCACAGATCCCTTTCCCCATAACAGTGCACAGATCCCTTTCCCCATAACAGTGCACAGATCCCCCCTCCCCATAGCAGTGCACAGATCCCCCCTCCCCATAGCAGTGCACAGATCCCCCCCTCCCCATAGCAGTGCACAGATCCCCCCTCCCCATAGCAGTTCCATAGACCGATCCCCCCTACCCATAACAGCCCCGGCCCTGCTGCTCACAGCATCTTTATTTTACCTTACAATCGTGAGGCTCCAGTAACTAACAACTCTGCAGGCAGAGCGGAGGGCGGCGTAACGTCACTTACTCACGTGACGCACCTGCTCCGCCCACTTTATGAATGAAGGAGGCGGAGCAGGCGCGTCACGTGAGTAAGTGACGTTACGCCGGCCTCCGCTCTGCCTGCAGAGTTGTTAGTTACTGGAGCCTCACGATTGTAAGGTAAAATAAAGATGCAGTGACAAAGTAAACCGCCCGCCCGGCGCCCGCCCGCAGATGGTGGGTGACAAATCCCACACCCCATATTTTCGGCCGATATGTAACAATATCGGCCGAAGTGGATTAGGTGCATTTTCGGCCGATATTTTCGGCTGCCGAAATTTCGGTGCACCCCTACCGATAAGTATCCTGGATCACAGATCCAGTATACACCTAAATACAATAAAACACCAGCTGATAAGACATCTACCTCCGTTTCTGATCTACATGCACCATCCAATGTTTGTTATACTCCCATTGGTAGATCTGCTCACATCAATGGATTACAAAAGGATACACCCAACCAGGAATCCCAAGTCTCCATTTTCCAGACCCCTTTACTCACTCCTGGTGGAGTACTGGCTCCTCCTACTACTATCACTACACTTACACTTACCTCTCCGTCTTCAATTTTTTCCACTGAAATACTCAATACATGTGGCCCACTCAATTTGCCGCCTACTGAATTTTCTATCCATCCTGAACCACATCCCTCAGTTTCATCTAGCTCCCCTACTCCTTCAGTCTGTTCTGACTTGGAGATTGACTCTCTCCTTACTATCCATGTGAGCACTTCCCCACCATCAACCCCTAAATTGGGCGTATTGCAAACTGACAGCAATTCACCTGTCAGTACACATTCTATCAGTCCCGGCAATATCGACTCTGATAATCCTAATGGTTTACCGGTTATAGAACCATTCACAGTTGGTCCTTTCACATCCATGGTATCTTTTTTAGACCTCCCTCCCCTTATCCACCCCCCAGCCGTTTATTCCATTCCAAAAAGTCCGAAAACCAGCAATATAGCCAATTTTTTTCACCCACTAGGCCACAAATCTGTAAAAAGAAAAAAACAAGGAGAGGCTGTAGAGCAGGTAAAAGCAAAAAGGAAAATTCCCACCCCTCGAAGTCAATACTAACCCCCAAATCAGACACATCTCCCCTCTCCCATGGTATTTTTAACCTGTCTAGTCATGTTTTGACATCAAATGAGGTTGCAGTGTTATCCAAAGGACTCTCTTTTTGTCCCACCAGTAAGATCAAAGAATTTGATCTCTTCCTCGATCTGAACAAGTATATAAAGAAACTCACCCTAAAAAGACACTTTAAAATTAAAGAAAATTCTAATACTGGGCCAACACCAGAGCCAAACACCACATCACTCGACATGACTCAGGTTCTGACCATACCCTCTGGTCTAAAACCACCATCCACGTTCTATCCCATCCATCACAAAGGGAATTTCCTAGATACCTTTTATTCTGTGGTTTCTAATGATTTTAGGGACATCAACCGTAGATCAGAAATGAAGCAAAACATGAAACCATCAGAGAAAATAGCCCTTAAGAAGTTACAATCAGATACAAATCTAGTTATCAGAAACGCTGATAAAGGGGGGGGCATTGTCATCCAGAATCGTGAAGACTATGTGAGAGAAGCTCTGAATATCTTATCTAATGAAAAATACTATATACCCCTGAATTGTGATCCGTCTGAAAGAGACAAAGAAGAATTTGAGATATTAATCAAATCCGCAGATCTCTGCCTAAATAAGAAGGAAAGGGAGTATATTATGGTGAAAGAGTCTGCACCAGCAATATTTTACCACCTCCCTAAGATCCACAAGGATATCCAGAACCCGCCGGGTAGACCTATAATATCGGGAGTCTCCTCCCTCACTCGGAATTTGTCACACTATATCGACATTTACTTACAAAAACATGTTCTCAATCTGAAATCCCATCTGAAAGATTCTGCTTCCCTGATTACTCTGCTTAAAGAGATCAAGTGGTTGGATGGCTACCACTGGGTGACCCTGGACGTTTCGGCATTATACTCGAACATTTCTCACACTTTGGGCATGAAGTGCACATCAAGTTTTTTAGATAAAGATCTAGAAATGCCGACTACACAAAAAGCGTTTATCATGAGGGGTATTGAATTTATACTCACGCACAACGTATTCACATTCCAAAACGATATATACAAACAAATACGTGGGACCGCAATGGGGACACGTTTTGCGCCCAGTTTTGCGAATCTATTTATGGGGGAGTTCGAGGAGAGGTTCATATATCACTCAAGCTTCTGGGCCAACAACAACATCGTGTTTTTCCGTAGATATATTGACGACCTGATTTTCATTTGGAATGGGGACCCAGCATCTATCGACAGTTTTATTTCACATCTTAATACCAATAATTGGGGAATCTCCTTCACTGGCACATACGATAATAAAAAGATTGAGTTTCTGGATCTAGAAATTTTCATCCAGGACAGCAGAATAAATACGCGGACCTTTTTTAAAAAAGTTGATAGTAACAGCTATCTAGACTTCAAGAGCACACACTATAGAAAATGGAAGATGAACATCCCCTTCAGTCAATTTAAACGACTAAGACGAAATTGTACTCGCGGAGATGATTTCAACAAACAATGTGATGCCCTGGCCTCCAAGTTTAGCCAAAAAGGCTATCCAACCAATATCATTGTTGGAGCAAGAGCTAAGGCCGCGGGATTGACTCAAGACGAATGTCTGATTCCAGCCCCCAAACAGAAGAAAGATAATAGTATTGAGAGATATAGTTGTAATTTCATTACCACTTACAACCAAAACCATCTGTCAATAAAAGCCGTTCTGGAAAAACACTGGCATATTTTGAAAAGGGATCCCGTTTTAAATCAAATTATTCCTGAGCTTCCGAAACTCACGTATAAGAGAGCCCGCACCCTCAAAAATATTCTTGCCCCCAGTAAACTCAATCCAGTTATATATCATACTGAAAATTATGACACCACTGTCCCGAAAGGCAGTTCTAGATGTGGACATAAAAGATGTCTATGCTGTTCCAGCATATGCCAAAAATCCACTTTTTATAGCCGAGCTAGTGGGGAGTCATTCCCCATCATGAGTAATCTGAATTGTGAATCTAACCACGTAATATATCTTTTGGAATGCCCATGCCGCCTGCAGTATGTGGGGCGCACGATTCAAACACTGCGTAACAGATTAAATAAACACAGATCTAATATCAAGAAAAAATACTGGAAACACAGTGTATCAAGACACGCGGCAGAACACCATGAGGGTAGTTCAACCGGTTTTGAGGTAACCCCTATCGAACAAATTCCAAGTCACCTATATAAAGACACTCAGTACATTAGACGCAGGGAAATGTACTGGATTTTTAAATTGAATAGTTTGAGTCCCTATGGCCTTAACGAAGCATTTGAGATCAATTTATAAAAGCTTAGGTGTAATAGCAATTAATATTTATGTATACCTCCCCCCCCCCCCATGTTTTACGGAATTATTTTTACCTATCGCTGATATTTTAACCCCATATCTATTGCAATATTACCACTTTTTATGGACACATATATGGATATAGGTCTTTTTTAAATATATATTTTTAAATATATATTTTTAAATATATATTTTTATATATAGATATTGTTTTACATGTATACTCTGTATGTATTTGTATGTGATCATATATACACAAGATGTTTTATTCATCAGACGCAGGAAGGGGTGTGTACTATGTGTATGACATGGTACATATATTTCCAGAAGCAATCTAGCTGCATATGTTTATTTATTTATTTATTTATATTTCATATCTTTATATATATTTTCTATTAGTTTATTTATTTATTGAATTAACTGTCTTAATCAGTGCCAGACTGATCGCACCATATGCACTTTTATCCATGTGATAGCATACTTCTAGATATAATGTAGCCATCAATCTTTTTATATATGGATCCCTCATGACCCTATTGCGCTGTGTCCGATGGTCTCCCGGGCACTGCGCTATGTTGAAGCGCTCACCAGCGTCTTTGCTGCCATGGAAACCAGCCATGTGACCGCAAGTCCAGCGATCACATGACCGGGCGGCTCACATCAGTAACACAGAGGTATTGAGCGCACACGCCGGACGCTCACCGCACATAGCAGCCGGCCTGCCCACATCACATGATCGCAGTGTAGCGGTCATGTGACTCCAGTCTGCTGGCCAGATCTTATGTATTTATGCATTTAGTCTCTCAAAATTACTCATAATACTAGTATCATTTCACCAATCGGCTATTCGCATTAGCTAAGGATATATTTACTGTTTATTTGATATTTTGATATGCTGATGGAATATTTGATTGTACACCTGGGGCTAGCCCCTCCCAGCTGTGGGCAGCTCCCAGGTAACCCGTTTTTTGGCGGTTTTTTCTGTTTATATAAACCCATAACTACCACTAGATATTGTGACCATATGCTAACCTGATGAAGGGGACAGTTTGAGCCCCGAAACGCGTTGTTCTATGCATAATTACTTATTATGTAAATAAAGAAGATTCACCAACAGAGACTTATTGGAACCAGTGTTTTTGCGCCTGATCAGAATTTTCTTCTACTGCAGTCAGTAAGGAGGGCACAGTGATAGCTGTCAGGTGTCAGTCAGTGAGGAGGGCACAGTGACTGAGCTGTCAGTCAGTAAGGAGGGCACAGTGACTGAGCTGTCAGTCAGTAAGGAGGGCACAGTGATAGCTGTCAGGTGTCCCTGGGATTAGTCAGTAAGGAGGGCACAGTGACTGAGCTGTCAGTCAGTAAGGAGGGCACAGTGACTGAGCTGTCAGTCAGTAAGGAGGGCACAGTGACTGAGCTGTCAGATGTCAGTCAGTGAGGAGGGCACAGTGAGTGAGCTGTCAGGTGTCAGTCAGTAAGGAGGGCACAGTGACTGAGCTGTCAGGTGTCCCTGGGATTAGTCAGTAAGCAGGACTGTAGATCACACGGTGTCCCTCCCTGGGCAGTCTTGTCAGTTGGAAGTTGTTGCTATAGCGACACCCACTCTTAGCTCGGGGCCCTGACACTCACCTGTAAGTCAGAGATGTGAATAAAGCTGCAGTCACATGACCATACCTGTTTGCAGATCCGCGCACTCTTCGTGGGCCCCATTGTAAAGTTGCCTGTTCATGTCTGCAATATGGATAAGAACAGGACAAGTTCTGGAACTCGTGGCACATGGGTGACCCCCAAAGTAATGAACGGGGCCTTGTGTCCCCCAGATGTGTCTAGTTATGCCAGGTGTGATGTCTCGCTGCCAGAGAGAGGTGCCAGCCATGTAGTCTGGAATCCTGCGATGGCAGGGGTCAAGCTTCTAATAGAATATTGCCATAAGGAGGTTTGGGTCTGCCCAGCGCTACATGCTGACTAGGCTTCAGCGAGTCGGGTTCAGACTGCTCGATCCGGACCCGATTCGTTTGAAAACTTAGTTTAAAATATGCACTCTGTACTGCAATAAAATGCATGGGCTCCGCTTAGGCCGCGTTCTTCTCGCCACGAGTAACGTGAGACTCGCTTAGTCTCGTGCCTGCAACGGTACAGTTCTGTTACTCTTAGTCTCACGTTACTCGTGGCGAAAAGAACGCGGCCTCAGCGGAGCCCATACATTTCATTGCGGTACAGAGCATGTATTCTAAACAGAGTTTTCAAACGAATCTGGTCCGGATCGAGCAGTCTGAAGCCTGGTGCTGACCATTCAGATGAATCGGCAATTACACCGATGGAATTGGTGAGAAGACCAGGAAAACTGACCAAGTATGAACTGCTTGTGGAGCTTGGTCACTGATCACACAACCAAGGTGGCGCAGCCTTTATTCTGGGTATATGTTGAAGCAGGGTCGCATTAATACTGGGTGGCATCCCCCCAGACTGCCACTTGACGTGGTAAGGGCTCATTCAGACGGCCGTATGTATGGGTCCACATCTGTTCTGCAGTTTTGCGGACCCATTCATTTCAGTAGGGCCTCAGTAGTTCCGTCCTGTGGCCCCACAAGCAATATAGAGCATGTCCGCATTTCTATATAGTGCTGGCCCTGTGCCTTTCACAGAACGTGCTGGATATCCTCCGGTGGTATGGCATTCCACGCTCTTACAACGTGGACCCGTAGTTCAGTCAAGCTGATTGTTGGCTGTGTCGCCCCATGCAGTCCCAGACTCTCAATGGGGCAGAGATCTGGTGATTGAGCTGCTGGAGACCCTGAAGAGCATCTGAGTAGGCAGTAGGACTGGTTCCATGGCATACCGAAGGTTGGTCAATGGGTTTCCTCTATGAATACTAGACAGGAACAGCCATGGTGGCTAATGGCGCCCCACACCATGAACACCTGGTGTTCTGTCTTGGTACTAATGATGACCACTGGAGGGCTGGATAGTGCCCACTACCATCACTTGGTGCAGAAAAGTCCTGCATGTGAGCTTTAGCAGAGTGGGCACAGATAGGAGCTAACCCTGGCATAGCACATCTGTACTGGGTACCAATGTGCTATACCAGCATTTAGCCAAGCTGAGAGGGCACAGGCAGGGATGTGTGCTCCTGCCTGTACATCGCTCACCACAGGCCCCCATTGCCCCAGCACAGTAGAATCGGTACACCGCTGATGGGTGCCTATTTGCTTAGTAAAACGGCAACATCAATTAATAAAGTGCATTAGAAGAAGGATTTGTAGTCCACATTTTTAGTTACTATTTAACGTATAAGCGAGAAGTGAGAGCGCCTGAGCAGGAAGCTTCTGCGTGTAGCCTGTTTGGTGTCTTCTGTACGGCGCAGGTAAATACAAAGGTATAATTGTTTCTATTTGGCATCTTGGTTGTTCAGCTAATAAATTATGCATCGGTGTGTATCCTGTAACGCCGCCACCCGCTGCACGTAGTCCATGGCCACATGGTGACAGTGCTGTGTATTGCTTAAAATGACCGCAGCTAATGTGCTTCATGGTTCTGTCTACATCTCATGTTCAGTACTGCCTCTCTATGAGTTGCGTACACCTGTACTTGCCAAAGGTTTGCCGTATTTGTCATGTAGTTACCTTTTTGTTTTGTTTTTTCATTGCATATGTGCAATTTTTATTTTACTGTGTTGAAATGGAAAAATTGAAGAATCCTCCTAAAACAAATGTGTGGCGCTCACATACACATTGCACCTGTATGAATGCAGCCGGCGGTATCTTATCCAGGAAGGATTGTGCGGCTTGTTTTGCTTTTAGCCCTCATTTCCACACCTCGCAATAGGGTTGTTGCAGGTATCAAAATTTCGATACCCAATCAGTACTATTGTCCCGGTATCGATACGATACAGGGATTTCCATTTTTCGGATACTGGGCTGCGCAGCCTAGTATCACAGAACATGAGCGTGCTGCTGTGAGCGCGCTCATGTTCCCTCAGCAGCACGGGGGAGAAGGAAGCAGTCTCTCCCTCCCCCTGTGCCGCTGCCACCAATGAGAAGAGAGAGGCGGAGGAGGGGCGGGCGCACTGCGCCACCAATGATAGGACTTTTCCTACACAGAGCGGCGCCCAGCGATGTCCCAGCACTTACTATTATTCCGGGGCGCCGCTCCGTTCGCCCGCAGTGCCCCATTACTGTCTCCTCTCCATATGCTAATTACTATCGGAGCGATGGGGAGGAGACATCAGCTTCTCTAGTGGGCGTTCCTTCTCCCTGGCTGTAGCGCTGTCCAATCGCAGGGAGAAGGAACGCCCACTAGAGAAGCTGATGTCTCCTCCCCATCGCTCCGATAGTAATTAGCATATGGAGCAGGAGAGGAGACAGTAATGGGACACAGTGGGCGAACGGAGCGGCGCCCAGGAATAATAGTAAGTGCTGGGACATCGCTGGGCGCCTCTCTGTGTAGCATAATACACTGCTCAAAAAAACAAAGGGAACACTTAAACAACACAATGTAACTCCAAGTCAATCACACTTCTGTGAAATCAAACTGTCCACTTAGGAAGCAACACTGAGTGACAATCAATTTCACATGCTGTTGTGCAAATGGGATAGACAACAGGTGGAAATTATAGGCAATTAGCAAGACACCCCCAATAAAGAAGTGGTTCTGCAGGTGGTGATCACAGACCACTTCTCAGTTCCTATGCTTCCTGGCTGATGTTTTGGTCGCTTTTGAATGCTGGCGGTGCTTTTACTCTAGTGGTAGCATGAGACGGAGTCTACAACCCACACAAGTGGCTCAGGTAGTGCAGCTTATCCAGGATGGCACATCAATGCGAGCTGTGGCAAGAAGGTTTGCTGTGTCTGTCAGCGTAGTGTCCAGAGCATGGAGGTGCTACCAGGAGACAGGCCAGTCCATCAGGAGATGTGGAGGAGGCCGTAGGAGGGCAACAACCCAGCAGCAGGACTGCTACCTCCGCCTTTGTGCAAGGAGGAACAGGAGGAGCACTGCCAGAGCCCTGCAAAATGACCTCAGCAGGCCACAAATGTGCATGTGTCTGCTCAAACGGTCAGAAACAGACTCCATGAGGGTGATATGAGGGCCCGACGTCCACAGGTGGGGGTTGTGCTTACAGCCCAACACCGTGCAGGACGTTTGGCATTTGCCAGAGAACACCAAGATTGTCAAATTCGCCACTGGCGCCCTGTGCTCTTCACAGATGAAAGCAGGTTCACACTGAGCACATGTGACAGACGTGACAGTCTGTAGACGCCGTGGAGAACGTTCTGCTGCCTGCAACATCCTCCAGCATGACCGGTTTGGCATTGGGTCAGTAATGGTGTGGGGTGGCATTTCTTTGGAGGGCCGCACAGCCCTCCATGTGCTCGCCAGAGGTAGCCTGACTGCCATTAGGTACCGAGATGAGATCCTCAGACCCCTTGTGAGACCATATGCTGGTGCGGTTGGCCCTGGGTTTCTCCTAATGCAAGACAATGCTAGACCTCATGTGGCTGGAGTGTGTCAGCAGTTCCTGCAAGACGAAGGCATTGATGCTATGGACTGGCCCGCCCGTTCCCCAGACCTGAATCCAATTGAGCACATCTGGGACATCATGTTTCGCTCTATCCACCAACGTCACGTTGCACCACAGACTGTCCAGGAGTTGGCAGATGCTTTAGTCCAGGTCTGGGAGGAGATCCCTCAGGAGATCGTCCGCCACCTCATCAGGAGCATGCACAGGCGTTGTAGGGAGGTCATACAGGCACGTGGAGGCCACACACACTACTGAGCCTCATTTTGACTTGTTTTAAGGACATTACATCAAAGTTAGATCAGTCTGTAGTGTGTTTTTCCACTTTAATTTTGAGTGTGACTCCAAATCCAGACCTCCATGGGTTGAAAAATTTGATTTCCATTTTTAATTTTTGTGTGATTTTGTTGTTAGCACATTCAACTATGTAAAGAACAAAGTATTTCAGAAGAATATTTAATTCAGATCTAGGATGTGTTATTTTTGTGTTCCCTTTATTTTTTTGAGCAGTGTACTTAGTCTGGACCCAGGAAAAGTAGTCTTTAACACATAATACAGGAGGCGGGTGCCGGCAGCAGAATCACATTGCCGGCAACCTGCCCCTGACAGGGAGCTGCGATCAGCGGCAGTTAACCCCTCAGGTGCGGCACCTGAGGGGTTAACTGCCGCTGATCTGCCAGTACCCGCCTCCTGTATTAAGGGGTAATTATCATTGGTGGCGCAGTGCGACCGCCCCTCCCCTCAACCCCCCACCCCAGTAAAATCATTGGTGGCGCAGTGCGACCTCCCCTCCCCTCAACCCCCCACCCCAGTAAAATCATTGGTGGCGCAGTGCGCCGGCCCCTCTCAACCCCCCCAGTATTAAAATCATTGGTGGCAGTGGCCACAGGGTCCCCTGTCCCCTTCTCCTCATTGGTGGTGCAGTGGCAGCTTCTGATCGGAGTCCCAGTTGTATAATCCTGGGGCTCCGATCGGTTACCATGGCAGCCAGGACGCTACTGAAGCCCTGGCTGCCATGGTAACATCCCTGATGCTGTGTGCACAAAGCACAGAGCAGCAGGGACAGTGTGAAGTCCTATTCACCCTGATAGAGATCTATCAGGGTGAATAGGACAAGGGATGAAAAAAATCCCAGGTTCTAGCCCCTAAGGGGAGAAATAGTTATTAAATAAAAAGTGTAAAAAAACCCCACCAAAATATTAAGTATGAATCACCCCCAATTACACATATAAAATGTATAAATAATAAACATATTACATATTGCCACGTCAGAAAAGTCCAAACTATTAAAATATGAAAAAAATCTATGTGGTGAACGCCAGAACAGAAAAAATAAATAAAAACTGCGCAATTCGCCATTTTTTAAAATGCGGAATGCACGTGGCTTTTTTGGTTTATTTTTTTCGCATGGTATCGAGTATCGCAATACTTTTTCATGGTATCAAAACCGAATCAAAAATTTGGTATCACAACAACTCTAGTAGATATTAGTGGGAATCTCATTTTGATTGATATTAAAAAGCTAAGATACTTAAAGGGGTTGTCCGGGATCAAATTTTTTATTTTTTTTAGTGTACTCCCTATTAACAGCTGAATCAAGGTCCCCCCCATATGTTTTTAAGTATTTTCACCATTTCTATATGGCTCATACGGTCCCCCCACGCTTTGTTTACACCTATGTTTATTTTTTCCTACCTTCCTGCCGCACTGCACTGTGGTTCCCAGCACAGCGCGGCATCACGTGGTTTCTTCTCCGCCGTGACTCCACCCCCTAATTAATATTCAGTGCTCTGCCTCTTTCATTCATAATAAAGCGCCCTGCCCGGTGACGTCACCGGACCGGATGGGCGTGGCTCAGCGCGGTTGGTTGCCGCCTTGTTACCGCCCATCCAGGCACTTTGAATAATTCATGTGGCTGAGGGTGACGTCACCGGGCTCCCTGGGAAGCGGAAAGAAGAGGCTTCACTCGGCAGAAAGGGACCCGGTACGTCACCGAGTCTTGGAAACACAGCGCTTCTGGCTGAGAGTTGGAGATTTGAAAACTGGGCATTAGAAATGTCGGGTAAAGGTAGGACAGGCACGATTGTAACATTTAGGGCATTGTTGTACACATACTCCAATCTTCCCAATCCCGGACAACCCCTTTAAAGAGGTTCTCCAGGAATTAAGAAAATGAAAACACATAAATATTACTTTATAAATATATTCCCAAATACCTTTTATTAGTTATAATGGCTCATTTTGTCTAGAGAGCGATCAGGGGTGATAAAATGGCCGCCGTCCTATCAGCACACACAAAACCTGTCCTAATCACACAGGAGGACAAGTTACTTCAGGACACTGAGGTAAAGAGCTGCCTCATCTTCCTCTCTTCTCTGCTTGTCAGGGATTATAATCCTGAATACAGCAAGTAAGATCTTCAGCTGAATCTCTGTGGGGATGAAGTTCATGAGGAGACATGAAGTACAGAGAGGACAGACTGTGGTAATGGAGACTGCATACAGTACAAGTTCTGCTACTTATTATCCACATCCCCACCTAGGGTTGAGCGATATACCGGTATCCACGATATACCGCGATATTAAAACATGGCGATATCACAGTTTCCGAAAAAACGCTGTATTTAATGACGTCATAGGAGTGGTCGCATGTGTGCTGACCTACTTCTAAAATGTCCGATTCCACCTGCTTATGTTCCCCGGTCACTGGCCTCTGCCTCCTGCATTACTACTAGCACGCGGAGGGTTGAACCTGGCTGCAGGGACGAGCAGGCTTTCCGCCGCCTTTCACCTTGCTATGCTCCTCCTCCGCCTCTGGTCAGTGCAGTAGTTTGAGTGACATATGACTAGAACTCGGTGGGACCTAACAAATAGACTTTTCTCTGACCCATGGGGCAGCCAACATATAAAGCAGTAAGTGATATTGCTGCCATATGCTGCAACTTTACCAAGACTTTGTACAAACATTAAAGAGGACCTTTCATGGGTCCAAAGAATATGAACTTAGTAGCAGGCTGCATAGAGCGGCGCCCAGGGATCTAAGTGCACTTACTATTATTCCTGGGCGCCGCTCCGTTCACCCGCTGTGGCCCCTGGTAATTTCTCAGCATTCGGTCAAAGTAGGAGGAGACGCCAGTGTCTCTCCTTCTCTCTGACAGCAGCGCTGTCCAATTTTTTTCTCCCTGGCTCGGAGCTCTGCGCTGTGATTGGTCAGTGCTGCGGTCAGAGAGAAGGTGAGAGACTGGCGTCTTTTCCTACTTGCACCGAATGTTGAGAAATTACCGGGGGCCACAGCGGACGAACGGAGCGGCGCCCAGGAATAATAGTAAGTGCACTTAGATCCCTTAGATCTTTAGACCCATGAAAGGTCCTCTTTAATATGTGTCACCAACGCATGTGTCTTCACTCAAGTGTCCACCTGTAATGTGATACGCATATAAATAGAGATGTCACTGTGTACATACATGACGTGTATATCTGTATATATCGTGTGTACTGGGCTCCAGTAGACTGATGGTTTACATTGATGGTGTTTTCTGTGTTTTCATCTGCGTCGCCCTTTGTGACCGACTGCTAACATAACCCCTGGCTATTTCACTACTCCTTCAGGTAGTGACTGCAGTCACTGTCCATTGGGGTGATTTATAGGGGTAGGAGAACTTCATATTTGAAGTCAGCTTCCTCATGTACCCCAGTTAGATTGATCGTAAGAGGCTTTCCTACACTACCACATACCGCCCCATACAGAATAACGTCTCCTTGTGGCCCACCGCCTCATACAGTATAACGTATTCTTGTGGCCCACCGCCCCATACAGTGTAACGTCTCCTTGTGGCTGCCCCCATACAGTGCAACGTCTCCTTGTGGCTGCCCCCATACAGTGCAACGTCTCCTTGTGGCTGCCCCCATACAGTGCAACGTCTCCTTGTGGCTGCCCCCATACAGTGCAACGTCTCCTTGTGGCTGCCCCCATACAGTGCAACGTCTCCTTGTGGCTGCCCCCATACAGTGCAACGTCTCCTTGTGGCTGCCCCCATACAGTGCAACGTCTCCTTGTGGCTGCCCCCATACAGTGCAACGTCTCCTTGTGGCTGCCCCCATACAGTGCAACGCCTCCTTGTGGCTGCCCCCATACAGTGCAACGTCTCCTTGTGGCTGCCCCCATACAGTGCAACATCTCCTTGTGGCTGCCCCCATACAGTGCAACGTCTCCTTGTGGCTGCCCCCATACAGTGCAACGTCTCCTTGTGGCTGCCCCCATACAGTGCAACGCCTCCTTGTGGCTGCCCCCATACAGTGCAACGTCTCCTTGTGGCTGCCCCCATACAGTGCAACGTCTCCTTTTGGCCCCCAAGTGTTTTTTTCTGCTAAATGGGTATTTATCGCGATATATATCGTTATCGCGATAAATTTCTTACTATCGTTATTTGATATCGCCCAACCCTATCCCAACCTGCTCTCTGTACTTCATGTCTCCCCATGAGCTTTATTCCTACAGAGATTCAGCTGAACATTTCAGTTGTATTCAGGATCATAATCCCTGATGAGCAGAGAGGAGGATGAGGCAGCTCTTTAACTCAGTGTTGTGAAGTAACTTGTCCTGCTGTGTGATTATGACAGGTTTTGTGTGTGCTAATAGGACGGTGGCCAATTTTATTTCTACTAATGATTGCTCCTTAGACAAAACAAGCCATTATAACTAATGAAAGGTATTTGGGAATATATTTATAACAAAGTAATATTTAAAGGGAACCTGTCACCAGTTTTATGGTGTCCTAACTAAGGGCAACATAAATAAGTGACTGATTCTCTTAGCAAAATGCTGGGTCACTTTCTTTAATTGACCCAGTCAATCTGCCAACATCTTGTATTGAAAAGCTCCAGCTGATAATGATGAGTCCTGAATATTCATGAGCTCCTGACTCTTCCCGCCTACCTGCTGCTGATTGACAGTTATTTTCCATATGAATCAGCAGCAGGTGGGCAGGGGAGTGGCTTTAGCTCTGAATTCAATAAACGCTGGACTCACTGACATCACGCTGGACTCAAATCAGCTCATTAGCATGCGGCATGTGGCATCTTTGTGTGTATATTATGAGGTAACCATCTGTCACACCAGTAAGTGAATACATCTAAGGTACTTTTTAGTAGTTAATGATTGTATATAATTAGTTAGATTATAATCAAATATCCACATGACAGGTTCCATTTAAGTATTTTCAGCAATTTTTATTCTTAATTCCCAGAGATTTTTAAGCAAGTGCCCACAGCCTGTCCCCTGAAACAGAAGATTTATATTTACCCGCTCCACGCTGTTCTGGTCCTCTATGCTGTCTCTGCTGTTTACATCCGGAGGTGCATGGGCATAGTCACCTGTTCCACTCCAGCCAATGACTGGCTTCTGCAATGATGTGACCACCAGCAGAACGTCACCACTGAAGCTTGTACCACGCCCATGCACCACCAGATGTAAACGGTGCGGAGACCAGAAGATGGAGTCAGCGCGGGAGACCGGAGTGGTGTGGAGCAGGTAAGTATGAATCTTCTGCGTCAGGGGGCAGGCGGCAAGCACTTGCTTAAAAATCCTTATAAATCGAAAACCCCTTTTTGTTATAAAATAGTGGTGTTGTTTCACTTTTCCTCTTTTTCAAATAGGTCTAAAAATTGTTTCTTCTTTTTTTTTCTCCTCAGCGGATGTGGCTCAGCAGTTCCAGTATGCAGTCCGTGTAATAGGCAGCAATTTTGCTCCAACTGTTGAACGGGATGAATTTCTTGTTGCGGAAAAGATTAAGAAAGAATGTAAGTGTGAATTATGCTCCTTGATAGTGACTGTAGCGCCCTACTAGAGGGTTGTCCCACATTTTAGAGGGCAGTCCTCCTCTTGGGACTATCCCGCCATGAGCCAGAGCAAGGAGTTGCTGATAAGATAATTACAGGAGAGGCTTTAATCCAAAAAGTGCTTATTAAAGAGGACCTGTCACCAGATTTCACAGCATAACCTGCATATATTATTAAATAGATCTTAGACCTGATGAGGCAGGTGTACTTTGAACAGCCATGTCAGAATGGCAGTATAATCCTTCTTGAACGGTTTTCTGTCTAGCTTTAAAACTAGCAGTTAAATGAGGTAATTTCGTCTTGCAATCAGTCCTGAAAATCTTCACAACCTTTCTGACATGGAATTTCAGAGTGAGTAAACCAGTCTCATCAGGTCTAGAAAATCTAAGAACCCCTCAGAGCTGAACCTGGACATACCCATAATTTCACCCAGGCAGACCCCTGATGTTAGAATCAGAGCATTTAATTTTTTAACTACTATCTTTTATTTACCATAACACGCTGCCAGGCGGAGGCTACCACCCAGCAGTGTGTTCTGTGAACCGTTCCGTGACGTGACCCACTCTGATGGGCCGGTTTTAGCGCTGCCCTAGTTGTTTTACAGGCTAGGGCAGCGCTAAAGCCCGCCCATCAGTGCTGGTGACGTCACTGGGCTCACTGGTGGAGGTGGAGGTGAAGTGGTGCTGTGAGGGGTGAGGCCATCCCCTTTCGTGCCCCAATCACCTCATTTGCATTTTATTCACTGTGATCAACCCTATGCAGTATGCCTTATAAACCAAGGTTGATCATAGTGACAGATACTTTTGTTATAACCTTAAAGAGCATAAAAAAAAAAAATTTACGCTTTGCTACTTTTTGCATATTAAAAATTCATTTTTTAAAATAATTTCTGTTGGGTCACTGCATTCATAGACATTTAAATTTTTCTGTCGAAGGAGTTTTTCAGGACAAGTTGTAGTTTTTCAGGACAAGTAGTTTTTCTTGGTGCCATTTTAGGGTACATGCAACTTTTTTGAGTACTTTTTGTTGCATTTCTTGGGAAGTAGTTTGACTTTTTATTCATGTGTAACTATGTTCACCTTATGGGGTAAAATGGATTATTTTTATTGTATGTAGCGTTACAGATGCAGCAGTACTAATTATTTGTCACAGGAGGCTGGTGGGGTAAGAGTTCCCAGGGTCAGCTTTAAAAGGAATCTGTCAACCCGATTTTGGACCATTATGTACAGTAATACATTAGTAGTTCTGTAGATATGAAGTTCAGATCACTATATTTTTTATTTTGCTTCTGCCTCCCATTCCCTCACTGTCAGTGCTGAGAGGTGTGTTGTAATACATTGTGGGGACTGCCGTGCATGCGCTCATGAGTCCTCTTCATTATGTTAGAACATCGCAGCAATCTGGGCTGTGTTTTTCAGTGCAGGTCTGGGAGCTGACATCAATGGAACTTGGGGCAGATAATATATTACTGCAGATAATAGTCCAAATCGGGGTAACAATTTCCCTTTTAAAGAAAATAACTGGGAGTGTATTAAACAGCTGTTTAGAGCGTTCTTATCTATCTATGCTGCCGGTCATTATTGCTTATTTGCATGAATTTCTTGCTTTAGCTGTTTCATACTTTTTCTCTTGTAGTTGTGAGGCAGAGAAGAGAAGCAGATGGCGCTCTGTTTTCAGAGCTTCACAGAAAGCTCCAGTCTCAGGTATGTGTGGGTTAGGCCTCTTGCACATGACCGTATGCCCTCCGAGACATACGATCCGTGAGCGGCATTGATCGTGCGCACACAGCAGCATAGATTACAATGATGCTGTGCACGTTGGGCCGCCAGCGGGGCTATTGTCCTGCACTCATACGTGCGGGACAATAGTCAGCGGGCGGCCCAACGTGCACAGCATCATTGTAATCTATGATGCTGTGTGCTCCCGTGCGCACGGTCAATGCCGCTCCGGGACATATGCCCCCCCTCACAGATCGTATTTCTCGGAGGGTATACGGTTGTGTGCAAGAGGCCTTACCCTATAAGTAGAGTTTTATGACTATTTTATGAAGTAAAATCATGGATTCCCAGAGTCCTGATATGATATATATAAAATCAGATTTACATATTCTTATTGACTTATTATTTTTGTTTTCAATTTTTACCTGCCATATGGGATTGTTATTATTTTTTTAAAGAAATTATTGCAGTGGAAGACAAAATACTGTAGACTTTGGGAACAGGTTAGACCACTGCAGGAGTCCAGAAGGTAAAACTTTCCCTCCGTGCAGCAGTATGGAGACTGCTTTTTTTTTTCGGTATACTGACATACTTGAGTATACCAGCATATTGTTCTTGTGTGTACATATATGCACAGGCACCTGTGAGAGACGCCTTTTGGGATCCTTTTCTCCTTTTCTACCATGGTCTCCATAGTGACGACGGCCCTCGACTATCATGTTGCCTGGATGATGTTTGATTGTGGTGCTGAGCTGCCTAAGGCCTCCTCTGTAATCATGATTGCTGAATCTGAATCGTAAAAATGGGGCAAAATGGGCCTAGACCATGACATAACACAATTCACAAATGGTGTTACAGCTGCGGTTTAGTCCAGTCTTGTGCATTCTGCTCTTGCCATTGGATCTCTGTTAGGCTACTGCCATATAGTTAGCGTTGCTGCGGTATGCCTGCTGCCGCACTGGGTGCAGTTTGTGACCTGTCACTGCTCACCTGGGTCCTGGACCTCTGTATGTGGCTCTCCAGCATCCTGCTCACATTTGGAATGATCTATATAACTTTAGCCTCTTTTGGATAAGAATTAGCTCTCTGCATTCACTTCTGTTGGAGTTTAAAAAAAAGCTAAGTATGCTTCTTATTCTATTTTTGGGTACTCTTATAGAGTTCCTATAGAGATTCCCAATCCACCTTCTTGCAGTGGCCATTAAAGGGGTTTTCCAGCCTCAGGAAAGGTTTTCAATATCAGGCCGGGGGGAAGTCCGACACCAGGCACCCCGCCAATCAGCTGTATGAAGGGAAGGTGTGCATGTGCCGTCTCCTGTCTCTCTCCTTGCTCGCTACTGGGAGATAGCACCTGCACACTGCCTGCACCTTCCCTTCATACAGCTGATAGGCGTGGGTGCCGGATGTCAGACCCCCACCGATCTTATATTGATGACCTATCCTGAGGATAGGTCATCAATGTTAAAAGCTCGGAGAACTTATCCCCTATCCACAGGATTGGAAATAGGTGCCTCATTGACTGGCAGTGTCCCAGCGGTCAGATCCCAATCATGATGTAACATATGTGTCTACCCCTCCATTCAACTCTTTGGGACTGCAGGAGATAGCAGAGTACAAGTCCTCGGGTATCTCTGACAGCTCCTTAGAGCCGCATGAAGCGTCAGTGTGCATGTTTGGTTGCTCCATTCAAACAGGGAGCGTGGACCCCGTTCTCATGATTGTCAGAGCCCCCAACGATCGGACCCCTGTCGATCAGATACTAATCCCCTGTGGATATGTTGTCTTAATAGGGCAACCCTCTACATTGCTGTGCTTCACTGACTGAGCCTAGAGGAACCTCAGATCCCGGGGCTTAAAATTTTCAAAATTTCAAATTCAGTAAAAAAAAAAAAAATCCTGCATGGACAGTCTTTGGTATCTGGTTTCTGAAGAATACAATTTTACAGGTTTTTCAAAGTTATATGTGAACAGTAAACAAAGAAATAGCAAAAATCACTATTTTCTATTTGTACCAGTATAAAAATGATACGTCACACAGTACGTTATATGTACCCACAAAATGTGCTGAAAAATACAATTTCTTCTGCATAAAACAAGTCCTTATACAGCCAGGTTAATGGGGATCACTAGGGATGAGCGAATCGACTTCGGATGCTTCATCCGAATTCGATTCGCATTAAAACTTTGTTGTAATACTGTACGGAGCGGGAGGTACCACTAGGAGTTCGGTATCAAGTTTTTTTTACAGTAATAATTAATTCACTAAGTTATTACACGCGGTCTCATGAGACTTTGCGAAGTAATAACGTCTGCTCATCGGAGCCAATACATTCTAATACTGTACTAGATTTAGTGGCTGTCACGGAGACATGGTTTAATGAAAGAAATGACTGGGACATAACCATACCAGGGTACTCTTTATACAGAAGAGACAGAGAAGGCAAGAAAGGAGGAGGCGTGGCCCTGTATGTGAAAGATGGCATTAAATCTAACCTAATACAAGTTGGTGAGGCCAACATAGTCAGTTTGGGTTACGTTGCAGTTTGCTAACCATGCAGTAACTCGTGTAGGTGTGATATATAGACCACCTGGTCAAGTTAAAGAACTAGATGATCTACTAGTTGAAGAAATAGCTAAAATGACAATGAAAGGAGAAGTTATCATTATGGGAGATTTCAATCTTCCAGATATAAACTGGAAAACCAAAATAGCAAGTTTTACCAGGAGTACAGATATTCTAAATTCCCTACTGGGGTTATCTCTACAACAAGTGGTTGAGGAGCCAACTCGGAGGGAGGCCATTTTGGATTTGGTATTCACAAATGGGGATTCGGTATATGATGTCATTGTAGGCGAAACCTTGGGATCTAGTGATCACCAGTCAGTGTGGTTTAATATAAGAACTGTGAAAGAGTCCCACCACACAAAAACAAAAGTTTTAGATTTTAGAAAAACAGACTTTTCAAAAATGAAATTAGTCATAAATGAGTCCTTATCAGACTGGAACGGATTACATGGAGTCCAGGAGAAATGGGACTACTTAAAAGGTGCATTATTGAAGGCAACAGAAAATTGCATTAGACTCGTCAGTAAAAGCAAAAAAAGGAGGAGACCACTGTGGTACTCAGCAGAAGTGGCCCAAATCATTAAAAATAAAAAGCTAGCATTTTGTAATTATAAAAAAAAACAGAGCAATGAAGATAAGGAAATCTACAAGATTAGGCAGAGAGAGGCCAAGCAAGTTATAAGAACTTCTAAAGCGCAGGCAGAAGAAAAACTAGCTCAGTCTATGAAAAAAGGGGATAAGACATTCTTCAGATATATAAATGAAAAAAGGAAATTAAAACTAGGAATAACTAAATTAAAAACAAAGGACGGAAGGTATGTAGAAGAGAATAAAGGGCTAGCCGACTGCCTTAATGAATACTTCTGTTCAGTTTTTACAAAAGAAAAAGGAGAAGGACCTCCACTAGAAAGAATGACTAATAAATCGTTGGATGCATGTATCTTTACAGAGGAAGATGTTCTAAGTTTGCTGTCTAAGGAGAAGACAAATAAGTCACAGGGGCCTGATGAGATACACCCAAAATTATTAAAAGAGCTTAGTGGTGAGCTGGCAAAACCGTTAACAGATTTATTTAACCAATCATTAGTAACAGGAGTCGTCCCGGAAGATTGGAAATTGGCAAACGTCGTGCCCATTCACAAGAAAGGTAGTAGGGAGGAATCGAGCAACTATAGACCAGTGAGTCTGACATCAATAGTAGGCAAATTAATGGAAACCCTATTAAAGGATAGGATTGTGGAACATCTAAAATCCCATGTATTGCAAGATGAAAAACAACATGGGTTTACTTGAGGGAGATCATGTCAAACAAATCTTATAGATTTTTTTGACTGGGTGAATAAAATAATAGACGGTGGAGGTGCAGTAGACATCGCATATCTAGATTTTAGTAAGGCTTTTGACACTGTCCCACATAGAAGACTTATCAATAAACTGCAGTCATTGAGCATGGACTCCCATATTGTTGAGTGGATTAGGCAGTGGCTGAGTGACAGACAACAGAGGGTTGTAGTCAATGGAGAACATTCAAAACAAGGTCATGTTACCAGTGGGGTTCCACAGGGATCTGTACTGGGACCGATTTTGTTTAATATCTTTATAAGTGATATTGCAAAAGGCCTCGATGGTAAGGTTTGTCTTTTTGCTGATGACACAAAGATATGTAACAGGGTTGATGTTCCTGGAGGGAAACGCCAAATGGAAAAGGATTTAGGAAAACTAGAAGAATGGTCAGAACTCTGGCAACTGAAATTTAATGTGGATAAGTGCAAGATAATGCACCTGGGGCGTAAAAACCCAAGGGCAGAATATAGAATATTTGACACAGTCCTGACCTCAGTATCTGAGGAAAGGGATTTAGGAGTAATTATTTCAGAAGACTTAAAGGTGGGAAGACAATGTAATAGAGCAGCACGAAATGCCAGCAGAATGCTTGGATGTATAGGGAGAGGTATAAGCAGTAGAAAGAGTGAAGTGCTTATGCCGCTGTACAGAACACTGGTGAGACCTCACTTGGAGTATTGTGCGCAGTACTGGAGGGCATATCTCCAGAAGGATATAGATACTCTAGAGAGAGTTCAGAGAAGAGCTACTAAACTAGTACATGGATTGCAGGATAAAACTTACCAGGAAAGATTAAAGGACCTTAATATGTATAGCTTGGAAGAAAGAAGAGACAGAGGGGATATGATAGAAACTTTTAAATACATAAAGGGAATCAACTCGGTAAAGGAGAGCGTATTTAAAAGAAGAAAAACTACCACAAGAGGACACCGTTTTAAATTAGAGGGGCAAAGGTTTAAAAGTAATATAAGGAAGTATTACTTTACTGAGAGAGTAGTGGATGCATGGAATAGCCTTCCTGCAGAAGTGGTAGCTGCAAATACAGTGAAGGGGTTTAAGCATGCATGGGATAGGCATAAGGCCATCCTTCATATAAGATAGGGCCAGGGGCTATCCATAGTATTCAGTATATTGGGCAGACTAGATGGGCCAAATGGTTCTTATCTGCCGACACATTCTATGTTTCTATGTACGGAGCGCTCAAACTGAGTTTTATGCAAATCGAGTGCGGACACTCGCTCATCCCTATTGATCACCTATCTGCAGGATTGCTCATCAGTTTTTGATAAGCATCTTCCACAGCACTACACAACTCAGTCCACAGTGTGGTGGATAGAGCTAGTTATTGATTGTGGTCACTTCAGGAGATGGACCCCTGACAATCAGATATTCAAAGGGGTTGTCCGATTTTCAATAGGAATTGCTTACATAACAGATCCTGTGCCACTACATCTGTTCTCCCGGCCAGGCTTTATTTACCCGGCTGCCGTGGTGACGTCGACAACATGTGACCGCTGCAGCCAATCACTGGCCTCATTAGGTGCGCCGATGAAGTCAGTGATTGGCTGTAGTGGTCATGTGTTGTTGTCAGCGTGATATCTCCGCTGCTGCCAGGTAAATGGAGCCTAGCTGGGAAAACCAGAGAGGGCGGTGCAGGGTCTGTTAGGTAAGTTGTAAAACTAAAATGATGGGCGAGCACACTTCATTTGGATCATAAAGTACATAAAATTTAATTAAATCACAATATGAATGAACACGTGTAAATAGGTTGAAATAAAGTCAGTTGATAATTAACATACAATAAAATAAATAGTGCACTTTAAATAATCCACAGATTACTAAAATGTCAGGATAGTTTTGTTCACACAGTACATATTGCAGTCTGGTTAATGGTGTTTGTGCCAGAGTGCTATAAGTCAATTGACGTCTTGTAATAATAGAAGTCCGCTTATAGAGTACAATAATTGACTTAGGTCCTCCTTTCTAGGAGATCTCTGATCGCAATACTGTTTCACAGATATTTCCCAGGTATTGTAAGCTGGTATTGTGACATCAATGTAGACAGATAGTTATAGTATTCTGATTCAGTCTCAAATCGACTGCATTCACTGGAATGTTATACATGTGCTTCCCAGACGTTAGGTACCGATCATATGGGCCAACTGGCTAAATTGTATTATTCAATCCCGTATTTACTGTAACTGTTGAACTCATATGTGAAGGCTTCTTACCTCCCTCGTTGTTGACAGCCTGTTTCAAGCACGAATCGGGCGGCGCGGGACACTGCCGGCGTCTCGCTCCGTTCAGCTACAGCTGGCTTACCCGAGATCTCACGAGGTTTCAAAATGGGATTCTCGTCCGGCACAATGGAAAGGACACAGTGTATCTTCGGTGTAGTTCCGATTATTTTTGAAGTCCTTCAATCCAATTTTACAGCATGGCCATTCTCATAGACGTGGAGGTGCTTTTCTTACAGGTGTGCGATCCAGCCCATACGCGTTTCGGAAACTCTCCTTCCCTTCATCAGTGGTGAAGGGAAGGAGAGTTTCCGACCAGATGTAATAACAATCCTCCATCCCAGACTAGAATGAGGTGTAACTACAACTGTTCCTTCCATTGAAGTGAATGGACAGAGGAGCTGTAATGACACTGCTCACCGCTGCAGTGTCGACAGCGAGCAGGGAAACGGCACTTGCAGGAACGCTGCGTTGTTTTCAAACAGCTGATTGACGGAGGTTCAGTCTAGGAAACCAGCCAACCCCTTTAAAGCCCAAACTGGCTTTCTCATTAAGGGGATAATTTAGGTGTGCCATTATGGGTTTTGGTAAATGTCTTGGTTTTAGATGGTTGTGAAGGTGACTAGAGTACATACTGTATGTACTTTTTTATATTAAGAGGACTACATGATTGATGATTTTATCTTCTAGCTTGTTCTTTCTGCTGGGTAGCAGGCAATATTTTATGCAGACATAGGAAGGGCAGCTCTTCCATTAGAAAAGCAGTGGGGTTTTTGTTGTTATTTATGAACCTTTTAGTATCCTTGATCATAGGAAACCTTCTTGCAAGCAATAGATTTTTTCTATTTGATTTTTAGTATTATGGTCTACACTGAGTAGTGAAGTCTTATTTTTAGGATCATTTGGTTTATTGCGCCACAAATTTATTGAGCTTTTTTCACATACAAGCTTTTTAAGCCGCTCGTGTCTCTGGATGAAGGTTAAATACGCTATTGATTCTTAGATGGCAAAGAAACAATTAGTTCATCGCTTTGATAGATTATATGGCTTGTCATGCATTATTGTACTTGATGTACTTCTCTTCAAACACAGACTTGCTACAGTGTGCAGGAATGGTTTGTGTACAGTTGGTTTTTTATGCACGTTTTTTGGTTGTTGGTAGTGTTGGTAGTTGTTGTTCAGTTTATGGACAGTCCTTGTGATCCTTCTGATCTGAAAGCTAGGATATCCAGCATAGAACAAGTGTGGGTTTGTAAAAAGGCAGTGTGGTATCAGATCATTTTCTAGCTAGCCAGTGAAGTATTATAGATAGGACACCTGATAATTGCAAGGTATCTGAGCACAGAGGCCTCTTCATCAGGCAAGTTTACATATGAATGACTAAGGCTACTTTCACACCTGCGTTCGGTGCGGATCCGTCTTGTATCTGCACAGACGGATCCGCACCGATAATGCAAACGCTTGTATCCGTTCAGAACGGATCCGTTTGCGATACATTGAAAGTTAATGGGGAAACGGATCCATTTTCAATTGCACCATATTGCGGAACGGAGACCAAACGCAGCCAAACTGATGCATTCTGAACAGATCCTTATCCATTCAGAATGCATTGGGGCTGAACTGATCCGTTTTGGACTGCTTGTGAGAGCCCTGAAACGGATCTCACAAGTGGACCCAGAAACGCCAGTGTGAAAGTAGCCTAAAAGGAGTCCCATTATGAAAACTTATAAATATCCTTTTTTTTTTTTACATTTTATAACTTATAAATAAAAACCCTTCTTATAAAAAGAAGAAAATATTTTTGCAGCGCTGCATCCCAAGACCCATAACTTTTTATTTTTCTCTCTACCGAGCTGTGTGAGGGCTTTATTTTTGCGAGGCGTCTTGTAGTTTTTATTGGTATTATGTTCAGGTACATAAGGCCCCTTTCACATGAGCGAGTATTTGTTTTGGATTTATTATTTTTTTGCCATGTAATAGTACCACAACAGACAGATGCCCTTTAATGTATATGTTAAACATGTGAGAAAAACTTGATGTAAACCCAGCCTTAGAGACTTCACTGCACTAAATACTGCAAATGGGTTTGAATAGAAGGGGAGATGTCTCTGATGTAGTTTATCTTTCCACAGCTTGTGTATAATGATCCATCGTTATTAACCCACAAATGAATACAGAGAAATGGCGACCTTTCCACCCCTAGTTAAGCTTACATTCCTTACCTGTAGTGAAACATAGGATGTTGAAGACTAGTTGGCCTGTCCCTATTCCCTGTTATACCGGCAGACAGTATCAAAATGGGAGATTTACTACATTAGTTTTCTTGGATGAAGAATATTCTGACCTTTTTTTGCCTTTTTTTTACAGGGTGTTTTAAAGAACAGATGGTCTATTCTCTACCTCTTGCTTAGTCTAAGTGAAGATCCACGAAAACAGCCAAGCAAGGTATGTAGTGCTCACGATCCTAAGGGCTCGTTCACAGGAACGTTTTTTCTCGTTCCGTATATGGGCCTTTTTTGCGTTCCGTATACGGAACCATTCATTTCAATGGTTCCGCAAAAAAGAACGGAAAGTACTCCGTATGCATTCCATTTCCGTTTTTCCGTTCCATTGAAAGATGGAACATGTCCTATTATTGCTCGCAAATCATATTCCGTGGCTCCATTCAAGTCAATGGGTCCGCAAAAAAAACGGAACACATACGGAATGTATTCTGTATGTCTTCCGTATCAATTCCGTTTTTGCGGAACCATCTATTGAAAATTTTATGCCCAGCCCAATTTTTTCTATGTAATTACTGTATACGGAAAAACGGAATCGGAAACACTACTGGAAAAAAAAAATATAATGAAAAACTGATCCGGGAAAAACCACCCGCAAAACACTGAAAAAGATATACGGTCGTGTGAAAGAGGCCTAAGGCTTTTTTCACATGAGCGATGAGGAATGAGTCGGGGTCTGTTCAGGAAAAAACTGATGGCTTTGCATACAAGTTTAGGCTACATGCACACGACCGTTGTTATGGTCCGCATCCGAGCTGCAGTTTTTGTGGCTTGGATGCGGACTTATTCACTTCAATGGGTCCGCAAAATATGCAGACAGCACAAGAATAGGCAGTTATAATAATGGCTGTCCGTGCCGTTCCGCAATTTGTGGAACGCACACGGGCGCCATCCGTGTTTTGCAGATCCGCAATTTTCCGGACCGCAAAACACACAACGGTCGTGTGCATATAGCCCTAATCCGTTTTTTCTGTAATTGTGTTCAGCCTTTCAGTTTTTTCCGTGCAATGCAATCAGCTTTTAATGCATTTTTTGCGCGCATGAAGAAAAACTGAAGAATAACACTGAACATGTAGTAACAATCAGTGAAAAACGCATTGCATCCGGATGCTTTCAGTTTTTTTATGCAAGCACCATTCATTTCTATAGAGCCAGGGCTGCGTGAAAACGCACAGTATAGAACATGCTGCGATTTTTCCTGAAAGCAGAGATGATCAGTGATAACGCTAATGTACACAGACCCATTGAAATAAATAGGTCAGGATTCAGTCCGGATGCTGTGCGTTCACAGCACGCATCACTTGCAGATGGAAAACTTGCTTGTGTGAAAGAGGCTCAAAGTAGCACCCCCACAAAATTATTCTTTCACCTGTTGGAGAGGTACACAATATGAACTGTAGTGAAGGTAATTTCCTTACCTGTGACTGTATTTGTCAGTTATCTACTCCCTTCTGATCCTCAGCTGTGTCATGTGACACTTTGATCTCCAGCTGACTAAGGACAGGAAGTCAGTTACTTCTCAATTCGTTCCTATGAGATTGAAATTGAGGCTCCCATAGGAATATATAGAGAAACTGGATTCCTGTCCACACATAAGACGCTGTGTTATTTGGAAAGTCATGCTGGTCACATGACAAAGCTGAAGATCAGAAGGGAGGGGATACATCACTAATACAATCTCTGGTAAGAAGATTACCTTCGCTACAGTTGAGATCATGTACCTTTTTAATAGGTTAGAGAATAATTTTTTTTTGTGAGAGTGCTTCTTTAGGGGGACGTTCAGATGCACCCGTTTTATGGTGTTCATTTACTGCCATAGATTCCAATCACCTGTTTCATTGCCATGGTGTTTACTCTGAGGCTGGGTGTCAACGTTCAGGTTTACTGATGCAAATTTTGAACCCAAAATGAGGAGAGGACTGGCTGAGGGAGGGGGAAGAATCATTGCCACGTGGGATAGGAGGATTACGCTTCCTTCTGAATGTGATGAGGTGTCATCTACCGCTCCTAAAATGTGTGTTGCTCCAGAGAGTGAGACTCAGAACACTGGAGCGAAGATGAGTAAAGTACTGGTTTCTACACACAAACCGAAGAGCATAGTGACACCATACTGTACACGCTAAATGAAGAACAGAATAACTTCCTGGTACAGACTGATGTTCTGGAAACTTTGAGAGACCAGGGCAATCATGTTCACCGAAGCAGATTATCTACCAGTAAATATGGTATAGTAAGTCAATTAAGGCAAGGACATAGGACCCCCTTTATGAAATCCAGTAGTAATCCAGTGCCATGGTGCCCCTTAGTCATTAAATTGGTGACATTTGACTCAACTCATTATTTTATACCCTGTATATTTGTTTTTCTTAAAATAGATAAGCTACTTGTAACCCAATAAAGTAAAATATTGTCTAATCGTTCCAGCCGGGGGATCCTGGTGTGAGAACTAAGACACCACCTATCAGAGCAATCTACAGCTTTTGTAATCATTTAGGCTGGGTTCATATCCGTGGTGGAGGTTCTGTTATGAGCCTTCGTTGACGTTTCCGGCAAAAATGCAGAACAGAATACGCTGTGCAAGATGAAAGACACTATAACGAAACCAGCGGACCCTATATAGTCGGTAATGTTTGTCTGGTGCTGTTGGCATTAGTGTTGATCGAGCACCAAAGTGCTCGGGTGCTCGAGTAGAACACTTTGAAATGCTCGGGTGCTCTACCGAGCACAATGGAAGTCAATGGGAGAACCTAAGCATTAAACCAGGCACCCCCTGCTCTGAAGAGGGGAGGGTGTCTGGGTCACATGAAAAGGTCAGAAATTGATGCAAACACCACTGAAATGGTTCAGGAACAGCATAGGGAGGATGTCTGGATGCATCTTGGACTCCCAGGTCGCTCCTGGGAACGATGTTATCCGAGTAGAACGCCACTTTTACAAACTGACAATAATTGCTAGGAAACATCCTTTCCTGTGTATTTACTTTGTATATAAAGTGCAAGTGCTGCCAAAAATTACAAGGAAGAGGCACTCCGATACAACCTGTATATCACATAAAGGAGGGCCTCATTCACATTGTGGTACAATTGTTCAAGTAGTGGGACTCCTACACTCATAAAGGCTATGCACTAAGTGAAAGGGCTGCCAAAAATTACAGGGAACCGGCACTACAATACACCCTTTGTTACACATAAAGGAGGGCATCATACGCACCCTTGAAAAATTATGATTAATGGCCTGCTGGTAACTTTCTAAAACATTAGGAACAAGGGCCTGCTGCTGAGCTGACCCTCTAAAACATTATGGTTGAGGGCCTGCTGCTGAGCTGACCCTCTAAAACATTAGGGGTGATAATGATTGAACCGTAAAACATTAGGGGTGAGGGTCTGCTGCTGAGCTGACCGTCTAAAACATTAGGAGCGAGGGCAGCCTAATAAGCATGTTGATATGATGGAGGAGGAGGACGAGAAAAGGAAGATTGAACCATATACCCTTTTTTGTGGTGGAAGGGGTGCATGGGAACAGTGTATTCAATACACCATAAAAGCCACATTTAAAGTGCCTTTATGTTCAGCTGCTTTCCTCTGGTGGAGTCGAAGTCAGGGGCAATCCAGGCCTTGTTAATTTTGATAAGAGTCAACCTGTCAGCATTTTCAGTTGACAGGCGGATGCGCTTATCAAGCCAGCACCTCCAAGGCGTAGAGCGCCAGTTCGTGCCACGTGGACACCCAATAGTTGTAAGGCACAGAGGGATCACTGAGGACGCTGACACGGTCTGCTACGTACTCCTTTTCCATCTTCCAAAACTTCTCCCTCCTTGTGACACTAGGCCGCGCATCAGGGTGAGGGTGCTGGTGGGGTGTCATAAGGCCTTGGAGAGTGTTGCCTTGCCTCTGTTGGAACTGCTGTGTGTTCCCCTCGTTTCCCCCTCCTCGGTTGCCCAAGGAACTACGGACTCTGCCGCCAGCGTAGTCAGCTGGAAATTTTTGGAGCAATTTTTTCACAAGGACCTTCTGGTATTGCACCATTTTGCTAGTCCTCTCCACCACAGGAATGAGAGATGATTTCTCTTTGTAGCGGGGGTTGAGAAGGATGAACAAGCAGTAATCGGTGTTGGCCAAAATGCGTACAATGCGAGGGTCACGGGAAAGGCAGCATGACATAAAGTCAGCCATGTGTGCCAAAGTCCCAACAGACAAGACTTCGCTGTCCTCATCAGGAGGATGACTCTCAATCTCCTCATCCTCTTCAGCCCATCCACTCTAAACAGATGGAATAAACCTAATATGGGTACTACCCTCTGTAGCGGAGGGAACCATCTCCTGCTCCTCCTCATCATCCAATTCCCGCTGAGAAGACGAATTGAGAATGGTCTGGCTATCATCCTGTGTACGGTCTTCCACCATTTCCACCTCTCCCACATACAAAGCGTCCGCCTTCATAGTGAGCAGCGAGCGTTTCAGTACACACACAAGTGGGATGGTTACGCTGATAATAGCGGCATCGCCGCTCACCATCTGTTGATTCCTCAAAGTTGCGTAAAACCTCACAGAGGTCAGACATCAATGCCCACTCGTCGCTTGTGAAGAGCGTAAGCTGACTAAAAAGGCGACAACCATGTTGCAGCTGGTATTCCACTACTGCCCTCTGCTGCTCACAAAACCTGGCCAACATGTGGTACGTGGCGTCCCAACGCATGCTCATGTCGCACAACAGTCGGTGAGCTGGCAATTGCAAGCGCTGCTGCAGCGTTGCCAGACACGCGGCAGCTGTAGATGACTTTCGGAAATGGGCACACACGCGGCGCGGTTAATCGGAACAGGATGCCCGCTGACGTATGCCCGCGGCGGGCATCCTGTCACAACGCCGGGCGGGGGGGGGGGGGGGGGTCATGCGACCCCCCGTATTGGCGATCGCCGCAAACCGCAGGTCAATTCAGACCTGCGGTTTGCGGCTTTACCTGTGGTTGTGCGGCGGTGCCATCGGGTCCCCATGCGGCTGTGGAGAGGACCCGATGGCATGGAAGGCAGCGCGATGTCTAAGGAAGGCATCACGCTGCCTTCCGGTGAAGAGCCTGTGAGATCCAGCCCCCTGGATCTCACAGGCCCCGGAAGCTGTATGAGTAATACACACAGTATTACTCATACAGCCAATGCATTCCAATAAAGAAGTATTGGAATGCATTGTAAAGGAATATACCCCTCAAAGTTCAAGTCCCAAAGTGGGACAAAAAATAAAGTGAAAAAAAAGTTGAAAAAAAAATAAAGTTTTCCCCCAAAAAAAACTTAGTTTCAAGTAAAAATAAACAAAAACTTAATTTTCCCCAAATAAGGTTAAAAAAAATAGGGGAAAAAAAAAAGTATACATATTAGGTATTGCCGCGTCCGTATCGACCGGCTCTATAAACATATCAAATGACCTAACTCCTAAGATGAACACTGTAAAAAATAAAAACTGTGCTAAATAAACCATTTTTTTTGTCACCTTACATCACAAAAAGTACAACAGCAAGCGATCAAAAAGGCGTTTGCCCACCAAAATAGTACCAATCTAACAGTCACCTCATCCCGCAAAAAATGAGCCCCTAGCTGAGACAATTGCCCAAAAATAAAAAAAACTATGGCTCAGAATATGGAGACACTAAAACATCATTTTTTTTGTTTGAAAAAAGCTGTTATTGTGTAAAACTTACATAAATAAATAAAAAAGTATACATATTAGGTATCGCCGCGTCCGTATCGAGTGGCTCTATAAAAATATCACATGACCTAACCTCTCAGATGAACACCGTAAAAAAATTCTAATAAAAACTGTGTTAAATAAACCATTTTTTGTCACCTTACATCACAAAAAGTGTAATAACAAGTGATCAAAAAGTCACACGGACCCCAAAATAGTGCCAATAAAACCGTCATCTCATCCCGCAAAAATCATACCCTACCCAAGGTAATCGCCAAAAAACAGAAAAAATTATGGCTCTCATACTATGGAAACACTAAAACATGATTTTTTTTGCTTCAAAAATTAGATCATTGTGTAAAACTTACATAAATAAAAAAAAAAGTATACATATTAGGTATCGCCGCATCTGTGACAACCTGGTCTATAAAAATATCACATGATCTAACCTGTCAGATGAATGTTGTAAATAACAAAAAATAAAAACGGTGCCAAAACAGCTTTTTCTTGTTATCTTGCCTCACAAAAAGTGTAATATAGAGCAACCGAAAAAAACCTAAACCCTAAACTAGTACCAACAATACTGCCACCCTATCCCGTAGTTTCTAAAATAAGGCCACTTTTTGGGCGTTTATACTCTAGGGGTGCATCAGGGGGGGCTTCAAATGGGACATGGTGTCAAAAAAAAACAGTCCAGCAAAACCTGCCTTCCAAAAACCGTATGGCATTCCTTTCCTTCTGCGCCCTGCCGTGTGCCCGTACAGCGGTTTACGACCACATATGGGGTGTTTCTGTAAACTACAGAATCAGGGCCATAAATATTGAGTTTGGTTTGGCTGTTAACCCTTGCTTTGTTACTGGGAAAAATGGATTAAAATGGAAAATTTGCCCAAAAATTGAAATTCTGAAATTTCATCTCCATTTGCCAATAACTCTTGTGGAACACCTAAAGGGTTAACGACGTTTGTAAAATCAGGTTTGAATACCTTGAGGGGTGTAGTTTATAGAATGGGGTCATTTTTGGGTGGTTTCTATTATGTAAGCCTCGCAAAGTGACTTCAGACCTGAACTGGTCCCTAAAAATTGGGTTTTTGAAAATTTCTGAAAAATTTCAAGATTTGCTTCTAAATTTCTAAGCCTTGTAACATCCCCCCAAAAAAAAATATCATTCCCAAAATGATCCAAACATGAAGTAGACATATGGGGAATGTAAAGTAATAACTCTTTTTGGAGGTATTACTATGTATTATAGAAGTAGAGAAATTGAAACTTGGAAATTTGCAATTTTTTAAAAAAAATTTGGTAAATTTGCTATTTTTTCTTTATAAATAAAAATGATTATTTTTTTTTTACTTCATTTTACCAGTGTCATGAAGTACAATATGTGACGAAAAAACAATCTCAGAATGGCCTGGATAAGTCAAAGCGTTTTAAAGTTATCAGCACTTAGGCCCCTTTCACACGAGCGAGTATTCCGCGCGGATGCGATGCGGGAGGTGAAGGCATTGCACCCGCACTGAATACCGACCCATTTATTTCTATGGGGCTGTTCACATGAGCAGTGATTTTCACGCATCACTTGTGCGTTGCGTGAAAATCGCAGCATGCTCCTCTTTGTGCGTTTTTCACGCAACGCAGGCCCCATAGAAATGAATGGGGTTGCGTGAAAATCGCAAGCATCCGCAAGCAAGTGCGGATGCGGTGCGATTTTCACGCACGGTTGCTAGGAGACAATCGGGATGGAGACCCGATCATTATTATTTTCCCTTATAACATGGTTATAAGGGAAAATAATGGCATTCTGAATACAGAATGCATAGTAAAACAGCGCTGGAGGGGTTAAAAAAATAATAATAATAATTTAACTCACCTTAGTCCACTTGATCACGTAGCCCTGCATCTCCTTCTGTCTCTTTTGTTGAATAGGACCTGTGGTGAGCATTAAGTACAGTTACAGGACCTTTGATGACGTCACTCCGGTCATCACATGGTACGTCACATGATCTTTTACCATGGTGATGGATCATGTGATGACCGGAGTGACGTCATCAAAGGTCCTGGAATGAATGCTCACCACAGGTCCTGTTCAGCACAGAAGGAGACAGACGAGATGCCGGCAGCGCCAGCAAGTGGATTAAGGTGAGTTAAATTTTATTTTATTTTTTTAACCCCTCCAGCGCTATTTTACTATGCATTCTGTATTCAGAATGCTATTATTTTCCCTTATAACATGAAAATTAATTCAATCTACAGAACACCGATCCCAAGCCCGAACTTCTGTGAAGAAGTTTGGGTTTGGGTACCAAACATGCGCGATTTTTCTCACGCGAGTGCAAAACGCATTACAATGTTTTGCACTCGCGTGGAAAAATAGCGGGTGTTCCCGTAACGCACCCGCACATTTTCCCGCAACGCCCGTGTGAAAGAGGCCTTAAAGTGACACTGGTCAGATTTGCAAAAAATGGCCAAGTCCTTAAAGCGAACCTTTTACTTGCATTTCACTTAATAAACTATCAAAAGTACCTTATAGATCATCCTCATTGTGTTAGCACACGGTCTTGTCCCGCTTTTCTGTCATGTATATGCATGAAAAAATCGCCTTTATAAAGTACTCTTCTCCAGCTCCACAAGTCACGATAGAAGTCAAGGGGGTAGCCCTTCCCTCACTCCAGGCTGTAACTCCCCTGCCCTAACACCTCCTCTATGCAGTCTAATTGACACCCGGCTCAGTCGCCGGGACCGCGCTTGTACAGGCGGCGCATGCGCCGTCGGACTCGAGCGCGATCCTGTAACTGAATCGCGCATGCGCCGTACCCGATGCCTGCCTGTCTTCAAGATAGCCATCTAATTAAATCTGGGTTTGTCACATGTGTATATCTATGTATAGATAGATAGCCCCATGAAATATGTGGAGTTTTTGACATATAATACCTGCTGTATATGATAACAATGCTCCAGATGATCACTGGCTTGCGATCTGCGGCAAGTCAACAGTGATCACGTGGACGCATGGAGCGTGAAGATCGGGGCGCGCGAGGAAGAGAAGACAGGCAGGCATCGGGGACGGCGCATGCGCGATTCAGTTACAGGATCGCGCTTGAGTCCGACGGCGCATGTGCCGCCTGTACAAGCGCGGTCCCGGCAACTGAGCTGGGTGTCAATTAGACTGCATAGAGGCGGGGTTAGGGCAGGGGAGTTACAGCCTGGAGTGAGGGAAGGGCTACCCCCTTGACTTCTAACGTGACTTGTGGAGCTGGAGAAGAGTACTTTATAAGGCGATTTTTTTCATGCATATACATGGCAGAAAAGAGGACAAGACCGTGTGCTAACACAATGAGGATGATCTATAAGGTACTTTTGATAGTTTATTAAGTGAAATGCAGGTGAAAGGTTCGCTTTAATGTGAAATAGGGCTGAGTCCTTAAGGGGTTAAACCCTGCCACAGCTCTGCGGCGGTGTGCTGTTTGTCACCTAAGCAAATTAGTTTCAGCACGGCCTGTTGCCTCTTTCCCACCGCAGTGCTAAACTACTGACTAGTGCTGCAAGATGAGAATTTAGAGGTGGGAGTGGAGGAGGGGAAGGGGTGGTTGCAGCCACTAATGTAGGTGGTGGCGGAAATCCTGATGGAAGTAGGGCCCGCAATCCTTGTCATCGGTAGCACCTGTGCCATCCCAGGGTACGACTCTCTTCCGGCCTCCACAACGTTCACCCAGTGTGCCGTCAGGGAAATGTGCTTTTGACCAGGGACGCTACTTGTCCATGTGTCAGTCGTTAAGTGGACCTTCCCAATAACTGCGTTGGTCAGGGCACGGGTGATGTTACGGGACACAGGCTGGTGTAAGGCGGGGACGGCACACCGGGAAAAATAGTGGCGGCTGGGGACTGAGTAACAAGGGACCCCCGCCGCCATCAGGCTGCGGAAGGCCTCAGTGTCCACAAGCCTAAATGGCAACAGTTCCAGGGCCAGCAATTTGGAAAGGTGCGCATTTAGTGCTATGGCCTGTGGGTGGGTGGCTGGGTATTTGTGCTTTTCGTTCAGGGCCTGGAGTATGGACATCTGTACGCTGCGCTGGGACACAGAAGTGGATGGTGCTTGCGAAGGTCCAGGTGCAGGGCGGGAGGCATTCGGGCCTGCGTCTTGGACAGGGGATTGGCCAGCACGTAACACAGGGGAAGAGGAGGCAGTGGTGTGACCTGCAGACACTGATTGTGGACCCAGATTTTTGTCCCACCTATTATGGTGCTTTGTTGCCATGTGACGGATCTTGCTGGTGGTGGTGAGGTTGCTAGTGTTCACGCCCCTGCTCTTTTTGGTACGGCACAGGTTGCAAATGACAATTCTTTTATCGTCCGCACTTTTCTCAAAAAAGCACCAGACTGCGGAACACCTACCCCTTGGCAAGGGAGATTGCCGCAAGAGGGTGCCCCGGGGAACAGTTGCTGGCCTGTTTGGTGTGGCCTGCCTTCTTCCTTTTGGCACCCCACTGCCTCTTCCAGCCTGTTGCGGTGCTGCGGATCCCCCCCCCTCTGTACTGCTGTCCTCACTCGGCTTGCCACCTTTCCAGGTTGGGTCACTGATTTCATCGTCCACCTCCTCCTCTTTCACTTCCTCACTCTGGTCATCCTCCTGACTTTTTGACCTAACAACAACCTCACTTATTGGCAACTGTGTATCATCATCATCATCCACCTCGTGAAACACTAATTGCCGTTACCCCCCGTCATCTTCTTCTGACTGTGGATGCTCAAGAGTTTGGGAATCAGTGCACAAGATCTCCTCATGTCCCTCTTCAATCGGGCTTGGAGAGAGGCCCAAATCAAGGAATGGCGATGAAAAGAGCCCCTCGGAAGGTCCGAGTGTGGGATCACTTTTTTGCCAAGACTGTCCATGGTGGGAGGAAGGAGGATTGTGTTGACCAGACTCTTGGCTACTGAGACTGGACTTTGTGGAAGACAGGGTGGTGCTTAACCGACTGGAAGCATTATTTGCTGCAATCCAACCGACCATCTGGTCGCACTGGTCTGACTTTGAGAGTGGTGTCCTGCGCCGCCCTGCAAACTGGGACATGAAGCTAGGTATCGTGGATGAGTGTGTTTCTTGTGCTCTGGCAGCAGGCACAGTTTCACCGCACACAGGGCCATGGCCTCTGCGTGCATCATCAGCAGCTCGGCCACTTCCCCGTCCCTTACTGCTCGCCTTGAGCATATTAAATGGTATATATGCTTGCAAGTATGTCACACGTACAGTAGCACAGGTTTTGTAATTGTATGCGCAAATAAATTACACTGAATGATATTTAGGATGCGCAAACGTTGTACAGGAGATGTAGCGCAGAAAATTTCGCTGTCAGCAGTGGCCATACAACTGCGCTGAATGTTAGATATTTAGGATGCTCAAATGTAACACAACAGATGTGGCAGAGATTGTGTCACTGTCTGCAGCGGCCAAACAATTGCACGCAATTTAGTGCATGTTGCGCTAATAATATATATTGCAGCCAGATAAAATAATTAAAAAGACTTTTGGGTCTCTAACATCTTTCAACACTAAACCCTGCCTAAAAAAAAAATTAAAAAAAATATTCCTGTCCCTACACTATCTGTCCCTTCTGCTGCAGCTCGCCCTGACTAAGACTGAGCCGAACCACATATCATTGGGTGCTATATAGGCGTTCCAGCCAGCCAATCACTGTAATGCCAGTAACCAACATGGCTACGGCATTACTTTGAGTGCCAGTACTTCTCTGCACGTTTATTCGCTGCGTAGCAGCCAACAAACGTGCGGGGAGGAGACTTGAGCACACTGTTCAGCTGAACACCGCGATGTGCCGAGCATCGCGATGCTCGAGTCAAAATGTTCAGCCGTGCATGCTCGATTAACACTAGTTGGCATCATAACATGGATCTGCCACTTCCTTTTATTATTATTTTTTTTTTTTACCTAGACAAAATCTTGTAAAGCTGAAAAAATGGCACAGTTTTGGTAATTGCTAGTGGAACTCCTGTACAATACCACAACAGAAGTGGTAGTCTTGACTGTTATTAACTATTATTTCTGTGTGTTTTATATATAAATTGTTGTAGGATGTAACTTTGTGTTCGTTTTAGGTTTCCAGCTATCCATCTTTTTTCGCTCAGGCTTTGCCACGTGATGCACACTCTACACCTTATTACTATCCCAGACCACAAAACCTACCACTGAACTACCAGGATCGAAGTGTGCCATCTGCACAAAATACTATGAACTTGGGAAGCAGTGGAATTTGCAGCATAGGGATGTATTCCATAAATGGGCCAACACCTACGCCGCAGGCCTTTGTTCCAGGGTAAGCTGACATTTTAAGGTCTTTCTTTTTAAATAAACGTTTATTAATTTCCAAAAATATAACTATACATTCTTAGTGACATGAATACCAGAGGCTCGGGTAATGCACAACATTTAACCGTAGTAGAAAGGAAAAAGATTGAAGTGGTAATGCGAATATCTCCTTGAGGTAAGCAGATGACATTCAGAGATTTTAAAACCTGTCCTGGCTATGTGCTGCTCACCAATGTGTGCGAGCACGAACCAAAAGAGGAGCAACTGAAAGACGAAAAACCGCAGCAGGCAGGGCATGCTACTAATAAGACAAAAACTGCAGCATTCCCTGAAAACCATGCGCTTTTTCTCTACTTTGTGTGAATGAGATGATTTTTTTTATTTTTATTATTTGCCTTAATTCATTTGTATACTTAAATATTATACTTTTGCCTATAAAAATTTTTTATAAAAAAACAACAATCCACCAAAACGCTAAAGATTTTTTTAAACTTTTATTATTTAATATTTCACCACAAACTATGGAACTGAATATTAAATGTATCCACTTTGCCTTGATTTTAGCCCAGGGACAATTCTGACGCCACTCTTTGCCTCCAAGCTTTGTCCCAGGTGGCTTATCCGGCTGGTTGCAGATATTGCTTTGTCACATTTTTCATGATTTGCAATATTGTCTTGAACTACTTTCTTTCCTTCTTACTCTGATGTAATGCAATGCATCAAGTTTCCTTTAGTTTTTCTAGTACAGAGAGTTTATTAAAAGGCATGGGCATCTTAATAAGTTTTGCTCATCTTCTATACCAGCTATAAAATAGGGTAGTTTTATGAGGCAGTTTACATGAGCTTTTGCAGGAAATCTGTTGGCCCATAAGGACTAACCTTCTGTCCGTAAGCCACATCGACTTGGGTGGCTAAATTTTTACACAAATGATGCATGCACGCAAAATTTCCAACCAGGTGTGTCGGGTACACAATTGATAATTGAAACTTCCACACAATTATCGATTGTTCTGCGGTTTGGGATCCCTGATGCGTGTCATGATTTCCTTTTTATATCAAGGTATGCTGGGTACAGGTGGCTCCATTAGTACCCAAGACATTCAGAACTCCACTGGAACCCGTGTGGATCACTGCTGGAAGTTGTTGTCTGTGTGAAGTATGTGAATGCAGTATGTGCATTGATGCATCAGCGTATCAGTAATATTATTTATTGCTGTTAATGGTTTTTGAACCATCTGGACCTCTAGTCAGAATTCTTGTAATCTGGTTTGCTATGTTTTGTGACCCTTTTTTTTTTTTTCTTTTTTTCCTTTTTTTTTTTTCAGTCAGCCTTATCAAACTCAAGTGGGAGACGCTCTCCGCCAGCAGTTGGGCACACGTCTTGCATGGACGTTAGCAGCTGGTCAACAGCCAACATTGCAGAATGCTGCCTCCAAACCAGGGCCTAATGCAGTTGCCCGTGGTGTGCCAAGAACAAAAAGAGAAGGCGAAACAAGTGGTAATTTATAAAAACAACAAAAATTTTTTAAATATTTACACACACACTAGTCACAAAAAGTTAGGGATAGTAACATAGTATATAAGGCCGAAAAAAGACATTTGTCCATCCAGTTCGGCCTGTCATCCTGCAAGTTGATCCAGACGAAAGCAAAAAAAAAAACTGTGAGGTAGAAGCCAATTTTCCCCACTTTAGGGGGAAAAAAAAATCCTTCCCGACTCCAATCAGGCAATCAGAATAATTCCCTGGATCAACGACCCCTCTCTAGTAGCTATAGCCTGTAATAATATTACGCTCCAGAAATACATCCAGGCCTCTCTTGAACTCTTTTAGTGAACTCAACATCACCACCTCCTCAGGCAGAGAGCTCCACAGTCTCACTGCTCTTACCGTAAAGAATCCTCTTCTTTGTGTACAAACCTTCTTTCCTCCAGACGCAGAGGATGTCCCCCCATCACAGTCTCAATGATATTTGGCTTTCAGGTGAAATTTATGGAAAATGTAAAAAGTTCACGCTACAGTGATATTATATTATGAAAGTAGGGCATTTACGTAGAAGCAGCAATGGTAATCTCCTCATATCAAACAATTTATTGAAACAAGCGCCAACACCAGTGGTCGGTATACCCTCACAATAAATGTCAGTGTCTCAATAACTTGTCACGTGGCCTTGACAGGGCTCCAGATGGCGACCAAAATGGTCGCTAATGCGACTTAGAATTTACAAATGGCGACAAGACTTTTTAGTCTTGTCGCCATTTGCGACTAGACCCGCCGCCGCAGCTCTGCAGTTGAATACAGAGGCGGGGCACAGGAGATGATAGTTCTCTGCCCCGCTGCCGATGTTCGTCTCAGCAGCGCAGTGGAGAAGGAGTCTCTCCCTCCCCCCTGTGCTGCTGCCGCCGCCTCCGCCAATAAGAGGAGAGACGGGAGCAGGGGAGGGGCTGTGGCCACTGCGCCACCAATGAAGATAACTGACGTGTTAATACAAATACAGGAGGCGGGTGCCGGAATCAAATAGCCGGCACCCGACCTCTATGACAGGGGGCAGCGATCAGCGGCAGTTAACCCTTCAGGTGCGGTACCTGAGGGGTTAACTGCCGCTGATCGCAGCCCCCTGTCATAGAGGTCGGGTGCCGGCTATTTGATTCCGGCACCCGCCTCCTGTATTTGTATTAACACGTCAGTTATCTTCATTGGTGTGCCCCCCCCCCCCTCCCCAACACCCCAGTATAATAAACATTGAGTGCGCCCCCCCCCAGTATAATAAACAATGAGTGCGGCCCCCCCCCCAGTATAATAAACATTGAGTGCGGCGCCCCCCCCAGTATAATAAACATTGAGTGCGGCCCCCCCCCCCCAGTATAATAAACATTGAGTGTGGCTCCCCCCCCCCAGTATAATAAACATTGGTGGCGCAGTGGGAAGTGCCAATGAGGGTTAAAAATAAAATAAAAATGTAGCTCACCTCCTCCAATTGATCGCGCAGCTGCCGGTCTCCTGTTATTTCTTCAGGACCTGTGGTGACGTCACTGAGCTAATCACATGGTCCATTACCATGGTGATGGATCATATGATGTACCATGTGATGAGCACAGTGAGGTCACCACAGGTCCTTTGACATGTCCTGAAGAAAGAACAGGAGACCGGCATCTACGCAATCAATTGGAGGAGGTGAGTTAATTTATTAATATTTTTTTAACCCTCATTGGCACTGCCCACTGCGCCACCAATGTTTATTATACTGGGGGGCGGGGCGCACTCAATGTTTATTATACTGGGGGGGGGGCGCACTGCGCCACCAATGTTTATTACACTGGGGGGGGCGCACTGCGCTACCAATGGTTATTATACTGGGGGGGCGGGGGCGCACTGCGCCACCAATGTTTATTATACTGGGGTGTTGGGGGGGGGGGGGGGGGATAACACAGTGAATAGACTTTTATCTTAGCAACCGTGCGTGAAAATCGCACCGCATCCACGCATGATGCGGTGAAAACGCAGAATATAGAGCATGTTGCGATTTTCACACAACGCACAAGTGATGCGTGAAAATCAACGCTCATGTGCACAGCCCCATAGAAGAGAATGGGTCCGGATTCAGTGCGGGTGCAATGCCTTCACCTCCCACATTGCACCCGCGCAGAAATCTCACCCATGTGAAAGGGGCTAAGGGTAAATAGGACAAGGGTTCCAGCCCCTAAGGGGGCTAATAGTAAGTAAAAAAAAACATAAACACTAAGGCTATTTTCACACTTGCGGCAGTGTGATCCGGCAAGCAGTTCCGTCGTCGGAACTGCCTGCCGGATCCGCCGATCTGGATG
Organism: Bufo bufo; assembly: GCF_905171765.1. Lineage (NCBI taxonomy): Eukaryota > Metazoa > Chordata > Amphibia > Anura > Bufonidae > Bufo > Bufo bufo. The sequence goes on from NC_053391.1 coordinate 462,228,404, forward strand.
TGACTGAAAGCATTTGTGAGACGCATCCGGATGCGGATCCATCTCACAAATGCATTGCAAGGACAGACCCGTCTCTCCGCTTGTCATGCGGAGAGACGGATCCGTCTTGTATCTTTTTACACATTTTTACCGGTCTGCGCATGCGCAGACCGGAAGGACGGATCCTGCATTCCGGTATTTTGAATGCCGGATCTGGCACTAATACATTCCTATGGGGAAAAATGCCGGATCCGCCATTCAGGCATGTCTTCAGTTTTTTTCGGCGGAGATAAAACCGTAGCATGCTGCGGTTTTATCTTTTGCCTGATCAGTCAAAACGACTGAACTGAAGACGTCCTGATGCAAACTAAACGGATTACTCTCCATTCAGAATGCATGGGGATATACCTGATCAGTTATTTTCCGGTATAGAGCCCCTGTGACGGAACTCTATGCCGAAAAAGAAAAACGCTAGTGTGAAAGTACCCTAAAATATTAAGTTTAAATCCCCCCTTTCCCAATTTTACATATAAAATATATAAACAATAAATAAATAAACATATTACATAGTGCTGCGTCCAAAAAGTCCAAACTATTAAATTATTAAAAAATATCTCCTATGCGGTGAGCATTCGCCATTTTCACCTTGTCACCCCAAAAAATAGGATAGGACCGTTCTATTATGGGCCGAACGTTTCATAAAATGCGAAATGCACTTTTTTGGGTGTTTTTTTTTTTTTTGCGCGGTATTGAGTATCGCAATACTTTTTTATGGTGACGAAAGCGAATCAAAATTTTGGTATCGAAACAACCCTACGCCGATTTGATCGGCGTAGCGTTGTCACGATACCAAAATTTTGATTCGGTTTCGATTTGGCGACTAAAAATGTAATTTGGCGACTAAATTTTTCAGTTCAGGAGCCAATGGCTACAAGGTATTTTTTTTTTGTCTGGAGCACTGCTTGAGCATCAATTACAGCTTGACAATGACGTCTCATGCTGTTCACAAGTCGACTTAGGCTACTTTCACACTAGCGTTCGGAGCGGGTCCATCTGATGTTTCATCAGACGGATCCGCTCCTATAATGCAGACGTTTGCATCCGTTCAGAACGGATCCGTCTGCATTATAACTTAGAAAAATTTCTAAGTGTGAAAGTAGCCTGAACGGATCCGTCCAGACTTTACATTGAAAGTCAATGGGGACGGATCCGTTTGAAGATTGAGCCATATGGTGTCATCTTCAAACGGATCCGTCCCCATTGACTTCCATTATAAGTCTGGACGGATCCGCTCGCCTCCGCACGGCCAGGCGGACACCCGAACGCTGCAAGCAGCGTTCAGGTGTCCGCTTGCTGAGCGGAGCGGAGGCTGAACGCTGGCAGACTGATGCATTCTGAGCGGATCCGCATCCACTGAGAATGCATGAGGGCTGGACGGCTGCGTTCGGGGCCGCTTGTGAGCCCCTTCAAACGGAGCTCACGAGCGGACACCCGAACGCAGGTGTGAAAGTAGCCTTATTGTCCGCTGAGGCATGGCATCTCACTCTTCTTGAAGGGTGGCCCTCAGGTCATTGAGATTCTGGGGGAACAGAGTTACGAGCCTCTACACAGCGACTCGGCTAATCCCATAGGTTTTCAATGGGATTCAGGTCTGGAGAAAGTGCAGGCCACTCCATTTGAGGTACCCCAGTCTCCAGCAGCTGTTCCCTAATGATGTGACCTCGATGACTTGGCGCATTATCATCCATAAAGATGAAATTAGGCCTGTGTTGTTCATGCAGAGGCACAATGACTGGATTAATGATGTTATTCAAGTAGTATGGGCTTGTCACTGTACCATTCACAAAGTGTTGGGCAGTTCTGTATTGACACCTGTCCACACTGTAACACCACCACCAAAGGCTTGTCTGGTGACAACAGTGATGATGCATAGCGCTCTCCTTGACGTCCATTTCTGCTCAGCGTGAATCAACTTTCATCAGTGAACAGCACTGAGGCCCACTGATCCCTCGTCCAGCGTAGGTGCTCGCTGGCCTATGTAAGATGATGATGCCTGTGGTCAGGTACCCTTGCAGGTTGTCTAGCATGCAGACCACGCTGATGTATATGGTTTTGAATGGTTTGATGTGACACTTGGGTACCTCTCAATCCCTTAAATGTGCCTGGAGTTGTATGGCGTTCATCATCCAGTTCCACAGGGCATTTTTCAAAATTAAGCAGTCATCAGTGTGGGATGTGGCCAAAGGACATCCACTTCTATGCCTTTCTGTGACTCTTTCAGTCTCTCTGTATCTCTGTTGCAACCTGCCGATGACATTCTGTGACACTCTAAGCTCAGTGGCCACTTCCGTCTGAGAACATCTTGCTTGAAGCCTCGCAATGGCGAGTTACTGTTGATCAATTGTTAGGTGTCATCTTGGTCTCATGATGTCAAAATGTGAACAGCATGATGAGGACTGTTTAAATACCAATTCTAATTGAACCAGGAAATTTATTGGGCGATTCATGGATCAAACACCTGTTGTGAGTTTTGCCATTAAGCTCCTTGTTAGAGACCAGCAAAAAGTAATGAAACATTGACTAGTTGGACATGTGCATTCAAAAGTTTACAGAAGGTAACATTAAAGGGGTTCTGCAGTTTGTTTAAAGTGATCTATCCTCTGGATAGATCATCAGCATCTGATCGTCGGGGGTCAGACACCCGGGACCCCTGCCGATCAGCTGTTTGAGAAGGCAGCGGTGCTCCAGGAGGCCCGCGGCCTTCTCACTGTTTACTGCTGGCCCAGTAACGTCACGACTAGTATCAACTAGTGTGGGCAGGGGCTAAGCTTCATTCAAGTGAACAGAGCTTAGCCCCACCCAGGCCAGTGATACTAGTCCCGGGTGTCGACCCCCGCCGATCAGATGCTGATGATCTATCCAGAGGATAGATCATCAGTTTAAACAAACTGCAGAACCCTTTTAAGTTCACCTGTAAAGGTTAGAGTACATTTTAGGTTCATACAGAAATTTTACCCACAAGCCAAATATCCCTAACTTTTTGTGAGTAGCGTCTATGTGTGTATATATATATAACTACTTTCTGTTAGTGTGGCTTCAATAAATAGTTTAAAATATTTCAGGCAAATGTTGTCAATATGTTTGCACTGGAGAACTTGGTGATGGTTGGGCCTCCTAGTTGGTTGCAGTCCATGCCATATGTTTTGATGGTGACCTCAGTTTGTCTCCTGAACTCTGTAATACATTGAAATAAGCACTAACATAGTCAGTTAGCGGTATGTTGTTAAACCAAAATGAATGCAACCATTGAAGGACCTGTTCAACTTATGATCACTTCTTTCAAATCTGACTCTCATGTCACAATTTGAGAGTACCACCTTTTACGGTGGCCCAGTCTAAGAGGTGCATGGGTCTCTTGTGCAGAGGAAAGTGTGGGTTTGGCTCTCACATGAGAGCAGTACTCCTGCTCTAACGGCCCGGACTGGCAGAAGGCAATAGCGCCTGTGCCATTTAAGTGATTAAAGAGGGAGCTCCCTCTGTCTCCTGTTGGCACCCCACAAATGAGATTGTGGGGTGCTGATTTCTGTGCGCGCAGGCTGTTGCCCAGTGAAGACTCCAGGCCTGCCTCCAGCCGCGCTAACAGTAAAATACATTGCACTGCAATGGGACTATAATATTGTAAAAAAAAAAGGATAAAAAAAAAGTTTTTGTAAATAAAATAAAAAATAGGACATCCATATAAAACTCCTGCACAACCCCTTTAAGGGCCAAAACAGACTGGTCACTAATGCTTCTTTATCTGGCTGCAAATTCAGTTATTCAAAGATGGAGACCAGCATTTAGCTGTCCAGTTGTTGACTGGATAAAACAGGTTTACAGTAAGACAACTGTGCATGTCCTGTCACCTGTGTATAATGATCCATGGCCAATATGGCTATGTAATGTCACTTCTGTTATTACATTTTTCTGCCCCTATAATTTAGCAAAACAATGCTGGTGTGAACGCAGCCTGACTTCACAGTTCTCCTTATAATTGACATTGAAAAGTGAAAATTGGTTCTTTTTTTCCAGGTTCCGTAGAAATAACAGAAAGTTCTCTTGTAAGAGACATTTTGTATGTCTTTCAAGGAATTGATGGGAAGTGTATCAAAATGTGCAATTCTGAAAACTGCTACAAGGTGGACAGCAAGGTAAATTTGCTCGTGACTTAAAGGGTAACTGTCATATTATTATTATTTTATTATGTAATTGGATTGGTCTGACTAAGTTTACCTTAGTTCCCTAGTTAATACTTTTGTATAGGTATTGAATTGCCTAGTAATTGCTGCATTTTCTTTCCTCCGCCAGGCATGTCAGTGGTGCGGCTAAAACAGCGTTGTCCTCCGTCTCCTATGTTCTATATACAGAAGACGGAGGACGTAGTAGTGGGCAGTCCCGAACGCTGCGTGCGCGCTCCCGTCAGGCCGGGATAGTGCCGATATTCGCAATAAAAATTTGCGATTAAAAAATTCTCAATTAGAATATTCGCGATCAACTACTCAGGAGGAAGAGGGTGTGTTTAAGTCTGGAGAAAGCTGATTGGTTGGGGTGAGGCTGTGCTTTCCCAAGATGAGCCGAATGATTTCTGGGAAGTTAGGGAGGGAGGTTTTAGGCTAATTTCACACTCGCGTTTTGTGCGGATCCGTCATGGATGGATCCGTTCAGATAATACAGCCGTATGCATCCATTCAGAACGGATCCATTTGTATTATCTGTAACATAGCCAAGACGGATCCGTCTTGAACACCATTGAAAGTCAACGGGAGACGGATCCGTTTTCTATTGTGCCAGATTGTGTCATACAAAACTGATCCGTCCCCATTGACTTACATTGTGTGTCAGAACGGCAGCATTTTGGTGTCCGCCTCCAAAGCGGAATGGAGACGGAACTCAGGCAAACTGATGTATTTTGAGCGGATCCTTTTCCATTCAGAATGCATTAGAATGCAAACTGATCCGTTTTGGATCGCTTGTGAGAGCCCTTAATGGATCTCACAAACGTAAAGCCAAAACGCCAGTGTGAAAGTAGACTTGGCCTCAGGGTAAGGGCATCAGCGGCCATCTTGAGAAGATAGTCAGAAAGAAGTCTTGTGAGGAGCGGTTGCTATGGACGGAATCTTATTAAACAAGTGGTATGTGAACACAATAATTATGGATTATCACCACAACAGCAACAACATATATGAATTTTGAGTGAAAATATGACGGTTATCCTTTAACCGCCTCCGGACGGCCTAACGCAGGATCGCGTTCCGGAGGCGGCAGCCATGCACACAGTCACGCATATATGCGTCATCTCGCGAGACGTGAGATTTCCTGTGAACGCGCGCACAGGATCGGAAGGTAAGCGAGTGGATCTCCAGCCTGCCAGCGGCGATCGTTCGCTGGCAGGCTGGAGATGTGATTTTTTTAACCCCTAACAGCGTCTAATATACCTGCTACCTGGTCCTCTGGTGGTCCCCTTTGTTTGGATCGACCACCAGAGGACACAGGTAGCTCAGTAAAGTAGCACCAAACACCACTACACTACACTACACCCCCCTGTCACTTATTAACCCCTTATGAACCCCTGATCACCCCATATAGACTCCCTGATCACCCCCCTGTCATTGATCACCCCCCTGTCATTGATCACCCCCCTGTTAGGCTCTATTCAGATGTCCGTATGAATTTTACGGATCCACTGATAGATGGATCGGATCCGCAAAACACATACAGACGTCTGAATGGAGCCTTATAGGGGGGTGATCAATGACGGGGGTGATCACCCCATATAGACTCCCTGATCACCCCCCTGTCATTGATCACCCCCCTGTAAGGCTGCATTCAGATGTCCGTATGATTTTTACGGATCCACTGATACATGGATCGGATCCGCAAAACACATACGGACATCTGAATGGAGCCTTACAGGGGGATGATCACCCCATATAGACTCCCTGATCACCCCCCTGTCATTGATCACCCCCCTGTCATTGATCACCCCCCTGTCAGGCTGCGATCAGATGTCCGTATGATTTTTACGGATCCACTAATACATGGATCGGATCCGCAAAACACATACGGACATCTGAATGGAGACTTACAGGGGGGTGATCACCCCATATAGACTCCCTGATCACCCCCCTGTCATTGATCACCCCCCTGTCATTGATCACCCCCCTGTAAGGCTGCATTCAGATGTCCGTATGATTTTTCCGGATCCACTGATACATGGATCGGATCCGCAAAACACATACGGACATCTGAATGGAGCCTTATAGGGGGGTGATCAATGACAGGGGTGTATTCAATGACAGGGGGGTGATCACCCCATATAGACTCCCTGATCACCCCCCTGTCATTGATCACCCCCCTGTCATTGATCACCCCCCTGTCAGGCTCCATTCAGACATTTTTTTGGCCCAAGTTAGCGGAAATTATTATTTTTTTTCTTACAAAGTCTCATATTCCACTAACTTGTGTCAAAAAATAAAATCTCACATGAACTCACCATACCCCTCACGGAAACCAAATGCGTAAAATTTTTTAGACATTTATATTCCAGACTTCTTCTCACGCTTTAGGGCCCCTAGAATGCCAGGGCAGTATAAATACCCCACATGTGACCCCATTTCGGAAAGAAGATACCCCAATGTATTCCGTGAGGGGCATATTGAGTCCATGAAAGATTGAAATTTTTGTCCCAAGTTAGCGGAAAGGGAGACTTTGTGAGAAAAAAAAAAATATATCAATTTCCGCTAACTTGTGCAAAAAAAAAAATTTCTATGAACTCACCATGCCCCTCATTGAATACCTTGGGTTGTCTTCTTTCCAAAATGGGGTCACATGTGGGGTATTTATACTGCCCTGGCATTCTAGGGGCCCTAAAGCGTGAGAAGAAGTCTGGGATCCAAATGTCTAAAAATGCCCTCATAAAATGAATGTGGGCCCCTTTGCGCATCTAGGCTGCTCTTTGGAATGTGGGCCCCTTTGCCCACCTAGGCTGCAAAAAAGTGTCACACATGTCGTATCGCTGTACTCAGGAGAAGTTGGGCAATGTGTTTTGGGGTGTCATTTTACATATACCCATGCTGGGTGAGAGAAATATCTTGGCAAAAGACAACTTTTCCCATTTTTTTATACAAAGTTGGCATTTGACCAAGATATTTATCTCACCCAGCATGGGTATATGTAAAATGACACCCCAAAACACATTCCCCAACTTCTCCTGAGTACGGCGATACCACATGTGTGACACTTTTTTGCAGCCTAGGTGGGCAAAGGGGCCCACATTCCAAAGAGCACCTTTCGGATTTCACCGGTCATTTTTTACACATTTTGATTTCAAACTACTTACCACACATTTGGGCCCCTAGAATGCCAGGGCAGTATAACTACACCACAAGTGACCCTATTTTGGAAAGAAGACACCCCAAGGTATTCGCTGATGGGCATAGTGAGTTCATAGAAGTTTTTATTTTTTGTCACAAGTTAGTGGAATATGAGACTTTTGTAAGAAAAAAAAATAAAAAATCATCATTTTCCACTAACTTGTGACAAAAAATAAAAAGTTCTATGAACTCACTATGCCCATCAGCGAATACCTTAGGGTGTGTACTTTCCGAAATGGGGTCATTTGTGGGGTTTCTCTACTGTCTGGGCATTGTAGAACCTCAGGAAACATGACAGGTGCTCAGAAAGTCAGAGCTGCTTCAAAAAGCGGAAATTCACATTTTTGTACCATAGTTTGTAAACGCTTTAACTTTTACCCAAACCATTTTTTTTTTTACCCAAACATTTTTTTTTTAATCAAAGACATGTAGAACAATACATTTAGAGAAAAATTTATATATGGATGTCGTTTTTTTTTTGCAAAATTTTACAACTGAAAGTGAAAAATGTCATTTTTTTGCAAAAAAAATCGTTAAATTTCGATTAATAACAAAAAAAGTAAAAATGTCAGCAGCAATGAAATACCACCAAATGAAAGCTCTATTAGTGAGAAGAAAAGGAGGTAAAATTCATTTGGGTGGCAAGTTGCATGACCGAGCAATAAATGGTGAAAGTAGTGTAGGTCAGAAGTGTAAAAAGTGGCCTGGTCTTTAAGGGTGTTTAAGCTATAGGGGCTGAGGTGGTTAAAAGGGTTGTCCAGGTTCAGAACTGAACCCAGACGTACCCACATTTTCACCCAGGCAGCCCCTAATAAGCATTTCATACTCCGATGCTCTCCTTTGCCCTGCGCTGAATCGCGTAGGGCAAAGGCTTTTTATGGAGATTTGGTGATGTACCAGGCTCTTCATAGGGACTGCTAGGCGGAGGCTAATGGCATTAGCGCTGCCCTAGCCCTTAAAACGGCTAGGGCAGCGCTAAAGCCCACCCGTCAGAGCCGGTGATGTCACCGATCAATACACTGCTCGGCGGAAGCCTCTGTCTAGCAGTGTAAAAACATAAACAAGCCCTTGCCCTGTGCAATTCAGCGCAGGGCAAAGGAGAGCACTGGAGCATGAAATGCTCTAATGCTCATATCACAGGGCCTGCCTGGGTGAAAATGTGGGTATGTCGAACCCGGACAACCCCCTTTTAAAACAGCATGGTACATAATCCTTCGTTTAAGGCTACATTCACATGTGTTTTTTTTTTTCTATATCCCGATTTTCGGTCCGTTTTTTTGCGGATCCGTTGTTCCTGAAAATGTTTCCGTATGTCATCCGTTTTTTGCGGATCCGCAAAAAACGGAAACATGTATAAATTTCAATAAGCAAATAAAGTTGTTTGGATTTCTTTGAAAAAAAAATATTAAAATGTAATTTCCAGGAACGGCATCCGCATAAAACGGATGACATCCGAATGTCTTCCGTTTTTTGCGGATCCATTGACTTTGTATTGTACCAGGATCCGAATTTTGCGGAAAAGAATAGGACATGTTTTATATTTAAACGGACATGCGGAATGGAACAACGGAAACGGACAGCACACATTGTGCTGTCCGTTTTTTTCCAGGACCCATTGAAAATGAATGGGTACAGATCTGGTCCAGATCTGTTCCGCAAAAAACGGAACAGATCAGGAAAGAAAAAACGGACGTGTGAATGGACCCTAAGCGCAATAGCTGCTATTGATGTTTTTTTTTCTTGGTTATGCACTGATATATATTTATATTGTTTACTTTTGGCTGCGTGGTAAAAACCACATCAAAAACCACTCTTAACGCATGCGGTTTTTATTATTTGAATATTTTAGTTTTTTGTGCTGCAGTTTCTGAATCTGTTTTTAAGCATGTTCTTTTCTGAAATGCATTCGGAAACAGCAGCAGCAAAAAATGCATTCAAATAGTAAAACCCACATGGTTTTTCTGTGCAATTTTGACAGAAACGACCTTTGTAAATGTACCCTTATAGCTGTCTTGTTGTTCCGCTCCTCTCCTGCCCCCAGGTTATTTTCTGATTTATGGAGCTTAGTTGAGCCTTTGATACTCTACTCACGATTGTAGGACAAAAACGATCTGTGAAGTTCAAATCATATCCTGTTCTTTCCAAGTATATACCAAACTGCCTATTTTGGCATCAGTCTCAGCCTGTTTTATTTTTTTTTGACTGATGTCCTTAATAATACCCAAAGGTCCGTAGCTCCTAAACTATATTTTATTGACATATGTGCAATGGCTTTCGAAGATTTTTTTTTTTGTTACTTTACAGATCAGTACTGCCATCTAGTGGTCAAAGTAAAGCTTTTCCAGTTTGTCAATGTTATAAACTGTAAAGTTAACTCTACATTAAACAATAGCAATGATTAAAAAATAAAAAGAGCAGTCTTAAAGGGGTTCTGAAATTTCTCAGTTTTATTTTTATAAAATAGAAATTATACATTTGTATAATACATTCATTTAGATTTTTGCTCAAATACCTCTCCCATATCGGTGTGTAGTTGACCCATGTCTGCACAGTAGAATGGTACAGCTAATATATCTATCGGTCTGATGTGCTAACTTAATTGAACTAAATATGGCGGCACTGGCAGTCAAGTGTTAGGCTACTTTCACACTAGCGTTTCTATTTTCTGGTATGGAGATCCGTCATAGGGTCTCAATACCGGAAAAAAAACCGCTTCTGTTTTGTCCCCATTCATTGTCAGTGGTGACAAAACGTAACTGAACAGAACGGAATGCTCCAAAATGCATTCCGTTCCGTTTGGTTGCGTTCTCATACCGGAGAGCAAACCGCAGCAAGCTGCAGCTTTCTTTCCGTCATGGGATGCTATAACAGCGGCTGCTGTGCGCCGCTGTTCCCCTCCTTACCGCTGCGGTCCCGGGCGCCGTGTTCAGCAGTGATCTGCTGTCAGTGCTTCCCATTCACTGCTGCAGTCCTGAGCTCTGTCTGTGTAGGTACTGTTGTTCTGGGATCCGCTTCACAGTTTCCTCTCACCCCTGGCCACAGCATGCTTGCTGCTTGTTTCCTGCAGCACTTCCTTAAGGGCCGGCGCTTAATGGGTTAGGTCATGTGACTTCGCTAACCAATCCTAGCCCTCCTGCACATATATAAGTTGCTCAGCCCCCTTTCCAGATGCCTCAGTGTCAAGGTCCTTGAGTCCTGCTAAGGTTCCTGATATCCACTTTTGTTACTGACTCATACTTGTATTCCTGGACTCTGCTGCCTGTTTTTTTTTTTGAATCAGATCTTTTTTATTAAACATTTTACAGTGTAAATACACATTTTAACACATTGTAAACAAGGATGACATAGAGATATACTGTCCATAAGGCTAAAAACATAAAGGGTATCAGCCAATGTGTATTAATTAAGAACCCAACCGACCCCCCCCCCTCCCTCCCTCCCTCCCTCCCTAACCTGCAAAGTACAAAGGCACATTTTAAACATTTCCATTCAGACGTCGAAACGACAGCCATAAATCCCATAGTTTTCCAAATTTCGCTGGGCATCCACGCTTCTGATATACCATCCGTTCATAACTCAGCATCGTGTCAACCGCGTTTAGGAATTCGCCTAGGATTGGCGGCGCTGTCTGTATCCAATGCAGAGCGATTAACTTTCTAGCAACATATAACATTCTACCTATAGCTAATTTATGTACCTGACCTGTGGCCAGTTCAGAGACATAGCCCAACACACACACTTTAGGATCAGAGGGTACTCGTACCTTGTAAACGTCCTGTATTGTCTGACGTACCAACTCCCAGTATCTCCCTAACCTCTCGCACGTCCACATCATATGCAACAAATCTGCAGAAACCACAGAGCATCTTGGACATTCATCCGTGGGTCTGAACCCTATACGGAACAAAAAAACCGGAGTTTTGTAGACTCTATGGACAATAAACAGCTGCGAGAGTTTACGTCCTTCACTCAGGGAAGAGAGAGGTATCGCCTCCAGTATGTCAGACCATTGGTCATCAGTTAATTTGCCAACATCTTTTTCCCATTTACTTTTAGCCACCAGTGGATGTGACATTAGAAACTTATCAAGCAATAGCTTATATATACAGGATATCATACCTCTCCTCGCCCCTCTAGACAAAATCTGGTGCAATGCAGCATCTCTCCCTGCCACCTCATTCGTACCTTTAAATGTGGCGTTGTATGCATGTCTCACCTGAAGGTACTTATAAAAGTGAGTTCTAGGCAGTTCATACTTCTCCTGAAATCTGGTAAATGACATGAACTTCCTTTCCTCCAAAAGGTGACTCACCCTCAGAATACCCTTTCTTTTCCATGCCCCAAACTCAGACAAGGAGAGGAATTCTGGCAGCACAGGGTTATCCCACAGTGGAGTGTATTCAGTATTGCCGAGAACCCCCCTCAGGAGCTTGACCTTATTCCATACAGACTGCATCAAGTGTCCCAAATCGCCCATCGGACCACTCTTTCCAGTCCCCCTAGTCTCAAGGATCAGCATTAGGTCATTAGAGGACAAACAATGTTTAAGCAACTGACACGACATCTCACTCGACTCCAGTTCCATCCACCCCTTGAAATGTTGGCATTGCGCAGCCAGGAAGTACACCCAGGGGTTTGGCACTGCAAGGCCCCCTTCTGTTTTAGGATATTGTAACGTTTCAAGCTTAATTCTCGGTTGCCCCTTACGCCATATGAGCTCCCTGAAGATAGCATTAATTGGAACAAATTTGGACTTTGACAGCCAGACCGGGGAGTTATGTAGAACATAAAGTAGCTGGGGCATCAACACCATTTTAATGAGGTTAGCTCTTCCCGCCACTGACAGGTATAGTTTACACCATGCCTTAGTTTTATTACGAAATTTAATAACCAGCGGGTCAAAGTTAAGGCGCCCAAAGTCTCGGATTCTCGGGGATATATGGATACCCAAATACTTAAAGGTCGCTACTCTCTGCTGCCTGTTTGATCCCTGCCTGCTTGTCTTGACTCTCCTGTTGCCGATCCGGATTGCCTCACCTGTACCTGTGCCGCCTGCCCTGACCTATTGCCTGTCTGACTTTGCCTCTGCCTCATGCTTCAGTCCTGCACTGTTGCTCCTGGTTATGACTCAACCTGCTGACAACGCCTGTACCTCTGGTACCTTTCTCAGGTACCTCCTGTCCGCCTGGACCAGCTGCCTCGTGTGACAATCCTCCTCAAGAGGTAGAGACCTGGTGTTCCCCTCGGGAAAGTCTATCCCCACCATCAGGGGTACTGTGAAGATCAAGGGGTTCACTTAGACAACGCACTTAGAGGAGGTAGGACACGTGGCACAGTAGGTTCACACCCGCTGGTTCGTGACCGATGCAGAGCAAGATGGATCATTCATGACCCACAATGCAAGTCAATGAGGACGGATCCGTTTTCTCGGACACAATAGAAAACGGATCCGTCCCCCATTAACTTTTAATGGAGTTCATGATGGATCCGTCCTTGCTATGTTATAGATAATACAACCGGATGCGTTCATAACGGATGCAGACGGTTGTATTATCAGTAACGGAAGTGTTTTTGCTGAACCCTGCTGGATCCAGCAAAAACGCTAGTGTGAAAGTAGCCTTATCCACTGACTACAGGTTACACATCAGCAAACAGGTCACAGCCCGTTGTAGAGCTAAATAGGACTAATGATTTTATTATGGTTCTTATCGCAACCACTTCATGGTGCATCTACTTCTCCATGCATGCAGACCAGTATTACAGCTGCTTCTATAGACTGACAGACATGATCCTGGAATGTTGCTGCAGGCACCAGTGTAGTACCAAGTTCTGCTCCTCAATAATCCTCTATTGACCTGTTACTGTTACATACCTGAGCAGCATTTAGGTATTTGACAATTTTTTTTCCTCCTTTTTAGCCATACACACATAAAACCGAATAACCTCTTGAGCATTGATGGCATATGATGACCACTGGAGTCCCCATTATGCTTAGATGGAGTTTTTGCCCATTCCAAAACATTCCCAGACACAGTGCTGCTCTTGCCTGTGCCATGTCTCAGGTCTTGCGGGTTGGCCACTTTCAGGTGAATGAGAAAAAAGAATAAAAGACACTGAGCAGGGATGAGAGCCCTCCTGTGTCTGCTTAAAGGGGTTGTGTCTAGGGTTGGACGATATCAAAAATATTTCCACACTAACGATATTAAGAAATTTATCGCGATAACGATATATATCGCGATAAATGCCCATTTAGAAAAAAAAAACACTTGGGGCCACAAGGAGACCTTATACTGTATGGGGGCAGCTACAAGGAGACGTTACACTGTATGGGGCAGCCACAAGGAGACTTTACACTGGATGGGGGCAGCTACAAGGAGATGTTACACTGTATGGGGCAGCCACAAGGAGACGTTACACTGTATGGGGCAGCCACAAGGAGACGTTACACTGTATGGGGCAGCCACATTGAGACGTTACACTGTATGGGGGCAGCCACAAGGAGACGTTACACTGTATGGGGGCAGCCACAAGGAGACGTTACACTGTATGGGGGCAGCCACAAGGAGACGTTACACTGTATTGGGGAAGCCACAAGGAGACACCACACTGTATGGGGGCAACCACAAGGAGACACCACACTGTATGGGGGCAGCCACAAGGAGACGTTATACTGTATGGGAACAGCCACAAGGAGACGTTATACTGTATGGGGGCAGCCCCCAGCCTCTGATCAGCCCCCCAGCCTCTCCCTCTTATCAGCTTCCTCTGGTAACTCAAACCCCCCCCAGTATTAATCATTGGTGGCAGTGGCCACAGGGTCCCCCTCCCCCTCCCATCATTGGTGGCAGTGGGCAGTTCCGATCGGTTACCATGGCAGCCAAGACGCTACTGAAGTCCTGGCTGCCATGGTATGTTAGTGAGCAGCATTATACTCACGTGCGCTGTGGCCGCCGGACGCTCCTTCTTCTGTCTGTGCGGCGCATTGCTAATGCTTATAGCATTAGCAATGCGCCGCACAGACCTATGAGAAGAAGGAGCGCCCGGCGGCCACGGCGCACGTGAGTATAATGCTGCTCACTAACATACCATGGCAGCCAGGACTTCAGTAGCGTCTTGGCTGCCATGGTAACCGATCGGAGCCCCAGCATTACACTGCTCGGACTCCGGTCGGAACTGCCCACTGCCACCAATGATGGGGGGGGGAAGAGGAGGGGAGGGGGACCCTGTGGCCACTGCCACCAATGATTAATACTGGGGGGAGGGGGGGTGGCGGCGCAAATAACTTCAGCAAATAACTTTCTCTACATGATAAATGCTAATACAAGGCACTTACTAATGTATTGTGATTGTCCATATTGTTTCCTTTTGCTGGCTGAATTAATTTTTCCATCACATTATACACTGCTCGTTTCCATGGTTACAACCACCCTGCCATCCAGCAGCAGTGGCCGTGGTTGCATACTATAGGAAAAAGTGTCGGGTTCGCTGGTGGCCAGGACTGCGGGAGCGCACATAGGCTGGTGCTTTTTTTCTATAGTGTGCAGGCAAGTCCAATGCTGATGGCAATATGTATAATTACAGTACATTAGTAAGTGTCTTGTACACTGCTCAAAAAAATAAAGGGAACACAAAAATAACACATCCTAGATCTGAATTAATTAAATATTCTTCTGAAATACTTTTTTCTTTACATAGTTGAATGTGCTGACAACAAAATCACACAAAAATGAAAAAATGGAAATCAAATTTTTCAACCCATGGAGGTCTGGATTTGGAGTCACACTCAAAATTAAAGTGGAAAAACACACTACAGGCTGATCCAACTTTAATGTAATGTCCTTAAAACAAGTCAAAATGAGGCTCAGTAGTGTGTGTGGCCTCCACGTGCCTGTATGACCTCCCTACAACGCCTGTGCATGCTCCTGATGAGGTGGCGGATGGTCTCCTGAGGGATCTCCTCCCAGACCTGGACTAAAGCATCTGCCAACTCCTGGACAGTCTGTGGTGCAACGTGACGTTGGTGGATAGAGCGAGACATGATGTCCCAGATGTGCTCAATTGGATTCAGGTCTGGGGAACGGGCGGGCCAGTGCATAGCATCAATGCCTTCGTCTTGCAGGAACTGCTGACACACTCCAGCCACGTGAGGTCTAGCATTGTCTTGCATTAGGAGGAACCCAGGGCCAACCGCACCAGCATATGGTCTCACAAGTGGTCTGAGGATCTCATCTCGGTACCTAATGGCAGTCAGGCTACCTCTGGCGAGCACATGGAGGGCTGTGCGGCCCTCCAAAGAAATGCCACCCCACACCATTACTGACCCAATGCCAAACCGGTCATGCTGGAGGATGTTGCAGGCAACGGAACGTTCTCCACGGCGTCTCCAGACTCTGTCACGTCTGTCACATGTGCTCAGTGTGAACCTGCTTTCATCTGTGAAGAGCACAAGATGCCAGTGGCGAATTTGCCAATCTTGGTGTTCTCTGGCAAATGCCAAACGTCCTGCACGGTGTTGGGCTGTAAGCACAACCCCCACCTGTGGACGTCGGGCCCTCATATCACCCTCATGGAGTCTGTTTCTGACCATTTGAGCAGACACATGCACATTTGTGGCCTGCTGGAGGTCATTTTGCAGGGCTCTGGCAGTGCTCCTCCTGTTCCTCCTTGCACAAAGGCGGAGGTAGCGTTCCTGCTGCTGGGTTGTTGCCCTCCTACGGCCTCCTCCACGTCTCCTGATGTACTGGCCTGTCTCCTGGTAGCGCCTCCATGCTCTGGACACTACGCTGACTGCTTTGCACACTCTTGGCATTCTCTTGATGAGCTTCAAGATGTAGTCCCCTGAAATGGTCTTCCAACAGTCTTGAAGGCGTTCCCAGAGATGCTTAGCACTTGTTGGCCCTTTTGCCTTCACTCTGCGGTCCAGCTCACCCCAAACCATCTTGATTGGGTTCAGGTCCGGTGACTGTGGAGGCCAGGTCATCTGGTGCAGCAGCCCATCACTCTCCTTCATGGTCAAATAGCCCTTACTTTCAAAGTTTTCCCAATTTTTCGGCTGACTGACTGACCTTCATTTCTTAAAGTAATGATGGCCACTAGTTTTTCTTTACTTAGCTGCTTTTTTCTTGCCATAATACAAATTCTAACAGTCTATTCAGTAGGACTATCAGCTGTGTATCCACCTGACTTCTCCTCAACGCAACTGATGGTCCCAACCTCATTTATAAGGCAAGAAATCCCACTTATTAAACCTGACAGGGCATACCTGTGAAGTGAAAACCATTTCAGGGGACTACCTCTTGAAGCTCATCAAAAGAATGCCAAGAGTGTGCAAAGCAGTAATCAAAGCAAAAGGTGGCTACTTTGAAGAACCTAGAATATGACTTATTTTCAGTTGTTTCACACTTGTTTGTTATGTATATAATTCCACATGTGTTAATTCATAGTTTTGATGCCTTCAGTGTGAATCTACAATTTTGATAGTCATGAAAATAAAGAAAACTCTTTGAATGAGGTGTGTCCAAACCTTTGGTCTGTACTGTATATTTTCTTTCAGCATGTATTTTCTTGTGGTTTTTGACTTTTTTTTTTTTTTTTAACTAATACAAAACTGCATTTTATGCTCGTGTTTTTTGATGCAGATCCATGCCAATAAATGTGCAAATACCGCATGGACACAACCTGAATGGTTTTTGATATTTCACTTCTTTTTCAATTGGAGATTCAAGATGGGGCATGCTGCTTTTTCCATGCTTCTTTTTTACCACTTCGAAAAAAGAAATAGCAAGTGCTGCTTCCAATTAAATGAATGGGAGGATGTTTTGAGGCATTTTGGAGCTAATTTTGAGGTAGAAACTCCTTAAAATCAGCTCCAAAAACTGTGTTTGACCTGACCCTTAGGGGTATGGCATTCTTGTTTAAAGCAATTCTCCTGTCCTCCGACTAGAAAGTCACTGTGGACCTCCATATTCTCATTAACCTTCAGTCCCCACCCTGGCTCCCTTTGTGACCTCCTTTTCCCAAATGGAGCTGAAAGCAGGTGCTTGCGAGTGTTACAGGCAGCAGAACGTTAGAAACCAAAAACAACCTCCCTATCAGCCCCCCTCATAAAAAAAAGTTACGCAGTCATACATTTGTATCTGTCAATTAAAGTTTCATTACAAGGAGAGAATATTACACCTACAGTTAAAGGGAACTTATCATGTGGACTCCTGGAAGATTCTGAGTGCACCGAACTGAAATCTTTACTTTTCAAGATGAAAAAATTGGAAAAATCTGCTCTCAAAGAAATCGTTTTATTAAACAGATAACCCAGTTCTTATTTGCTAATTGTACATTTGCCTTTGATCATTTCGTTACTTCTAGTGGGAATTGTAATGCCAGCCTTGTAAATGATTTATGTCTTTTTATTTCCTGCTCAGGTTGCGCTGTCTAAATCTTTAAAAGATACAACAGGCAGACTTGCAGAGTTAGGATGGCTTCATAATAAAGTAAGAAAATATACAGATCAAAGGAGTTTGGATCGAGCATTTGGACTTGTTGGACAGGTATGGTAAAGTGTTTTTACTTAACACTTACAGGTGTTGTCCCATCTGGATATTTATGGTATATCGGTGGGATATGCCATAAATGTCCGATAGGTGCAGGTCTCGCATCCCCAAACCCCTCCTATCTCCATAACGGAGCTCCAAAGTGAATGGAGAGAATATCGAGCATGCACAGCTTTCTCCATTCATTGCAGTGTCAAGCCAGTGGTCAGCTATTTTCAGAAATCCTATACCAGTCAAAGGAGAAAGCTGCGCATCGGCTGAGTCCTCTCCATTCACTACGGGGCCCCATTCTTGAGATAGGAGTGGATCCTAGAGGTGGAACCCGCACCTGTCGGACACATCCTATCCATATGCCATAAACCTCCAGATGGAACAGTCCCTTTTAAAGAAATTTGTAACAGCTTTTACCTGCATGTTTGTGCTGATAAATCCACAGTGGATTACAGTACTGGGCACGTAGATGAGATTTTAGTAAATTTCATCCACGTGCTGAAAACGTTCTCAGCACAGAAATTGACCTGTGAATGTTGCGTTTTGTTGCTTATTTTACCCCTTTCAATGCAGCAAGGGGAAAGCCGATGTTAATCTGTGTTTTAGTTTTTTTCTAAGTAGTCTTTACGTATTCTTGTGATCTATGCCTGTGCTCTTCCCACATTACCGCCATAGCTGTGGCGCTAATAATATCAGAATTAGACATAACATTTTTGCTATGACATTCACGTTTCCCCATATGAAGTTTTGAGGTACAGATGTAGCCAGCATTTATTTTGACACCAGCTGTGCCAGGATTGAAGCACATTATTAACATTACCTTATGAGTTACACACCGAAATCAGCAGGCTTATTACTCAGGGAGGACATCATAAAGTTGTTGACAAGTTCCCTTTAACAAGCAATTCCCAAGAGATTTCAATTATAGTCTATTGAAGAAAAGAAATAACTTTTTCAAATTGCCATATGTAGTGATTACAAAAAGAAAATACTAGTGACCTGCTTTAGTGCAGCAATTTTGATGTTTTTTCCAGTCTAGATTTAACCTTAGCCCAAGCAGCAGTGGCTCTATACTTTTGATGTTCCTCGGTTTATCTTTTTGTTAACCTCCAAGGAGTTGTCCAAGTAAAAATAATGCATTCTCAGCAGTGATGTGCTATATACTGCTGAGCGGTGTCCTGTGTGCACGGACCATCACCGCTGTAGCCAGGAAGATGGTGTCAGATGTGCAGTATTGGAGCTCAGGGGAGAAGTATCAATGCTACTGGGGACGTATTAAATGAACTTTGACAACCCATTTATGAGGTAACTTTACTTCATTGATTGGCTTGTATTAAACCTCCATGATGTACAGTTATATCCTAGACATTGCTCAGGATCAAGAGCTGTGCCAGCCCGATCACGGTTGGAGCAGGGCATTGACTGACAGATTGGCTTCCTTTATATCAGGCGGGATTGATGATAACTTCGATCGTGCCCCCTTAACACCCTAGATGCTGTTGTTGCCACAATCTGGGTACAAATTGGTTGCCAGCCCAGTCAGAGGCCCAAAAAAGCCTCAAAGCCTACCATGGCTGCAAACCTATTAGCTGACAGACAATATTGCTTTGGGATACGAAGTATACCAAGCAGGGGTCAAGTCCTGGGGAAAAAAGTGTGGGAACTTACCCAAGATCCACTGCAACCCCCCCCCCCCCCCAAAAAAATATATATATATATTTCGCTGAAAATTCAGTGCAAAATTTATTGTAAAGTGCCAGTTTACACATACAACTGCAAAATTAACATGAAATAAACATGGAGATCCCAGTACCAGCTGCCTTGCTGGTGGACAATTGGCATATACTTCTGCTGTGGCCCACAGCATAAGTATATGCCAATCGTCCACCAGCAAGGCAGCTGGCACTGGGATCTCCATGTTATTGGTCAGTTAATACATCAGGGACCCCCTGGCATGGGGCCTGGGCATAGCTAAGTGCAAACTGGGTGATCCATAGGCAGGACTGGGTGGCTGCCCTCATCCACCAGCCCGTCCCTAATGTCAGTCAATACCCCCTTTAGGAAATCTCTCATCAGATGTGAGAGCAGCAGCGATCAATCAGCCAGGATTAATGTGCACAGTGGGAGCCCTCGCTTAGGCAAGTGACAAGCTCAGCTCTGCTACATCTACAATGAGCAACTACAACAAATGTAATGCCAAACTGCAGTTCCTCTATGTGATGCCTTGGATAGCTTCCACTGGACCCACAGGCCTGCCCTCACTTAGCCTGCCCTGCACAGTGCCTTGGATAGCTTCCACTGGACCCACAGGCCTGCCTCCTCACTTAGCCTGCCCTGCACAGTGCTGTGCACATTAATCCTGGCTGATCGATCTCTTCTGGCCTGCTGCTGTGCTGCCTGCAGTCACATCTGATGAGAGTACTGACTGAGATAAAAGAGGGGGTATTGACTGGTCTGGTCTGGGGCTGCTGGCCACCGGCGCTCCCACCAGGCGGGTTAGGGCCCCCGGACTAACTCAGGGACAGTCACAGACACTTAGACTGGTCTGGACCGGACCACCAGGACCCCGGTCCGGTCGGATGGTCCAGCCACGCTCACCTCAGCAGACAGTCAGGCGGGGGCGTACACAGAAATCATTGGGCCCCATAGCAAGAATTTAGATTGGGCCCCCATGCCCGTTCCTAGTCCCTCCCACTATGCGCCCTGGCTCCTCTCACTACCCTCCCTAACTTCTCCCCTGCCCCATCTCGTGCAGCAGTACTCACGCTGGAACCCAACAGACCTATTATAGTGAATGGGATCCGGTAGGTTCCAGCAGTGTTCAGCATATATTGACAAAAATCTGGGGCATTGCATGATGTAATACCACCCAACTTTCCTGCTGTCCAGCATGGCACATGAGAAAAGACATGAGAAAAGTTTGATGAAGTGAGTGCCCCCCCTTCCCCCATCCTCTGTGTCATGCAGGACAGCTGGGATACAGTGACATTACTTGCTATCCTGCATAACACATGTGCAGAGACAGGAGTCTTTGGGAAAGCTGAGTGAACCCCTCCCCCTGCCTTTCCATGTTCTTATTATCTGCTTTTATGCCTTGCAGGATAGCAGGAAATCTGAGTGACATTACATGATGTAATAGCACCCAGCTTTCCTGATGTCCTGCATGGCACATGTGGAGAGACATGAGAAAAGTGTGAGGAAGTGAGTAACACAACTCCCACCTACCCTCATATCTTCTCCTGCCTCTGCACTTGTGCCATGCAGGACATCAGGAAAGCTGAGTCACATTACATAATGTAGTGACACCCAGCTTCCCTCCTGTTCTGGATGGCATATGTGCAGAGGAATAGCCTGGGAAAGCTGAGTGACCTTGCCCCCTTCCACACACATACACCTCTGCACTGTCCTCACCTACAAGTCCTCACTTACTTCATTACTGGTTGTGGCAATCCAGAGGAATCAGGCGGGGGCGGAGCTAACAGGCAGGAGGCGGGGCTAGCAGACGGGAGACAGTTAGGAAGATAGACAGGGGCGGGGACTCTCCTCCACTGCAGGGCCCCCCCTTCCTCACGGGCCCCATAGCAGCTGCGTGGATTGCCTATATGGTAGGTACGCCACTGCAAGTCAGGCAGTCGCAGGCTCAGGATAGGAGGAGGGGAGCTCTCAGCCAGGAGGGGGGGGAGTCAGTCAGTGAGTCTTCCGTCCTCAACTGAAGCCGCTCACCCCTCCCTCCTCACTTAGCCTGCCCTGCACAGTGCGAGTCACGCAGGGCCTCGCCTCCGCTCCGCCCCCTGTGAATCTGATTTCACCGCTTCCCCTCCTGGTCCTTTTGCCCTGAAAGGGAACGGCGTTCCTGCCATGAAAAAAGTGCAGGAACGCCGTTCCCACGCGTTCCCCCTCGACTCGACCCCTGATACCAAGGCATTATAAAAGTGATTACTAGTCCCCTCGTGGAAGTAAAAATTTTTTATTGGATTAAAGGTTAATAAAGTTTATGAAAATATATAAAATTAAAATAAATGAAATTATTTTTTCTCTTTTATTTATGTAAAACTATTAAAGTGGCTCTGTTACCAGGATCAACCCTATTAAACCAGACATACTGCCTGGTAGGGCTGATCATGCTGATTAAAACTGTACCTTTCTTTTGTCTGTATGATAAATAGCAGCGTTTTTATTCATATGCAAATGAGCAATTGGAGCTGCTTGCACTCTGCACACTCCCTTTTGATTGACAGGGCTAGACCGGAGTCTGAGGGCAGAACGGTGTCCCACCACCAAGCTATATCATTACCATACAGAGATGGTATGTTTTTCCCATGCTTATAAGCTAAGTTTATAAGCTGTCACACATTACTGGTGTCTTTATAAACATACACTGCCTCTCCAAAAAAATGTCGCCACCTGGATTTAACTAAGCAAATAGTTATGAGCCTCCTATTGGATAATTACTGCATGGGCGATTATCTTTCAGCTGGCAACAAGTTATTTTTTTTTAAACTCGCTTTATTGAAAAATGGTAAGCAAATTATGTGACAGTACATTCCAAAATTATTGCAATGAACATAGTCGTATAATGTTGTAAGGAGAGTAATGCACAATTATACATTTCGCATCAGTGCATACAGTAATAAACATGACATAGTATCCATATTACCTCGTTTTGACTGACGTCATTGGGCAAAGCAAAGCAGTTCATGCTGTGAATTATTTCAGCTAAATCGAATTAATAGAACCTAATATCGCACATTTGGACGGGTGCATCCCTCAATCCATCGAATGCAGATGGGCCGTCGTAGCAGTCAGATGGGAAGCACACCAAGGTCCCCATATTTACTCGAATTTTTGAGGACAACCCCTACGAGAATAAATAATCCTTTCGAAGGGAATAATATTATTAACCATGGTTTTCCATTGTCCAACCGTAGGAGGTCTGTCTGCCATCCATCTGATTGCAATGGCTTTCCTAGCCATAAATAGGGTTTCTCTAATGAAGGTGAGGGTATAACGTGAACGTGATTCATCTTCCACAATGCCCAGAAGGCAAGAGTTAGGGCAAACCACCAGTGAGTCCGGGATCAGACACGAGACTACATCCACCACCCCTTTCCAGAACGATTGTATGTGACTGCAATCCCACATTAGGTGCCAGAAATCCGCATTCAGTTGTGAGCACCTGTGGCACTCTGTGTGCTGCCTCCTACCCATTTTAAAAAGCCTGGTTGGGGTCAAATAGCACCTATTTAAAATGAATAGCTGTGTCAATCTGTTATTGAGAGATGGAGATACAGCCACTGGAGCCTCCAGAGCTTCTCCCCATTCCTCATTCGTCATAGTAGGTATATTCCCTCTCCATTTACTTTCCGCGCCCAATGGAGAAGCTGAAATTTTGAGACCAAGTAAGTGAGTGTAGATAGCGGATATCAATCCCTTCGGGCCTTGAGTCCTGAAGACCCCTATCAAAGGATAGACTGACACAGGCCTCTTCAGATCCTTTAACTGGGCCTGGAGGGCATGTCTCAGTTGCAAATACCTGAAAAAATGTGATCTCAGAACCCCCGCTTTGGACTGTAGCTGGGAGAAAGAGAACAGTATACCCTTTTCATATAGGTCCCTCAAATAGCACACCCCATAACTTCTCCAAATCACCTCCCAATAACTCTGCATCAGATGTGGAAACATTGGGTTGTTCCACAATGGCACATCCTCCGGTAGATCCTTGTATTGCTGCATCTTTGCAGCCCCCCACACCTGATGCGCCAATTTATGAATCGGAAGGAGCGAGCCTGACACCGAAGATCGGCCCTCAAGTATAGGCCACAGGGTGGGGAGCTGCAAAAACTCCCGCAAATAATATTCAGAGCTAGGGAGCACGTCCCGGGTCACCCATGGCACCAGATACCTCAACTGACCAGCAAGAAAATATAAGTGCAAGTCCGGCAGAGCTGTTCCACCCTGATCCCAACTTCTCTGTAGAGATCTGACGGCTAATTTCCTTCTATTCCTACCCCAGATAAAGGTTGCCATAAGGGAGTGCAACTTATCAAAGAACGCGCGTGGTACAGGCGTGCAAGCGTGCTCTAATAGATACAGGGCTTTGGGCTGGAGAACCATTTTGATTAAGTTCACTCGTCCTATTGTGGACAGCGGTAAAGTATTCCAAGATTTAAACTTGTCTATGAAGTATGCCATCAGAGGAACTATGTTCAGCAAGTGGGATGTTTCCGGGGCTTTTGTAATGATCACTCCCAAATATTTAAATTTATCTACTACTATCAAATTCCTATGCACCGCTGGCCAGTCTGAGGCCCACAAAGGCATAATGGCCGACTTGGCCCAGTTTATACATAGTCCGGAGAATGTGCCAAATTGTTCAATAATGGATATCGCTCTCGGTAAAGTGCACTCCACGGAGTCCATGTACAAAATGAGGTCGTCAGCATATAGGCCCAGCCTATCCTCTCTGTTACCTAACTTTATACCAATATATACATCATCTTGATGAATTCTCAGCGCTAGATGTTCTATAGCTACTGCAAATAACAAGGGAGAAAGGGGGCATCCCTGCCTGGTACCTCTGTATAGTCTAAACGTGGATGATAAAAAGCCATTAATCAATATGTTCGCAGATGGGGAGCTATATAGTATATTGATCCACTTGATAAACCTGGGACCAAAGCCAAAAAACTGCAAGACCTGCACCAGGAAGGGCCACTCGACAGAATCAAATGCCTTGGCGGTATCCAAGGCCGCCAAAGCCCATGATCTCCCATCCGCACAACCCACCTGAGCAATAACCTGCGCTCTACGTATGTTGCTAGAGGTAGATCTGCCTGGTATAAAACCTGATTGGTCGTTATGTATGATAGTAGATATGACTCTGTTCAGTCTATTCGCTAATAACTTAGTTAGAATTTTGTAATCTAAGTTCAACAGCGAAATAGGCCTGTATGAACCGCACTCTAGGGGTTCCTTATCAGGTTTTAATAAAACTACAATGGAAGCCTCGTATAGTGACTCCGGAAGGACACCTCTGTCCAAAGACTTCTTGTACATGCGCAGGAGCTGCGGCGCTAGAATCTCCACATATTTGGAGTATACCGCCAATGGTATCCCGTCCGGCCCTGGGGCCTTTCCCAGATTTAACCCTGTGATCGCCTCACTTACTTCTTCCAGTGTAATCTCTCCATCTAGTATTTCCCTATCAGCCTCAGATAATTGTGGGTGAGTTACTTCCTGTAAATAATTCTCTAATGACTGAGGAGAATACTCAGCGTGGGAACAGTAGAGGTCCTGGTAAAATTCCCTGAATCGATCTAGAATACCCCCAGGGTCCGACACCACTGTTCCATCTTTGTTCGAGATGCGAAGTATCGGTGGGGACATGTTATTCCTCCTCACTATCTGCGCCAGGACTTTACCCACTCTGCTTCCCTGTTCAAAGGTCTGTTGCTTCAAAAAGAGCATTTTGCGGTCTCCCTTCTCCTGCAGGTGGGTCATATAATTCCTACCTTTCAGCAACCAGTCACTCCTATTCTCCTCGGTGGGATCTAGGACAAACGCACATTCAGCATTTCTGCACCGCATGCCTAACTCCTCCTCTTTTCGGCGAGTGACCTTCTTGATATATGAGATGGAGGATTTCAGACATCCACACAGAAAGGCCTTCAGAGTATCCCACAATAAGGCCGAGTCCGTATCAGCTGGGTGAGCCATTAAGAAGGTGTGAAGTTGATCGGGCACCCTATCATTCAGAGATATTAGAGACAACCAAAATGGGTGAATACGCTGTTTGGGTGTTCGGGTTGCCACGTAAGGGTCAATTAGTGAGGCCATTATTGGTGCATGGTCAGATGGGCCTTGGAACCCATATCGGATCTCTCGTATTGCCATAAAGGTGCCAGGGGTGCCCAGGAGGTAGTCAATCCTAGATAGAGCTCCCCTAGAGGGTGTAAAACAAGAATATTCTATCCTGTCTGGATATCTCTCTCTCCATACGTCCATCCATCCCAGCTCAGACAAAAGGCGCGCTAGAGCGGTTTTATTTTAGGGCCGTCCAGACTGACCAGCAGACGGATTGCGAAATCTGTCTTTCGAGTCATCCAGTATCATATTAAGGTCTCCCATGCCGAGAATCCCGGCAGTGGGGAACTGTGCTGCAAATCCCGCCGCTGCCTGAAGTAGTGATAGACTGGCCGGAGGAGGATTGTACATATTCATAACCACGTATGGCATACCATTTATGTGAGCATAAACAAAAACAAATTTCCCCTCTGGGTCAATACTCGTGTGGTGCGGTTCCCATCTGACTGCTCGATGAATCAACAATGACACCCCTTTAGAGTATGAGTTCCCATACGCGTTGTTTCCGCATTCTCCCCCCGGTTTCAGCTGTGAGGTGCGTTTCCTGTAATCCTAGGATATGGGTAGCATAACTTCGGATATGTGAAAAAACAGCCATGCGTTTCCTGGGCCCGCCTAGCCCTCTGACGTTCCAAGACATTACTCTAATGTCTGCCATAGTGGGCACCAGATAATGGAGGAGGATTGAATCCCAGATGCTGGGGAACACTATGGCAGAGGAAATGTATATGGATCATAATACTCAGTAAGCGACTGTACATTTTAGAAAAAGCGAATAACATAAGGCATACATTTAACCACCCAAACAGAGGGTGAATCAGTAGAACATAAACATGGCCTTTGTAGCTAGTGGCCTCGTACATTGGGGGACCTGCACGGTGTATAGGGATGTCAACCCAGTGCAGGTAGAGTAGCGGACCTCCACCATTTGCAGTGGGGTGTGCCGACTGGATATTCACTATCAACCCAGTAACATGTACAGTGGGGGAAATAATTATTTGACCCCTCACTGATTTTGTAAGTTTGTCCAATGACAAAGAAATGAAAAGTCTCAGAACAGTATCATTTCAATGGTAGGTTTATTGTAACAGTGGCAGATAGCACATCAAAAGGAAAATCGAAAAAAAAACTTTAAATAAAAGATAGCAACTGATTTGCATTTCATTGAGTGAAATAAGTATTTGAACCCCTACCAACCATTAAGAGTTCTGGCTCCCACAGAGTGGTTAGACACTTCTACTCAATTAGTCACCCTCATTAAGGACACCTGTCTTAACTAGTCACCTGTATAAAAGACACCTGTCCACAGAATCAATCAATCAAGCAGACTCCAAACTCTCCAACATGGGAAAGACCAAAGAGCTGTCCAAGGATGTCAGAGACAAAATTGTAGACCTGCACAAGGCTGGAATGGGCTACAAAACCATTAGCAAGAAGCTGGGAGAGAAGGTGACAACTGTTGGTGCGATTGTTCGAAAATGGAAGGAGCACAAAATGACCATCAATCGACCTCGCTCTGGGGCTCCACGCAAGATCTCACCTCGTGGGGTGTCAATGTTTCTGAGAAAGGTGAAAAGGCATCCTAGAACTACACGGGAGGAGTTAGTTAATGACCTCAAATTAGCAGGGACCACAGTCACCAAGAAAACCATTGGAAACACATTACACCGCAATGGATTAAAATCCTGCAGGGCTCGCAAGGTCCCCCTGCTCAGGAAGGCACATGTGCAGGCCCGTCTGAAGTTTGCCAATGAACACCTGAATGATTCAGAGAGTGACTGGGAGAAGGTGCTGTGGTCTGATGAGACCAAAATAGAGCTCTTTGGCATTAACTCAACTCGCTGTGTTTGGAGGAAGAAAAATGCTGCCTATGACCCCCAAAACACCGTCCCCACCGTCAAGCATGGGGGTGGAAACATTTTGCTTTGGGGGTGTTTTTCTGCTAAGGGCACAGGACAACTTATTCGCATAAACGGGAAAATGGACGGAGCCATGTATCGTGAAATCCTGAGTGACAACCTCCTTCCCTCTGCCAGGAAACTGAAAATGGGTCGTGGATGGGTGTTCCAGCACGACAATGACCCAAAACATACAGCAAAGGCAACAAAGGAGTGGCTCAAGAAGAAGCACATTAAGGTCATGGAGTGGCCTAGTCAGTCTCCGGACCTTAATCCAATCGAAAACCTATGGAGGGAGCTCAAGCTCAGAGTTGCACAGAGACAGCCTCGAAACCTTAGGGATTTAGAGATGATCTGCAAAGAGGAGTGGACCAACATTCCTCCTAAAATGTGCGCAAACTTGGTCATCAATTACAAGAAACGTTTGACCTCTGTGCTTGCAAACAAGGGTTTTTCCACCAAGTATTAAGTCTTTTTTTGTTAGAGGGTTCAAATACTTATTTCACTCAATGAAATGCAAATCAGTTGCTATCTTTTATTTAAAGTTATTTTTTCGATTTTCCTTTTGATGTGCTATCTGCCACTGTTACAATAAACCTACCATTGAAATGATACTGTTCTGAAACTTTTCATTTCTTTGTCATTGGACAAACTTACAAAATCAGTGAGGGGTCAAATAATTATTTCCCCCACTGTATATATGTATGTGATTAACCCTCTACAACTCTGAGTCCAGATACAAAAGAGGTAATACATCACCAAGTGAGGACCCAGGTAAAATGGAGGAGTAAGAACATAGGACAGCCGCGTCACATATTCTGTGTAGAATGTCCTAAGTCTCTTTTGATGACAGTGGATCTTCATCCATTTCCCAAATCAATTTGGAGGGGAACGGCGAGGTCTCCCAGAAAGCCAGTCCTCCGCCTCGGCGGGTGTAGAGAAGAATAACGATTTTTCGCCGTCGACGATCCTCAAACGCGCAGGGTATGCCATGGAGTATTTGAAATTCATCTCGCGGAGTCGTCTTTTAATGGAGACAAAGGTAGCCCTTCTTTTTTGCAGGTCAGCGGAAAAGTCCGGGTATAAAGATATATTCGCAGAGCCCAGAGTAATAGCCTGTGCGACTCTGGCTTGCGCTAGGATAAGATCTCTGTTGCGCCAATTTAACATGCGGGCAAGTAAAGGCCTTGGCGGGGCACCCGGCGGTAGCGGTCTGGCCGGGACACGATGCGCTCTCTCAACAGCGTAAGCAGTGGAGAAGGTAGCGTTCGGGAATACCTCCTTGAACCACCCCTCCAGGAAAGCCGCGGGGTCGGCGCCCTCCGCCCGTTCAGGCATGCCTATGATGCGCACATTATTGCGACGCGCGCGATTCTCCAAGTCATTGCATTTCTGGCGGTACAGCTCCACAGAAGCCTCCACGGCTGCAATTCTCGCCGGCAGGGGAGTAGTAATGTCCTCCAGGTCAGACACTCTGGTTTCGGTGAGTTTAACTCTCTCCCGCAGCTGTTGTACGTCATGCCGCAGTAGGCCCAAATCCACCCTGACCTCCTCTATCTTCCCTGTCAGGGAGACCTGGCAACCTGTAATAGCCGCCATCAGCTGCTGGTGAGAGGTCTGCAGGGTAAGTTCTGGCGCGTCCTCTGTGTCAGTCGGAGGCTGTTGCAAGGACTGACTCCGCGTGCTCGCTGTGCGGGATGGTGAAGAGGCCGCGGCGCCATGTTGGGAGTCCTGCCTGGCGAACTCCTTAAGCCGCTCCGCCGCTAACTGTGCCTTGCTGGGACTCATGATGCGCAACCGGGCTCAGTATTAGCTTCAGACTTCCTCGCTGAGGGTAAAATCAACAGTCGGTAAGTACAGGATGGCTCAGGATTGCTGGTGGAAGACAGAGCTGCTCTCAGATGCGACCGTCCATGACGGCAGTTAGCCACGCCCCGCTCGGCAACAAGTTATTTAACCCCGACTGGTGCAATGAGTTGCTTCCCATTTCTTAGGCCCCTTTCACACGAGCGAGTTTTCTGCGCGGGTGCAATGCGTGACGTGAACGCATTGCACCCGCACTGAATCCGGACCCATTCATTTCTATGGGACTGTGCACACGAGCGGTGATTTTCACGCATCACTTGTGCGTTGCGTGAAAATCACAGCATGTTCTATATTCTGCGTTTTTCACTCAACGCAGGCCCCATAGAAGTGAATGGAGCTGCGTGAAAATCGCAAGCAAGTGCGGATGTGGTGCGATTTTCACGCACGGTTGCTAGGAGACTATCGGGATGGGGACCCGATCATTATTATTTTTCCCTTATAACATGGTTATAAGGGAAAATAATAGCAATCTTAATACAGAATGCATAGTACAATAGGGCTGGAGGGGTTAAAAAAAATAATTTAAAATAATTTAACTCACCTTAATCCACTTGATCGCGCAGCCTGGCTTCTCTTCTGTCTTCTTTGCTGTGCACAGGAAAAGGACCTTTGATGACGTCACTGCGTTCATCACATGGTCCGTCACACGATCCATCACCATGGTAAAAGATCATGTGATGGACCATGTGATGAGCGCAGTGACGTCATCAAGGGTCCTATTCCTCACAGATGAAGATGAGTTAAATTATATATTTATTTTTTTAACCCCTCCAGCCCTATTGTACTATGCATTCTGTATTAAGAATGCTATTATTTTCCCTTAGAACCATGTTATAAGGGAAAAAAATACAATCTACAGAACACCTAACCCAAACCCGAACTTCTGTGAAGAAGTCCGGGTTCGGGTAGCAAAGATGCCGATTTTTCTCACGTGTGTGCAAAACGCATTACAATGTTTTGCACCCGCGCGGAAAAAACGCAAACATGGAACGCAATCGCAGTGAAAACTGACTTGTTTTAGTGTCAAAATCGCACCATTTTCCCTGAAAGCATCCGGCCCCAATCCGCAACACCCTTTTTGAAAGGGACCATCTCGTGGTCTTGGAAAAGTTGTTAAAGGGTTTCTGTCACCCCACAAAACTAATTTTTTTTTTTTTTGGATAGTTAGATTCCTTATAGGGCGATATAGGAGAATATAATAGTCTTACTTACTTTCATGCGGCCGATTCTTTATAAAACGAAGTTTTATAATATGTAAATGAGGGCTCTACCAGCAAGTAGGGCGTCTACTTGCTGGTAGCCGCAGCAGCAATCCGCCCCCTCGCCGTGTTGATTGACAGGGCCAGCCGGGATCTCCTCCTCCGGCCGGCCCTGTCAGTAATTCAAAAATCGCGCACCTCTGGTCATTCGGCGCAGGCGCTCTGAGATGAGGAGGCTCGTCTCCTCAGTGCGCCTGCGCCGATGACATCACCGAAAGAGAAGACGTCATCGGCGCAGGCGCACTGAGGGAGTGCTGAGGAGACGAGCCTCCTCATCTCAGAGCGCCTGCGCCGAATGACCAGAGGCGCGCGATTTTTGAAATACTGACAGGGCCGGCCGGAGGAGGAGATCCCGGCTGGCCCTGTCAATCAACACGGCGAGGGGGCGGATTGCTGCTGCGGCTACCAGCAAGTAGACGCCCTACTTGCTGGTAGAGCCCTCATTTACATATTATAAAACTAAGTTTTATAAAGAATCGGCCGCATGAAAGTAAGTAAGACTATTATATTCTCCTATATCGCCCTATAAGGAATCTAACTATCCAAAAAAAAAAAAATGAGTTTTGTGGGGTGACAGAAACCCTTTAATCTGTTTCAGAAGGGTCAAATCATTGGCATGCATCAAGCAGAGAAAACATCTAAGGAGATTGCAGAAACTACTAAAATTGGATTAAGAACTGTCTAGCGCATTATTAAAAACTGGAAGGATAGTGGGGACCCATCGTATTAGAGGAAGAAATGTGGAGGGAAAAAAATTCTGAATGATCGTTATCGGCGATCACTTTAACGTTTGGTGAAATCAATTAGAAGAAAAACAACAGTAGAACTCAGGGCTATGTTTAATAGTGAAAGTAAGAGCATTTCCACACGCACAATGCGAAGGGAACTCAAGGGATTGGGACTGAACAGCTGTGTAGCCATAAGAAAACCACTAATCAGTGAGGCAAAAAAAAAAAAAAAGGCTTCAATTTGCTAGGGAGCATAAAGATTGGACTCTGGAGCAATGGAAGAAGGTCATGTGGTCTGAGTCCAGTTTTACCCTGTTCCAGAGTGATGGGTGCATCAGGGTAAGAAGAGAGGCAGATGAAGTGATGCACCCATCATGCCTAGTGCCTACTGTACAAGCCTGTGGGGGCAGTTCTGTGATCTGGGGTTGCTGCAGTTGGTCAGGTCTAGGTTCAGCAACAGTATGTGCTCCGAGAATGAGGTTAGCTGACTACCTGAACATACTGAAGGACCAGGTTATTCCATCAATGGATTTTTTTATTCCCTGATGGCACGAGCATATTCCTAGATGACAATGCCAGGATTTATCAGGCTCAAATTGTGAAAGAGTGGTTCAGGGATCATGAGACATCATTTTCACACATGGATTGGCCACCACAGAGTCCAGACCTTAACCCCATTGAGAATCTTTTGGATGTGCTGGAGAAGGCTTTGCGCAGCAGTCAGAGTCTACCATCATCAATGCAAGATCTTGGTGAAAAATTAATGCAACACTGGATGGAAATAAATCTTGTGACATTGCAGAAGCTTATCGAAACAATGCCACAGTAAATGCGTGCCGTAATCAAAGCTAAAGGCGGTCCAACGAAATATTAGTGTGTGTGACCTAGAGTATATGATATGTAGATGCTAGGACACAGCTCTGCCCTCAGCATGTTTATCCCTGTCAATCAAGGGGAGGCGGAAGTATGCAGAGCACAGGGGGTGATGCAAAGCAGTACTCAAACGATTCAACCCCGCCTCTTTAGGTGTTCCATAAGAATTAAAGGAAAATGGAGATTTTTTGGCAGATTTTCCATTTTAATCAATTTTTTTCTTTAACGCATCGAGGGTTAACAGCCAAACCAAACTCAATATTTATTACCCTGATTCTGTGGTTTGCAGAAACACCCCACATGTTGTCGTAAACTGATGTAAGGGCACACGGCAGGGCGCAGAAGGAAAGGAACGTCATATGGTTTTTGGAAGGCAGATTTTGCTGGACTTGGTTTTTAGATGCCATGTCCCACTTTAAGCCCCCCTGATGCACCCTTACAGTAGAAACTCCCAAAAAGTGACCCCATTTTGGAAACTAGGGGATAAGGTGCCAGTCTTATTTGTACTATTTTGGGATACATATGATTTTTAATTGCTCTGTTACGTTTTTTGTGACGCAAGGTAACCAAAAAATGCCTGTTTTGGCACCGTTTTTATTTATTTTTTACAGCATCTGACTGGGTAGATCATGTGCTATTTTTATAGAGCAGCTTGTTACGGATGCAATGATATCAAATATGTCTTTCTTTGTTTCAGTTTTACATAATAAAGCATTTATTTATTTTTTATTATGTTTTTGTGTCTCGATTTTCTGAACGCCTTATTTTTTATTTTTTTTTCTACCGATCGTCTTGTGCAGGGGCTCGTTTTTTGCCGAAAGAGTTGAGGTTTTTATTGGTACCATTTTTGGGTACATATGATTTTTTGATCATTCATTATTACACTTTACGGGGCAAGGTGACCAAAAAATTTTAATTTTGGCACAGTTTTTATTTATTTATTTTCCCAGCGTTCACCTGAGGGGTTTGGTCATGTGATATTGTTATAAAGCCAATCGTTACGGACCTGGCAATACCTAATATGTATACTTTTTCTTATTTATTTAAGTTTTACACAACAATAGCATTTTTGAGACAAAAAACAATGATGTTTTAGTGTCTCTAATCTGAGAGCCATAGCTTTTTTTATTTTTTGACCGATTGTTTTAGGTAGGGTCTCCTTTTTTGCGGGATGAGGTGATGGTTTGATTGCTACTGTTTTGGGGGCATATGTCTTTTTGATCGCTTGGTGTTCCAATTTTTGTGATGTAAGCTGACAAAAAATTGCTTTTTTGGCCCTTTTATTATTTATTTTTTTACGGTGTTCATCTGAGGGGTTAGGTCATGTGATATTTTTATAAAGCAGGTTGTTACGGACGCGGTGATACCTAATATGTATATTTATTTTTTTATTATTTCACTTTAACACAATAATAGCATATTTGAAACAAAAAAAAATTATCTTTTAGTGTCATGTTCTGAGAGCTATATATTTTTTATTTTTTTATTTTTAGCAATTTTCTTATGTAGGGGCTCATTTTTTGCGGGATGAGGTGACTATTTTAATGGTATAATTTTTTTGGGGGAAATATGCCTTTTTGATTGCTTGGTGTTGCACTTTATGTGATGTAAGGTGACAAAAATAGCTTCTTTTATTTTTACACAGGTTTTTTTTACTTTTTTCTTTTTACTTTGTTTCTGACTTTAATTTTTGTGGATCTGATCCCCTCTGCAATGCATTACAATACATCTGTAATAGTACGGCGCTGGGCGGTAAGTTACGTTCCGCTGCACGGTACTATTACGGCTCTGTGCGGGAAGGGGTTAGGCTATGTCACAACCCCTCTACTCTTGTATTTATTTATTTTATCCAATAACCTCTCCCATTTTTCTATTCAGCCCCCCCTATCAAAAAGATTAACCATTAACCATAAGATTAACCAATAAATTATATGTACCCCAAAATGGTTCTATTAAAAGTATGATAAGTACCTCAAAACATGCCTACATATGGCTACATTGACTGAAAAATAAAGTTATGGGTCTTGGAATACAGCAACTTTAAAACGCATAAATAAAAAATCCTGTGCCAAAGGCTAGTTTCACAACATGTTTTTCCCATCCATTTAGCGTACTGTATGCAAAAAATTTATACGTTAACGAATGCCTCAGACTGATGCCATACAGTGGCGTCTGTTCACCACGAGTTCCATTGTAAAAAAAAGCACATTGTGTGCTGCGTTTTTTTTTGTATCCTTTTCTTTCTAACGTGTATGTCAAACAGAGACATAAAACGTGATTTGAAGCCACCCTTAATGCCAAAGTAGTGGGTGTCGGCTGTATCGGTAGACCAAAATTTAAAAAAGTTATGGCTGTCAGAATATGGAGCTGTAAAGAAGATTTTGATATTTTTAACATAGTAACATTAACATAGTACATAAGGCCGAAAAAAGACATTTGTCCATCCAGTTCGGCCTGTTATCCTGCAAGTTGATCCAGAGGAAGGCAAAAGAAAACCTGTGAGGTAGCAGCCAATTTTCCCCACTTTAGGGGAATAAAAAAATTCCCGACTCCAATCAGGCAATCAGAATAACTCCCTGGATCAACGACCCCTCTCTAGTAGCTATAGCCTGTAATATTATTACACTCCAGAAATACATCCAGGCCCTTCTTGAACTCTTTTAGTGAATTCACCATCACCATCTCCTCAGGCAGAGAGTTCCATAGTCTCACTGCTCTTACCGTAAAGAATCCTCTTCTATGTTTGTGTACAAACCTTCTTTCCTCCAGACGCAGAGGATGTCCCCTCGTCACAGTCACAGTCCTGGGGATAAATAGATGATGGGATAGATCTCTATACTGACCCGTGATATATTTATACATAGTAATTAGATCTCAACCGCAGACGTCTTTTTTCTAAAGTGAATAACCCTAATTTTGATAATCTTTCAGGGTACTGTAGTTGCCCCATTCTAGTTATTACTTTAGTTGTCCTCCTCTGGACCCTCTCCAGCTCTGCTATGTCTGCCTTGTTTACAGGAGCCCAGAACTGTACACAGTACTTCATGTGTGGAGTAAGGGTTTTTATTTATATTTTTTAATTAATTCAAATGAAAACTATTCATGTTTGGTATTGTATTGAACTGCAGAATAAGGAAGTTTCAGTGCACAGTGAATGCCGTGATGTCAAAACCCCAAAAACCTTGGCGGATTTTTTTTATTATTATTATTTTTTTAACCCCACAAATAATTTTTTTCCTGTTTTCCAATCCAAGACATGGTAAATGAAATGCATCTTGTCCTGCAAAAAAATAAGCCCTCGTATGGCTATGTGAACGGACAAATAAAAAAAGTTATGGCTTATTGGAACGTTGGGAGGAAAAATCTAAAATGTAAAAATGAAAATAGTCCCAGTCTTTAAGGGGTTAAGGAGTTAAACGTTTGCTTTGGCCATAAAGACCGGATTTGTTTTGTTTTTCTTCCATCAGAAGTTTGACATAGCTGATCACTGGTAATGCAGTGTTGCTTTGCAGTACTGTTTGATTGGTACTTATTCCTGATATTGAAAATTGTTCTTTTTTTGTCTCTCTAAACTCTGGTATCTGACTTCTGTGTGGTTGGCCAGTTGACACTATAATATGGCCATGTGCTTCTCTCAACAGAGTTTTTGTGCTGCTTTGCATCAGGAGCTAAAGGAATATTACCGACTTCTCTCTGTTCTACATTCCCAGGTAATGTACAAAGGATATAAAATCCCCTAATTCTGACAAATACTATACGTTATAAGATTTCTTCAAAGATTCCAGATTGTGGAGCGTAGATTTTCTTACATAATAGTTTTTTTCTTGCAACATGTTCTGTGGATACTGTTCTTTTTACTACGGTATATATATTTTTTTCTGTTATATTTTTCTGTATTCTATATTAGGGCAGGGCTTCTCAACCTTTTTTTTTTTTTTGTGCTGCCTTGCTAGCCAGAACATGGGCATGCATGCCTAGGCACTTGCCATTGGTTGAAATCTATGCTAAAAGTAAAAATATTCTGTAATTTATCCTTCATGTATCCCTTAAACACAGTACGATGTGTCAAAGTCAATTTTGTTACAAAACCAGTACCAGCCCTAGGATAGACGTGTCTCTTCTTGTTCACGATTGCAGACAAGAATAGGACATGTTCTATATTTTTTGCTGGGCCAAGGAACGAAACTTTGAATGCGGACAGCACACGGTGTGCTGTCCGCATATTTTTGGGCCCCATTGAATTGGTCCGCACCCATTCCTCAAAATTTCAGAACGGGTGCGGACCCAGAACTACGGTCGTGCACCTTTTTAACCATCTAATCTAAATATATGTCCAGCATCTTAAGAATTTACTGTTAAAGCATGCAGGCTTTATTTCAATATCGTGTTTTGTTTGCTTAAGGCCTCATGCACACAGCCGTTGTTTTGGTCCGCATCCGAGCTGCAGTTTTGGCGGCTCAGATACGGACCCATTCACTTCAATGGGGTCGCAAAAGATGCGGACAGCACTCCGTGTGCTGTCCGCATCCGTTGCTCCGTTCCGTGGCCCCGCAAAAAATATACAACATGTCCTATTCTTGTCTGCGCTTTGCGGACAAGAATAGGCATTTATATTGAAGGCTGTCCGTGCCGTTCAGCAAATTGCGGAACGCGCACAGATGCCATCCATGTTTTGCGGATCTGCGATTTGTGGACCGCAAAACACACCACGGTCGTGTGCATGTAGCCTAAAGGGACACTGCCATCAAAATCTTTGGTGGATGGTTTTCTGTGTATAATTTTTCTGAAGTCGCTCCATGTATTCTGTTTTCTGTTCTGTCCTCTTTGGACAAACAGTCTCCCTCATCAGATCACCACAACCAAAGAGGGCCCCTTGTAGTGACTCAGTTAGAGCGTCACACAATACACTTATCAATGCAATGTTTTTTCGGTGGACATCTTTATGTAGTCCTATCAAGAGATCAATATAGCGGGCATGATGTTATCACAATTCTACACCTAGTTTTATCATGTGGATTACCCTTCAGATAACTTCTCACAGCAGAAGTAAACTGACAGTGGAGTTCTTATCATTTGTGTTGATTGCTACCAAAGGACAGTATTTTGTATTTCATTTTCAGTGGTGTAGTTCTACTGAAATGAAAAACAGGCAAAAAGTCTAAAAATAATTTGTTTACTATGAATATGGTATTTTAAATACTCCCTTTTGATGGCAGTGTCCCTTTTAAATGCATCATTGATCTGTATTGACAGTAATTGTTTGAGCATGTGTTCTTTCAAATAAAGCTGCAGGTTGAAGATGACCAGGGTGTAAATTTAGGACTTGAAACTAGTCTAACTCTTAGACGTCTGCTGGTGTGGACTTATGATCCCAAGATTAGATTGAAGACTCTTGCAGCACTTGTTGATCACTGTCAAGGTAAGATGAAATGACCTCCTGAAACGCATCGCTGTATGCTGCCAGAATTTTGTCGCTGTCTTGGCAACGCTGCCGAGTGGTGTCTGTGTTCTGTGTCCCATTGTTTTCATTGGGAGGCAGTGCTGCCGTTCGCACAGCTTGATGATTTAAAACTGTGACACCGACATATGTCTATTGTTGGTGCGGTGTCCAGACAAATGATGCTGAAAGGCACAGCGGATGTCTGTTCACAATGTAGCTCCATTCAGTGGGGCTAAATTGTGAGTGGGTCTGTGGCATCCAGACTGAAAAACCGCAGCGGGTTTCTATCACACAGCATGTGGTGGATTTTGCTTCTGCAAAATGTGATCGTAGCCTTTTAGTGGAATGATTTGTAATTTAATAATTGTTTATTGTAGACCTATAGAATTGTTAATATTTTTACAGGAAGAAAAGGAGGAGAGCTGGCGTCTGCCGTCCACGCATACACTAAAACTGGCGATCCATACATGCGGTCTTTGGTGCAGCACATTCTAGTCTTAGTTTCTCACCCTATTCTGAATTTCCTATACCGCTGGATATATGACGGAGAGTTGGAGGATACGTACCATGAGGTAAAGTGTGTGTATGTACAGTATGCATATATGTATGTGCATGTTTGTATTAGGGTTGTTGCGGGTATAGAAATTTCGATACCCAATCGATACTTTTGTCCCGGTATCGTAGCATTTTTCCGATACTGGGCTGCACAGTCTAGTATCACAGAACATGAGTGCGCAGCTGTCAGCGCGCTCGTGTTCCCTCAGCAGCACAGGGGAAAAAGAAGCAGTCTCCCCCCCCCCCCCCTGTGCTGCTGCTGCCGCTGCCACCAATGATAGCACTGCGCCACCAATGATAGCAGGACTTTTCATGGGTCCGGACTTTTAGTTAGCAGGCTACATAGAGCGGCGCCCAGGGATCTCCCTGCACTTACTATTATTCCTGGGCGCCGCGCCGTTCGCCCGCTGTGCCCCCGTTACAGTCTCATTCTCTGTATGCTAATTACTACTATTGGAGCAATGGGCAGGAGACATTAACTTCTCTCCTGGGCGTTCCTTCTCCCTGGCTGTAGCGCTGTCCAATCGCAGCGCAGAACGTCACAGCCAGGGAGAATAAACGCCCAGAAGAGACGCTGATGTCTCCTGCCCATTTCTCCGATAGTAGTGATTAGCATATGGAGCAGGAGGAGACGGTAACGGGGGCACAGCGGGCGAACAGAGCAGCGCCCAGGAATAATAGTAAGCGCAGGGAGATCCCTGGACGCCGCTCTATGTAGCCTTATAACTTAAAGTCCGGACCCACGAAAGGTGGTCTTTAACTTTTAATACAGGAGGCAGGTGCCGGCACCCTTCCTCTGACAGGGAGCTGCGATCAGCGGCAGTTAACCCCTCAGGTGCGGCACCTGAGGGGTTAACTGCCGCTGATCTGCTGCCGGCACCCGCCTCCTGTATTAAAGGTTAATTATCATTGGTGGTGCAGTGCGCTCAACCCCCCCCAGTATTAAAATCATTGGTGGCAGTGGCCACAGGGTCCTCTCCTTCTTATTGATGGTGCAGTGGCAGCTTCTGATCGGAGCCCCATCAGTGTAATCCTGGGGCTCCGATCGGTTACCATGGCAGCCAGGACACTACTGAAGCCCTGGCTGCCATGGTAAGCTCCCTGCTGCTGTGTGTACAGTCGTGGCCAAAAGTTTTGAGAATTACATAAATATTGGAAATTGGAAAAGTTGCTGCATAAGTTTTTATAATAGCAATTTGCATATACTCCAGAATGTTATGAAGAGTGATCAGATGAATTGCATAGTCCTTCTTTGCCATGAAAATTAACTTAATCCCCAAAAAACCTTTCCACTGCATTTCATTGCTGTCATTAAAGGACCTGCTGAGATCATTTCAGTAATTGTCTTGTTAACTCAGGTGAGAATGTTGACGAGCACAAGGCTGGAGATCATTATGTCAGGCTGATTGGGTTAAAATGGCAGACTTGACATGTTAAAAGGAGGGTGATGCTTGAAATCATTGTTCTTCCATTGTTAACCATGGTGACCTGCAAAGAAACGCGTGCAGCCATCATTGCGTTGCATAAAAATGGCTTCACAGGCAAGGATATTGTGGCTACTAAGATTGCACCTCAATCAACGATTTATAGGATCATCAAGAACTTCAAGGAAATTAATTCAATTCTTCTTAAGAAGGCTTCAGGGCGTCCAAGAAAGTCCAGCAAGCGCCAGGATCGTCTCCTAAAGAGGATTCAGCTGCGGGATCGGAGTGCCACCAGTGCAGAGCTTGCTCAGGAATGGCAGCAGGCAGGTGTGAGCGCATCTGCACGCACAGTAAGGCGAAGACTTTTGGAAGTTGGCCTGGTGTCAAGAAGGGCAGCAAAGAAGCCACTTATCTCAAAAAAAACATCAGGAACAGATTGATCTTCTGCACAAAGTATGGTGAATGGACTGCTGAGGACTGGGGCAAAGTCATATTCTCCGATGAAGCCTCTTTCCGATTGTTTGGGGCATCTGGAAAAAGGCTTGTCCGGAGAAGAAAAGGTGAGCGCTACCATCAGTCCTGTGTCATGCCAACAGTAAAGCATCCTGAGACCATTCATGTGTGGGGTTGCTTCTCATCCAAGGGAGTGGGCTCACTCACAATTTTGCCCAAAAACACAGCCATGAATAAAGAATGGTACCAAAACACCCTCCAACAGCAACTTCTTCCAACAACAGTTTGGTGAAGAACAATGCATTTTCCAGCACGATGGAGCACCGTGCCATAAGGCAAAAGTGATAACTAACTCCCCAGATCTTAATCCCATTGAGAACTTGTGGTCAATCCTCAAGAGGCGGGTGGACAAACGAAAACCCACTAATTCTGACAAACTCCAAGAAGTGATTATGAAAGAATGGGTTGCTATCAGTCAGGAATTGGCCTAGAAGTTAATTGAGAGCATGCCCAGTCGAATTGCAGAGGTCCTGAAAAAGAAGGGCCAACACTGCAAATACTGACTCTTTCCATAAATGTCATGTAATTGTTGATAAAAGCCTTTGAAACGTATAAAGTGCGTGCAATTATATTTCACTACATCACAGAAACAACTGAAACAAAGATCTAAAAGCAGTTTAGCAGCAAACTTTGTGAAAACTAATATTTGTGTCATTCTCAAAACTTTTGGCCACAACTGTACTATGCCCAGGGCAGCAGGGAGAGTGTGAAGTCCTATTCACCCTCATAGAGCTCTATCAGGGTGAATAGGACAAGAGATGTAAAGATCCCAGGTTCTGGCCCCTAAGGGGGCTAATATTTATTAAATAAAAAGTAAAAAAAAAAATAAATAAAAGTTAGGGCTCTTTCACACTTGCGTTGTCCGGATCCGTCGTGTACTCCATTTGCCGGAGGTGCCCGCCGGATCCGGAAAAACGCAAGTGAACTGAAAGCATTTGACTGATCCGTCTTCAAAATGCGTTCAGTGTTACTATGGCAGCCAGGACACTATTAAAGTCCTGGCTGCCATAGTAGTAGTGGGGAGCGGGGAGCAGTATACTTACCGTCCGTGCGGCTCCCGGGGCGCTCCAGAATGACGTCAGAGCGCCCCATGCGCATGGATGTCGTGATCCATGCGATTACGTCATCCATGCGCTTGGGGCGCCCTGACGTCACTCTGAAGCGCCCCGGGAGCCGCACGGACGGTAAGTATACTGCTCCCCCGCTCCCCACTACACTTTACCATGGCAAACGGGACTTTAGCGTCCTGGCAGCCATGGTAACCATTCAGAAAAAGCTAAACGTCGGATCCGGTAGTGCGCCGAAATGACGTTTAGCTTAAGGCTGGATCCGGATTAATGCCTTTCAATGGGCATTAATTCCGGATCCGGCCTTGCGGCAAGTGTTCAGGATTTTTGGCCGGAGCAAAAAGCGCAGCATGCTGCGGTATTTTCTCCGGCCAAAAAAACGTTCCGGTCCTGAACTGAAGACATCCTGATGCATCCTGAACGGATTTCTCTCCATTCAGAATGCATTGGGATAATCCTGATCAGGATTTTTCCGGCATAGAGCCCCGGCGACGGAACTCTATGCCGGAAAAGAACAACGCAAGTGTGAAAGAACCCTTAAAAAATAACACACACCAAAATATTAAGTATAAATCGCCCCCTTTCCCAATTTTACATATAAAATATATAAACAAATAAACCTATTACATATTGCCACGTCCGAAAAGTCCAAACTATTAAAATATTTAAAAATCTATGCGGTGAACGCCGGAACAGAAAAACAAACCAAAAAAAAGCTGCGCGATTCGCCATTTTTAAAAATGCGGAATGCACGTGGCTTTTTTGGTGTTTTATTTTTTTTGCGTGGTATCGAATGGTATTGAGTATCGCAATACTTTTTTTATGGTATAGAAATCAAATAAAAAAATTTGCATCGCAACAACTGTAATTTGTATAATCTGTATCCGATCGGTGGAGGAATGACAACTAGGACCCCCGCCGATCAGCTGTTCGAGAAGACATTGGCACTCGCAGTAGTGCCGCAGCCTTCTTTCAGCTTTTCCTAGGCCAGTGATGACATGTTCATCAGTCATGTGGTGTAGGCGCAGCTGAGCCCCATTAGGCTACATTCACACGTCCGTTTTGTTCTACATCCCGATTTTCGGTCCGTTTTTTGCGGATCCGTTGTTCCTGAAAATGTTTCCGTATGTCTGAGAACGGTGTCCATGACTGCCCCCTGCTGCCTGGCAGCACCCGATCTCTTACAGGGGGCTGTGATCCACACAATTATTGTGCGAATCATAGCCCCCTGTGAGAGATCAGGTGCTGCCAGGCAGGAGGGGGCAGACCCCCCTCCCTCCCCAGTATTAAATGTGCCCAGTGCGGCCTCACCTCTCTCCCCCCCCCCCCCCCCCCATCATCGGTGGCCAGTGCGGATTCCCAGTATTAATAAATGTGCCCAGTGCGGTCTCACCTCTCCCGCCCCCCCCCCATCATCGGTGGCAGTGCGGATTCCCAGTAATAATAAATGTGCCCAGTGCGGTCTCACCTCTTCCTTCCCCCCCCCCCCATCATTGGTGGCAGCGGAGAGTACCGATCGGAGTCCCAGTTTAAATCGCTGGGGCTCCGATCGGTTACCATGGCAGCAAAGACGCTATTGCAGTCTTGGCTGCCATGGTTACTTAGCAATAAATACAAGCATTATACTTACCTGCGACT
Organism: Bufo bufo; assembly: GCF_905171765.1. NCBI lineage: Eukaryota > Metazoa > Chordata > Amphibia > Anura > Bufonidae > Bufo > Bufo bufo. The sequence goes on from NC_053391.1 coordinate 462,271,457, forward strand.
GCGAGCTGCGATGTGTGTCCGGCCGGGAGCTCCTCCTACTGGTAAGTGACAGGTCTATAGGCAATGCGCAGCACAGACCTTTCACTTACAAGTAGGAGGAGCTCCCGGCCGGACACACATCGCAGTCGCAGGTAAGTATAATGCTTGTATTTATTGCTAAGTAACCATGGCAGCCAAGACTGCAATAGCGTCTTTGCTGCCATGGTAACCGATCGGAGCCCCAGCGATTTAAACTGGGACTCCGATCGGTACTCTCCGCTGCCACCAATGATGGGGGGGTCGGGGGAAGAGGTGACCGCACTGGGCACATTTATTATTACTGGGAATCCGCACTGCCACCGATGATGGGGGGGGGGGGGGGGGGGAAGAGGTGAGACAGCACTGGGCACATTTATTAATACTGGGAATCCGCACTGCCACCGATGATGGGGGGGGGGGGGGGGGGGGAGAGGTGAGGCCGCACTGGGCACATTTATTATTACTGGGAATCCGCACTGCCACCGATGATGGGGGGGGGGGGGGGAGAGGTGAGGCCGCACTGGGCACATTTATTATTACTGGGAATCCGCACTGCCACCGATGATGGGGGGGGGGGGGGGGGGGGGGAAGAGGTGAGACCGCACTGGGCACATTTATTAATACTGGGAATCCGCACTGCCACCGATGATGGGGGGGGGGAGAGGTGAGGCCCCACTGGGCACATTTAATACTGGAGAGGGAGGGGGGTCTGCCCCCTGCTGCCTGGCAGCCCCTGATCTCTTATAGGGGGCTATGATATGCACAATTAACCCCTCAGGCGCAGCACCTGAGGGGTTAATTGTGCAGATCACAGCCCCCTGTAAGAGATCGGGTGCTGCCAGGCAGCAGGGGGCAGTCATGTACACCGTTCTCAGTATATTCTAACTAGAAGCGTCCCCATCACCATGGGAACGCCTCTGTGTTAGAATATACTGTCGGATCTGAGTTTTTCACGAAGTGAAAAATCAGATCTGTAGAAAACTTACTGGGAATCCGCACTGCCGCACTGGCCACCAATGAATATAGAGGGAGGGGGGCACATTTAATACTGGGGAGGAAGCCTAATTTCCAGGAACGGAATCCGCATAAAACGGATGACATACGTAATGACATACGAATGTCTTCCGTTTTTTGCGGATCCATTGACTTTGTATTGGTCCAGGATCCGATTTTTCAGGACAAGAATAGGACATGTTTTATATTTAAACGGACATGCGGAACGGAACAACGGAAACGGACAGCACACATTGTGCTGTCCGAATTTTTCCAGGACCCATTGAAAATGAATGGGTCCAGATCTGGTCCTGATCTGTTCCTGAAAAAACGGAACAGATCAGGAAAGAAAAAACGGACGTGTGAATGGACCCTTAAAGTGAATGGGGCTAAGCGCGATACTTAGCACAGCCACTATACAATGTACGGCGGTTTGCTTGGTAAGCCACGAGTAGGCCACGACACTCATACAAGCGCCATTGACTTCTCAAAAAGCTGTTCCCAACATTCTGATATCTTCAGGATAGGTCACCAATATCAGATTGCTGGGGTCTAACTTCCTGCACCCCTGCTGATCCAAGAGCCCTCAGTGGTTTGGTGAGCGCCTTAGCCACCTCCTGGGCCAGTGACATTATGTTCATTGGTCACGTGGCCTTCAGCGCAGCTCTGTCCCATTCAAAAGAATGGGGCTGTGCTTGGTAAGCTTCACGGAGGGCACAGCTGTCACTGGAATGCCAAAGCCTCCTCCAATAACTGATTAGTGGGGGGTGCCAAGGTTCACGCCCCACAGATCTGATATTGATGACTTATCCTTCAATATCTGAAGTATTCCTTTTAATAAAGTGTACTTAAAGTAACCATTCAGGTCTCTTGTTTTTCCATTTCCCCAAAGGTCCCTAGAAGACAACATCTCAGCGCTTGCTAGAATGGGACCTGGACTTTGATTAGAAGGTCTAATGGAAAAAAGTGTAGTGAAAAATGCTGTTTTCTGCTTTAGGGCTCATTCAGATGGCCGTATGCTGTCCGCAAAAATGCAGATCCGTTTTATTTTTTTGCGGATTAGATGCTGCCCTATTCACTTCTATGGGGCCCTTTTCTTCCATTCCATGGCTCAGCAAAACAGATGAAACATGTCCTATACTTATCAGTGAAAATTAAGACATGGCCCCATTGAAGTCTATGGGTCAGCAAAAAAACAGGAATGCAATCCGTTTTTTTGCGGACAAGCTGAACTGTCCGCGAAAAAAATGGATCTGCATTTTTGCGGACAGCATACGGCCGTCTGAATGATCCCTTAGCATAATGGTCTGTGCCACTTGACTGTATGGCAGGTAGATTTCTCCTTTAGGTGTCAGTACGCTCTGGGTAACAGGCAGGTCGTTTTCATGACATGCAGGCACGCTCTGGGTAACTAGTTTATGTTCTCGGGCGTAAATCATTTCTCATAATCGTGAAGCAGCAAGGCCATTTTGTTGGTAGTTACTTGCTGACAACAACACCCGAAAATGACTGCTATTTACATTTTACTTGTCCTTGGCATTTACCCAATAATTAATGAGAAATCATAGTACGATTATCTTTTTTTTTGCTCTTGAATTTTTCTGCATGTCATGATGAAAATCATACAGCCTTGAGCAGGAAATGCATCAGTACATCAGCGTATAATAACCTTGATTGCCTTTGTTCTTTTCTTCCACTAATGATAGGACCATATTCTTTTTTTTTTCTCTCTGTGGTTGTTTCTTTGTGATTTCTAGGTGCAGATACTTTGTTCGCAGAGTGTAATTAATTCTATATTTTTAATGTTTCTTTTCAGAAAGCAATTTTCATTTTTAAATCCTTTCTTGCCAGTAATATATTCCTTGTGTAGTAGAAGTGCGTACAAATGGAATTTGCGATTTGTGCCTCCTTTGGTCTGCACTGTGCATGAATTGAAGAAACGGTTACCAATGGCTGAGGGAGTGTTTTTATAGATCGTTTCTTTAGAAAGGACATCAAGCTAATTTATCTTTGGTTAAGAAAATAAAATGCTCCAAATTCACACTTGGGGGATTTGTGCAGGTAAAATCAGCAACGGGATTACAATACAGGGCTAATGGGATAAAATGAATGTGCTGCGGTTTTCACCACTTTCATTGTCAAATCTGCAGTGAAATTTACCAGAAAATCCGCATCTAGCACATGCAGTATATTTTGCTGCAGATTCGCAGCAAGATCCGTGGCAGAGGTATTGTATTGTTTTTTGGAAGTACCTGTACCTGTACCTGTACAGAACCCACGGCTCCATAGCAATGACCATTTCAGACTAAGCCCTGTGAGAACTGTCTGACAAAGCCTTTTCATGATGTGAACAATCATGTTTGAACCTGGAAAAATCTCATCCGACATGTTCGATTTCTTTTTTTGGTTGTCTTGGGAAAATGGTTCATTGTCAACTGACATATATGCATCCCATCAAAAGATTGCAGATCAAGGCAGAGATTGATTGTCGGCTTGTATTTCGACATACGGCATTGTCAGCCAGTACAATGGCCATCATAGACAACCTTAAACAGCAAGTCTATATAGTTTATGACCAGCTTCAATTGTAACATAAATGACAGTCTTCATTGATCTATATTTATGTAATAAATCTGTAATTCTGAAAAATTAAGAATTTGCCGGCACTGTGTGAGCAGCTAACCCCTGTGTTTAGAAGTAGTAAATGGAATGACCATGTACTGTCTTTAGTTTTTTGTAGCTTCAGACCCTACGGTGAAAACAGACAGACTTTGGCATGACAAATACACTCTGAGGAAATCTATGATTCCATCTTTCATCACTATGGATCAGTCTAGAAAGGTAAAATGGATTTCTATTGATACTTGTGTGTATACTGTACACTGAATGACCATCTAGTAACATTTTAGACTTCCTTTGGTCTTCAGAGCTGCAGCCGTTCATCATGATGGGCTCCACTGGGTGTTGAAATTGTCCTGCAGGATTATTGGCCCATGTAGACAGAATAGGTTCTTGCAGCTGGCACAAATTAGATTAGGTACTGACATGCTCTGAACAGTCCATTATACCTCGCGCAGAGATACTTGCTCAGATTAAAAGGATTTTCCACGACCCACAAACCCATCATCTCACCTTAATTAATCATGTCTTGCTTAAAGAAGAAGGCTTCCAATGTACTTACCATCTGTACGTTGCATGGCCAAGTGACACTGATCTGTGAAGAATCCTGCACCTGTTGTTCTCATGTCCTTTACCAGGTTTCCAGTCTGATCTATGCAAGGGGACGTCACTTCTGCAGCCCAGGACCAGGGAGGTGGCGAGAACTAGTCGGTTGCCTTGTGCATGTGCAGATGAGGTAGTAGGTAGATTCAAGTACTGTATTTGTGCATAAGCCAAGGAGACAGATGGTGGTGGCTCAGCCCACAGCACCTCTCCCCTCCTGGCCTCTGGAAGTGATGACCAGGTTCCAGAGTGGCCTGTCCATGCAACTTCGTGACAATCTGTGCATTTGAACACATTAGTTGGAGCACCACATTTGGATCGGCTGCAGCTTATTTGACTGTGCATCTTTTGAGAGATTCTTGACATCCTCCTCTGACCTCTTTCCTTGAGTAGTTGTTTAGGTCCACAGAATCCCCTTTCACTTGTACTATTATTGGTTGCACAAGAACCCCAGAACCCTCTGAAAATCTCACCTTGGCTAGTCTGGCACCGATAACCAGGCCTTGTTTAAAGTCATTTTTATTATATTTCTTTCTCTAATGTGGATTTACCCCGAAATTGGTCCACCGAAATCTTGTACACTGGAGAATGTATCATTTGCGGTGGTTTTAGTGTCCGTTTTAAGTCTCTCTTTGGTAGGTTGCGCCAAATTTAGGAAATGGCACACAATAATAAGTTTGGTGCAATGTAATGTACGGCTATGTCTGTAAAAGTACATCAGGGGGTTGCCTGGCGTGGAGATGTGACTTTTTAAAAAGTCTCATCATAAATGAGACTTAAAGGTGTTCTAATCTGAAATTGTGACCTACATTTTCACAAATGTCGCATGCAGACTTGCAAACTGTTTTATGCCACAAAAATGGTGTAGCAGACTTTATAAATGACCCCCTTTATTTTTATGCTGCACTCTGATGTCACATATTTAATTTCTATACAATGAAGCTCCAATCTTGAAAAATAATTAAAAAAAACAAAGTAACCTGGACAAAAATGATGGTACCCTTAAGTTAAAGGACATCTGTCAGCAGATTTGTACCTATGAAACTGGCTGACCTGTTACATGTGCGCTTGGCAGCTGAAGGCATCAGTGTTGGTCCCATGTTCATATGTGTCTGCATTGCAATGAGGGTGTTGCTATTGCTCCTAGAGGCTCAGCTCTCTCTGCAACTATGTTCTCTGCAGTTCGATTAACAGGGCCAGGCAGGCGTGATCACGTTTTCACTGCTTGGTCTTGTCAATCAAAGTGCAGAGGGCGCAACAGTCACAGAGAAAGCAGAGCCTCTAGGTGTAATGGCAACGCCCCCGTTGCTCCTAGACGCTTAGTTGCATATATTAAAACTTCATTTTTCTCAGCAATGCGGACACATATGAACATGGGACCAACACAGAGCCCTTCAGCTGCCAAGTGCACATGTAACAGGTCAGCCAGTTTCATAGCTACAAATCTACTGACAGACAGTACCCCTAGAAAAGATTTAAAATTGACCATAGGGAAATTCTAAACTAAGGTGTGTTCTGTATTTAGCATCACAGGTGTCTTAAAACTTGTAATCAGTCAGTCTACCTATTTAAAGGGTTAAAAGTAGTCACTGTACTGTTTGGTATATTGATGTGTACCACACTAGACATGGACCATAGAGAGCTAAAGGGAGAGTTGTCTCAGGAGATTAGAAAGAAAATGATAGACAAACAAGTTAAAGCTAAAGGCTATAAGACATCTTCAAACTGCTTGATGCTCCTGTTCCTACAGTTGCACATACAGTATCTCACAAAAGTGAGTACACCCCTCACATTTCTGTAAATATTTAATCTTTTCATGGGACAAAACTGAAGATCTGACATTGATACAATGTAAAGTAGTCAGTGTACAAGTTGTATAACAGAGTCAATTTGTTGTGGCCTCAAAATAACTCCACACAGCCATTAATGTCTAAACCGCTGGCACCAAAGTGAGTACACCCCTAAGTGAAAATGGCCAAAATGTGCTCAAATTGTCAATATTTTGTGTGGCCACTATTATTTCCCCACACGCATTACCTAGGACCTCCCATCTGGGACAGGAAACATAAAGAGATAAAATGGTTCACACCCCCACCACACCTCAGTTCAGGTTTCCTGTCCTCCGGATAGGAGGTACCTGAGGAGTTCCCTTTTTTTCTTTTTAGGTTCTCACCTCGGAGGGCTGGGGGAGGTCCAGGTCTACAACACCGTAACGGGGCCTACCCCTGGCGGCGTAAGTCTCCAGTGGGAGCTGTCGCCTAAGCCTGTCCTGCTCCTGCCTCCTCCCAAAGACTCATAGGGGAGCCGCTGTGGCTGTGTTCAGGCGGCTCCCGGTCCATGATAGTGCGGCGGCCACTGTCCCACTTCTAAGATGGCAGAGAGTGCTCTGATGCGCTCTGCGCATGCGTGCCGGGGCAGCTTCTTCCGGGGCATTAAATCTCTCCCGGCGGCGCTTACAGGAAGGGGAGGGGCTTGCCGACCTCATGGATTAGGTTTTTCTGTTGGGCATACTGTTAAAAGGAGCCGAGGCGCGTAACAAGTTGGTAGCAGGAGGGGACAGCCAGCCGTGGTACGCACACAGTGCTGTGCAGGATCTGGAGTCTCCACTAAGATGTTGGAACCAGGTGATGGTGGATGTGCCGATCCCTTGGAACCTTCGAGGCCCACAAGCCCAGTATTGGACCTGAGGAGTGGGGAAGCTTGACTCTTATTCTATCCCTCTATTAATAATTTAGGGCGTTTTTTGTTTTGTTAGGTAGCAAAAACACCTAAGAAATCTTCCGGCAAAACTAAACATAAGTAATGTGGAGGATGTAGTGTAGCGTTGTCAGCTGCATATGCTAAACCACTATGTCAAGCTTGTATAGATAAGTTAGTTATGGAAGAATACCATATCTTTTCTAAAACCATTAAGGCCTTAGTACGATCTGAAGTGAAGTCCTCCATTAAGTCCTTTTCAGTTGGGGCCATCAGAAATCACCGGAAAGGCGTACCTATAACATGGACTCTGCTTCTGATCTTTCTGGTGAAGACGAAGACATAGAATCAGGTCAGGAGTTATTGTCTGATTTTATGTCTTCAGATGAGGATTCAGCGGGGAAAGCGTTATTTCTACCTAAGATACTGAGCCCCTATTAAAAGCCGTAAAAGCCACGATGCAGTTGGAGGACGTAAAACAGCCTAAGACTATTGCCGACCAAGTTTTTGAGGGCCTTGGCCCTAAGCGCCATGGAGTTTTTTCCGTTCATAAGAACATAGAAGCATTGATTAGAAAAGAATGGAAAAACCCTGACAGAAATTTTTTTATGCCAAATTCTGTTAAAAGAAAATAATAATTTGAAGAGTCAGTGGCGGGCGTATAGGACAGAGCTCCTGCTGTAGATGCTCCTGTAGCCAAAATAGCCAAAAAAATCGACTCTTCCATTTGATGATTTAGGCTGTTTAGGAGACCCTTTAGATAAAAGAGCAGATGTTTATCTTAAGCGTAATTGGGAATGCCTCTACAAATCTCAGACCGGCCATTGCCGCCTCCTGGGTCATTAAGGCTATGGTTAGGTCAACTAGAATCCCGTATCAGAGACAAAACCCCTAGAGAGGACTTACTATCCTCCCTCCCAACTTTCCTCAGGGCAGCAGACTTTCTTGCAGACACTTCTACTGACGTGGTCTGTTTTTCTGCCAGAGCAGCGGCTATGTCAAATGCAGCAAGGCATGCTATTTGGCTAAGATCATGGAAAGGGGATTCAGGGTTCAAGTCTAGACTTTTCTCTCTCCCTTGTGAAGATCTGGTGGGTTTTTGTTTAAAACCCAGGAAAACAGATCAAAAGACAAATCCCAATGATGCCAGAAGTCAGGTAGGAGGAAGACTGTCTCAGTTCTTCCCAGCCTAGGGGTCCATTTCTCAGAACAAATGGATCCTAAGTATAATAAACAAAAGGAATTCCAGTTCGACCCAAAAATCTGGAAAAAAGGAAAGCTTTGGAATCAGAGATTTTTTTCCCTCTTAGACAAGGGAGGTTTGTTCAGTTCCCAAGACGGGAGAGGGGCAAAGGGTTCTATTCCCCTTTATTTTTGGTGAAGAAACCAAATGGTACGTTCAGGGTTATTTTAAATCTGAAGAGACTGAACAAATTTCTGGTCTACAAGAAATTTTGAATGGAGACGATAATAACAACTGTGAGCCTACTTTTCCAGGATTGCTCGATGGCAAGCCTGGATCTGGAGGACGCGTATTGCCACGTCCCAATCCATTCCTCCTCCCAAAAGTTTTTAAGAACCGCAGTTTGGGTTCAGGGAAAGTTGCTGCATCTCCAGTACAGGGCGCTTCCCTTTGGTGTAGCACAGGCTCCAAGACTCTTCACCAAAGTGGTAGCAGAATTAGCGGCCTTTCTAAGACAGTCAGGAATTACTCTGGTGCCCTATCTGGACGATTTTTTGATCATCTCAAAAGAAGGTCTATAAAAAGACATGAAATACCTCTGCTTCACTTTAGGACATGTAGGATGGATAATCAATTGGAAAAAATCAAATCTGATTCCTTCTCAAGTTTGCGTTTTTGGGGAATTCAGTTGGACTCTTGTTTACAAAAAAGTTTTCTTCCCCTTGAAAGGAGAGAGGCGATTATGAAGCAAATAGGGTCAGTCTTTCTGTCCTACCACTGTACTTTCAGGGAAGCGATGGCAGTGCTAGGACATCTGATATCAGCAATCCCAGCAGTATCTTATGCACAGATCCACTCCAGAGATCTTCAAGCGGACATCCTAAGATCCTGGGACGGCTCCCCATATTCTTTAAGTCAAAAATTCCACCTTTCCTCAAAGGCAAGATGCTCCCTGTTGTGGTGGATGATACCAGAAGATCTATCAGCAGGAGTGCCATGGACATTTCCAGACCAGACCATAATTACTACAGACGCCAGCCCTTGGGGTTGGGGAGCCCACTCCCAAAACAGATACTGGCAAGAGTGGTGGCATCTGAATACGAGGAAAGCATCCTCCAATTTCAAGGAGTTAAAAGCAGTAGAGAGGGCACTGACAGTGGCGCTTCCGGAAATAATAAACAGAAAGATTGTGTTCTATTCGGACAATTCAACAGTGGTGGGCTACATAAACCGTCAAGGAGGAACGAGAGTCTCTTCCCTCCTACATCTATGCCAGGAGATCTTTTGTATAGCAGAGAGAAGAATGCTTTTCCTTGCAGCGGTACATCTGAAGGGGAAGGAGAATGTTATAGCGGACTTCCTCAGTCCAGTTTCCATAAAACAGGGCGAATGGTGTCTAAACAAAGAAGTTATTTTTTTTTTTACAGATAGTCCAGAGGTACTGTCTTCCTACAGTGGACCTTTTCTCCTCAAGAACCAACAGGAAGGTAGACAAATTTTTCTCCCTCAATCATTTGGACAGCCCATCAGCAGTGGATGGGCTAGCTGAGGACTGGAGCCAAGAATTAGGGTACGCTTTCCCTCCAATTTGCCTCATCCCATCCCACAAGTATTGAAGAAAATAGAGAGAGAGAGTGGAGCAATCAGGATAACCGAGGCAAAGTGGCCCAAGAGGTCCTGGTATTCGAATCTTCTAAGGTTGGCAGTACAGCATCCGTGGACCCTACCATTGAGAGAGGACCTTGTTTTTTTAAACCCATGACGGCTCCATAAAAATTTCCCTCCCTAATAATAAAAAAAAATATTTTTTTTTTTTTTTAAATTGTGAATATATTTAGATAGAGCCCCTTTTCCTTGGAGATTTGGAGGATGTATTCTCCTCTTTCCACTATTCATGTTGTGTTCTGTCCTTTAATCCTTCTTGCTTGGTGGTTGGCACGCCTCTGGAGTTTGGTTTATTATAATCACTGGAGTGTGGTGGGGGTGTGAACCACTTTTTCTCTTCAGGTTTTCTGTCCCGGATGGGAGGTCCTAGTCGCATGGGTGCTGTCATAGGTTTCAAGAAAAACAATTACCGGTAAGAGCAATTATTGTTTTTCCAGCACTGCCTTAACTCTGTTGGGCATGCAGTTCACTAGAGCTTCACAGGTTGCCACAGGAATCCTCTTCCACTCCTCCATGACGACAACACAGAGCTGGTGGATTTTAGAGACCTTGCGCTCCTCCACTTTCTGTTTGAGGATGCCCCACAGATGCTCAATAGGTTTTAGGTCTGGAGACATGATTGGCCAGTCCAACACCTTTAGGGTCCATTCACACTTCTGTATAATGGGTCCGCATCCGTTCCGCATTCATTCTCTATGGGGGCAGGAATGGATGCGGACAGCACACAGTGTGCTGTCCACATTTCCGGAGCGCCCCCCGATCTTCCGGTCCGCGGCTCTGGGAAAAAAATAGAACACGTCCTATTCTTGTCCGCATTTGCGGACAAGAATAGGCAGTTCTGTGGGGATGCTGGCCAGGTGTATTGCGGATCTGCAATATACTACATACGTGTGAATGGACCCTTAGGCCTCTTGCACACAAACTTTTTTTTTTTTTCCCCGTATGCGGACCGTATACCAAACTATTATGGCATTCATGGTTCTCTCAATGAGCTGTAGCTCCACACAGGCGGCAGCACTCATGCAGCCCCAAACCATGACATTCCCACCACCATGCTTGACTGTAGGTAAGACACACTTGTCTTTGTAGTCCTAACCTGGTTGTCACCACACACACTTAACACCATCTGAACCAAATAAGTTTATCTTGGTCTCATCAGACCATAGGACATGGTTCCAGTAATCCATGTCCTTAGTCTGCTTGTCTTCAGCAAACTGTTTGCGATCTTTCCTGTGCACCATTTTTAGAAGAGCTTTCTTCTGGGACGACCTCCATGCAGACCAATTTGATGCAGTGTGTGGCGTATGGCCTGAGCACTGACAGGCTGACCCTTAGCACTCATATGTCTATTCTGAAAAGACAACCTCTGGATATGACACTGAGCACGTGCACTCAACTTCTTTGGTCGACCAGGCAGAGGCCTGTTCTCAGTGGAACCTGTCTTGTTAATCCGCTGTATGGTCTTGGCCACCGTGCTGCAGCTCGGTTTCAGGGCGTTGGCAATCTTCTCATAGGCTAGGCCATCTTTATGTAGAGCATCAGTTTTTTTTTTCAGATCCGCAGAGAGTTCTTTGCCATGTTGAACTTCCAGTGACCACTACACCTGCTCCCCAATCATAGCTGAAACCTTGTAACACTAAAGAGTCACATTACACCGGGGATGGAAAATGGCTAATTGGCACAATTTGGCCATTTTCACTTAGGGGTGTACTCACTTTTGTTATGTTGAGTTATTTTGAGGGCACACCAAATTTACACGGCTATACAAGCTGTACACTGTCTACGGTACTTTACATTGTATCAAAGTGTCAGATCTTCAGTGTTATAATAATAATAATCTATAATAAAATATACCTTTTGTGAGATACTGTGTGTATGTGTGTGTGTATATATATATATATATATATATATATATAGTGTGTGTGTGTGTATATACTAGTTTGTGTGTGCATCCAGTGCTCTTTTTCTCATAAAGATGACATACACCCCTGCAGAACCTAAGCAACAGATTCGGCACTGCTGTTTAGTCACAATAGAAATGTGAATGACACGTAGTGTGAGGTTAGATAATATAGTTTTTAATTTTTAGACCCAATGGCAATATTCAGCATGTTTATTGCTTTTAATATGTTTTCAGGTTCTTCTGATTGGAAAATCCATTAACTTTCTGCATCAGGTATGCCATGATCAAACACCAACTGCTAAGATGATGGCAGTAACTAAAACAGCTGAGTCCCCCAAAGATGGTAAGTCAAAAATAGGAGAGCAGCGGGTCAGGTTCTCAAACTGTATGTAATGTGTTTTGTATTCCTAGTATTTAGTGACTGTATGTGAATAGTGGTAGAATTCTAGAGATTCTAAAACACTTGAATGAATGCTACCCATATTACTTCTGCTTGTGGTAGGGAAAATGCTTTTATCAGATCCGTTATTTTTAGTTTTTGTCCCTTATTACTTTACCTGCACAACAGTGTAAAGAAAGGTATCAGAGACTTTGTATTATTAACTGTTTACGTGCTGCGTGTTGTAAATTCACAAGGGGGTGGTCCTGGTCTTTAAAGGGAACCTGTCACCTCTACTATGCTACCCTCACTGAGCGTTTCTAAATGTTCATTGTGTTACCCTAAACATAGAAATTACACTTTTAATTTCATTTGCAGACTAAGGGTCCATTCACACGTCCGTTGTTTCTTTCCTGATCTGTTCCGTTTTTTGCGGAACAGACCTGGACCAGATCTGTACCCATTCATTTTCAATGGGTCCTGAAAAAAATCGGACAGCTCAATGTCAGATTTTTTTTCAGGACCCATTGAAAATGAATGGGTACAGATCTGGTCCAGATCTGTTCCGCAAAAAACGGAACAGATCAGGAAAGAAACAACGGACGTGTGAATGGACCCTAATTCAATAAGTATTATGCATTTTTGTACTTCCCGCCTTTTATGCAAATGAACATAAGTCATATCTTACTTGTGTGACCAGAGAAAAGTCATATTTTCAAGCTCTGACTCATCTCAGGTTAATTTGCATATGTATCAAATCGTTTTTTTTACACAATAAAAGCACACAGAGCTATGGGGACTGGGTATTGCGGATGTACTAGCGGCCATCTAGCAACCCATGTCCTCAGCTCTATACTACCCAAAATCCAGGTGACAGGTTCCCTTTAAAAGGGGTTTTCAGGACTGCATCATTAGAATAAGCTATCAATATCAGATCACTGGTGGTCTGAGTTCCAGCACCCTGGCAATCAATTGACCGAAGGGCTTGCTAGCTTCATTGTTACTTCATTGTTTACCTGGATTATCTATATACAGGACTCCTTCTAGTGGCAGTTCCTGGTATTGCAGCTCAGTTCCATTAATTTGAATTGGACTGAGCCGTTACGGTCTGTAATACCAGGCACAGGCCTGGTCTGATCTAATATTGGTGGCTTAGCCTAGGGATAGGCCATCTTGATTGTAGTTTTGCTAGACCCTAAACTTGCGCCAATGTATATTTATAACGCAGATGTAAGCTTCCCGCAGTCAGAGACTCTGCTTCTGTCCTTCCTGTTCTCACTTACACAGCACTTTGTAGATCTAGGTATTAGGTCTTAGTAAATGATACGATCAGTTTATTTGTAGCAGTAAGAATTTGACAGATCTTTTCCATATGCCCGTATCGTATTTACAGTCATCCTTGTATTAATCGCTGTTACTCTTATTTCTTTTAGCTGCAGACTTATTCACAGATTTGGAAAATGCTTTCCAGACTAAAATTGATGCTGCGTATTTTGAAACTAGCAAATACCTTCTGGATGTCCTTAATAAGAACTACAATCTGCTGGAGCACTTACAGGCCATGAGGCGCTATCTCCTGCTGGGCCAGGGAGATTTTATACGCCATCTTATGGACTTGCTCAAGTAAGTAATGTGTCTTAAAATGTTTGTGTATCTACTAGTCTGACAATAACTCATCTAATACACAATTGTTACATCACAATCTCATACCCATCATACCCATGAGGGGAATGAAGCATTCCACAATTCACTACTGAATAATGTACCCCCACAGGTTCCCTTTAAAATAAATTTCACTGTATTTCACATCTAATGTCGAACGATTAGGCCATATTAACACCTTAGCGCAACATCAATTACAGTTATGTCACAGGCATGCAGCGAATTTATGGAGCGGATGTCGACAGCTAAGAATTTTCCAAGACCTTAGTACTGATGAACCACCCTCTGGATAGGTCATTAGTATCTTATCGCTGGGGGTCCAACACACGGGACCCCCGCCGATCATTTGTTTGAGAAGGCATCAGCGGTCCTTTAAGCGCTGCAGCCTTCACCCTGCTCACCAAGCACAGTGCCATACATAGGATAGGTCATTGGTATTAAAGTCTCAAAAATAACTGACACCCATCCGCACTGACCATGGCATCTGAATGGTTATAGAGGGAGGAAGTTCCCTCTGTCCTCCGATCATCCCACCTCAACACCCCACCCACCCGTTGAAAAATCACTGATCGCTTTTTATGAGAGTATGGGGCCTTGTAAATAGTAATTTACCATTGTAATCTTCCAAGTAAGTCCTGCGTGTGGCAGGGCTTACTAGGAAGTCATTAAAGTCACCATAGACTGCAATACTAAATTGTTGCAGTCTATGGTATAAGCGATTCAAGTCCCCTAGGAGGGTTAAAATAAAAGTTAAAATATTTGTTAAAAGTATTACTTATTCTAAACCATGTAATTGTGTGCTTGTGGCTTTTGTACCTGCCTGACAATTTTTTAGCATTTTCTGTATATCCGCTTATATTAGAGTATGTTTAGGGTTCATATAAAGTTGAAAAAAAAAATCTTGCTACTCTCTTCAAAATCTTCATTTACATTAGGCTTCATATAATCCTGAAGACCAACTCTTGAAAATTATTCTCTTATTTTTTTAAGTAATAACTTTTGAATCTACTGATTTTCTGTTTCTTAGACCAGAGCTTGTCCGTCCAGCAACAACACTGTACCAACACAATCTTACAGGAATCCTGGAGACTGCAGTGAGGGCAACCAATGCTCAGTTCGACAATCCTGAGATTCTCAAACGCTTGGACGTCAGACTTTTGGAGGTAATGTGTATTTGTTGAATAATCCTACAATTAAAATTTTAACTTCATAATTAATATTTCCTTTTACACACTTTTAAAAGATTTTTCCCCCCAGTCCTCTCCAAGGAGTACCTGGTTCCTGTGAGCAAATCCATACTTACCTGCTCCCTGCCCCTCCATGGCTCCTGTGCCGTCTTCAATGCACTTCGGGCCTTCACTTGTCACCTTTCTTACAGAAGAGGTCACTTGCATGGCTGACCTCAGTGAGCTGTCGCATGTCCCCAGCAGTAATGTGCTGCTTCTGGACATGTCACCATTGAGGCCAGTCATTGGCTGACCCTGATCCCATTTGTGCAGAAATTTAAAGGCAGAGACCGTAAGTGCAGTGAAGAAAGCCACAGAGCCAGAACGGAGTGGCAGGGTCCTTGGAAAGGTCATCAGTATCTGATTGTTGGGGGTCTGAAACCCGGGGTCCCTGCTGAAGAGCTGTTTGAGAAAGTAGTAGTGCGCGGCCTTCTCACAGTATTCCCTAGGTCATGTGATGTCACATTCATTGGTCACATGGCCTAGGCACAGCCCAGCCCTATTGAAGTGAATGGGCTGAACTGCAATACCAAGTACAGCCACTATCAAATGGATGACACTGTGCTTGGGGAGCAGAGAGAAGGTCACAGCACTACTGTGAGCGTCAGTGCCTTTTCAAACAACTGATCGGGTGTCAAACCCCCCCACCGATCAGATACTGATGACCTGTCCTCTGGTAGTACTAGTAAAGTCTCAGAAAACCCCTTTAAGTAGCATGCTCCCCAAAATGAAATGTCACTAGTAAACAGAAGTTTTGCCATAATATAAAACATTCCTTGCTTCCATGTCTCAATTATGGCTTTTTTTAAATGTAACTTTTTCCATTGGTGAACCTTTATTGCTACCTTCTGGTGTGTCTCCAGCTTATAATGTTCACTATCTATAGCAGGGCTTCAGTGACTGTAACAGATAAATTGTACACCTATCACTGCTATGGCGGGATGATTTTGTTCTAAACTTGCAGTAAAATAAGTATTTATTAAACTAACAGAAACAGGATGTCTTTTGGTGCATAATTGGCCGTGTGTCTTGCAGAATACCCATGTATTAAATGTAATTTTCTTGTATTTTACTGTGTGGAAATGCACTAGACTAATACCTAGGCAATTGCATACAAATGCCTGCATCGTAAAACATTTCTAGTGTTTAATTCAGCAATACCTCCCTTGCCAATATAAAGTAATAAACAAACATCCTTAGAGCTGGCAACTAAAGTGCTGCGAGACAGAGCACATAATAACCTCAATTTTCTTTTCATGATTCAAATGGGGCCATTTACGAGAAATAAGAAGACCTTATTTATTACATTCATCTGCACTGTAAAAAATCAAAATAAGAATCAAGGCCTCCTCTTTAAAATAAAACTCTCTCGTTATCGAGAGTGCCCGCAAGCTAATAACTCAGGCGGGCCGTTAACAAAAAGGAGACTGAAATATGTCACAAGACCAATCAGCTCCCCCCGTGCGTATAGTGCATATTGTTTATACGGCGTCTTTGTCCGGCAGCTTTTTTTTTTTTGCATTTGAGATTTTCCTCCCTTCCATCTAAATTGGACTTCCAGTTCTGAGCTTTTGAACATACTTTAAAAAAATAATAAAAAAAATTCTGTTTTGGTGGAATTAATAGCAGAAAATAGGCTTTGTGTTACACAAAAAGAGCTTTGCTTTTTCAAGATTTTTACCGTCTAGCATTTTAATAATTTCATGTTACTTGGAATTGATACACTGAGTGATTGTACAAATGTAAAATACAGAAGGTTTTTCCCTTTCATTATTTTGCTTTTGTACTGTGAATAGATCATGAACATTCACCACTTTGATTTTATATTATCATTTATGCTCCTCCAACATTTAAAGGGGTATTCCCACCCTGCGTGTATGGAGCATCTGTCATGAACGTCTGATGGATGCTGGTCTGTGAACCCCCATTCTCCACATAGAGGCATGTCCCACCTCTGGGTCCAGCACCTATCAGACTTTTACTGCATGCACTATGGATATGCTGTAAATGTTCAAGTTGGTAATACCCCTTTAAAGTTTTTTTTTTTTGGTGCCTGTCCCCAGATTAGATCCTCAATATCAGATCTTTGGGAGTCCTACACCTTGCATCCCCGCCGATCAGCTGTTTTGAGGAGGTGCTGGAAACTAAACAGTGGATGAAGCAAAATGCTCCATCCACTGTGCAGTGACTGTGCCAGAACTGCAGCTAAACTCCCATTCAAGCAAACTGGAGCTGAGCTGTAGCTGGCTCCAGACAGCTGATCGCTAGTGGTGATGGATGTTGGACCCCCAGCGATCTGATATTGATGACCTAACCTGAGGATAGGTCATCAATATCGAAGTATCAGAAAACCCCTATACTGTAATAACTTTCTTATTAGTTGTCAGGTGCTATTGGCTTATTCCTAACGGGGGAATAATCTGGTGTAAAGCAAATTTTTAGCAATATATGGGCGAGAAACTAATTTTAAATTTGAAAAAAGTCCCTTCCTGAATCTGCTTTTCACATGATATCTAGAGCTGTATTTATTGCTCTAATGGGACTCTGTGGGCATTATATAGTAGTTGTACTACATGGGGGCATGGGAACCTAGAGGTGGGTTTATAACCTTACTTCTACAACACTATAAACCCCTAAAAAGCAGTGTTTTGTTTTTTTAACTGCATTATGTTTCATTTGCATATATTATATCTCCGCCTTTATTCCATTTGTGTTTTTTTTTCCCCCTCTAAATTTATGAGCTCAGACTAAATATATATCACAGATCTTATGTCTCATCATTTCTAGGTTTCGCCTGGAGACACTGGATGGGATGTATTTAGTTTAGATTATCACGTGGATGGACCGATTGCCACGGTAAGTCAAAATAATAGCAAAAAAAGCTTGATCCTGTTCACATGACATAAAACACTTGATTTGTGATGGCTGAAACTTGTTTGGGATTTTGCAGCAGGGATAATATGGCGGATTGTCACTGATGGAATAAATCATCTTTAATGCATTCTCTTGACATGTCAGTTTTAGTAAATGTTTGTATTCTCCATAAAAAAAAATCTGGAGCATGTTTTCTAAGAAGTTTTTTTTTTTTGTAATGTTCTTCTGTTATTCCTCCTGCAATGTTTGAATAAATAGATAAATGAGCATTACCTTTCTGCTTGCCAAAGGAGTGTACCTGTACAGGCTCACACTGTCCTATCAGTGCTGACTGTGTCAGACTGTGTGGGAACACGCACAATTCACAAGGAGAATGGTACCACCAGTGGAAATTGGAGCCAAGAGAACTGAGTCTTCTATAGAGTCCTTTCATTCCAAAAGTCTGTGCAGGTCCAACACACTTCTTCAGCAATGTTGTCATTTCTCCTGTATCTATGAGATAGGTTTAAAGAGGAATTTCTCGCCCATATTCCTTGGGGGACACAGGAAACCATGGGGTATAGCTCTGCTCCCTAGGAGGCGTGACACTAAGTGAAAGCTGTAAGCCCCTCCTCCATCAGCTATACCCTTCAGCCTGGAGAAGAGACTGCCAGTTTTTGCTTAGTGTCCAAGGAGGCAAGACACCCCCTGCTTATGCAGGGTTGTTTTCCTATGATTTTTTATTTTTGCGTTATTTGTTGTTTTTAATTCGGTTTTTTCTACTTACAGGGACAACAGAGGCGCATTAGACCCCTCCGTTTCTCCCGGGGTTGAGTTGCGCCAGTGCCGGTAATTCCGCACTGCCGCCTCCCCCACAGAAGACAAGGTGGACCAGGGCAGCCTCGCTCCCCTGCGTCCCGCCAGCTCAGGGTCGCCCGCACGCCAAGTCCCTCCCCCGGCTTCCTGCCACTGCGGTGCCAGGAGCTGAAGGGGCGACCCCGCTGGATGGATTGAGGGTGAAGACAGCGTATGGTGAGACAGGCTGCTCCAGCCTCCCCTTCCTCCCTCCCACCGCTGCTACAGGCCTCCTGGGCTCCCATGGCCACTGTTACTACATGGCCACTGCTACATCGTGCGCCACCCCCCCCCCCCCCCCCGGGCATATATCGGGACCGTTATCGGGCAGGGGAGTTTATCTGGGCAGGTCCTTGGCAGGGACGCTACCTTCAGGGGACGGCTGCAGGAAAAAAGCAAGCCGTCTGCCACATCCAGGCGCGGAGGGGGCCGCTTTCTTGGCGTGAACGGCGCCATTTCAGGCCGGCACTTCATGATCCTTGGGGGTTAAAATCATTTTGCCGCGCGCGCGCGGCTCTGCTTCAGAGCGGCAGAGAGGGGGCGGAGCTTCCTACATGCGCTCCGCTACTTCCGGGTTCATCGCACAGTGCTGCGTGGAATCCTCTCTGCAGTGCGATCCGAAGCCGGTGCTGCTGCCTCTCCTCCACAGCCTCCTCAGTCTGTTCCCCTTACCGCTGCCGCTTGCATCATCCGGGTCTGGTAGGACTTTTAACCCCCTCCGTGCCACAGTACTGTCGCTTGGGTGTTATCCCCGTTTCTTTCCTTGGGGTCTCCCACTTTAAGTGCAACATCTTTGTTCCACCATGTCAGACCCTTCTGCAGCCGCCAAGCCTTGGTACCATGCCTGTACTGCTTGTAGGGAACCTTTTCCCCGGGGGCAGTCTGATCCGCACTGTACTGCATGCCGGGCTCCACCGCAGCCTCAGTCGCCCGCTGTGTCGCTCCCTGCTGCCTCTGACCCGCCTGACTGGGCTAGATCCCTGTCCCAGGCCGTGGAAAGCCTCACTCATGTCGTGGGCCGCCTAATAGACAGGCCGCCTACCCCGCAGGACGCCACTCTTACTGTCGCGCCCTCCGGGTCCACCGCTTCTGCCGCTGCAGCGGGTTCACTCTCTTTTAGTGACCCCTCCCGAGCTAGGCACTCTCAGAAGCGTATTAGAGTAGAGCGAGCCTCCTCCTCGGATGCCTCCCTCTCCCCGCCACGCGTGCGCACCCAGACGAGCCTCTCCTCTCCAAAGGATTCGCTCTCTGAAGGTGAATTGGCGGTTTCAGATTTGGAAATGGACTCGGCCCTGCCGTCCAAGCTAGCCTCAGCGATGGGTCAACTCATCTCTGATATTCGTGACACCTTTAAGGTGCAGGATGATCCCCCTAGCTCGGACGCAGCTAGCGTCTCATTTATCAGACCCAGGCAGGTCTCAAAGGTCTTTCCAATCCACTCTGATTTCTCCTCTGTGGTGTCTAAGGCTTGGGCTCGCCCGGACGCCCGTTTTGTCAACCCCAAGAAGCTGGACATTTGCTATCCTTTTCCAGCAGATGTCGTGGCCACATGGTCTTCCCCACCCAAGGTGGACCCCCCTGTGGCCCGGCTGTCAAAGAACACGGCCATCCCTGTTCCCGACGGGTCCTCTCTTCAGTCAGCGGAGGACCGTCGCATGGAGACCCTTTCTAAGGGCATTTTTGCTGCCTCCGGTTCTGCTCTCAGACCGGTTTTTGCCTCTGCTTGGGCAGGGAAAGCAATTTCTGCTTGGGGTGCGCAGCTGGAACAGGAGTTGGACTCGGACGTCCCTATCCAGGACCTGCGTTCCTTGGCCCAGCTTATTGTTCGGGCCGGGAATTTTGTTTGTGAGGCCTCCCTTGATGCGGGAGCCCTTATTGCACGCTCCTCCGCCCTGGCAGTTTCCGTCAGGAGGGAGCTCTGGCTGAAGGTTTGGAAAGCGGACGCTGCCTCCAAACGTTCCTTGGCGGGGCTACCGTTTGCGGGTTCCCGCCTTTTCGGGGTCCGCCTAGACGAACTTATTTCGGAGGCCACGGGTGGTAAAAGCACCCATCTTCCTCAACCTCAAGCCAGGGGCGCCCCCCGCGGACGCCCTGGTGCGTCTCGTTTTCGGTCCTCCCGCAGGGCCTCTGGGGCTCCCACCACAGCTGCCGCTTCGGCTCCTCCCCAGGACAAACATAGGAAGCCGTTTTTTCGGGCGCAGCCCTCCTGGCGCAAGCCGCAGGCTGCCCGCACACCCGCAGCAAAGCAATCCTCTGCCTGAAGGCGCGCCCCCACCCACCCGGGTGGGGGGCCGGCTCCTCCTTTTCAGGGACGTCTGGTTGGCTCACGTCTCCGACGCCTGGGCCCTCGAAATTGTGTGCTCCGGATACAAAATCGAATTTGCATCCTTCCCTCCAGATCGGTTTTTTCGCTCCCGCCCGCCACGGGACCCGAAACGCGCGGTTGCGTTCTCCGCGGCCGTTCAAGCCTTACTGGACAGGGGGGTGATTACCCCCGTTCCTCTAGAGGAAAGGTTCCAAGGGTTCTACTCGAACCTCTTTGTAGTTCCCAAGAAGGGAGGTTCCATGCGGCCCATTTTGGACCTCAAAAAGCTCAACCGTTTTCTCCTCCTTCGACGGTTTCGGATGGAGTCCCTCCGTTCCGCGGTGGCTTCCCTGGAGCAGGGAGATTTCATGTCTTCCATCGATATACAGGATGCCTACCTCCATGTTCCGGTAGCCCGGTGTCACCATCGCTTCCTCCGATTCGCCGTGGGGGACCTCCACTTCCAGTTTGTCGCCCTTCCCTTTGGGCTGGCAACAGCCCCCCGGGTGTTCACCAAGGTCCTGGCCCCGGTTTTGGCCTTACTCCGTTCCAGGGGTGTTTTTCTGCTACCGTACTTGGACGATATCCTCATCAAGGCTCCGTCCCTTTCTCAAGCGGTTGCCAGCGTGGATCTCACTCTAGAGACTCTGACGAGGTTCGGTTGGGTCATCAACTTCCCCAAGTCCTCCCTTCCCCCCTCCAGACAACTGGTCTTCCTGGGAATGCTTTTAGACACGGGAGCGGCGGAAGTACGTCTTCCCTCGGAAAAACGTCTGATCCTCCGTGGGGCGGTTCGGGGTCTCCTTCTCCACCGTCGACCGTCCTTCCGCTTCTGCATGCGGGTCTTGGGGCAGATGGTTGCCTGCTTCGAGGCGATCCCGTTTGCGCAGTTTCACTCCCGCCCTCTCCAACGGGCGATCCTCTCCTCCTGGGACAAATCGCCGCAGTCTCTGGATCATCCCTTCCATCTATCGCCTCCGGTGAGGTCATCTCTCCGCTGGTGGTTACAGTCCCCTCTTCTGGGCAGGTCTTTTCTGCCACTCAACTGGTTGGTGGTTACAACCGATGCCAGTCTCTTGGGCTGGGGAGGCGTGTTTCCTCCCCGATCCGTCCAGGGCATTTGGTCTCCGTTGGAGTCCAAACTCTCGATCAATGTCCTGGAGCTGAGAGCGGCCCTTTTGTCTCTACGACACTGGACTCATCTGTTGAAGGGTCATCCAGTTCGTGTACAATCGGACAACGCCACGGCTGTGGCGTACATAAACCACCAGGGGGGCACTCGCAGCGCTGCTGCAATGAGGGAGGTCTCCAGCATTCTCCGTTGGGCGGAAGCCCACGTCCCGGCCCTATCGGCAATTTTTATTCCAGGGGTGGACAATTGGGCGGCGGACTTCCTCAGTCGCACCACTGTCGACCCCGGCGAGTGGTCTCTTCACCCGGAGGTATTCGAGGCCATTTGCCTTCGTTGGGGCATACCGGACGTGGACCTCATGGCCTCCAAGTTCAATCACAAGGTCCCCGCCTATCTGTCCAGGGCCAGGGATCCGGGAGCTTGCGGAGCCGACGCCCTCGTTCTTCCTTGGCGAGGCTTCGCGCGTCCATACATATTCCCTCCCATCCCACTCCTGCCCAAGGTCCTTCGGAAGATCGCGGCGGAAGGCGTCTCGGTAATTCTGGTCGCTCCGGACTGGCCCCGCCGGTCTTGGTATGCCGACCTCATGCTGCTCCTGGCAGACGCGCCCTGGCCGCTGCCCGCCAGGGAAGATCTTCTCTCTCAGGGACCGATCTTCCACCCGCGTTTAAGGTCCCTACGTTTGACGGCGTGGTTGTTGAGACCACCGTCCTGACACGTAGGGGTTTTTCTGCGGACGTCGTCCGCACCATGATCCGCGCCCGTAAGCCGTCCTCTTCTAGGATCTATTATAGGACCTGGAGGACCTATTTGGGGTTCTGTGCCGATCTGGGGATTCCTCCGCTCCGCTTTTCTCTCCCCACCGTTTTGTCCTTCCTGCAGAGCGGACTTGCCCAAGGTCTGGGTCTTAGTTCTTTGAAGGGTCAGGTGTCTGCGCTGTCCATTTTGTTTCAGCGCCCACTGGCCCCCCTTGGTCCTGTCAAGACCTTCCTTCAGGGCGTGGCTCACGCGGTTCCCCCGTACCGGCCTCCGGTACCGCCCTGGGACCTGAACCTGGTTCTCTCAGCGCTCCAGGCTTCTCCTTTCGAGCCTCTGCGGACGGTTTCCTTGCGACTTCTGTCCTGCAAGGTTATTTTCCTTGTAGCCGTCACCTCTCTTCGGAGGGTGTCCGAATTGGCTGCACTCTCCTGTCTGGAACCTTTCCTAGTGTTCCACCAGGACAAGGTAGTTCTTCGTCCGGTCCCTTCCTTCCTTCCTAAGGTGGTCTCCGCCTTTCATCTGAACGAGGACATCGTTCTCCCCTCTTTGTGTCCTTCCCCTTCCCACCCTAGGGAGAGGGAACTTCATCGCCTGGACGTTGTCAGGGCGCTCAAGGTTTACCTGGAGGTAACCAGCTCTTTCAGGCGTACTGACTCGCTCTTTGTGGTTCCGGAGGGGTCGCGCAGAGGGTTGGCGGCATCCAAAGTTGCTATCGCCCGTTTTGTCAAGATGGCTGTTACTGAGGCTTATCTCGCCAAGGGCAAGGTTCCGCCCCTCGGTGTTACCGCTCATTCCACTAGAGCGGTCGGGGCTTCCTGGGCTCAGAGAAATCGGGCTTCTACGGAGCAGATTTGCAAGGCGGCCACTTGGTCCTCCTTGCACACCTTCACCAAGTTCTACAGGGTGCATACTCATGCGTCGGCTGACGCTGCTTTAGGCCGTCTGGTGTTGCAGGCGGCAGTTGATTGATGCCTCCGGTGTTGGTCTAGTTTGTTCTGGTCCCTCCCTTCTGGGACTGCTCTGGAACGTCCCATGGTTTCCTGTGTCCCCCAAGGAATATGGGCGAGAAAAGGAGACTTTTGTATTACTTACCAGTAAAGTCTCTTTCTCGCTCTTCCTTGGGGGACACAGCACCCGCCCTTCATTTGGGTTTACAGTTGTGGTTCCGGCTTGGTTGCCCCCGTTGGGGCTTGACGGTTCTTTTTTCCGGTTGGTGGTTATCTTTCACTACTTGGACACGCAACTGGCAGTCTCTTCTCCAGGCTGAAGGGTATAGCTGATGGAGGAGGGGCTTACAGCTTTCACTTAGTGTCACGCCTCCTAGGGAGCAGAGCTATACCCCATGGTTTCCTGTGTCCCCCAAGGAAGAGCGAGAAAGAGACTTTACTGGTAAGTAATACAAAAGTCTCCTTTTTTAGCATAAATTGACAGGAAACTACACGTTATCTCTTTCTAAGACCTCATTCAGACAGCCGTAGTGTTTTGCGGATCCGCAAAACACAGATACCAGCCTTGTGCATTCTGCAATTTGAAGGCCGCACATAGCCGCAACCATAATAGAAAATGCCAGTTGTTGTCCGCGATTGCAATCATGTGACATTTTCCACTGTGTTGGTTCCATGTCCTGATGACATCATGTCTACATCTGAGGCGTGGCAAGATTTGTAAGGCTCTGACCTGTAGACAAAATATGAACAACCTTGACTCTGAGGGCGGTGTTCTGCTCATTCTTCCAGATTCTGCCACGTAGATGTGGTGTCAGTAATGATGCCATCTCTTAGGGCAAGGGTATTCCAGCAGGGCTTCAAGCAGGCTTGGATCTGTGATGTTCGAACTTGGAGGGGAAGGAGACGCAGAGACCTGATGCTTCAGACACTCCCCATGAGTCCAGCACCAGGATGTAAACAGAAGGTGCAGGTTACAGATTGCGTTTACTCTGGAGGGGTTAAAATACATTCAGAGCTTCATCATCTGACTTATATAATGCAGTGAGGTTGAATACTGGTGTTAGTTGTTTTTGTGTAAAGGGAAAACCCCTTTAAGATGTTTGACTTCCCTGTCATAGAAATACCTTGTTATGCCACCTTGTCAGCAGTAGTTACATGCAGGATCAATAAAGTCATAAATTATATCGATTATTGACATGGAGAAGGCCTCAAGCCATTTCTAAAGCTCTGGGACTTCACTGAATCACAGCAAGTGCCATCAGTTGTATTATCTGCGCAATACTATGTAAATTCTGACAACATGACCTGCTAAAGGCTACACTTGAGGTTTGGGTCCATGCACACAGTAGTGTGCTGAAGAATACCTTCCAGAACAGAATAAAAGGGGTTTTCTCACTTCAGCAAATGGCTCATGTAGACTCTTGTATAGGAATGAGCCATCCAATTGAAAGGAATGGGACGGCTTAGGTGTAATTACACCTGCTCGCTGCTGCTGTTGCAACGGTGAGCAGGTAAACAATGAAGAGAAGACAGCGTTGGCCTGAGGATAGGTCATTGATAAAAATAACTTGTACAACCCTTTTGTTAGGGACTCTAATATGTGTACGTTATATTTTAATATCTTCTTTGCAGAGATATGATGGATTGAAGTTACAGGTCCAAAGCCTGAAGAGAGATTCTGACAATGATGCTATGTCTCTTTATTTCTGTCGGGTGCAGTGTCATCATAGAAATCACATGTACATTCAAGTAACCAGATTCACCTATATCCACTTCCTGTGTTCTAATCTCAGATCTTCACTAAGCCTACGTGACAACACCACATGAGAGAAATCAGAGCAGCAAATGTGAACAAAACCTGGCAGTTTAAACCCCTTCAGCTGCCATGACGTACCAGTACCTCACGGTCGCTGAGGTAATGTATGGAGTGGGCTGCTGCGGTGAGCCCGCTCCATACGTGGCACGTGCCGGCTGTATAATACAGTAGACACCTGGCCGCAATTGAAGGGAACAGTGATCATGCAGAACCCCGTCATGTAACATTTCTGATGCCATGATCAACACAGATTGCGGCATCTGTTAGGTAAGCCTTACCTAACAGATGCCGCAATCTGTGTTGATCATGGCATCAGAAATGTTACATGACGGGGTTCTGCATGATCACTGTTCCCTTCAATTGCGGCCAGGTGTCTACTGTATTATACAGCCGGCACATCCATATGCACACTATGGAACTCCTAAATTCTAATTCCCTTTGTATCACCATTTTCTGACAGCCATAACTTCGGTCCACAGAGCTCTATGAGGACTTTTTTTTTGCGGGACAAACAGTAGTTTTTATTGGTAGCATTTTTGAGTTACGTATGACTGTTTGATCACGGTTATATGCACTACAGTAATACACTGATATGATCTATACGAGTGTATTACTGTAGTGCAGTGGCGGCCTGAAGCGCACTTCAACAAATGACACCGTGCGCTCCTGCTCTCAGCATGATGCCAGGCCTGGATACCACAGACTGCTCACGGCCGTATTCCACGGCCGTGTACATTCTGCCTAAGGCAGAGGGATGCAGTGAAATTGTGGGTCTCCAATCGGTTACCATGGCAGATTGCCATGGTAAGCTCCCTGCTAAGCTGTGCACAAGGCAGGGTGAATTCCAGTTTAAATCATGCCTATTTCCCAATTTTACGTATAAAAATATATAAACAATAAAAAAAAAAATAATATCAGGTATAGTTGCGTCCGAAAATTTCT
Organism: Bufo bufo; assembly: GCF_905171765.1. Lineage (NCBI taxonomy): Eukaryota > Metazoa > Chordata > Amphibia > Anura > Bufonidae > Bufo > Bufo bufo. The sequence continues at coordinate 462,298,014 of NC_053391.1, forward strand.
GAAATATATTAAAATATTTTTTAAAAATTCCTGTGCGGTGAACACTGTAACAGAAAATAAATTAAAAACACATGATTCACAGTTTTTTCCCCCTCTCAAATTTTTTTTTTATAACAGTGATCAAAAAGTCATACGTAACTCAAAAATGCTACCAATAAAAATGACAGTTTGTCCCGCAAAAAAAAGTCCTCATAGAGCTCTGTGGACCGAATTTAGGAGTTCCATAGTGAAAAAAAAAAAAGTACTTGGCAGGATGGGAAAGTGTAGTGTATCATGTTTTTTCCATCCTGCAAAGTCCAGCAAAAAAACATGTAGGCTACAGTATCCTTGTGTAGGCCTATATATTATGTATTTGCATTACTGCAAATTTCGTACTCCTCCTCGGGTAAAAATACTCCTCAAAAATGGTCGGAGGAGTATTTTTACTCTTCTGGAAAAAATATAGTGCGACCTCTGCCCGGCACTTTAGGGCATTATTAGTATATATCATGGCTGTCATTTTTTTTTTATATTGGCTTCTCTATTGCCCTGGTGTGCTGGTTTTGCACCCGGTAGCCTAATAGATAGTATCGATACAGGGAGGAAGAGATGCCAGCTTTTCTCATGGGTCGTCTCCTTCTCGCTGGCTGTGAGCTGTCCCATCAGAGAAGGTGAGCTTTTTTTCCTCCCTGGCTGTGACGTGCTTCTGTCAGAACACTTCTCCTATTTTTGTGTCTCTCTCTGCTTTCCCCTCCTTTCTCGAACTCCAGCAGTGTTGGATTTCTTGGGACTTGAGCAGGGATCCCATTCATTTCTGTGGGATCACCGCTACTCTGTGATTGTGGCCGTGACAGCGTCGCCTTGTAGCCCTTAGCAGCAGAGTGTAGGGTCTGAGAAGATCCAATGAGGACAGCTTACACAGGCTGTAGATAGGAAAGCACAAACAAGGCAGTTGCAAGCTGAATATCAAGGGGTCTGAAAATGAATGAAATAATAAAGACTGCAGATTGTAGCATGTAACCACTGACATTTTAAAATCATTGTTTTTCCTGTCAAGGGTGTTCATAGCCTTTCATTTTATTGCATGTACTGCATCTGAACTCAAAGCCCCACTATACTGAGAACTAAGGATCCAGGTCACAGTTTGCAAAAGGGCGAGCATGCATGTGTTCATTTCAGTGGAGGGTGACTGTGCATGCCAGGGACAAGGGTCCCTTCTCCTAAAAAGAAGTGATACCGTAAAAAATTTGGTCTTAAAGGGGGTGTCTCACTTCAGCAAATGGCATGTATTAGACCAGGCATGCTCAACCTGCGGCCCTCCAGCTGTTGCAAAACTTCAACTCCCAGCATGCCCGAACAGCCTACAGCTATCAGCCTACAGCAGGGCATTGTGGGAGTTGTAGTTTTACAACAGCTGGAGGGCCGCAGGTTGAGCATGCCTGTATTAGACAAAGTCAATACAAGGCACTTACTAATGTATTGTGTTTGTCCATATTGCCTCACTTTTTGTACATTGCACGCATCCAGGAGTTACGACCACTCAGCGAATCCATCAGAGGTGGCTGTGCTTTCACTCTGTAGAAAAAAGTGCTGGCCTATGCACACTCCAGTCACCAGAGAGGCCTGTGCTTTTTCTTGGAAGCATGACCACCACAGATGGATTGCAGGGTGGTCATATACCCTGGATACGAGCAGTGTATAATTTGATGAAAAAATGAATCAAGCCAGAAAAGGAGGCAATATGGATAATCACAATACATTAGTAAGTTCCTTGTATTACCTTTGTCGACATGATACATGCCATTTGCTGAAGTGAGACAACCCCTTTTTAATACAGTCCTGATCAAAAGTTTAAGACCACTTGAAAAATGGCAAAAAATCATATTTTACATTGTTGGATCTTAACAAGGTTCCAAGTAGAGCTTCAACATGCAACAAGAAGAAATGAGTGAGACAAAACATTTTTTGAGCATTCAATTAATTGAAAATAACGATTAGACTGAAACAGGCTGTTTTTCAGCTGATCCAAAGTTTAGGACCACATGCCTTTTAAAAGGCCAAATCTGTGCAAAGATGTGGATTCATTGTCATTTTCTGTCAGTTAGTCACACGTTGTGATGGCAAAGGCAAAAAAAACTCTCCCTTTTTTGAACGTGGTCAGGTTGTTGAACTGCATAAGCAGGGTCTCTCACAGCGCGCCATCGCTGCTGAGGTGGGACGCAGTAAGACAGTCATTTGCAATTTCTCAAATGATCCTGAGGGTTATGGAATAGAAAAGTCAAGTGGAAGACCCAAAAAAATTTCATCTGCACTGAGCCGGAGGCTGTCCGTCAAGACACTGGACGATCCTTGACCCAAATTAAGGCCCTTACTGGTGCTGACTGCAGCCCCATAACCATCAGACGGCATCTGAGACTGAAGGGCTTCAAAAACAAAAAACGTCTTCAAAGACCTCGTCTCCTTGAACGCCACAGAACTGCTCATTTGGACTTTGCAAGAGAGCACCAAACATGGGACATTCAAAGGTGGAAGAAAGTTTTATTCTGTGATGAGAAAAAATGTAACCTTGATGGTCCTGATGGTTTCCAACGTTACTGGCATGACAAGCAGATCCCACCTGAGATGTTTTCTACGCCCCACAGTGGAGGGGGCGCCATAATGGTCTGGGGTGCTTTTTCCTTCAGTGGAACAATGGAGCTTCAGGAAGTGCAGGGGCGTCAAACGGCCGCTGGCTATGTCCAGATGTTGCAGAGAGCATTCCTGTTGACTGAGGGCCCTCGTCTGTGTGGTAACGACTGGGTTTTTCAACAGGACAACGCTACAGTACACAATGCCCGCAGGACAAGGGACTTCTTCCAGGAGAATAACATCACTCTTTTGGTCCATCCTGCGTGTTCCCCTGATCTAAATCCAATCTAAATCCAATTGAGAACCTTTGGGGATGGATGGCAAGGGAAGTTTACAAAAATGGACAACAGTTCCAGCCTTCGTGCGGCCGTCTTCACCACTTGGAGAAATGTTCCCACTCACCTCATGGAAACGCTTGCATCAAGCATGCCGAAACTGATTTTTTAAGTGATAAACAATAACGGCGGTGCTACTGAGTTCATGTTTGGAAGTTGGATTTCTGTTTTGGGGGGGTTTAGTGGTTTTTTGGAGGTGTGGTCCTAAACGTTTGATCAGCTGAAAAACAGCCTGTTTCAGTTTATTCGTTGTTTTCATTAAGGCCTCTTTCACACGGGCGTTGCGGGAACACCCACGATTTTTCCGCACGAGTACCCAAACCCGAACTTCTTCACAGAAGTTCGGGCTTGGGTTAGGTGTTCTGTAGATTGTATTATTTTCCCTTATAACATGGTTATAAGGGAAAATTATAACATTCTGAATACAGAATGCATAGTAGGTGATCAATTGAGGGTTAAAAAAAAATAAAAAAATTAACTCACCTTCTCCTCTTGTTCGCGTAGATCCCGGTCTATTCTTTACTTCTCAAAAGATGAACTATCGGCTAGGACCTGTGGTGACGTCAGATCACATGCTCCAATCACATGGTCCATCACCACGGTGATGTACCATGTGATTGGAGCATGTGATCTGACGTCACCAAAGGTCCTTTAGCCGATAGTTCATCTTTTAAAGAACTAAAGACCGGGAGAACTACGCCAACAAGAGGAGAAGGTGAGTTAATTTTTTTTTTTTTTTTTAACCCTCAATTGATCACCTACTATGCATTCTGTATTCAGAATGTTATTATTTTCCCTTATAACCATGTTATAAGGGAAAATAATACAGTTTATAGACTGTCACCTAGCAACCATGCGTGAAAATTGCACCGCATCCGCACTTGCTTGCGGATGCTTGCGATTTTCATGCAACCCCATTCACTTCTATGGGGCCTGCGTTGCGTGAAAAACGCACAAAGAGGAGCATGCTGCGATTTTCACGCAACGCACAAGTGATGCGTGAAAATCACCGCTCGTGTGCACAGCCCCATAGAAATGAATGGGTCAGTATTCAGTGCGGGTGCAATGCGTTCACCTCCCGCATTGCATCCGCGCGGAATACTCGCTCGTGTGAAAGGGGCCTAAGGGCTCTTTCACACCTGCGTTCTTTTCTTCCGGCATAGAGTTCCGTCGTCGGGGCTCTATGCCGGAAGAATCCTGATCAGTTTTATCCTAATGCATTCTGAATGGAGTGAAATCCGTTCAGGATGCATCAGGATGTCTTCAGTTCCGGAACGGAACGTTTTTTGGCCGGAGAAAATACCGCAGCATGCTGCGCTTTTTGCTCCGGCCAAAAATCCTGAACACTTGCCGCAAGGCTGGATCCGGAATTAATGCCCATTGAAAGGCATTGATCCGGATCCGGCCTTAAGCTAAACGTCGTTTCGGCGCATTACCGGATTCGACGTTTAGCTTTTTCTGAATGGTTACCATGGCTGCCGGGACGCTAAAGTCCTGGCAGCCATGGTAAAGTGTAGCGGGGGAGCAGCATACTTACCGTCCGTGCGGCTCCCGGGGCGCTCCAGAGTGACGTTAGAGCGCCCCAAGCGCATGGATCACGTGATCGCATGGCACGTCATCCATGCGCATGGGGCGCTCTGACGTCATTCTGGAGCGCCCCGGGGAGCCGCACGGACTGTAAGTATACCGCTCCCCCGCTCCTACTATGGCAACCAGGACTTTAATAGCGTCCTGGGTGCCATAGTAACACTGAAAGCATTTTGAAGACGGATCCGTCTTCAAATGCTTTCAGTACACTTGCGTGTAATTCCGGCAAGTGGAGTACACGCCGGATCCGGACAACGCAAGTGTGAAAGAGGCCTAAATTGAATGCTCAAAAAATGTTTTGTCTCACTCCCATTTCTTCTTGTTGCATGTTGAAGCTCTACTTGGAACCTTGTTAAGATCCAGCCATGCTAAATATGATTTTTTGCCATTTTTCAAGTGGTCTTAAACTTTTGATCAGGACTGTACAAAGCACTTACTAATGTGTTCTATTTGTCTACATGATAAATGCCATTTGCTGAAGTGACACAACCCCTTTAAATGCAAGCCTCAGATTCTCCGCTGATCATAGCTAAATTCCCATTTCATGGAAATTGTGGGAACAGTAAAAATACTTCAGTAGATTTGCAGTAATACATTTTCAATATTTTATGAATATTTACACAAGACATTGTATTGCACAGAATGTTCTTTCTACGGCTCTGCTTCTTTTTCTATACGGAACTTGTGATTCAAGCCATCACTTGGCATCTGTGAATACTCCAGTTACAATCTCACTAGGTCTAAATTGGTAATCTGCAGATAAATGGCTTTTATTTAATGCAATCCTTATATATGTGATAATTCATTTGTTCCCTTTCACATCTAAGCATGTCCTTAATGAAACAGTTCATTCATTGTGCTCCATTATTCATAGACTATCAACTAATTTGAAATAATTTGCAAGGCACTGTAAAATGCATTTAAGTACTATCATATTTGTACTATTTAAAATAAAATATGATGAAGGATTCATTAGATTTGATTAGAAAATAGCTGGTTTATTGTTCCAAGCGTTTTATTGCATAAAATCTGTATTTTACTTAATGAACCTATTATATCGCTTTGTTCAAGGAGCAAGTGGTATCTTTTTACTTGAGGATGTTTGCACTGAGGTCTGATCTAATTTGTATGCACATTTAAGAAGAGGCTGCTCCATTTTTATGGTGAATGAATTTGCTTGTGTATATTGTAGATTAGTGATATCCACATGATACTTGTACGGTATGTATGTCTTTGTGCATGCATATTATAGCCACTATCATCTTGGTCATATTTCCTCAAATTTCTTGGATGTTCAGAGGTTCCTTACAATATACAAGATCCCTTATAATAAATATCCCTAACAATTTATTTCCTATGCAATATACAAGACCTCTTGTATGGAATACATTTGAACTAGTTTCAGTGTTAGGCAGACTGTATCTCTAAAAAAATAAAATAATAATAAAAATAGCTGCCCCAGCAATTGAGTATCATGACCAAGAGAAGTTTCCTCCATCCACATGGGTTTTGTGTTGCCAAATGAAATGAAAGGGTGACCATGCTATACATGGCCAGCCAAGTCCACTCTTAGCAACTCTCAGGTCCCAGACGCAGGAGTTTATAAAGGCTAAAATCGTTTTCATGAGACATCCACTTTAAAATGTTGTGAATTGGCTAGCTTGCTTTGATCAGGGAACAGAGGGAACCCTGTGCCTTTTGGCTATCTTTATATTGACCTTGGCATGTGAGGGTTTAATTGTCAGCGGTTGGAGTTATCTCTGATCATAGACACTGCCCGCTAGTGTCCACTGCGTAACACAGCTGTCGTGACATCACCTGTCATCTTATGTCATGAACTGGTACCATCTTTAAAATCCAAACCTCTGCCGTACATGGTGGATAACATTGTATGGATTTGGACCAATTCATTTCAATCTGGCTATAAAACATGTGGACACTACGCTATGTGCTGTCTGCCTCCATATGTCTGTTCCACAGCCCTGAAAAAAGAACAAAAAAAAAACCATGTCCTATTCTTGTCCGTTTTGCGGACAAGAATAGGCATTTCTAACACAGTGTAGGACCTGCTGAAAGGGAAAATGTGAGATGCTTGCGGAAAGAAAATCTGATACGGCTGTGTGCATGAGGCATTACTGTGTGAGGGATTGTTTTTTGCAGGGGAACTTGTAGTTTTGATTGCCTTTTTTTTTATTGCTTTTTATTCAGTTTTTAGTACATGATATGTCCCATGTATGCATTGACAGCAGCATTTGAGGGGATGAACAGCTAATTAGATGTGGATGAGTGATTATATGAGCAAATGCTCATCTTTTCACTTCTTTTCTGGAAAAAAACAAAGCAAAAAACTGGTCTCCATTATGAGTGACAGAGCAAGTATGCTCTCTGATTGATATGGAGGAAGACAACATACCTGGGATGATCCATCTGTACAGGGAGGAACCTCTTTGATTTTCTTCTTCTTCCATGCTGCCCGCTCACCCTCCTCCAGCACATTTGTTGCAGTGAGTGCTGATAATACAGTATATGCTTCTGTCGCTACAACCTGCTGTAAATTAGGGTAGATTTACTAGAAGTAACAAACTAACACTAAGAGGGTGTAACGGTATACGTTCCTGGAATACTACACACTTGACTAGCCCGATAGGAACGGTAAAAAATCGAAATAATAAATCTTTAATTGATAATAAATAATAAAAGCATAGGGTGTAACCCCACCAGTATTAACCAACAGGCTTAAAGAGATGTGCCTGCTGTGTGGCTAATGAGTCAATATACAAAACCTCACAGCAGAAACAATGGATCAAGTGGTGCGCAAACGCTAGTATGAACCTCCACTTAATAACTCACGATCCATTGAACACACCTCCACTAGACTAAAAGAACTCTGATGGCTGACTCAAAGGAGTCAATGGTGTGCCTTCAGATGAGTATCATAGAGCAGAATTAGCGTGCCTATGATATACAGTAGTCTAGAAGATGGCGTTCACTGCCATTCAAACGCGGCTAACTGCCACCTGTCAGTGTGCCTCAACTGCTGTAAGGCAATCAATACATCCGGCTCAACGCATTTCCGTGTCTATATATGGTGGGCACTTCATCAGGAGCTCATTACTGTAAGGCGCACTATAAATACATTATAGACCAGTCACTGCCTGGTGCAATGACACTCGGGTAAGAGCATCAGTGCTAGGATGGCCGCGTGAGCGCCAAATTTTAAAGGGAAAACACCCCGCCTCCCTGGGCGTCACTAAGGACAACCTGCAATTAGGATCCTAGAACTGCGTTCTTGGCCTTGTTTAATGCCAGAGTCTTTGTAAAATGTGACTACAGCTGATTTCTAGCATAAAGAGACCCCAGACGCTGGAGCCAGACTCATACAAAACAGTATTGTCCTATTCTGCTTAAATGAACCCTGGTCGGGCTGATCAGTAGGGAAGGGTAAGAAGGAAAAGTCAGTCCCTGCATTAGATATTGGAAAGGGATTTGGGCATTCATACGTTTTTAAGGATTTTTATATTGCTGGACTGTTCTTCGGGTAGGATATCAATATCTGATTGGCGGAAAAGTGACATCCTGCGACCCCTGCCAATCAGCTGTTGTCGCTTTGTTCCAGAAACCTAACTACACCGTTCTGGCCACTCTGTAATGGGCAGAGCTTTTTACCGCATCGCTGCTAGTGCTACCATTAAATTGAACCAGCTACCCAGGAACAGCTGAATGGTGAGGCTGGGTACTGGACCCCCACTTATCGAATATTGATGGCCTATCCATAGTAGAGGCCGTCACTTTAAAATACTGGAAAACCCTTTAAAAGGGTGTCCATCTTTCAAACACTTTTGGGCATCCCTCTGCACCAGACCTGTTAAAGGGAACCTGTCATGTTGTACATGGTGTCTGAGCTGCAGGCAGCAGGATATAGCGCAGGTGAAGCTGAGCAGGTTGATATATATAGATTGGTGTGAAAAGGTTCACTAAAGCTTGTATCTTATACACCTAATTTCCTGCTCATTCTGGGCTTTGACGTGAAGGAGGCGGTCCTGTCAGTGATTGACAGCTCTCTGTATGCACAGTCATAGAGGGAAGGCTGTCAATCACTGATAGGACCGCCTCCTTCACGTCAAAGCCCAGAATAAGCAGGAAATGAAATGTATAAAATACAAGTTATACTGAATCTTTTCTCACATAACTATATATTATTCTGCTCAGCTTCTAATATTCTACAACACGGTGCCCGTAGCTTACATTTTCAGGGTGATAAGTTCCCTTTAAGAGAAACATCCTTACATTTTCTACAGCTCGGTTCTGACTACTTCAGCCTATTGCTAGGTTTGATGCACTCAGGTCCCAGCTTGTAAAGTTATGGAACAGATGGGGGCTATGTGTGCCGCTGAAGCCAATGACTGTCCGCAGTGGTGATGTATCCCCAAGTGGCTCATCACAGGTTCTCTGAGAATTGCTTGAAAGCTGGACAACCCCTTTAAGTCTTTTCTGCTGACACTTTCTTATTCACATGATCACTAATGTCTCTTAATTTTCTTTTGTAGGTTATGGGGGGGTGGGGGATGATAAACGTTTAGGTTATAATCTTTAGGGCCCATTAACATGTCATGGTTGATCACTTCTGAAAGCTGTGGGCCCGCTCATGGTTTAGCTCCCTTGAATGGAGTTAAGCCACGAGCAGACACCCACTACGGCCGCAAACGGTACCTGATTGTGTTTTTAAGCCTCCGGCCTGAGTCGTGGCCTCCCATTGAAAACAACGGGAGGCAGACACCACGTGGCTGCATCAAAATTATGCCAGTGCAGTACTTGAAATTATGCATGTCTTAATTTTATAACTTTTTAATGCTTTTTTATTATTATAAAGACAGGTAATTTAATAGCTGTCCTGGGTAGCACACCTGAAATCATCCCCCCTTTCTTTCTGTATTTAAATCCAGGTATTTACCAGAGAGTGCATGAGTCATTATCTCCGAGTGTTCAACTTTCTGTGGCGTGCCAAGAGGATGGAATACATTCTCACCGACATTTGGAAAGGGCATATGTGCAATGCAAAATTACTGAAAAGTATGCCAGGTATGATACAGAAAACATGCTTGTGAAGATGTAAGACCTGGATAATTATTAGCTGCTCTCATATTTGCTTTGCAATGAAATATCTGAATGGTGAACAACATATCTTTCTTCAAATTGAAGCATATGTTGTGTGATCGGCACAAGGGAAACGTGAGGGTGGTCTTGTAGAAGTTTACCATGATTTATGCCCCCACCTTGTCACACTAGAATAAAGCCACAGGACAGACGTTTAGTGATTAAACAATTTAATTCTTAATTTTTTTTAGCCCACTTTAGGAAGAGGGGAATCGTAGAGATGGAGATGCCGATGCCACAAATGTCTAATGTGCGAAAACCCCTTTAAATAAATTTAAGGGCAGTCTCTTGCCTTTGCCCAGATCTGCTTCTTATATTTGCAGCTATTAACATGTAACGGTAGCTAATTTTCTCTATAGAAATGATGCAATTTCCTGCTGTAAGCTTCACTATTTGCTTTTTTCCACTTTATTTGCTCACAGACACAACAGACCATAATATCAATATTAGGCCTGGTTCACACGTTTTCTGATTGTGATGCTCAAACCACATCAGAATCAGCGTGAAAAACCTCAAAACCGCCTCCCCTTGTGAGGCGATGGGCGCTTTATTTTATAAAGCCCTTGATCTGTCTTGCAACGTTTTTCGTCGGGTTGCCACACACACTGCTCAGCTCCTTTGAATGAGGCTAACCAGTGTGCAGACTCATGGTAGGAATCGGAGGTGTAGCCTCAGCCTTTTTTATTTGGGTTCCACAAAATGCTCTTGTGATCATACCAAAACTGGCCAGTCTATGTCATGTGTATGGAGTTGTCCTGACTTTGCCCCGACAGATAATGTAGTGGGAAGGAAAGGTTGGGCATGTTGAATTTCAATGGCTAATCCTTTTGGTCTCTAGGGAGAAGATAAAAATAATTGTCTCCAACTACTTGAGGTAGTGTTATTGCGCCAGGAGGTATCGAAAACGGTGGACCACCAATACTCCACACCCCTCTATTGCCATTAATCTTAATGGATAGATGCACACTCACCATCTTTCCGTTCAGCATTTTCTATATTTTCCATTTTTTGATGTAGGACTGATCCATTCAAGTCAGTGGGTCAGTGAAAAAATTAATAAATAATTTCCATATCGCTCATGTGAAATAAGCCTTAAAGAGGACCTTTCACCAGAATAAAACATCTAAACTAACTATACAGACATGTAGAGCGGCGCCCAGGGATCCCCCTGCCCTTACTGTTATCCCTGGGCGCCGCTCCGTTCTCCGGTTATCGCCTCCGGTATCTTCATAGTTAGGCTCCACCCAGTGGAACCTGCCGGCGTCTCATTCTCCCATGCTGTAGCGCTGGCCAATCGCGGCGCTCAGCTCATAGCCTGAGAGAAAAAAAAACCTCTCAGGCTATGAGCTGAGCGCTGCCTAACTATGAAGATACCAGAGGCTATAACCGGAGAACGGAGCGGCGCCCAGGGATAACAGTAAGGGCAGGGGGATCCCTGGGCGCCGCTCTACATGTCTGTATAGTTAGTTTAGATGTTTTATTCTGGTGAAAGGTCCTCTTTAAGCCCACAGCGAGCAGGCAATCAAAAAAACATATCTGGTGAGACAGATGTGTTTGTATCGGATTTGTAATGAAATCCAGTTGATATCCCATTACAGTCAATGTAGGATTGGCACACTCAAACATGCGGAGCCCCACGGAGTTGAAACAATTTATTGTGACTACGTTTGATAAAATATAATAAAATACAAATAAAATTGAATTAAACAATGATTGTAGTTACTCCTATATTGTTCAGATCAACTTATTACAGATACTAATAGGTATCCTAAACTAATAAGATGCTCTGAGTATTTTCAATGACGGGTGGGCCTGCAATGATATACAGTGGAGTCTCTGTACATTCGATTGCAGATCCTAACAACAAGGTATCATCATGCAAATCGCACTCTGTGTCGCTACAATTCATACATGTACAGGTTTTTCCAGAATTACCGATAATAAATATTCGGAAAAAAACTATTTAAATTTTCGGAGATTGCCGAAAATAATCTTTCGAAAAAAAAAAAAATTCTGAAAGATTTTTCGCATCAAATTCCGGTTATATTCACATACGAAAAACACTAAGAGAGTCTTTATGCAAAAAAAAGCATGCAATAGTTCTCTATATAAGCACTGTATTACTATCTCTTTGTGCTTATAATCACTACAGTCCATGCATTTACTGATTGTTATATACTCGATTTTTCATAAGAGTCTCTGCATGCATCTATATTCATATTTTTTCAAGGATTGTCGAAAAAATTATTTTCAGAAAGATCTTCGGAAAGATTTTTCCACACAAAGTTCCGATTACATTCGCATTCAGAAGACAACGTTACGAAAGTCTTTATGCAATATTCACATGCAGTAGTTCTCTATATAGGCACTGTATTGTTATCTCTTTGTAAGATGTAAGTTTGAAATCAGTACCAATAACCCACGCTTGTGGGCTTAGGCTACTTTCACACTAGCGTTTAGGTCGGATCCGTCTGGTATGTGCCCAGACGGATCCGCACCTATAATGCAAACGCTTAGATCCGTTCAGAACGGATCCGTTTGCATTACCATGAACAAAAAAAATAAAAAAAATTTTTTTTTTTTTTTTTTTGTTCATGATAATGCAAACGGATCCGTTTTGACTTTACATTGAAAGTCAATGGGAGACGGATCCGTTTGAAAATTGAGCCATACTGTGTCAATTTCAAACGGATCCGTCCCCATTGACTTACATTGTAAGTCTGGACGGATCCGTTTGCCTCCGCACGGCCAGGCGGACACCTGAACGCTGCAAGCTGTGTTCAGGTGTCCGCCTGCTGAGCGGAGGACAAACGGAGCCAGACTGATGCATTCTGAGCGGATCCGCATCCATTCAGAATGCATTAGGGCTGGACGGATCCGTTCGGGGCCGCTTGTGAGCCCCTTCAAACGGAACTCACAAGCGGAGCCCCGAACGCTAGTGTGAAAGTAGCCTTACCTGTCCTTTTTATTCAGCTGGTTTTTCTGAGTAGTTGTTACTTCCGACTTTAGGCCGGCGTCCCGGTCTTTGCTGTGTAGGCGTCTTAGTGCTCTATATTTCGCATGGGGTATATCCCCAATGATGATTTTCAGCTGGTTAAAGGCAGGTTAAACCAGTCATGGGAAAAATTTAGGGCCCTTTTAGTAGGGCAATTAACGGTAACAAATGAACATTCCCTATAATTGCCTCACTATGAGCGGAGGCAATGGCTGTATTTACATGCAGCAGTCCTCTCCTCTGTATCGGGACAAATGATCGCCACTGTGATCGCTTATCCCTGTACAGAATCATTGCCAGAAGCAGATCACTGTTTGCACAGGTCAATTCTCCTGCATCGTAACACACTGCAGATGTGAAAAAGATTTACCCAGATACTGCTTTACCTGCGGTGACATTTAGTGTTTTTTTATTATTTATTTATTAGATCACATATTTTAGTCATGTAGGGTTTCAGGAAATCTGTATGTAGACAAGAGTGTTAGAAAATGCTTTTAAGTAGGTCATGGACCTGTTGTGGGGACATCCCAAAAGAGTTAAAAGGCCTCCTATTTTGAGTGTGAATTCTTAGCGCACTTAAATACAATTTATGTCACAGCCAACAAAGCAATTTAATGAAGACTAAATACAGCAAAGTACATTAAATACCATTAGTAAATGGGGCTCATGATCCTGTTAGGTAGGATCAGCTAGTTGTAATGCATGATAAAAAAGTGCCTTTTTTTATTACTATAAAATGTACCTTTTTCAGATTTTTCTACATTATGCATATGTGATTTATAAAACTTAGAGTATGGACATGGCATTAACTCAATGGATTTTCCACAGCACACTTTTTTAAAATTTGAAGCCTATCAGTTTATGCTGCGGATCTGACTCTGTGCAACACAGAGGGTGAAGTCGGTGGCAGATCTGCATCATTTATCCACCGAAATCTGCAGCTGCAAATTCTGCATCAAATTGGATTTTCTGCCCCAGACTAGTCATGCGTGGTGTCCGCCTTTTAACAGCACATTTTGTATTACGTTTTAACACATCTTTAAGTGGGTTGTCCAGGGTACAAAATTTTGTTTCAAAAAGCTTTGCAGTAAAACAAAAAAATACTTGTCTCTTCCATCCCCCATTACTTCAGTGCTGCCAGTGGTCTCCCCACTAGTCTCCATACACTTCCATACAGCTGATCACATGCTGTCTAGCCACCTTGGGGATGTTGTCTGCTTGTATAACGCTAGACCACAGAGGCTAATGATTGGCTGCAGCAGTCACTTGGTTAGACTGCATTTGATTTGCTGCATGATAGCCCACGCAGTTCGTGATTGGCTGTTCAGGTGTTTCCTGCGTATCAAAAGGACAGGAGGAACAGGAAGCTGGTGAGGGAGAGTGAAGTGTTGGAGTGGCAGTGGAAGGGGTTGGTGAGGTGAATATTGACTTTATCATATAATTCTGCTTGTGTGAAATTTAAATTCTTTTAAAAAACAAAAAGGCTCCTCAAACTGTATAGTAATAAACTACTGGAAAACCATTTAAATTCACACAAGCAGAATTACATGATGGAATTCTAGCTGCCTGCAGCCACCACTAGGTGGAGCTCTGGAGCTTATTGCATAGTGTAGACAGCTCGGACTGCTAAAAAGGTATTATGAAATTAGCACAGAATATTGGACTTTTTTAGATGAAATCAGGGAAAGCTGCCCGTATCTGCCCCTGTTTTTGTTGCAGTGCTGAATCCCTGAGGTTCACAGACCGTACATGCCTTACACAGATGAGATGATGCACTTCGGAGTGAATTTCTTAAATTATTTTTTGCACCAGTTTTCTGGCAAATAAATGCATACATGTTGGAGCATACCATATTTGCACTAGAAATTTTAACGTTTTATTTCTCAGGGACATTGAAAAGTGGTAAGGAGGGGACTAGGCTACTGTTGGTCATAAATTAGGAGCATCCTTTGGCAGTCTGTGCACCTAAAGTGAAAACTAGCATAAAAAAGATAAATATGGGAATATGGGACCTACCCTCGCCACACTCCCTTCTTGGGAAAGTGTCGAGGGCGACATAGAAATGCCACTTGTGCCTGTTTAGGCGCAATGGCATTTAAAAAGTCGCAAACACAAGGTTTGCAACTTTTTCACTCCAGAAACTTGGCGTGTTGGGAATAATAAATTCTCCCCTTTTAACGATGGTCAATTTTTCCATAATTTCAAACCCCTTTTAAAATAAAGTACATATAGAAATGGTCTCTCTGATTTTACACAGAGTTTAATGGAGATGCAATTTAAAAGAAGAATGACCTTTAGAAAGTTAGCCTGATGAGTATTGAAAATCGAAGAAAAGGGTGACTAGATTTCGTGTTACGGCTAGGAGAACATAGTGCTGTCTAGATAAGTCGTAAGATGCACTTTTTCTTATGATTCCTATTTGTATTGTTCATTTACATTGCAGAGCTCTCTGGGGTGCTTCATCAGTGTCACGTCCTGGCTTCAGAAATGGTTCATTTCATTCATCAGATGCAGTATTACATCACATTTGAGGTACATGATTGTTTTTCTTCATGCTTAACTGACCTTGTTTCTTGGTTGCGTTTGTGTCTTCTCAATAAACTGGTGATTGTCCTCTTGGATTCCTTAGGTTCTGGAATGTTCTTGGGATGAGTTGTGGAATAAAGTACAACAAGCGCAGGACTTGGATCACATCATTGCTGCTCACGAAGTGTTTTTGGATTCCATCATTTCTCGCTGTCTTCTAGACAGTGAATCGAGGGTAAGCTGACTTTTATAAAACCCTACCTATTTTAGATAACAGATTGTATGTTTCCATAACTTTTCTGTAAGTTTTTCATTGTGACTGTTATGTTCTGAGATCACTCGTCCACATACGGGTTCATTGTTTCTCTGCAGCAGATCATTTCAATGGCTTTTGTGATGTGATATCACAGTCCAGTTAGAAACTGCTCTATCTTGTATGATGACAGATTTACATTAAAGGCAGCATATTATTCACTGCACTGTTATTGTGCCTTTTGCCTAACAAAGTCTTAACGCAGAGTACAGCGGACTGATAGTTATGTATGTTCATTATGGGAGCACTTACCGTGCCTTCCTCCACCCCTCTTACTAGTGACTAATGCATTGCAGTAGCTGGCAATCACTGGTGAAATGGTCGGGAGGCATTATAGTGCCCATAGGGGGCACTCAGAGCCCTCTGTGTGGACTGTTTGTAGGGTTGCCACCTGTGCACTATTACTACTGAGCGTTTGCAGCCTCTTCTGCTTGTGTTAAATAAATAAATAAAACTCACCTCATCCATTTGACCTCGCCGTGGGGAACACGCACTGTTCAGTGGATGCGCAGGACAGAACCTGCGCTCCAGCGTGAAGACATTTCACGGCATTGACTGCAAGCAGCAGGACCTGCAAAACGTTCACTGCTGTGCGATCAAATGGATGAGGTGAGTTTTATTTTTATCAGTGGGGAAGGGAGCATTAATAATACTAGGCCTCTAATGGAGGCATTATTAATACTGGGAGCCACTAATGGAGGAAAAATAATACTAGGGGGGTATTCATTTTACTAGGGGCCACTAATGGGGTCCTTATTAATACTTGGGCCACTAATGGGGTATTATTAATACTGGTTGTCACTTATGGGGCCTTATTAATACTGGGGGCCACTACTGGGGCATTATTAATACTGGGGGTCTTATTAATACTAGGGGCCTTATTAATACTGGTGGCAACTAATGGAGCATTATTAATATTGGGGGTCACTAATGGTTGCCTTATTAATACTGGGAGCCACTAAGGGGGGCCTTATTAATACTGGGGCCACTAATGGGCCTTATTATTAATACTTGGGGCCACTAATGGGGGTCTTATTAATACTGGAGGCGACTAATGGGGGGTCTTATTAATACTGGGGACCACATTAATATTGGGGGCTACTAATGGGGCCCTTATTAATACTGGGGGCCACTACTGGGGCAATATTAATACTGAGGGCCACTACTGGGGCAATATTAATACTGAGGGCCACTACTGGGGCAATATTAATACTGGGGGCCACTGCTGGGGGAATATTAATACTGGGGCCACTGCTGGGGCATAATACTGGAGGTATTTTATTTTAATTTGGGACAGACCTGGGTAAGGTTATTTAACTATACTATTTACAGATGCCCAACTGGGCAATAGAACCTGTCTTGACCCAGGTACAAATTAATACTTCACTTTTATTATAATTCGCTAAAAATTGAACTGTACTGAACATGTGTGCAATTATACTCTTTAATTGAAATAGGACAAGACCTACTGGAGGCCACTAATAGGGCATTTTTAATACTGGGGCGCCTACGGGGTTAGTCATTTTACTGAGGCCTGTGTTAAGCCACACCACTACAGCTTAACTTGGCTGGTATTTTTCAGTATTAAAGTTAAAGTGCCATGTTGGCACTTTGCAATAATTAAGTGGGTTTTGGGTTGCAGTTTGGGCACTTGGTTTCTAAAAGGTTCACCATCACTGCTCTAAACTATGGCCCTGGTTTACCATGCCTTCAGTCGCAGCCTCATTCCTGGTCAAGACTGGTGCTTTCTGCGCCAGTCTTGATATCCCCTGCACTGTCGGATGATGCGTCAAAATTTTATGACAAGGCGTACAACTATCCTCCTGCAGTCCGTGCGCCTAACCAGAAATCTATGACAGCTCAGTGCTGCAGTAGATTTGTGGCTTGATTTACGGCAGAAAATTCGTAAATGAAAATAAATTTATCGCTGTGGCTGGCCACGCCCCCTTCACCACCCAAATCGCACCTGCCACTTTTTAACAACACTTTTCAGTAAAAAGGAAATGAGGTAAAGGAAATGATAAATCTCTCCCAATGTGTTAGACAAATTTATCAAATAAACACAAGGCATTTGATAAATGTGGCATAAAGTGCGCCAACACAGACTACAAATATTCTCCTTATGATAAATCCCCCACTGAGTCCACTGTGTTCTGTGTGAGGCTCTATTAACCAAGCAGCGCAATTATTTCTGTGTGTTAGGGCTCTTTCACACTTGCGTTCTTGTCTTCCGGCATAGACTTCCGTCGTCGGGGCTCTATGCCGGAAGAATCCTGATCAGGATTATCCCCATGCATTCCGAATGGAGAGAAATCCGTTCAGGATGCATCAGGATGTCTTCAGTTCCGGAACGGAACGTTTTTTGGCCGGAGAAAATACCGCAGCATGCTGCGCTTTTTGCTCCGGCCAAAAATCCGGAACAATTGCCGCAAGGCCGGATCCGGGATTAATGCCCATTGAAAGGCATTGATACGGATCCGGCCTTAAGCTAAACGTCGTTTCGGCGCATTGCCGGAGCCGACATTTAGCTTTTTCAGAGTGGTTACCATGGCTGCCGGGACGCTAAAGTCCTGGCAGCCATGGTAAAGTGTAGCGGGGAGCGGGGGAGCAGTGTACTTACCTTCCGTGCGGCTCCCCGGGCGCTCCAGAGTGACGTCAGGGCGCCCCAAGCGCATGGATCATGTGATCGCATGGATCACGTCATCCATGCACATGGGGCGCTCTGACGTCATTCTGGAGCGCCCCGGGAGCCGCACGGACTGTAAGTATACTGCTCCCCCGATCCCCGCTCCTACTATGGCAACCAGGACTTTAATAGCGTCCTGGCTGCCATAGTAACACTGAAAGCATTTGGAAGACGGTTCCGTCTTCAAATGCTTTCAGTACACTTGCGTTTTTCCGGATCCGGCGTGTAATTCCGGCAAGTGGAGTACACGCCGGATCCGGACAACGCAAGTGTGAAAGAGGCCTTATTTGGGCTAATAGTGCAGTGGACTTACACACTGAGGAGCGTTCCTGTCGGGCTGCTCAGCCATGATGGAATATCATAAACAGGATCATATCATTTCCATCTACTGTAAAGCAGTGTAATGTGTATTAAGGCCTCACACCCCCTCCATCAGTAGCCTGTCCTAGAATATGACCAGTACTGGTTGCCTCCACTTGCAGAGCTGCAAATGGGGGTGAGGAGGTGGGGCCTCTCTACACACTATGCTCTGGCATATGCATATACTACACACTGAGGAGCATTCCTGTCAGGCTGCTCAGCCATGATGGAATATCATAGGCCTGATCACATCATTACCATCTACTGTAAAGCAATGTAGTGAGGCCCCACATCCCCTTCACTCCCTCAGACAGCTCTGCAAGTGGAGGCAACCAGTCCTGCTCACATTGTAGGAAAGGTTGCTGGTGGCCATTTTAAATAATTCCAGGAGAACCCTTTTAAACCCTTTTAAAATGGGTATGGGGAGAGCCAATTCTAAGATTTGCTATGAAGCCTTATGTACTATAGTTATAGAAATTTTAAAGGTGTTTTAAATTGGGCAGAAACTAGGGTTGGGTGATATCAAAAATATTCCCCCTGATAACGATATTAAGAAATTTATCGCGGTAACGATATATATCACTATAAATACCCATTTAAAAGAAAAAAAACACTTGGTAACAAGGTTACATTATACTGTATGGGGGCCACAAGGAGACGTTATACTGTATGGGGGCAGCCACATGGAGACATTAAACTGTATGGGGGCAGCAGCCACAAGGAGACATTGTACTGTATGGGGGCATCCACAAGGAGACGTTATACTGTATGGGGCAGCCAGCCGCAAGGAGACATTACAGTATGGGGGCAGCAGCCGCAAGGAGACATTACAGTATGGGGGCAGCAGTCACAAGGAGACAATCCATTACAGTGGGGGTAGCAGCCACAACAGGAGACATTACAGTATGGGGGCAGCAGCCACAAAGAGACATTACAGTGGGGGCAGCAGTCACAAGGAGACAATCCATTACAGTGGGGGCAGCAGCCACAACAGGAGACATTACAGTGGGGGCAGGAGCCACAACAGGAGACATTACAGTGGTTGCAGGAGCCACAACAGGAGACATTACAGTGGGGGCAGGAGCCACAATAGGAGACATTACAGTGGGGGCAGCAGCCACAACAGGAGACATTACAGTGGGGGCAGCAGTCACAAGGAGACAATCCATTAGAGTGGGGGCAGCAGCCACAACAGGAGACATTACAGTGGGGGCAGCAGTCACAAGGAGACAATCCATTAGAGTGGGGGCAGCAGCCACAACAGGAGACATTACAGTGGGGGCAGCAGCCACAACAGGAGACATTACAGTGGGGGCAGCAGCCACAACAGGAGACATTACAGTGGGGGCAGCAGCCACAACAGGAGACATTACAGTGGGGGCAGCAGCCACAACAGGAGACATTACAGTGGGGGCAGCAGCCACACCAGGAGACATTACAGTGGGGGCAGCAGCCACAACAGGAGACATTACAGTGGGGGCAGCAGCCACAACAGGAGACATTACAGTGGGGGCAGCAGCCACAACAGGAGACATTACAGTGGGGGCAGCAGCCACAACAGGAGACATTACAGTGGGGGCAGCAGCCACAACAGGAGACATTACAGTGGGGGCAGCAGCCACAACAGGAGACATTACAGTGGGGGCAGCAGCCACACCAGGAGACATTACAGTGGGGGCAGCAGCCACAACAGGAGACATTACAGTGGGGGCAGCAGCCACAACAGGAGACATTACAGTGGGGGCAGCAGCCACAACAGGAGACATTACAGTGGGGGCAGCAGCCACAACAGGAGACATTACAGTGGGGGCAGCAGCCACAACAGGAGACATTACAGTGGGGGCAGCAGCCACAACAGGAGACATTACAGTGGGGGCAGCAGCCGCAAGGAGACATTACAGTATGGGGGCAGCAGCCGCAAGGAGACATTACAGTATGGGGGCAGCAGCCGCAAGGAGACATTACAGTATGGGGGCAGCAGCCGCAAGGAGACATTATAATATGGGGGCAGCAGCCGCAAGGAGACATTACAGTATGGGGGCAGCAGCCGCAAGGAGACATTATAATATGGGGGCAGCAGCTGCAAGGAGACATTACAGTATGGGGGCAGCAGCCGCAAGGAGACATTACAGTATGGGGGCAGCAGCCGCAAGGTGCTGCCACCCCCTCATGTCTTATGGCCACCTGTGTGACCTGCCTGCCACCACCATACAGTAATTCCTTCTTGTTGATTATGTCATGGGGGAGGGACTCATGATGGCTCATTCCCTGCCTGCTGGCTGCTATTTCAACGTGTAGTGCGGTGCGTGCAGCTAGTTGCAGGCAGGCAGGCAGGCATGAAGGACTGAGTCGGACAGGGCTGCACCGCACTCGGCGCAGTAGATGACATATAATTGGGGTCATCTGATAGACCGAGAAATTACACCTTTAATCGGGGCCAGGACTGTAATAATATAAGGTCTCTCTCCGCAGGCGAAGTGAATTCTGTAGGGGTTGGACGGAGTGGGAATAAGTTCAGAGACTTTCCCGCCACTCGCTCTTGTACTGCGCTGCTCAGCCTCAGCGGCCTCGCCCCCTGCGCCATCCGATTCCGACGTTAGACGTCGGTGCGCGGAGACTGCACCATGGGAGCCAGCGAGGAGGAGCCTGGGCATCAATTGGTATGCAATGATGCAGGGGCGGGCGGCCGTGGACACCGTTTTTGAAGCGGTCAGCGCACATGACCACTTAGATGACATTATAAAATACTGCGGTTATTAGGAAACAGCGATATCGCCATATCACTGTTTCTTAATACCGCGGTATACCGCCAACACCGGTATATCGCCCAACCCTATCAGGAACTGCCAAAAATGGAAAATTAAAACAGTCTTTCAATATACAGTCAGGTCCATAAATATTGGGACATCGACACAATTCTAACATTTTTGGCTCTATACACCACCACAATGGATTTGAAATGAAACAAACAAGATGTGCTTTAACTGCAGACTGGCAGCTTTAATTTGAGGGTATTTACATCCAAATCAGGTGAACAGTGTAGGAATTACAACAGTTTGCATATGTGCCTCCCACTTGTTAAGGGACCAAAAGTAATGGGACAGAATAATAATCATAAATCTAACTTTCACATTTTAATACTTGGTTGCAAATCCTTTGCAGTCAATTACAGCCTGAAGTATGGCACGCATAGACATCACCAGACGCTGGGTTTCATCCCTGGTGATGCTCTGCCAGGCCTCTACTGCAACTGTCTTCAGTTCCTGCTTGTTCTTGGGGCATTTTCCCTTCAGTTTTGTCTTCAGCAAGTGAAATGCATGCCCAATCGGATTCAGGTCAGGTGATTGACTTGGCCATTGCATAACATTCCACTTCTTTCTCTTAAAAAACTCTTTGGTTGCTTTTGCAGTATGCTTTGGGTCATTGTCTATCTGCACTGTGAAGCGCCGTCCAATGAGTTCTGAAGCATTTGGCTGAATATGAGCAGATAATATTGCCCGAAACCCTTCAGAATTCATCCTGCTGCTTTTGTCAGCAGTCACATCATCAACAAATACAAGAGAACCAGTTCCATTGGCAGCCATACATGCCCACGCCATGACACTACCACCACCATGCTTCACTGATGAGGTGGTATGCTTAGGATCATGAGCAGTTCCTTTCCTTCTCCATACTCTTCTCTTCCCATCACTCTAGTACAAGTTGATCTTGGTCTCATCTGTCTATAGGATGTTGTTCCAGAACTGTGAAGGCTTTTTTAGATGTCGTTTGGCAAACTGTAATCTGGCCTTCCTGTTTTTGAGGCTCACCAATGGTTTACATCTTCTGGTGAACCCTCTGTATTCACTCTGGTGAAGTCTTCTCTTGATTGTTGACTTTGACACACATACACCTACCTCCTGGAGAGTGTTCTTGATCTGGCCAACTGTTGTGAATGGTGTTTTCTTCACCAGGGAAAGAATTCTTCGGTCATCCACCGCAGTTGTTTTCTGTGGTCTTCTGGGTCTTTTGGTGTTGCTGAGCTCACCGGTGCGTTCCTTCTCTTTAAGAATGTTCCAAACAGTTGTTTTGGCCACGCCTAATGTTTTTGCTATCTCTCTGATGGGTTTGTTGTGTTTTTTTCAGCCTAATGATGGCTTGCTTCACTGATAGTGACAGCTCTTTGGATCTCATCTTGAGAGTTGACAGCAACAGATTCCAAATGCAAATAGCAGACTGGAAATGACCTCTGGACCTTTTATCTGCTCATTGTAATTGGTATAATGAAGGAATAACACACACCTGGCCATGGAACAGCTGAGAAGCCAATTGTCCCTTAACAAGTGGGAGGCACATATGCAAGCTGTTGTAATTCTTACACAGTCCACCTGATTTGGATGTAAATATCATCAAATTAAAGCTGACAGTCTGCAGTTAAAGCACATCTTGTTTGTTTCATTTCAAATCCATTGTGGTGGTGTATAGAGCCAAAATTGTTAGAATTGTGTCGATGTCCCAATATTTATGGACCTGACTGTAGTTCCATTAGAAATTGTCCCTGTGCTCCACTCTTGATAGCCTGGGCTTATGTTTACCCCAGCACTTTAAACGTTGTGGGTAAAGATGGCTGTTAACGCTTTGCTTTTAGGTACTGACCACTAACTGTGCTGTCACATTAACACGTATGCTGGTCTCTCCTCAGGCGATGCTAAATCAACTTCGTGCTGTGTTTGACCAGATAATCGAATTCCAGAATGCTCAGGAAGCCATGTACAGGGCGGCTCTGGAGGAGTTGCAAAGAAGATTACAATTTGAGGAAAGGAAAAAGCAGAGGGAGACTGAGGTAACGTGTCAAACTGCCCAGTTTCTGCATTAACAAGTATTTCACATTTTCCGTCAGACCTTTATTAAACGGCTGCACTTGAATTCTGACATAATTCACATTTTTTTGCGCAGTTTTGCATTTTAGATATAATTGTGAAGCAAGTAAGCTAAAATAAATATTCTACTGCACCTCGTCTGCCAAACAGGTGTGTCTTCTGGGGAAATGACATGGCTTTGTTGGGAAGGGTCATGGGTTATGATGCCTCACTCTCCACCAAAAAATAGGATAAAGTTAGAATAAACAGTTTAAAGGTTCTCCAAATGTAGGGCCACAATCCTCTCAATGACCAACAGTCCCCATACAATTGAAGGGGACTGTTTTTAACATCCGTTTCTCAGAAAGGCATCAGTGGAAAAAAAAAGGTTGTTAAAAATTGGACAGTTAAGCAGACTTTTGTTTTTTACCCCCCACTGTTGTGTGAATGTAGCCTAGCAATGAACACTGAACAACCAACCATTTCTAATGAGCTAATAGAATGCGTCTGCGGCTTGCATGACCGCTCAGTTCTGTGTCGCGTAATGGACGCCTCATCTGGTCGCAAATGGGGTCTCAGCACTAAAATTGCTGGCAGCACCGGGCCGTACCCCCTCCTCACTCCTCATTAAAACTGTTGGGGACGGTTTATTGAGGGTTAGAGATGTAATCACTTCTGGTCAGATATCCTCCATTGGGACACTTCGACAGAATGCAGCCTTCACAGTAGTTTTGTGGTTGGGTTATGCTCAGGTACGGTCATTTATTGGTCTCACGTTTTCAGGCAGAGAGATAGGCCGGCTGACAGACTTTGACAAACTTTACTTGGCTCCCGCGGACGGTCGAGGTACAATATCAGCTATGTATCAGATTCTGTTAAATCTCCAAAACGGAGAAAGAGCCCCATTTATTGATAAATGGGAGAGAGATCTACAAACTACCTTCTCGGCAGATGAAGTGAGGAAATTGTGTGCGCTCTCCCATGGAATGTCAATGGCGACTCAAGTTAAAGAGAAGAATTATAAAATTATCTCCAGGTGGTACTATTGCCCTACTACTCTACACCAGATGTTTCCGTCAGTTTCAGATCAATGTTGGCGTTGTAAACAGGAAAGAGGCTCCATGCTTCACATTTGGTGGGGCTGTCCTTTGATAAAGTCTTTCTGGGAGCAGGTTTTAAAGATGTACACTAGCTACTCTAGTAAATCCATACCTAATACACCTCAAATCACTCTGCTCTCACTCCTTCCAGGATCCATTTCGCAAGTCAAGAAGGGGGCTTTACGACTCTTTTTGGCGGCGGCGCGTATGGTATTTCCGAGACATTGGAAAACCAGTTCCTCCCCCATTTTGTTGGAATGGGCGAGTGAATTGAAACACATTTTAAGGATGGAAGAATTGATAGCAGATAACCAGGAAAGAGGGGAGTTGTTTCAGAACAGATATACCTCTCTGACCTTATTTTTGGACTCTCAGGGATTTAAGGATATGATGTGAATTTGTGGATATTCTACTGCATTTTTCTGCAAGCATACCTTGATACCCCTTGTCCCCCCCCTCCCATCCTTTTCCTCCTTCCTTTTGTGTCCTATATGTTTTGTTTGATTTAGATATTAGCTATATTGAGGCAGAATAATGCCTGGTGCTCTCGTTCATGAGTTTTGTGAGGCTTGTGACAAGCCTTATATTGTTACAAGCTATTATGTCTTCCTTACTTAAGGTCCCCTGTTACAAACAGGACGATAAAGGTTTCTTTAGACGTATTGTATACTTATAATATGGCTGTACTATGAGGGTCCTGCGAGACCCATTGTTGGGCATTTGCCCGTTCCCTGTTTTCTACTGCCTTTTTCTTTAAAATGTCATTTGAAAAGAAAAATGAATAAAATCAGATTACACATAAAATTGCTGGCAGGCGACGCTAGGGAGGCTCGTCGCCCTCCCTGCCTGCCATTGGCTGCTCCCCCCCCCAACACCGGATGTTTTCATCCGCACATGAGGAGAAGCGGCAGTGCGGGGAGCCAGGTAAGTATAATTAGTGTGAGGGGCCCAGGCATATGTGGGACATTTTTTTAGTCTTGGACAACCCCTTCAAGGTATTAAACTATTGCTGCAGTACCCCAGTCGTCAGATAGAACTGGGCTCCTGCGGTGATCATGTGGCCTTTGCTCCTGTCTATGAATGATCATCTTGCCATGCATGTAAATGTGAAGTAGATACATATTTAAAGAGCATATAAAAGTATATACATTAGATACAATTAACATTTCTGTTTCTGTTACCTGGTCTTATAAACATGATTTATTTCTGTAGGGTGAGTGGGGAGTTACAGCTGAAGAAGAAAATGAAGAAAGCAAAAGAGTTTTGGAATTCCAAGAATCAATACCAAAAATGCGTTCACAATTGCGAATTCTTACTCATTTTTATCAGGTAAGGAGACGTCAAAGCACAGAGAATCAGAGAGACCATTTTATAAAATATAGAAACCCTTTCATAACCATGTTTGCAAGGTGTTTTAAAAGTGTTATCCCACAAAAATATTGAATATATGATTGATGTATGCCCCCAAAACTCAATGGGGCTGATGGAAACAGCCGAGTATAATGCTCAGAGGGTTTCATCAGCTCACTTGACTTTAAATGGTTACCCATTTTCTCCTGAATATGGCAGCACCCTATATGTGGCTGTAAACTGCTATATAGGCCTACCTCAGGGCTCAGAAGGAAAGGAGCGCCATATAGCTTTGGGAGGGCAAGTATTGCTGGAATGGTTTTTGGGGGCCATGTCACATTTGAAGAGGCCCTGAGGTACCCCTACATTGGAAACCCCATTGGGGAAACAAGTGATACCATTTTGGAAACTACACCCCGCCCCCAAGGAATGTATTGAGGGTTGTAGCGAGTTCTTTGACTCCACAAGCCTTTCAAAGAATTTAGAAACACTTGTCTGAAAATAAAAAATTATATTTTTGCCAATAAAACGTTGCTTTGGCCCCAGATTTTTTATTTTCACAAAGGTTAACAGGAGAAAAATGACTCCAACATATATTACACATTTTCTCCTGAATACAGCAACACCCCATATGTGGTCGTAAACTGCTGTATGGTAACGAGAGCCATATGGATTTTGGAGGCCAGATGGTTTTCGAGTGCCATATCGCATTTGAAGAGGCCATGAGGTACCTCTGCAGAGTAAACCCCCAAAAAGTGACACAGGCATTTCATAGAATTTATAAATTTTATGAAAAATTACATTCTTGCCAATAAAATGTTGCTTTTGCCTCAGATTTTTCATTTTCACAAGGGGTAACAGGAGAAAAAGGACCACACAATTTGTTACTCATTTTACAGCAACACCCCATTTGGGGTCATAGACTGCTGTTTGGGAAAACTGCAGGGTTTAGAAGAGAGAGCACCGTGTGCGTTCCAGGCCTAGTTTGGTGATTTATACAGCATTGGCCAACAACTGCAGAGGTTGTAAGGTTAAATAAAAAAAGAAACCTCACAGAAAGACCAGCAGCACAATGTGTGAGGACCAGGGCCGTCTTTGCCGCAGGGCAAAAGGGGCAGCTGCCCCGGGCCCAGTTGCTCCTGAGGGCCCAAGGGAGCTCCGTTTCCCGACTCCCATTCACTAGTGACTGCGTCGCTAGGTTAAAACATTCGGGGCCTGGGCCCCATGATGTTTTTTCCCAGGCCCCGAATGTCCTGCCTGCCTGCTAGATACAACTGTATTGCCGTACACAGAACGGCAATACAATTGAATCTGACCGGGAAGAGGTGAAGGACCTGTGGTGACATCACAGGTCATGTGATCAGCAAAACAGGCTGTGATAGGATGACCTGGATGATGTCACCATCATGTGACCAGTGCAGGATTGGACCGGAGTGAAGAGGAGAAGGAGCCTAATGCTGATGTCTGTATATGAGGACTGGAGAGGTAAGTGAAGGGAGAGTTAGAGCAATGCTGGGAGTTGTAGTTATTTAACTAGGATGTATGTTAGGGCTGAAGGGAGGGATGTTATTGACATGGAACTGTGTGCTTGAGGTGGCTGGGGGAGGGAGTGATGTTATTTACATGGGACTGTATGTTGAAAGTGGATGGTGGGGGGGGAATGATGTTTATGTACATGGGGCTTAATGTTTAGGCTACGTTCACACTTGCGTTTGGGGATCCGCTTGTGAGATCCGTTTAAAGGCTCTCACAAGCAGCCCCAAATGCATCAGTTTAACCCCAATGCATTCTGAATGGATGCGGATCCATTCAGAATGCATTCATACGGCCCCCTCCGTTTTGGAGGCGGACCCCAAAATGCTGCAAGCAGCATTTTTGTGTCCGCATGGCCTTGCGGAGCCAAACGGATCCGTCCTGACTTACAATGTAAGTAAATGGGGACGGATCCCTTTGCATTGACACAAAATGGTGCAATTGTAAACGGATCCGTCCCCCATTGACTTTCAATGTAAGTCAGGACGGATCCGTATTGGGACTTAGAAATTCAAATCTAATACAAACGAATCGGTCCTGAATGGATGCATTCGTTTGTATTATCGGTGCGGATCCGTCCTGTACAAGTACAGGACAGATCCGCACGAACACAAGTGTGAAAGTAGCCTTAGGGGGTGATGTTTACATGGGATTGTGCGTTGGAGGCGGCTGGGGAGGAGGTGATGTTATTTACATGGGACTGTATGGTGGAGGGAGGATTATAACTGCAGGGGGCACTGCAGATCCAGGGGACATTATAGGCGGTCTTATTACTACTGGGGGCTCTATAGGAGGGTCTTATAGATCTGCCTTATTTCTACTAAGCGCACTATGGGGGCCTTATTACTACTGAGGGGTCTGTAGGGAGCTTTATTACCACTGGGGGAACAATAGGGGGCCTTATTTGTACTGGGGACTCTGTGAGGGTATTATTAATATGGGAGGGCTCTTCTAATAATGGGGGCATTGTTGAGGAGCATTATCACGGTTGGGGCAGTGTTACTAATGAGGGCATTCTAGAAGGGAATTACTATTGGTGGGACTATGACGAGCACTATTACTATGGGGGGCAGTAATGTTTCTTCAGGATAGTATTTGTGGGTATTGGGGGGGGGGGGGCAGGGGTGTAACTAAAGGCTCATGGGCTCCGGTACAAGAGTTTAGCTTGGGCTCCCCCCCATCCCTCAGTGCTTGTGTGTCTTCTTATGCGGCACAAGTGTCTTTGGGCCGCTTCATGCTCCTGGGCCCGGTAGCGACTGCTACCTCTGCACCCCCTATAGCTACACCCATGGGGGGGGGGGGGGGGGGCACAGCAAGCAGCAGGATAACACTGTGGGGACTCCAGTTGGGGGATAATGATAGAATGTGAGGAAGCTAAGATGTCTGTGTGTCACACTCTGCAGAGACGAGGCGGCTGAGAGAAGTGTCCAGACCGAGTGGAGAAGATGATGAGAGAGAAGATCTACAGAGAAGATGATGACAGAGAGGAGACGTCACCTGGAGGCCCTGGACGTGAGGAGCTTTACCATTACAATCAGCTGTGCTATGGGCCCCCCCAGGAGCAGTGGGCCCCTGCCCTTGCTCACACCGGCCCGATGAGTGTGAATATAACAATGACAGTTGCCTATGAGACTGGGGGTTGGGCTGCTCTCTCTAAACCTCTTTTAGTCAGCATTGACTGCAGCATCTAAGGTGTTTGCACTGATGCGGGTGTTTACAGTAGGGGCATGACTGTCAGTAACAGCCGGGCCCCTGCCACTGATTGGGCAAGCACAGCTCCTGTGCCTACTTGGTCAGCATGTCATACATGTACGCTGCGTATCGGGAAGGGGTTAAGGCCCTTATGCACAATAGTGTATTGTTGGTGAAATCCACAGTGTGGCAAGTTTGGGTGGCATTCTAATGTGAATGGGGAGCTCCCAACGTTTCTGTTGGGGGAGAGAAGGATCAGGCAACCTGAATGCTTTTGCCCAATCTTTATGTTCTCTCTTAACCTGGTCGCCACCAGTGCCATACATGTACGGCGCTGGAGCGATGTGTAAACATGGCGCCCGCTCGCACGTGCAGCGGGCGTCATGGCCGGCAGAGCTCTGCTGTGACAAACAGCAGAGACCTGCGGCTAATTACTGTCAATAATGCCGATCGCGGTAATTAAAGGCTTTAGACGCCGTGATCAAGTGAGATCACAGCATCTAAATGCGCAAAAACCCGGAAGCTTGCGTGCTCTGTGCGGCCAATGTGGGCATCGTTAATTGTGCTGAACACTGTAAGCCTTGCTGAAGAGGCTTTATGTGTTCATGCTGCAATTCTTATTTTGGCCAGGATAAGAAATTAGCAATTTCTAGTGTAAATCTCAATAAAAAAAATTTGATAGAACAAAATCAAAAAAATTTTATAGGCTCATATATGAGCTTCAAAATCATCACAAATTTTTTTTTTTTATTACATTTATATATATATAAAAAAAAAAAGTTTAAATCACCCCCTTTCCATATAATTAAAAAATAAATACCTAAATAACAATAAATATAAACATTATGAGTATCATCGCAACCGAAAACGCCCATACTATTATGGAAAAAAAGGGTCAAAATGGCGATTTGCCTTTTTTTTTATTACTTCTCTTACCCAAACAAATGTAATAAAATGTGATCAAAAAGTCACGCACACTCCAAAATGGTATCAATGAAAACTACAGATTGTCCCGCAAAAAATGAGCCACTAAACAGCTCAGTAGACAGAAGAGTAAAAAAGTTATGGGGGTCAGAATATGGCGATGAAAAATATATATATAAATAAATAAAAAAAAGTATCAGTTTAAATTTATTTTTACACTATTTAGACATAAAAAGCTATAGATATGGGGTATCGCTATAATCGTACTAACCCAGAGAATGAAGGGCATGGGTCAGTTTTGCCACAAACGAACGCCGTGGGAACAAAACCCAGCTTTCCACTACATTTTATGCCATAATTAATGTTTGCATTAGAAAGTACAACTTGTCCCGCAAAAAATAAGACCTCATACAGCTATGTGACCGGAAATATAAAAAAGTTATGGTTCAATAGGAAAAATAGGAAAGAAAAATGAAAACGAAAAAACCTCCGGTATCCTAAAGGTTCAGATAGGTCATTGGCAATGGTGTATGGGCATCTACTCAGTCCAAAGATGGAACAAATTTATCAAAGGGTCTCATGCTGGATGTTAAATTTAGTGCCTCTTTACACCATCTGTTGGTTAACTTACTTTGTGACAAATCTTTGCGCGGTATTGTTACATGTTGACATGTCTTTAACCCCTTATGGTCCCTCAGATTTTTAATTTTTTTGCTGCCTTCCCATAGTCCTAACTTTTTTATTTTTCCATTTACATATCCTTTTTGCGGGACAAGTTGTACTTTCTAATGGCACTATTTACGGTTGCACACCATATAGTAGGAAGCGGAAAAAAAATTCTAAATGTGGTAGAAATGGGAAAAAACGCAATTCTGATAAAGGTGTTTATTTTTAATTTTTTTTACACTGTACACTAAGCCGTAAAATTTACCTGTTATCTTCATTCTCTAGGTCAATACGGTTACAACGATACCACACTTGTATAATTTTTCTTGCGTTTTAATACAGATTTTTTTTTTTAAACCTTTGAGGAAAAAAAAAATGTTATAACCATATTCTGACTGTGTACAGGGCTGTGTGAGGGCTAGTTTTTTTGCGGGACGATCTGTTCTTTTCAGTGATACCAATTTGAAGTGTGTGCGACTTTTTGATCACTTTTTATAAAAAAAAATTATTGGGTAGTTGAAGTGACAAAAAATGGCAAATTGGCTGTTTTTATTTTCTTTCCCGTTACGCCATTTGCCATATGCCATTAATATTGTTATATTTTAATTGTGTGGGCATTTTCGCACGCGGCGATGCCCATGATGTTTATTTTTTTTTATTGGTTAAGTATTTATATTTTAAGAAAAGGGAGGTGATTTGAACTTTTATATATATATATATATATATATATATATATATATATATATACATTTATTTATTTTTAAGTAACCTTGGGTAACAATAACTGGCAATCATTAGATTGCCCATTGTGTTCATTAATGGCTAAATAGCCATCATTAAAGACTTCATTTGCAATGTACTAATACAATGCTGCCACCTAGTGGCCTGTATTGGTATAGTCTTGAAATAAGCTCCGAAGCCTGCTTGAGGCTTCGGGCTATTTCATAGGTATAACAGGTTCCCCGATCTCAGTCGGGGAACGCTGTTACCGGAGCGGAAGTGCACGACTTCCGCTTCTGGACTGATCAGATACCGTGGTCACATTTGACCACGGCATCTGAAGGGTAAAATGTAGCGGTCTCTGCTATTTAAAATAGCAGAAATCCCGCGGCTATGGAGCCCGCAGCACGCGCAAGCGGGCGCCATGTTTGGGGATCAGGCATCAGACTATGGCGGAGGTCCTTAAATGGTTAAGCCACAACCCTTTCTTGACATTGCCCCTTGTTGAGAGAGATGCAGAAAGTATCTAAAACCCATAATGAATGTGGTGTAAATTATGTACCCCAGTTCTTTTTGCACAAATTAAGCTTAGTAAATCTTGCCCATAGTTTTTTCTCTATATTCATAGAGGTGTTTTTTTAATATTTAAACGGGTTGTCCGGGTTCAGAGCTGAACCCGGACATACCCTTATTTTCACCCAGGCAGCCCCCCTGAGGCTAGCATCGGAGCAGTTCATGCTCCGATGCTCTCCTTTGCCCTGCGCTAAATTGCGCAGGGCAAATGCATTTTTGGAGATCCGGTGACGTAGCTCTGAAGCCGGGCAACCCCTTTAAGATTTAGCATATTTTTGTAATTTCAAGTACTTCAGTATTTGGTTTTAGGATATTAATGGTTCTGTGATAAAAAGTAAAACCTACATCAGAGATCTATATACCTTGACAACTATGTTTTATGTCCTCTTCTTATTGTCTTCTTTTTAAAGCAGTTTTACCTTTCTTCCCTGTAGGGTATTGTTCAGCAGTTTCTAGTTTTGCTGACAACAAGTACAGATGAAAGCTTGAGATTTTTAAGCTTTAGGTTGGACTTCAATGAACATTATAAAGCACGAGAACCAAGGCTTCGCATGTCCCTGGGTACACGAGGTAGACGCAGCTTACAAGTCTGAGAAATGTGGCAAATCTAAAAAAGGACACTCTGTCTTTATATGTTGTAGATCCTTTCCTCCAGGGGATGCAATATATTGCCTGCAGTTGAGTGTATGAATGCCAGTGGATGCCATACATCTATATATTCAAGAGGATGTTTTTTGCCAATAACGGATGCTTTGCTCACAAAAGAATACTGATGAACTTTAATACAGACTGCAAGATAACTCTGTAGCTCTCAAGTAATGTGTTTGAAGTTAAAGTACCTTTCAGCGCACTGTTGTTCGCCTCCACATTACAATATTGGCTCTTCTCAAGACCATGATATTCGCCCTGTAATAAACACAAGCAAACCAAATAATGTGCAGTGTTTTACTTGTATTTATTGAGACTGTAGGGGTTCCTTCTATGTATGTGACACCCTGAAGGGAAAAAAATGTTTTTTTTATACATTGTAGTCAGTTTATGAACCAACTGGTTTATATAGTATATTTAAGTGTTGAGTATATGTGTGATTGTTTTTGTTTGTTTTACTTTTGTATATTTTGTGTCCAAAGTATTTTTCACGCGAAGACAAAATAGAAATCATCAGGCCATAGGGCCCCTGTTACATATTATTTCATTAGTCTTATTTTTTAAAAGGAACACACTAGAGGAATAATCTCAGATTACGGACTTTACCATTTATAGTTTTCTGCTTCCTAGTTTCTTAGTCTTTTAATGGAAATACCGTATTTTTCGCTCTATAAGACACACTTGCCCATTAGACGTACCTAAGTTTTAGAGGAGGAAAATAAAATACTTTTCATCAGACCCTCAATGTTAGTCAGACATCAGCTCAAACCCCCAATGTTAAGTAGACATCAACTCAGACCCGCAATGTTGCTCACACCCCTAGTGTTCATCAGACTTCAGATCAGACCTCCAATGTTAATTAGACCCCAGCTCAGACCCCCAATAAGACCTCAGATCAGACACCCAATGTTAATCAGACCTCAGATCAGACGGGAAAAAAAAATTAACTCGCCTCTTCAGCTCTTGCTACCGCATTGTTCTGTGACCCGATGTCACACAGCATGCGGTGACAGGGCATGCCTACGTCCTCACTCTGTGTGCAGGTGACAGCACTGACAGGAGAAGACCAGGGACTGGTGAGTACAGAGCCAGCACAGGAAACGCTGTATTCACTGCTCCCCAGTCCTACTGTACTAATCAGCGCTTCAATAATGGGAGTGCTCATTAGTATTTGTCCTATAAGATGCACTGACACTTCACCCCCACACAATTTTTTATTTTTTTAGGGGGGGGGGGGGATATGCCTTATAGAGCGGAAATTTTTTTTTTGCTGAGAGTTAGGGCTCCTGTTTTTTTTGTGGACCATATGCGGAACCATTCACTTCAATGGGTCTGCAAAAAAAAAAACGTAAGTTACTCTGTGTGCATTCCATTTCCGTATGTCCGTATTTCTGTTCCGCAAAAAAATAGAACATGTCTTATTATTGTCTGCATTACGGACAAGGATAGTACTGTTCTATGAAGGGCCAGCTGTTCCGTTCCGCAAAATAGGGAACGCACACGGATGTCATCCGTATTTTTTGCGGACTGCAAAATACATACGGTTGTGTGTATGAGCCCTTATAGTGCTATATAAATCCCCAAAGGTTTATTTCGCTAGGATATGCCATCAATGTCCGATAAAGTCAGGTCCCACCTCCTATCCCCAGAACAGGGCCCCAAAGTGAAGGAGACCACACCGCACATCTGCACCTTGCTCTCCATTCACTACTATAGGGCTTTCGAATATAGCAGAGCAAGCACACTCTGCTATTTTTGGAAATCCCATAGTGGTGAGCAATCCACACAGAGCGACCAGGACTGCTGAAAAAAAGCTGAGCTAGAGCACGCTCTGCTATTTTTGGAAATCCCATAGTGGTGAGCAAGCCACACAGAGCGACCATGACTGCTGAAATAAGCTGAGCTAGAGCACGCTCTGCTATTTTTGGAACTCACATAGCAGTGAACAGAGAATGGCCACGCATGCACAGCTGCTTACCCTTTACTTTAGGTGCTACATTTTGGAGATAGGAGTGGGTCCTGTCCACTGTCTGACATTGATGGCATATTCTAATGATATGCCATCAGTGTCCCAGAAGAGAATTCACCTTTAACAATGCTGCCTGAGAACAGGTTTAGGTTGCAGACAAGGAGAGCATTGTGGGATGGAATGACATGGCTGATACTCTGGGACAGATAACATTTCATAACTATGGGCAAAAACTGAATATTTTGATTTTGCCCGTAGTTAAAAATTCTACTAGTGCTATGCCATTTAAATTGGTTGCAGTAAAGGTGCATGGCCTCATTTATGTTTGCTTTATCTTAGATATGTTTTTTTTTTAAAATAAATTCATATAAATAAAAAAACTCATTTAGAAATGCAATGAGATCTATTGTCTTCTATAGTATGTAAATTAACAGCTTTGTCATCGGTGACGGTGAACATAAGTAATTAAGTCTATTTTAACTTTGTATATTTTTCCACTGTAATTATTTATATACTACTGTCTTAGTTCTTCTCTTTGTAATATGTAAATCACGTATCCTTTAAATCCATCTTTTCCTATGTCTCAAAAACATCACAATAATAAAAAGCCAGTTTTTTTAAATACTTATTCGTGTGTTATATTAAATTCACATAATATTACAATGTATAATGAAAAGGATGCCTTAATCAAGGTTGTGTGTGTGTGTTGCTTGTATTGTTATCGCACTGTTCACATTTTAGGTTTATTTTTATCTGAATGAAATCATGATGGTTTATATGTACAGATGTAAGATAAAAAAAACATTCCCTGGGAAAATACAGGTTACTGAAAACTTTTTTTTGTTCCTGCTTGTAAAGATATGTTATAATATGTTAATATTTAGCACAATAATTTAATGGTTCATTACAGGTTTGTCTGTAAGGATTTGTTAGAATCTTTACAAATTTTTGATGTTTTCTGAGTTAATGGAAGAGTCCCTTATTCAGATACTCAATCAGTAAGCGTACAGAGGCTTTAAAGAACATCTCTGTCTTTACATCATATAACATGCCATGCTTCATTTCCCCTGTGGTGGAGCTGCAGATATATGGAGCATTTTCTGCCAGCATTCAATGCAGATTACAGATGACTGCTGTGGATTTCAGTAGTGGCGGCACCTAGTGATTATTTTTGGGGGACCTGTCGCCCACTTTATACAGTCCCTTTAGATTAAATCAGTTTAACTCTGATGCTTAAACTAAATGATATGAAGAAAACTGCTGAAAGAGGACCCATCACCATTCCTCATATGTCTGTTTTAGTAATGATTTGCATTACCCATGCAATAGCAATTCTGGAGCATCTACTGTTATAACTCTATGTTGTGTCATTCTAATATTATTCCTGCTAGACGTTTATGAATAAAGGTACAACTGGGTGTTACCAGTTGGGGGTATGTCTCTGCACAGTCTGATGCTGGCAGCACAGATTGGACAGTGTCAGACTGTGCACAGACACATTCCCAAATGGTAACTCCAGCTGTACCTTTATTTGTAAACTTCTAGGAGGAATAATACAGTAATAGAAAAAAATCACAGAAAAAGATACCAATGTATGGCAACATTTAGGAAAAAATCACGGAAAATAATGCACTAAAACGATAGATGCAAACATTATATATGGACTAAGCCCTCATTCTGATATGACAAAATCTGAGCCTTTCAGCCAATATATTTAGATCAAAACATATCTGTGCCCGCCTACCTGCGCCAAGGTGGTCTCAGTCAGGCAGGTCCTATGCTAAACTTACCTATGCTGGTGGGCATCTACATTCAGGAGAGCATACCCTGCACACATAGTGTGCTGCTCCTAGTTTCCTCTGTGTGCGGTCAAGCATCCAATGAGAGGAGGAGCACACACAGCTAATACAGTAATGACACAACATAGAGTCATAAGAATACATTTATTTTCCCTGGCGCCTCCACAACGGCACTTGCAGGAGGGTGTCCCCGCCCCCAGGACAGGAAACAACGCAGTAGCACTTGATTTAAAAGGCCTCCTCCCCTTACCTATTCAGTCATTGTTTCCTGTCCTCGGGTATGCGTGGAAGCCGCTCCTGGAGTGCCAGGAACATGATCTTATCGCCCACCCTTTACTCTTCTCCCCACGGTGTGGAAGGGCTGGAGCAGGGAACGGGAACCCCAGGGACGCATGGCCTCCCTTACCCATTCCTCGGAATAAGCCTTGCATGCAGGCCTCCCCGGGCTCGCAATATTCCCAGGTAAGGGGAACTCGTGTGGAATCCGACATGATGACGTCACCAGGCAGAGTTCTCCTTGGGCAAGAGAATCTCACAATCAAGTTGTACTTCCGGTGGCGCAGCGTTCAAGATTTAAACAGGGAAGAAATCCACTTTCTGTCCTCGCTCTCCGCTTGCCCCCTTGAGATCCCGCTGCCTCAGCCCGGTAAGCCTTCTCCCTGGTGGGGCCTTTTCTGTCCTTGGACATTTGTATGTACCTTTTATTGGGTTTAAGGAATTCCTGCTTCCCCTAAAATTATCACGTTGTGTCAGTCGTGTCTTATCATCAAATCCACCCCTGGTGTAGGTGTTGGTCTCTCTCTACTTGGCCCTATAAAACATTTTTGTTTTAATCCTTCTAGGGCAGAGAGACCATGATGCCTAAGCCAGCACGTGGATACTCGGGGCGCAAGAAATGCGCTACTTGCCGAAAATCTAAGAAACCTTTTTTGCCCTAAGTGCACTGAAAAGGTGGTTACAGAGGAGTCACCTTCCTTCCATGAGACCATGAGAACCATGATTAAGGAAAAAGTAAATGCAGCAGTGGACTCAAAAATTACGCCACAATCCCCAGGCCCAACCACATCCCATACATCTGTTGCTTCTGATATAGCGTCTGATCTGGATGAGAGGGAATTAGTATCCGATCCAGACTCTTCTTCCTCTGGTGACTGTTCTGGAAAACCTTTCTTTCCCCCTGAAGAGACAGAAGGGCTTCTAAAAACCATGAGAGCCACTATGAATATTGAAGAAGTGAGGGAGACTCACTCCATCCAGGATCAGATGTTCCAGGGTGAGAGAAAGAAAAGGAATTTTTCCATCAATAACCATATCAAGGCCCTAATATCCAGGGAATGTAAAAATCTGGAAAAAAGAGCAGCCATGACAAATTCCTTTTAAACGGAAATATCCCTTTTCAGAATCTGATTCTAATCTGTGGGACAAGACGCCA
Organism: Bufo bufo; assembly: GCF_905171765.1. Taxonomy (NCBI): domain Eukaryota; kingdom Metazoa; phylum Chordata; class Amphibia; order Anura; family Bufonidae; genus Bufo; species Bufo bufo. The sequence continues at coordinate 462,335,821 of NC_053391.1, forward strand.
AAAATAGATGCTCCAGGCGCCCGCATTTCTAAAAAAAAACTTCCTCCCGTTTGAGGACATGGGTCTCTTGAGAGATCCCATGGACAAGAAGTGCGAATTTTTTTTGAAGAAATCATTAGAAACAAATACAGCCATGTTGCGTCCCAGCATTGCATCTACCTGTACAGCCAGAACGTTATCAGTCTGGATAATCAATTAGAAGAACACCTGGCAGCAAGTACACCTAGGGATGAGATCTTAGCCTCTTTGCCTACTTTGAAGAAAGGCATCCAACTTTCTGGCAGATGCCTCTGCTGACTTAGTCAGATTCTCTGCTAGGTCTGCGGGTTTATCTAACGCGACCCGTAGAGCGATCTGGCTTCGTACATGGTCTGGTGACACAAGTTATAAAAACCGCCTGTTCTCAATCCCCTGTGAAGGAGACAGATTATTTGGCTCGACCTTGGACGACATTCTTGACAAGGCCTCAGACAAGAAAAAAGGATTTCTGCTTGAAAATCATTACTTTCATCAAAGACGTTCCTTTCATAACCAGAAAAAAACTAGACTGGACCAGAGAAAGAAAGAGGGGTCAAGATAGTGGCAGCTGTCCAGGGGCAGAGGGAGAAGATTCCTTTTCAATCCTGAAAGTTCCTCCCATTCCAATGACGCCATAGACCATGTGGGAGGCAGATTAAAACACTTCACTCCTGCCTGGGAAAAGATAGGAGCCTCCCCATGGGTTGTGGCTACCTTAAAAGAAGGCTTGAGACTGGAGATTTTGTCTCATCATCCAGACCGGTTCTTTATAAACAAAATAACTGCCTCAGAAAGAAAAACAAATTTGTCTAGAATCGGAAATCTCATCTCTAGTATCCAAAAAAGTACTCCTTCCAGTCCCAGAAAATCAATATGGCGAAGGTTACTATTCTCCAATTTTTCTCCTGAAAAAAACAAATGGATCCTTCCGTTTTAATAATAAATCTAAAATCCTTAAACGAATCCATCATCTACAAAAAATTCAAAATGGAGACGATAAAATCAGACTTAAGTCCAGATCAAAGAAAGCTCTTCCTGGGGATGCTTCTGGACTCTCATCATCTAATGTATTTTCTTCCTCTATAGAAACAGAATTGTCTACTTCAAAAAATTCTCCCAGTTCTGCAGCCAGAGGGTCTCTTCCATAAGGAATATCATGGCCATCCTAGGTCTCCTGACGGCAAACAATCCCGTTCCCGTTGGTCAGAAGGGCTCAGAGTCACACGAGAATCCTTCAAGCATTTCTTCTGGGACGGTACCAACTCCACTCTAGAAAAAATGAGTTCTCATCCCCAGGTCAGTAAAAGAATCTTTGATATGGTGGAGAATAGAGAAAAATCTGCACAGGGGTCTATTGGCGCCAGGGAAAACAAATGATTGTGACCACAGACGCCAGCAGTTCAGGTTGGGGCGATCACTCAAATGGAAGAATAGTTCAGGGCACATGGGGAAAAAATATGCTAAATGCTTCCTCCAATCTGAAAGAACTTTCAGCCATCTACAAAGTCATTGTCTCCCTTCACACGTCCTCATCTCCAAAAAATGTAAAGGTATTTTCAGACAATACCACGGCAGTGGCTTATTTAAACAAACAAGGGGGAGCCAGAAACCGTTCCTTAGAGGCAGTGTCGAGAGACATTTTTCTTTGGGCAGAAAATAATTTTGTATCACTGACAGCGGTCCATGTGAGGGGAGAAAACAACGCAATAGCCGACTTCCTCAGTTGCCAGACCTTGAAGGAAGGAGAGTGGTCCCTGAATTATCAGATATTTCTACAGATCTGCAAAAAGTGGGGAATTCTGGATCTAGATCTATTTGCCACGAAAAACAACAGGCAAACCAAAAACTTTTGCACCCTCTCCCGACAGGATCAACCGTTATGGGTGGATGCACTCTCCCAGCCATGGCCCAAGTCCTCTCTTTATGCCTTTCCTCCCTTCAGTTTGATTCCAAGAGCTCTTATGAAGGTAGAGGAAGAAGGGGCTCAAGTAATATTTATTGCTCCATTTTGGCCAAGGAGATCTTGCTTTCCCCTCCTACTCAGGCTGTCTGGAGGAATATTCTGGAATCTTCCGTGAACCCCGGACCTTCTCCACCAGGGCCCAATATATCATCCCAAAATAAACCAACTCAATTTGTAGGCCTGGAGACTGAATACTTCGCCTTAAAAAAGAAAGGTTTATCAGATGCTGTAATTTCCACGAAAGTAGTGTTGAGCGAACTTGTGTTCAGCGTCTAAAGTTCGGGTTATCGAAGTATCCCGTTATGGATTCCGCTACCATGGACCATAGCGGAATTTAGAATCCATAACGGGATACTTCGATAACCTGAACTCGAACTTTAGACACCGAACTTAAAACACAAGTTCGCTCAACACTAGTCGAAAGCCCATAACATAAAAAATTACCTGAGAACCTGGAACGCCTTTTTATCCTTTTCAGGTAATGTTTTTTCTCCAAATATCCCACAAATTTTACAATTTTTGGAGGCAGGGTTAGATAAAGGTGGTAATAGGAAAATGAGCGAGCACTCATACACTTGGCAACCAAATTGACATGTGCAGAAAATATTTATTAAATCCCCATAAAATACAAGTAATAAAATTTATAAGAACAATGTAGCAATAATATACAACATTACAATCACATATATTGTGGTAGATATGATCGATACTATATTCAATAAAAATATATTCTATAGAAATATTCGATAAATTGAATGGTAGAAAATTCAATGTTGAAATATTCGATAGAATATTCGATACCACTCAATAGTGTCGATAAATTCAATAATATATATCACACCAAAAAAAATTCAAGTATATGCTGTTATTTGGGAAAGAGGGGGTATTATCTTCATATTCGATAGAAATATTCGATAAATTGAATAGTAGAAAATTCAATGTTGAAATATTCGATAGAATATTCGATACCACTCAATAGTGTCGATAAATTCAATAATATATATCACACCAAAAAACTTCAAGTATATGCTGTTATTTGGGAAAGAGGGGGTATTATCTTCTAGAGCTCTATCCCAATTTGGGAAACTGAATGTCACTGAAAATGTTGTAGGTGTATTCACTGGGAGTGCAATATGTTCATAAAGTGTCCACAGGAATCCTGATAATGTGAAAAGTCTCTTATAGCATATCCTTTTAAGGTCGATATGAGCTTTGAATCGAAGAAAACTTTAAATCGATATTTGGCTTACCGTCTAGCGTCTGCTGTCTCCCTATTGCTTCAATGGAGCTTTAAATATTTGCCGGCTTATTCAGTCGCTCCATACAGCAAGTTGGTTTAAATTTTGCGGGAGTTGCCACTCTGTTCCGCAATTTCCTTCGGTGCAGTTTTCGACAATAAGAATAGTTAATCCTTTACTGTAAAAATGTTTTCTTCTGTATGGCCATACAGTATTATCGGAGGCTTTTCAATGCAGGTACATCACTTGTTTCACCATACGCGTTTCAGGTAGATTCACTCTCCCTTCCTCAGTGGTCGACTGTCTGCCTGCTCTGCCTCCATTTTTATCCATTCCTTTAATTGCTTCCCAAATCTCGGACACCTGTTGTTCATACTACTCCCAGTTGGCCTGGGAATCCTCCCACATAATCAGGGGATAATTCTATACAGCCTTGATTTTATTTATTTTTTCTCTTCCTGCAGTTTCCATGCGTTTTTTTGGGGACACATGCGTTTTTTGGCCCAGATGTCCCAATTGGTGTGATATATCATTGTGTGAAATATAAACTTGATATCTGATTGCTAACACTTATAAAATGACTTTTTATAATAAAATATTATTAAACAAATTTTCAAGATTAAAATATCAATATAAGAATGTAAAACAATAAATAATAAATGTGAGGAATCTTGAAAGTTTCATAGGAATCCTAGAGTTTGATACAATTATTCGGATTTGATAGAGAAAGAAGGGTGGGTATCTCGGAGCCAAGGACACGTCGCAGCGCCGATAAACGGCCTAGCATGCGACGTGCCGTCGGCCACGAGACACCCAACCTACATAAATCAAAAAATTTCCAACTCCAAATTAAGGCCTTTCGGTTGTAGAGATCCAAATTCATAAATGCGTCTGGATTCTATCCTAGACATTTGTCTGATAAAATCCCCGCCTCTCCAGTGTTTCTCCACCTTCTCCAGTGCCGTAAACATCAGACTTGATGGATCCTGATTATGCATCTCTTTATAATGTTTAGATAGGGAATGTTTATCATAACCCTTCCTGATATTGGCAATATGTTCGGCCACTCTTTTTTTTTTAATGGCCTCTTGGTACGTCCTATATATTGTCTGTTACAGGGGCACGGGAGAAGGTAGATAACTCCACTGGAGTCACATGTAAGGCAATCTTCTATCTCCCAATTAAAGTTGTTCTGAGTCGAGGGGTCATTAGTCGTCAGGCTGGGTTTTTTATTCATTCTACAACCCATACACCTTCCATATTTATAAAAACCCTTCAAACTCAGCCAAGTTCCTGAAAAACTCAACTTATTCTGTTTCCACGGTTTTACGGTAGGGGCCACCTTGATACCTAGATTGGGTGCCCTAGTGAAGGTAATCGTCGGAACAGTCGGAAGTAAGTGTCCCACAATTTTGTCATTCAACACATGGTGCCAATGGGTTTTAATAATTTTCTGAATCTTCCTATAATTCTCATTAAATGCAAGAACAACTCTCATGGCTTCTTCTTTATTTTGTGTTTTATCTTTCTCATTAACTATCTCATTTTTATCTTTATTGTCCTCCTTATTAAAGAACTCTCTTCTATCTAATTTCCTAATTTGGTTGAGTGACTCCTCCACTAAATTTTCAGGATATTCCTTCTCAATAAATTGTCTTTTCATCTCAATGGCTTCCATCTCAAATGTATGTCCCTCTGTGCAGTTCCGCTTAATCCTACGGAACTGACCAGAGGGAACATTTGTCAGCCATTTTGGCAGATGACAGCTAGAAAAATCAATATAACAATTTCTAGCTGTGGAAATTGTTTTACATTCATATATTGATATTTTAATCTTGAAAATTTGTTTAATAATATTTTATTATAAAAAGTCATTTTATAAGTGTTAGCAATCAGATATCAAGTTTATATTTCACACAATGATATATCACACCAATTGGGACATCTGGGCCAAAAAACGCATGTGTCCCCAAAAAAACGCATGGAAACTGCAGGAAGAGAAAAAATAAATAAAATCAAGGCTGTATAGAATTATCCCCTGATTATGTGGGAGGATTCCCTGGCCAACTGGGAGTAGTATGAACAACAGGTGTCCGAGATTTGGGAAGCAATTAAAGGAATGGATAAAAATGGAGGCAGAGCAGGCAGACACTCGACCACTGAGGAAGGGAGAGTGAATCTACCCGAAACGCGTATGGTGAAACAAGTGATGTACCTGCATTGAAAAGCCTCCGATAATACTGTATGGCCATACATAAAAAATAATTTTTACAGTAAAGGATTAACTATTCTTATCGGCGAAAGCTGCACCGAAGGAAATTGCGGAACAGAGTGGCAACTCCCGCGATCTTTGGAACTCCCTCGAAATTTAAACCAGCTTGCTGTATGGAGCGACTGAATAAGCCGGCAAATATTTAAAGCTCCATTGAAGCAAAAGGGAGACAGCAGACGCTAGACGGTAAGCCAAATATAGATTAAAAGTTTTCTTCGATTCAAAGCTCATATCGACCTTAAAAGGATATTGTCACGAGTTGGAGGTCCCAGGAGAGACCACCGTGTCGTCAAGCAATAAACAAACGGAAATCAGGTACAGACACACAAGAGTTTATTGAACAAACAAAAACCAGGGAAGGCAGCACAGACAAAACATAAGCTCTATGTACCGTCAGCACAGTAGGAGCAAACCCCCACTGTGCCACTGTCTAGTAATACTCCAGAGGGGCGTGACTAAGCAACTCCTGGTATTCACTAGGGCCCCAGATGGTAGGGTTAGAATTTGCAGCAGAAAGTTGCCAGGGTCGACTCCGGAGCGTGAACTAGACAGTGACAGCAAGAACGAATGGACAACAGGTACCAGAAGGTACCGACGGCACATAGGCAAACATAACATAGACAGGCAAATACAAACAGGGCAACTAATAACACAAGCAGGAATACATAGCAAGGAAACAGGAGTGACAATGAGCAGAGAAGGGCTTGCTGAACAGAGACATATAACATAACAAACATAACTGGCAGAACAGATAACAGAAACACAGGAAAGAGGACGTCAAAAGAGGACGCCAATGAACAAGTAGGAAACCCACAGAGCACAGACAGACACAGATCCCATGGGTCAGCAGCATGGGAGAGTGAGTACAAACAAGCAGCAGGACAAGACAACACACACCAGGAGAGCTGACCCAGAACTGAGGAAACCTCAGCCTTATATACAGGTTCCATGGGTGCAGCAGAGAGGCCACACCCATGGAGCAGACAGAGAGGATTAACTCCTAATAGAGACACAGGGGAGTTAACCCATAAAGAACTACAAATGACACACAGGAACGGAGCTGCAGCGAGAGCATAGACAGAAGGTCACAGCCATAGGTAACGACTGTGACAGATATGCTGTAAGAGACTTTTCACATTATCAGGATTCCTGTGGACACTTTATGAACATATTGCACTCCCAGTGAATACATCTAAAATATTTTCAGTGACATTCAGTTTCCCAAATTGGGATAGAACTCTAGAAGATAATACCCCCTCTTTCCCAAATAACATCATATACTTGAAGTTTTTTTGTGTGATATATATTATTGAATTTATCGACACTATTGAGTGGTATCGAATATTTCAACATTGAATATTCTACCATTCAATTTATCGAATATTTCTATCGAATATATTTTTATTGAATATAGTATCGATCATATCTACCACAATATATGTGATTGTAATGTTGTATATTATTGCTACCTTGTTCTTATAAATTTTATTACTTGTATTTTATGGGGATTTAATAAATATTTTCTGCACATGTCAATTTGGTTGCCAAGTGTATGAGTGCTCGCTCATTTTCCTATTACCACATTTGCCTTTTAAGAGAGGGTGGGGTTATTCCCTCTATATGAGCTTGCAGCACCATACCTTAACTACTTGCTAGTGAGCCACCACAACCTACCACTATTTTTTGTACGCACTAGGGTTAGATAAAGGCCTTCAACCTGCAACATTTAAAGTACAAGTATCAGCCTTTAGTGCATTTCTGGATATAAAGCTAGCAGATTCACCTTTAATTAAGCGTTTTCTGAAGGGGGCTATGAAAAGTTTACACACCTTCCGTTCCATTATTCCACCTTGGGACCTGAACTTGGTCATTTCAGTCCTGATGGAACCTCCGTTTGAGCCAGTTGATGAGATTTCTCCAAAGCTTCTCATCTTCAAAACTGTCTTTCTCGTAGCAATAACAACTGCTAGAAGAGTTGGTGAGATCCAGGCTTTCTCTTACAAACCTCCATATCTTGTGATTCTAGATGACCGTATAGTCCTCAGACATTGCACTTCCTTTCTTCCCAAGGTTGTTACCAGGTTTCATTGCGAACAAGAGGTTTCGTTACCTTCCTTCTGCCTGTCTCAATCTTCGGAAAGGGATAGAAAATTTCACAACCTGGATGTGAGAAGAAGTGTTTTATCCTACCTGAACACCACCAGTAGCTTCAGGCGATCAGATCATCTCTTCCTCCAATACCAGCGTCCTAACAAAGGCTAAGCAGCCAGCAAATCTTCCATAGCAAGATGGATAAGAGATACAGTTGCAAGAAAAAGTATGTGAACCCTTTGGCATGATATGGATTTCTGCACAAATTGGTCATAAAATGTCATCTGATCTTCATCTAAATCACAACAATAGACAATCACAGTCTGCTTAAACTAATAACACACAAAGAATTAAATGTTACCATGTTTTTATTGAACACACCATGTAAACTTTCACAGTGCAGGTGGAAAAGGTATGTGAACCCTTGGATTTAATAACTGGTTGAACCTCCTTTGGCAGCAATAACTTCAACCAAACGTTTCCTGTAGTTGCAGATAAGACGTGCACATCGGTCAGGTGTAATTCTTGACCATTCCTCTTTACATAACTGTTTCAGTTCAGCAAGATTCTTGGGATGTCTGGTGTGAATCGCTTTCTTGAGGTCATGCTACAGCATCTCTATCGGGTTGAGGTCAGGACACTGACTGGGCCACTCCAGAAGCCGTATTTTCTTCTGTTTAAGCCATTCTGTTGTTTATTTACTTCTATGCTTTTGGTCGTTGTCCTGTTGCAACACCCATCTTCTGTTGAGCTTCAGCTGGTGGACAGATGGCCTTAAGTTCTCCTGCAAAATGTCTAGATAAACTTGGGAATTCATTTTTTCCTTCGATGATAGCAATCCGTCCAGGCCCTGACACAGCCAAACAGCCCCAAACCATGATGCCCCCACCACCATACTTCACAGTTGGGATGAAGTTTTGATGTTGGTGTGCTGTGCCTCTTTTTCTCCACACATAGTGTTGTGTGTTTCTTCCAAACAACTCAACTTTGTTATATCTGTCCACAGAATATTTTGCCAGTACTGCTGTGGAACATTCAGGTGCTCTTGTGCAAACTGTAAACGTGCAGCAATGTTTTTTTGGACAGCAGTGGCTTCCTCTGTGGTATCCTCCCATGAAATCCATTCTTGTTTAGTGTTTTACGTAGCGTAGATTCGCTAACAGGGATGTTAGCATATGCCAGAGACTTTTGTAAGTCTTTAGCGGACACTCTAGGATTCTTCTTCACCTCATTGAGCAGTCTGCGCTGTGCTTTTGCAGTCATCTTTACAGGACGGCCAGTCCGAGGGAGAGTAGCAGCAGTGCTGAACTTTCTCCATTTATAGACAATTTGTCTTATCCTGGACTGATGAACAGCAAGGCTTTTGGAGATACTTTTATAACCCTTTCCAGCTTTATGCAAGTCAACAATTCTTAATCTTAGGTCTTCTGAGAGCTCTTTTGTGCGAGGCATCATTCACATCAGGGAATGCTTCTTGTGAAAAGCAAACCCAGAACTGGTGTGTGTTTTTTTTTTTATAGGGCAGGGCAGCTGTAACCAACACCTCCAATCTCATCTCATTGATTGGACTCCAGTTGTCTGACACCTCACTCCAATTAGCTCTTGGAGATGTCATTAGTCTAGGGGTTCACATACTTTTTCCACCTGCACTGTGAATGTTTACATGGTGTGTTCAATAAAAACATGGTAACATTTAATTCTTTGTGTGTTATTAGTTTAAGCAGACTGTGATTGTCTATTGTTGTGACTTAGATGAAGATTAGTTCACATTTTATGACCAATTTGTGCAGAAATCCATATCATTCCAATGGGTTCACATACTTTTTCTTGCAACTGTAGTTACTAATCCAGACATAGTGACAGGTCCTCTTTAAAGATAAATATTCTATCAGTTCGTAAAGGTTTCAGCCAGTTACAATAAATGTCTGGAGTACTGTTCTTATTGTGGAGATCCAGCTGATGTACAGAATCTGGCAATGCTCTATGGGGAAAAAATATATTCGCTCTCCAGCTCTCTACTCTGTAAGTCAGGGGTGCACAACCTTTTTTGGTCTGGAGACAGTATTGTCACATCATTCTATTTTAGGGGACCTAAAAAAAAATGTTGATCGCCACTTGTTTACACAGGGCGAAGCAAAGTGAATGGGGAAGGAATTTGGATTTTGGTGAGCTCACCCAGTTGACTGCATCTTTCACACGGGTGCCAGGAGATTGCCAGAGCAGCAAGGACACACAAACTGAGAAAAATCTGGCTCCAGTAGATGAATCTAAAACTCTTCAATACTTTATTGATGCATATTACACACATGGAAAACACACCAGTAAAATCGATTACGCTTTTCAACTGGGTATGGTCTAAATCAGGGGTGCACAACCTTTTTTGGTCTCGGGGCCGCATTGTCACATTGCTCTATTTCAAAGGGCTGCAAAAAAAAAAAAAAAGCACTTGTTTGCATCAGCCTATTATACAGGCTGATGCAAAGTGAATGGGGTGGAATGATCGCAGCCACAGTCACTGCTCCCTCATTCAGTTCTGTATAATATTGGCAGCACACTGATTACACAGTGAGATGTGCTGACAATAGTTGTAATCTTTTATCCTGATAAAACATGCAAATCAGCCGACAAACTAGTGATCGCTTGTTTATCAGCTGATTAGCGCTCTCCTTGAGAAGAAGGCAGAAGCGCTGATAAACTGCGCATGCCTTCTCCTCGGCTCCCCCACTCTCACCAATAGCCAGGGACACGTACTGCTCCAGACTCCTGCTACAGTACAGGGGCAGGAGCTGTCATCCTTCCCTGTGCGGCGCTCCAGGAATAAACACAGCTGATCGCATGATCAGCTGTGTTTCTGTCCAGCAGGACGGCGTCCGCGAACCTTGGCTCTGGGGTCTGCATGCAGGCCGCAGGTAGTGCACCCCTGGTCTAAATCATAGCATAGGCCGTACAGTCCCCTTGATAATTGTGCCCCCCATACAGTGGTGATGCCCACATTGTAACCCCACACAATAGTTATACCCACATTGTACCTTCACACTGTAGACCTGCCCCTTTTGTGCCCCCCACACTGTAGATATGCCCTTCTTTGTGCCCCCCACACAGCAGTTATGCGTCCTTCGTGCCTCCCTCACACTAGTTATGTCAACAGTTTGCCTCCACACAGTTGTCATGCCCCCTTAGAGTAGTGCCACCCTTACAGTTATTAAAATAAATACAAAAACAGTAATATTCTCAGCTAACCTTGTTCACCTGATGACCGGAGAACAGCAGGTGCGATGCAGTGACACATTTCTTTTGCTGGGCTGTGTAGGAGTGCACAAGCCGATTCCCTGGCTTGCACGCTCCTCCTACACAGCGCAGCAGGTGTGATGTGTCACTGCATTGTACCTGCTTTTTTGTTTTAATTTTATTAATATTTTTATTATATTTTTCACATTTATTTTTGGCAAGTAACACATTCTTTGAGAGGGGATAATAGTGACTTTCAGTTCGGGTGGGGGTCTTTTTTAAAATTTTATTGTATTTCATTATGCTTTTTTAAAAATTTTGGGCACATATGTTCCCCAAAGGGTCAGACTTTTTTTTTTTTTTATTTCCCTTTTTTTCCACTGTAACTGGGGCATTGACTTACCCTGCAGATCTGCTCTGCCGCCAAGACACCAGGTGATCACATGATCACCGGGTCTAATAGATAAAGCAGCATAGCTGCTTCCTCTATTCACTGTATATTGCTCGTTGAGCAGTATGCATTGGGCCCAGGAGAGGGAAAAAGCTGTAATAAACCACTTCGAGTCACCTGCCGTCACTGATAGCCGGGGACTCGACCTGCTTCTGCCTGCCATACAGCACTGCGCCCAGAAACACAGCCGACCGCATAGGCAGATCAGCTGTGTTCCTGTCCAGAAAGACGGGAGTCGTCGACAGTGGCTCTGCGGGCCGCAGGTTGTGCATCCCTGCTGGAAGTCTGTGTTCGAACCATAAAAAGAGCCTTGAAATGTGTCTGGGGAGTCAAAAATCTCATTAACCTTCTGGAAAACTAATTTGCATGGTAATATTGCCAGAAGAGTGACTATATGAAAAAAAAAAAAAACTAAACATTTTTTTCTACTGTAAGTTTATAGTCGCATGTTGAGGATTTGCTACTGCAAATCCAACTCGCATTTAAAAAAAAAAAAATCATATCTGGATTTCTGCAACGTATATGCCAGAAGATCTGCATGAAAATTCGATGGGACTAATTCCCATTCCCAAAATTCAATGGGTCTAATCTGTGGCTTTCCTCAGCAGAATTTCCACAAAATAACGTGAACATGCTGTAGTTTTTAAAAATCCAATGTATTATTCCTCATGAGAATGGCATATAAATTCAGTATCTGCAGAATATAAGTGAATACTGTATTTCTATATTTGGACACGGGATCTGTACCTAAATTCTGAACATGTCAACCTAGTCTAAAGCTATGCACATAATCATTGTTAACCTGCTGACTAAAACATTAGAGCATTTGGGACCGAATTTAAAAGCAAACCTCAGGAGTCTCGTTACTTGTAGTAAAGGGGTACACATGTTCATGCGTCTCTCTATGCCGGACCTCAATATTCCTTATATAAAGGAGTACAGGGAGTTCTTCTGCTGACCTCACTCAAGCTCCAATGTAATTCTGCCCGCTGGGCTGCCACCCATCCGCTGCAATGAATGTTCTCATTTATTTAGACAGCGTTTTTTAGATCCTTGCTGCATGTTCTCAATTATGGCATTTTCTACTAGAAAATTGTAATTCTCCATGTGTATTACATGTGAAATACTTTTTATTTTGAAACATTACTTCTATCAGATTCTTGTTTCGTGCTCATTGTGTTGGACCATGCTCCGCGTATATTGTCTAGTGGATACCCGTTCTGCTATTTAACCAGGCTAATTTGTTTTACTTCTGCTACATCTATTAAAGTGGCATGTAAAGTGGCATTGGTGCAGAATAAGTTCTGCATGGATGACGAAGCAGACAGGATGATAATTGGGATGCAACTAATTCCACCAGAGAAACATTATATTTATTTCATGTGTCAAGATCTTTTCCAGGATAGTGAGTAAGAAAGGATAATTAACTCTAAATAGCATGTCATATGTACTAGTCAAATTTCCCCGAGGCACTTTAAGTAAATGTCATTCCAATTGAATGGAACATTGATTGCTAGATGCTAAATAACATGTCACTGAGTTAATGCTGAGGACTTCTCACTTATAACTATTGATTTATAAATTTGATAGAGATTCAAACAGGTTGCGTTCGTACATTAGGTTAGACATTACAGTAAGTTATTTATATTCCTTGTCTGCAAATAAAGCTAGTTCTCACCTGACATAAGTTATTAGCTATGGTTATGAACCTTTTCATTGCACATTTATTCGATGATTACATGTCATTAGCAGATGATTTACATTTTAGTCTCTTCTGGTCCATGTAGTAGAGCCCTATGTAACTTTTTCTTTTTAGCTTTTTAGTAGTACAAGATTGTATTTTATAACCATTGTAGGAATAAATGCCAGTTATATACATTTTGTAGCACTGGGTAGGAGGATATGATTTTTTTTTTGTTTTGGCCTGTGTCTACTTTCTTATGCAGGTAAGGTTAGTTTTACACTAGAGGCAAGGAACTTCGGCAGGTGAACAGCCTGTCGGATCCGTGCTGCCGCTAGTGCACGTGCGCCCCCGGACTACCGCTCCGGCCCCATTGACTATAATGGGGGCGGGCCGGAGTTCCGGTGGCAGCACAGCAAACATGCCGAGAGGCGGCTGGAATAAAACTATGGGGCCGGAGCGGTAGCCCAGGGGCACGTGTTCACCTGCCGGAGTTCCTTGCCGCTAGTGTGAAAGTATGGATCACGGAAGGTGTGGGAAACGCTAAAATGTTACTTTTATTGGTATATCAATAAAATAGGGGGAAGAAAGTGACCTAAAAAATCCCTAATAATTATAGGCAGGTGGGGTGGCACTAACCAAGTGCTCAAACAAAAAGTGACATGTGAACCCACCATGTGTATAGTGTTGCCACCTCCACTCTGTAGCCAAAGGGATATGAAAATGTGTCCCAATATCAAACCACCTCCTTGAACCTGGAAGGCTATCCAGGTACAACTATGGAGAGGTATGATAGGAATAACATACAAGCTAATCACCAACATCTGATGCTATAGTGGTAGCATGAGAGCCAGGAGACAAGAGTGTATTTGTGTGATAGACACTACAATGTCCCAGCGCTCTCAGACAAGCTGTGGTGATTAAATTGGGAAGAACAGGGTTGGGTGCAGATCAGGGTGCCCTGGTGATACAGCGTCCTGATACACTGTGTCAAGCATGGATCACCTCTGTGCTGTATGATTCAGGTTGTAGCAACACAGCCAAAAGTATCCTGCAGGATCGCACCCAATCCTACTTCCCAAGAGAACTGTCATCTAGCTCATGCTATCGCAGTAATACTAGCTCAACGCGTTTCCTCTATGTAAGAATCATCAGGAGCAAAAATAACCTGCCTATCTAAGCTGAGCTATCTCATTCATTCAGAGCAGCAGCATGACAGCATATCCGGCGCTAGTACGGCCGTGAGGCGGCGGCCAAAAGCGCTCTGATTTAAGGAGGAAAGCCCTCCCCCATTGATGACGCAGGGATCGCATGTTAGCCAATCATGTGTGGAAGGGGCGAGGTGCCTATAAACCTCCCACATCACGCTGGCTAGACCAAAGTAAGCGATGCCTGCATCTAGGTATAGTGTATATGTATAGAGGAATACTTGGCAAAACATTTAATAATGCTGGATGGAATATCGAGAAGGGATATGTGAAGGAAACAACGAAAATCAGCAGCAAAAGCCTATGTAGATGTCATTATCCATAGGGAGCACACTACAAGCTGAAACTATCTGCATCACAAAAACAGTGAACAATCGGTATTGGTTGACATTGGTTACCACGGGAGGAAGAACGAAACAACGTTCAAAAAGTGCCATATATGTATCAGATCAGAATTTTAATCAGAGGGAGCATAAAAAAAGTCAGCACTCATTAATAAAAAAAAGAAAAGAAAAGGGGGGAAGCCCGTTTTTTAGGCGACTATTCAATGAAACTGTGGTATGATATATGGTCATTCAGCCCGTTAGGGCGAAGGGTCCCCAATTTAAAGGTCCATTGCGCTTCTTTTTGAAGGACCCTCTGATCCAGGTTGCCCCCTCTAGGAGAAGGTCTGACAATCTCTATCCCCTGAAAACAGATAGATCCAATATCCCCCGAGTGACAGGTGTTGACATCACGGGACACAGGAGTGTCCATGTTCTTTTTGAAATCATTAATATGCTCCCCTATACGACGGCGAAACTCACAAATCGTCTTCCCCACGTATTGGAGCCCACAGACGAATGTGGCCAGGTAAACCACACCAGAGGATCTGCAGTTAATAAACGTACGGATGGTGTATGTTTTCGCAGTAACTGTACTGCTGAACTCAGCTAGTGTGAAAGTACCCTAACAAGGATATGTTTCTTCACACAGATGTTATAGATTTCTTAGAATTTTTAGAGGGGACCTGCCACCCCAAAATGCAATCAGATCTCAAAGCAGCATGTTATAGAGCAGGAGGAGCTCAGCAGATTGTTTTCCCACAAAAATAGATATCATTCAGTAAAACCTGTAATTTATACATGTAAATCTTTACTTTTTTCGTGAATAACAACCATATCGGTACAGAAGGGAGGTATTATCAGTGATTGATATTGTTGCGTGTTTAAGTCTGAATAAGAGATTGCTGTTAGTCAGTGATAAGACCTCCTCTCTGTACCGATAATTGTTCAGAAAGTAAAAAAAAAAAGATATAAATGTATAAATTACAGGTTTTACTAAACCTTTTCCCGTACAACTATACATCAATCTGCTGGGCTTCTACTGCTCTATAATATGGTTCTTTCAGATTGCATTACATGTTCTCTTTAAAGGTTATGTACACCTTTACTGCCATTCATTCTTTTGTTCCCTTGGATCAGAAATGAAAACTAAAGCAACTTAATCCTTTATTAAAAATGTACCATTTTGTGCCTACGGATCCTACTATAGCATCTCAATAAATTAAAATATCATCCAAAAATTAATTTATTTCAGTAATTCAATTAAAAAAGTGAAGCTCATTATATAGATTCATTACATATATGATCAATTTCAAGTGTTTATTTTTCTTAATGTTGATGATTATAGCTTACAGCTAATGAAAACCCAAAAGTTAGTATCTCTGAAAATTTTAATATTATAAGACCAATTAAAAAATTATTTTTAATACAGAAATGTTGGCCTACTGAAAAGTATGTACAGTAAATGCACTCAATACTTGGTCACTTTGGTCAGGGTCTCCTTTTTCATGAATTACTGCATCAATGCGGCCTGGTATGGAGGCGATCATCCTGTGGCAATGCTGGGGTGTTATGGATGCCCAGGTTGCTTTGATAGTGGTCTTCAGCTGTTCCGTAAAGTTGAAGGCTCTTATAATAGACCAAGAGAGTGAAAAACTTGCTTCAATTCAGAAGGAGATAGAGGCATGCAGTATTTCTTTAAAAAATATGAAAATTCTGAACATTTCCAGGTTTTGGAGGAAAAAACAACTAATTTAATAAAAAATATAGAAGACGGCATAATGGAGGTTAAACAAAACAAATTCCAACGTGACCTCTTTGATTATGACAATGATCATAATGAGTGGGGGAGACAGGAGAATCACCCCCATACCCCGAAATCTATACTCAAAACTAAATCTAAAGGTAAAAGATACCAAAAATCAAGGGCCACCCACAAAGTAAGTTTTAATTCATCCGAACCAGAAGGTTCAGAATTTACAAGTGATTCACAGGATTCCATGGAGGATACGGATAACGAGCCAGAAGAACAGTCTCTGCCGCATAATAAACTCTCCTACTACAAGAAGTCTAAGAACAAACAAAAACATGGGGGTCAACCTCCAAAAAACGAGCAAGAAGGGCGGGCAGAAAACATACAAAGAAAACCGCATGCAATGTCAACCAGACACTGCAAGGTTTAGGGGAGTCTTCAGATGGGCCTGTCTCACATGATGTTAATAATTTATCACAAGCGGAATTAACAAAAGAAAAATATGAGGTACTGTCCCTAGGCTTGAACTTTGTGCCTGCAACTGACCTTTATACCACAATCCTGGACATTAATAAATTTGTCTGTGACCTGACGCTAAGACAGCACTTTGCTGACAAACATGGTGGGGATACAACAGGATCCTTTAAGAGTGTTTGTAATGAGTTCACCGGTTTGTCCTTCATGGAACAATGTTCATTAGTTTGTTTGAATGATTTACAAATAGAAAACCAGTGTTTTGAAACCAGAGTGGATAGACAAAAATATGAAATAAAAATTGCAGGCTATTATCCCGTAACCTTACAAAAAAGCAGATGGGAGCCTTGAAGGAACTTAGAGACCGATCTGATTTAATCATCAAGATGGCGGATAAGGAAGGGGGGGTCTGTAGTGGTTATTGATAAGGATGTCTACCTACAACAGATGGTGAACGTGCTGTCGGATGTGTCCATATACAGGGGACTCGAGGAGGATCCTCTGTCCAAATATCGTCTTAAGTATAAATCCCTCCTAGATAAGGGGAGGAACAGGGGGTTTATCCAAAATAGGGAGTACGATTTCCTGTATGTGGACAAGCCCGTCACACTTATCATACATGCGTTACCAAAGACACACAAAAAGATATACCCTCCGTCCCATAGTGTCTGGCATCAGTTCTCTGTCTGAGAGGCTGGGGCAGTGGCTGGATGCTATTCTCCAGCCTCTGGTCAGGAGATTACCTGGTTTTGTCAAAGATACCTCTGATGTTTTAAGAGCATTTTTTGATCAACCTTGGAAAAAAGAATACACTTGGCTCACATTTGATGTGATCTCCTTGTACCCCTCAATACCGCACAATATAGCCCTGTTAGTGCTGGAATACCACCTACATAGATACAGCTCCAATTCACTGGAACTTATAGATTTTATAGTAGAAGTTACATCACTACTCATGACTACTAATTATTTTGTCTTTAATAAAAAAATTTTTTTTACAGATGAAGGGAGTTTCAATGGGGGCTAGGTATTCACCATCCCTTGCTAAGGCTACTTTCACACCTGCGTTCAGGTGTCCGCTCGTGAGCTCCGTTTGAAGGGGCTCACAAGCGGCCCTGAACGCATCCGTCCAACCCTAATGCATTCTTAGTGGACGCGGATCCGCTAAGAATGCATCCGCCTGCCAGCGTTCAGCCTCCGCTCCGCTCAGTGAGCGGACACCTGAACGCTGCTTGCAGCGAGCGGATCCGTCCAGACTTATAATGGAAGTCAATGGGGACGGATCCGCTTGAAGATGACACCATATGGCTCAATCTTCAAGCGGATCCGTCCCCCATTGACTTTCAATGTAAAGTCTGAACCGATCCGCTCAGGCTGCTTTCTCACTTAGAAATTTTTCTAAGTTATAATGCAGACGGATCCGTTCTGAACGGATGCAAACGTCTGCATTATAGGAGCGGATCCGTCTGATGAAACATCAGACGGACCCGCTCCGAACGCTAGTGGGAAAGTAGCCTAATTTAGCTGTAGCGAATTGGGAAGAGCGGTTTGTGTTCTCAGAGAACAACCCTTTTTCTGGTTCTGTGGTCTGGTATGGCAGATACATTGATGATTTGCTCCTCATCTGGGGGGCCGATGTGTCTGCCATACCAGACTTCATTGCATACGTCAATGATAACCCCTATAATTTGAAATTCACCCACCAGTTTCATACTTTGTCCATTCCTTTTTTAGATTTAAAATTAACAGGGTTACCCGGCCAAGTTATAATGACGGAGACTTTCCACAAGGAAGTCTCTTGCAATTCGATATTAAGGGCTAATAGTCACCATCCGGGTCATACCGTTAAAGCTATACCGGTGGGCGAATTCATGAGGGCCCGCAGAAATTGTAGTACGGATGTGTCTTTCCGGAGGGAATGTGAGGTGATTTGGGATCGTTTAAAACAAAGGGGCTATGCAAACTGGATGCTTACCAGAGCTTTAAATATAGTTAAAAACAAAACTAAGCAGAATTGTTATTTAAAAAGGATGATGGGTGAAATGGTCACAAAAAGAAGTCGATGACAGGACTCTCGGAGTTATGGGTATCCAGAGGGGTGGTCGGGGCGAAACATCTGATGCACCTAGGGGAGAAACATTGGTTGACTCCTTCAGAATTGAAAGAAAAATATGCCTTACCAGATTCTCACTTCTTGTTAATAATGCAGACTCTGGGTTTCTGTAAGCAGAGATTAAGGAATTTATCGAGGGAGGCAGTTACGAATCCCTTCGATGATATTCTTAATTATTCACCTCAAACAGTGTCGCTCTCAAGGTTATACAGGGCACTTTCTGGGAATCTGACGAAAGCTCTGCCTTCCACTCTGTTTCGGAGATGGGAACATATCACAATGGATGATGAGATCGGGGTAAAAATCTTAGAGGGCTGGAGCAAAGTCCGCCAGTGCATGATAAGCGAAACATGGCGAGAAACGTTATTTCAAAATGATGCACCACACAATATATGGATTAAATTTTCCAGCCTCTCCCCGATTTCCGGATCACATCATCATTGTCCTAACTGTAACATGCAGGCAACTGACTTTTGGCATGGCATATGGGCGTGTGACAAGGTATCTCATTTCTGGGACAGTGTGTTATTCTATATCAAGAAACACTGGTCCTTGGACTTACCATTGGAGTCACAGGCCTTAGTGTTTCATTACATACTCCTCGAAAAGGAACAGTCCGGTCACACTACCAAGATCCCGATTATCATACATTCTATATTGCTGATAGCTAAGCGAGTTCTATTGCAACGATGGTTAGTCAACACCATGCCAGACATGGAGGTGGTGATTTCTGAATTGAAGGTTCTGATGGGATTTGAGAGAGTGGAGGCAGTAAGACACAAGGAATGCTCAGCCTCAAAATTTTTCAACAAATGGCAGACCTTTATTGGGGCCCATCTTAATCCCGCAGATATCACTGAGTTAGTCAAACCTTTCCAGTATACATCATGGTATCTCAAATCCTCTCTACGAGGCACCTTAGGTCCTCTAGCAGTGTAGCTCTGCCCACCCTACCTCACTTTCTTCCCTTTCCCCTCTTTCCTCCCCCTCCCCTTTATGTTTTTCGAGACATGTTTTTTTTTTATGGTGGCTGATAAACTAGAATAATGGGCGAGCACACTGCATTTGTATCATCCAGTACATAAAATTTATTTAAATCCAATAGATGAACACGTGGTATAGTTAAAATCAGTCACACAATAAAATAAAATACAATAAAATACTAAAAACAATAGGCTTGGATAAATACACTTGAATAAATACCGCAGATAGATGGGATGGTTTACACAATAGGTAAAGTCCAATTAATGGTATATGGAACAAAGTGACATAAGAAACTCCATTAGAATAGATATCTCTAATTCTCCTAGCCAGGAGATCTTAGTCACAAGTCTATTGCATAAACAGTACACCAGAGATATGTACTGGTGTTGTAGCTCCGATATGAAGAGAGTGTCCTCTTACAGTCTCTGGCCGACTGCTTAGAATAAACTCCTATATAAAACCTTAGGTGTTGATATTTGTGCACCAATTGGCTGTATAATGTTGCAAAGTCCCGTAGTCACTGTGGGTATAGCAACTTGTAAATACCGTGCTTCTTACCTCCCTCGTGGTGGACAGGTTGTTTCCAGCGTGAGTCGGGCGACGCGGGATATTACCGGCGTCTGGCTTCGTTCAGCTGCAGCTGACTTACCCGAAGTCTCACGAGATTTCTAAACGGGATTTCGTCCGGCACGACAGGGAGGGCACAGTGAGTCTCCGATATGTTCTTGGTTATTGGAATCCTTCAATTTCATTTACAGCATGGCCATGCTAGTGGAGGTGCTTTGATTACAGGTATGCGATCCGGCCCAGAATGAAAAGTTCTGTGTTAGGGTGGTTTAGATTTTGGGATAATGGCGCTCCCACTAACAATTTGAAGAACAATATAGAATTTGAGGGAGCTTAAAATATAACTTTTACTGTTAGATTTTATAAAAGATTAAGCGCCACAAACAAATAATTGAGGTATGGCTAAAAATATGGAACAGTCTTACCATTCCGACGCACCCTGGTAGGGATCAGCCTAGCGTGGTGGAAATAATACCGCGTCTGGGCCGATGATTAGATGTGGTCGTAGGTTGTTGCAAGATGTAGACTGGTGCAGGGAACCAATGTCCCTAATAAGCCCTGATTTGGGAGGGGGGCATTGCTATTGTTCACCTGCCTATCTACACAGAGTTCCTACCCCGCAAGGGGCGGCCCTGTCCGGATACCTTACCCTAAATTAGGGAGGTATACCTGTTTATGCCCTATAGGATGGTTCCTCTCTACGAGGCACCTTAGATCCTCTAGCAGTGTAGCTCCGCCCACCCTACCCCACTTTCTTCCATTTCCCCTCTTTCCTCCCCCTCCCCTTTATGTTTTTCGAGACATGTTTTTTTTTTTATGGTGGCTCATATATGTGAAAAAGCATGGCCTGACAAGATTTATAAGTCTTATGATCAATTACACACTGTACCGATTGTATTTCTAGTACTTGATTTATTGTCATATATGTCTTGCTTTTATATGGGCTTTGTATGGCCGCATACTATACCGATTTTATTTCTTGTACTTGACTTATTGTTAAGTTTGGCCATTTGATTGATTTCCTCTCAATAAAAAAAATTTCAAAAAAGAAGTCGATTGCCCCAGACAAGCTGACACTGGTTCTCACCTTTAGTAGCCAATTCCCTCAGATTGAAAAGGCTGTCAAAAGGTGCATCCCAATTTTATTTGAAGATCATCTTTACTACAACTTGTTAAAAAATGGATGTCTCCAGACGCCCTAGCAATTTAGCAAATGTACTGTCTCCATCTTTGTTTTCCCCCGTCTGGGGTTCAGACTAGGACAGCGTGGATGAAGTATCAGGGCTTTAGTAGGTGTGGAAGGCATCCCTTTAAAATTTGCAATTACGCATATCCAACCACCACTTTTGATAACTCCATGCATACTGAACAGTTTTCTATTAAGAGCTATATAAACTGCAACAGTATGGGAGTTATCTATATAATCAAATTTATTAGCTGTGATCTTATGTATGTCGGCAGCACTGGGAGGCAACTTAAGGTTAGACTACGGGAACATCTCAACTACATTTCCAACCCCCTGGCTACCGGGATCTCCAGTGCAGCGAGTCACTTCATTAGGGTACACAACAGAAGAGTAGACAATTTCAGGGCTTATGCTATTGGAAAAGCGACACCCTCTCCCAGAGCAGGGGTCACAAAAAATAAGATCCTTCTACGGGAGGCTTTCTGGATGTTTAGGCTAAAAACATGTCATCTGATGGGATTGAACCTTAGGAGAGAATTAATGCATTATTACCAGTAGTGATTTTCCTGTAAATCCTTTGTATCTTTGAAGAATTTCTACTGGAATGGTATTGTCAGGGATGAAGTTAGCAGATAGCTAGAACATATAAATAAACAAGCGACTGGCTTGATCCCAAACTAAGGAGCTTATAGGTGAGCCCTATAAAACCCTAAGAGCTCTCCCTGACTGCTATGCACATGCAAGGGTCTGTATGGTAGACGATTGCATGTTCGCATACCTAATCCTGTGTGACACCTGAAAACCCTATAATAGTGAGGGGACACGACCACCGGCTCCCTGCACTTAATACGGACGGAGTCAGGGTCACCTAGAATCAAGCCAGCAAGGAAACACCATAAAAAAAAAGAACTTATCTGAACAAACAGCAGAAGCAGCCTCCAGCAGTGAACACCTCATCCAGGAAGTAGTATAAAGTGAGGCAGTATGGGAGGGATTATAAAGGAAGACGATTAGTCGAAATTAGTGACACCTGGCAGAAGGAAAGGAGATGAGAAAGTGAAACCAAAACAAAGAACATCATACAAGAGGTAGAGAAGAACGTCTGCCAGATCTTCTCACAGAACTGGCGGTGACAGGTATTCAATTTAATGTAATGCATGGTGGTCATGCAAATTATATGTATCTAACAACTGCGGTACGGGCCATTTGTATATATGTCATACGCTCATAGAAAGTACCTGTGCATTCCAATGGACCTGGTATGGGGATTTTTAAGCACCAAAAAAATAATTTATTTTTTTTGCCTGTTCACATGGCGCATTTTTTTAGTCCACATGATTTATTGTGGCTGTTCCAGGCTAGGTATTATGCTGCAGTTTCTTTGATGAGTTTTTTTAATTATACATTCCTCTGCAAACATTCCATCTGTGTTATACAGACACATATGGCTTGTGAGTGAGGTTGGTTTTTATGTGTTCAAACTTTTTTACTTTTCTATGACAGGTGAATGTGTTTAAGGGTGTGCTTCAAGGAGGGGTGGAACCTCTATACCCTATCTACCCAATGAGGGGGAGGGGGGAGATATACAGTACAGACCAAAAGTTTGGACACACCTTCTCATTCAAAGAGTTTTCTTTATTTTCATGACTATGAAGGCATCAAAACTATGAATTAACACATGTGGAATTATGTACATAACAAACAAGTGTGAAACAACTGAAAATATGTCATATTCTAGGTTCTTCAAAGTAGCCACCTTTTGCTTTGATTACTGCTTTGCACACTCTTGGCATTCTCTTGATGAGCTACGAGAGGTAGTCCCCTGAAATGATCCTCCAACAGTCTTGAAGGAGTTCCCAGAGATGCTTAGCACTTGTTGGCCCTTTTGCCTTCACTCTGCGGTCCAGCTCACCCCAAACCATTTCGATTGGGTTCAGGTCCGGTGACTGTGGAGGCCAGGTCATCTGGCGCAGCACCCCATCACTCTCCTTCATGGTCAAATGGCCCTTACTTTCAAAGTTTTCCCAATTTTTCGGCTGACTGACTGACCTTCATTTCTTAAAGTAATGATGGCCACTCGTTTTTCTTTACTTAGCTGCTTTTTTCTTGCCATAATACAAATTCTAACAGTCTATTCAGTAGGACTATCAGCTGTGTATCCACCTGACTTCTCCTCAACGCAACTGATGGTCCCAACCCCATTTATAAGGCAAGAAATCCCACTTATTAAACCTGACAGGGCACACCTGTGAAGTGAAAACCATTTCAGCGGACTACCTCTTGAAGCTCATCAAGAGAATGCCAAGAGTGTGCAAAGCAGTAATCAAAGCAAAAGGTGGCTACTTTGAAGAACCTAGAATATGACATATTTTCAGTTGTTTCACACTTGTTTGTTATGTATATAATTCCACATGTGTTAATTCATAGTTTTGATGCCTTCAGTGTGAATCTACAATTTTCATAGTCATGAAAATAAAGAAGACTCTTTGAATGAGAAGGTGTGTCCAAACTTTTGGTCTGTACTGTATACTCCTGTGGACACTCACTCTGAACAGGTTATGATTAAGGACCATGTAAGGTCCAAAACATGTTAACTGTCCACGGTGGTGGGTGTAGATACATGCTGTACGTGATTTTATTTGGAAGACCAATAAAGACGAACAACCGTGTGGATTTACCTGTGTGCTGGAACGTTTCCTTTTGACTGGTCTTCCGCTCATCTGCATTGTTGGATCTGGTGTCTCTCATCTTCCTCTTGACAATACACCATAAAGAATCTTTTAGGTCAGTTGAATTTGATAGCCAATCAAGCGCAGTGATACCATGGTTATTAAACCAGGTATTGGTACTTTTGGCAGTGTGATCAGGTGCCAAGTCCTACTGGAGAATGAAATCAGCATCTCCATAAAACTTGTCAGCAGAGAGAAGTGCTCTACAATTTCCTGGTAGATGGCTGCGCTGACTTTGGGCTTGATACAAAACAGTGGACCAACACCAGCAGATGCCATGGCTCACCAAACCATCACTGACTGTGAAAACTTCACACTGCACCTCAAGCAACTTGGATTGTGTTCCTCTCCATTTTTCCTCCAGACCCTGGGACCTTGATTTCAAAATGAAATGCTAAATTTACTTTCATCTGAAAATAGGACTTTGGACCACTAAGCAGCAGTCCAGTCGTTTTTCTCATTAGTCCAGGTAAGACTCTTCTGACGTTGTCTCTGGGTCATGAGTGGCTTGACACAAGGAATGCAACAGTTGTATCCCATGTTCTGGATATGTCTGTGTGTGGTTGCTCTTGAAGCACTCTCTCCAGCCACAATCAATTCCTTGTGAATCTCCCCCAAATTCTTGAAAGCACTTTTGTTCACAATCATTTCAAGGCTGCGGTTATCCCAGTTGCTTGTGCACCTTTTATACCACACTTTTTCCTTCCACTCAACTTTCCATTAATGTGCTTGGATAGGGCACTCTGTGAACAGCCAGCTTCTTTAGCAATGACATTTAGTGGCTTACCCTCCTTGTAGAGGGTGTCTCCTGGAGAACTGTCAAGACAACCATCTTCCCCATGATTGTGTAGCCTACTAAACCAAACTGAGGGAGTATTTTACCCCTTAGTGACCAGCCATACACCTTTTTATGGTGACCCAGTCTAAGCGCTGTACGGGTCGCAAAATTTATAGCTTAAAAGCTCAGTGGCAGTATTGCTGTTTTTATACATCTCCCTTCCAGGAAGAGTTAATAAAAGTTTATCAGGAAGCTATGTGTACCCCAAAATGACACCATTAAAAAATACAACTTGTCTCACAGAAAACAAGCCCTCATACGGCTACATAGACAGAAAAAAAAAAAAAGTTATAGCTCTTGAAGGCAACTATAAAAAATGAAAAAAGAAAAATCACTTGGTAAGTCCCAAAACAGGATGGGCATTAAGGAGTTAACAGCTTAGGAAACTTTGGCCGTTGTTTTATGTTGATTTGCAGATTAGCGTTACACCATAGTTCTACAATATTGAACTTTTTCACAATATTCAAATTTTCTGAGATACTGACTTTTGGGTTTTCATTAGTTGCAAGCCATAATCATCAACATTAAAAGAAACAAATGCTTGAAATAGATCACTCTGTGTAATGAATTTATATAATGTGTTTCACTTTTTGAGTTGAATTACTGAAATAAAATGAGATGCACCTGTATATTGTTTCAGTTTACTTTAGTAGGACATTTCTGGACTTCTCTTGCCTGCTTCACTAGTGTTTTAATTATTGAGTCCCCTCTAGGGGTAACAATATGTACTGATCCCCTAGGGGACAAAGGGGTTGTGGCAAACCCAGCCACTGTATATTGTCATTCCTGTATGTACAATGTTATTGCATATGTGTATGCCACTTTAAAGAACCAAGCGTATATATGTTTTGTGTAATATGGTTCAGGTGGGCTGTAACGTTCCTATACTGGCTGCATGAAAACCGCCAGCATTCATGCAATTGTATTGTATGTTATGTGAGGGGACCCAGATAGCTAATTGTATTGTATTTGTGTATTCTGAGCGGCATCCACCTAATGATATGCACTCAGACTTGAGCTGTCTGGGAATGTGTTAAATGTCTATGTGTATTGTAAAGGGTGGGGCATTGTATGTTTGAGTCATCAACCCAGTGTGAGGTAATTCTATCACGGACAGAGGGGAGGATTTTGTGTGGGAGTGTCTGAGTGTATTGTATGTGGTTATTGGCTGTTTTTACAAAACCCTGGGGTGGTAACTTTGTTGGAAGATGTGTATAAAATGCTTGTGTGTTAAAATAAAGAGAGTTCCTGTTTTACATTCAACATAGAGCCTCGTCTCATGTGTGGGGGATTGCTATACGCTGTATACTCCCCTGGCTATAACTCCTAGCTCTTGTAAGAGCTGTTCCTGGTTCCTGTCTCTGGATTTGGGAGAGGTTCACCCACTGGAGCCTTGTCATAGGTCCAGGGTGGGTAGGAGACGGCGAGACCTCCACCAAGCTTCGGCGGTTCGTGGGGTCTGCAGTGCTGACGGGGTCAAGTGGAGTGCTTGGAGTCCTCTGGAAGCACTTGGAGCAACTATCGACGGAGGTACCCGGTCGGGGTGCTAGGCGTTCCGTTACAGTTCTTGGGAGGGAAGGATTGTATGCTGTACCGGCCTATTTGGATCATTGCCTGCTTTTCCTGTCTACCAGCGGAGACCTTGTGGATCGTGCTACCCCTCCGCTACAATTGGTGGCAAGCAACGGGATTTCGACTACCCAGCAAAGCAACTTTCGGCAGAATTCTAGCGAATAGAAGAAAGGAAGCAGCAATTCGTGAGTTTACTCATTCGGTTGAAAACGGAACCCGGGAACACGTGGAAACTCACGAACGGCCGGTGAATGGGCACGAATTATGCACTTTTGAAACGAAGTACTTTGAAAGAGTTACTGGAGGCAAGGGGAACAGTAGCCAGCAACAAGACAAAGGTTATATTAATCACAGAGCTAATGGAAGGAGACAGAGCCGCGGCTGCTGCAGCACCTCCAAGGGAGGAGGAGCCAACAGAATTTGAGAAGGAATACAGGAGCAGGATGGCTCTACTTCCACCAGCGCTATATGACCAGATGGCTGACCGAGTTTTTGGAGATGTGCAGGAATACATCATGCTTCGGAGGTCGCAGATGAACCAGCAGACTGGAGAAAGAGCCACGACGCCTGTTAACATCCTGCCAGGGAAAGCTAAAATTCCCTACCAAGCTTTTAAGAGCTATTCGGAAGCGGAAGGTGAGGTAGATGACTACCTGCAGGATTTTGAACGGTTATGCCAGTTGCACAATATAAGTGCGGAGGATCGGGTACCCCTACTGGCAGGGAGACTATCTGGTCGCGCCGCAGAGGCATATCGTGCCGTACCTGACGAGGACAGTACAAACTATGCCAAAGTAAAACAGGCCATTTTAGCTAGGTATGCGATTACCTCCGAGGCCTACCGACTAAAGTTCAGAGACATTAAAAAGCTCACCAGAGACACTCACACAGAATGGGCACACCGCCTACAACGAGCGGCAAAGGGGTGGTTGGAGGCCACCCAAGTTAACACCCTGGAAGACCTGTTCCAACTCATGGTAATGGAGCAGTTCTTTGACGGGATACCCGCGCACCTGCAGAATTGGGTGCGGGATCGGAAGCCACGCACCCTACAAGACGCAGCCAAGCTAGCAGATGAGTTCCAGGATACCAGGAGGGAACAGCGCACTCAATCGAAACCAATCTATGGATCTACCACACCAGTACCAACCGTAAACACAGCCGTTCCAGCACGCCCGGGGGTAAGCAATAACACCTACACCCCCAGGTATCAAGCTCGCCCCCCGATACGATGCCACACCTGTAACCAACAGGGACATATGCAGCGGGACTGTCCCCGCAACCGACCACGGCCCAGCTGGAACCCCCCGGTACCCAACAACCGGGCAGCGGTTCATTGTGCCCAAGCGGAACCCTACAGAGTACCCGAGGTCCTAGCTTCCACCGAGGAACCCCTGGGCACACTACATGAGGTGAACCCTATCCAAGCCGCCTCTGACAACCGCCAAGGGCACCGACAAGAGGTACAGGTGGAGGGGAGAAAGGTACAGGGGTTACGAGACTCTGGGGCTACTATAACGCTGGTCCGCAACCACCTAGTACCCAAAGGCAACCTCACGGGGGAGGGCGTGGCAGTGCGTGTAGCAGGGGGAGCGATCTACAAGATCCCCACGGCCAAAGTCCACCTGAATTGGGGAGCGGGGAATGGGAATGTGGAGGTGGGCCTGATGCAGGACTTACCCGCAGACGTTATTTTGGGCAACGACCTGGGGGAGCTGACTTCAGCTTTTGTTCCCCAGTCCATCAGCCATGAAGCTTATCCGGTTGAGACACGGCAACAGGCTCGCACCACAGCACCACCTAACCACTCTGAGTACTCCTCCGGACATCCCCAAGCCGATCCGTTAGGATCAAACTGGGTATGCCGGCTTGGTTCTGGGGGAGCATTGTGGCAAACCCAGCCACTGTATATTGTCATTCCTGTATGTACAATGTTATTGCATATGTGTATGCCACTTTAAAGAACCAAGCGTATATATGTTTTGTGTAATATGGTTCAGGTGGGCTGTAACGTTCCTATACTGGCTGCATGAAAACCGCCAGCATTCATGCAATTGTATTGTATGTTATGTGAGGGGACCCAGATAGCTAATTGTATTGTATTTGTGTATTCTGAGCGGCATCCACCTAATGATATGCACTCAGACTTGAGCTGTCTGGGAATGTGTTAAATGTCTATGTGTATTGTAAAGGGTGGGGCATTGTATGTTTGAGTCATCAACCCAGTGTGAGGTAATTCTATCACGGACAGAGGGGAGGATTTTGTGTGGGAGTGTCTGAGTGTATTGTATGTGGTTATTGGCTGTTTTTACAAAACCCTGGGGTGGTAACTTTGTTGGAAGATGTGTATAAAATGCTTGTGTGTTAAAATAAAGAGAGTTCCTGTTTTACATTCAACATAGAGCCTCGTCTCATGTGTGGGGGATTGCTATACGCTGTATACTCCCCTGGCTATAACTCCTAGCTCTTGTAAGAGCTGTTCCTGGTTCCTGTCTCTGGATTTGGGAGAGGTTCACCCACTGGAGCCTTGTCATAGGTCCAGGGTGGGTAGGAGACGGCGAGACCTCCACCAAGCTTCGGCGGTTCGTGGGGTCTGCAGTGCTGACGGGGTCAAGTGGAGTGCTTGGAGTCCTCTGGAAGCACTTGGAGCAACTATCGACGGAGGTACCCGGTCGGGGTGCTAGGCGTTCCGTTACAGTTCTTGGGAGGGAAGGATTGTATGCTGTACCGGCCTATTTGGATCATTGCCTGCTTTTCCTGTCTACCAGCGGAGACCTTGTGGATCGTGCTACCCCTCCGCTACAGGGGTAAAACTTTTTTTTTAAAATAAAATATTTTATTTTCTTCAATAATAATTACAAAACATTTAAACAAAGCAGAAAAGAACTTATACACATATAAAAGAAATTTTTACTATCGTTTTAATATCATCACAGACCGTGGCATTAAATCCAGCTCTGTAAACTCAAACCTAATACCTTTAATCCCAAATATTCCCCCCCCCCTTCCCTTGGCTGCCGTCGCTGATAGCCCGAACCCCATACTCCCCCCCTCGTACCCGTCCACATACACCACCCAACAGACCGAGATAGTCAGTTCACCTCGCATCTACAAGACAGAGGAATATTACGTACCTTGCCTTTTCCACCTCTCAACCTCCTCATAAAGCTTTATTTGGGACATAATCCGTCTCCACTCCTCAAATGCGGGGGATATGGGGGAACCCCATCTCTTAACTATCAGAACCTTTGCAATCAAGCAGCCCTTCAGCCAGATTAATTGATGTACGGAAGAATTTTAGTTTTTTGGTATATAGGAACCCAAAATCACGGAAATCATATCTGGTACAGAAGATTGGGGGAAATCCCCCTGAAGTGCTGTAAATACCTGCTCCCAAAACCGCTTTATCACACTACATTCCCATAAAAGATGGATATATCCAGCATTGGGGCTGCCGCACTTTTGACCAAAAAATTCACGACCTCTGTCATTAGCAAACTTAGCCTGCATTTGGGGTGTATAATATAACCTATGCAAAATTTTTAACTGGATCAATCTATAACTGGTTGCAAATACTACCTTTTTCGTATTTTGGAAAATCTGTGGCATGGGGAGGGGGGAAATTTTCAGTTCCTGCTCCCATTTGGGTATACTTTTAAAGGAAATCACCATGGACAGTAAAACTCGCATTTTCGAATAAATCTGTGCCATTTTAATCTTTTTCCCTAAGTGAAAAAAACAATAATCAAAAAATTAGTGTTGTTGAGTAATCATATATGTTTTATTAAGTGTAGCTTCGTATGCATGTTTTAACCACTTCCCGCAACTGTAACGCCGAAAGGCGTCATTGCGGCGGCTCCCCCAGGCTACGCTAACGCCAATAGGCGTCATCTCGCGTGAGCCGAGATTTCCTGTGAACGCGCGCACACAGGCGCGCGCGCTCACAGGAACGGAAGGTAAGAGAGTTGATCTCCAGCCTGCCAGCGGCGATCGTTCGCTGGCAGGCTGGAGATGTGTTTTTTTTAACCCCTAACAGGTATATTAGACGCTGTTTTGATAACAGCGTCTAATATACCTGCTACCTGGTCCTCTGGTGGTCCCCTTTGTTTGGATCGACCACCAGAGGACACAGGTAGCTCAGTAAAGTCCCACCAAGCACCACTACATTACACTACACCCCCCCCCGTCACTTATTAACCCCTTATTAGCCCCTGATCACCCCATATAGACTCCCTGATCACCCCCCTGTCATTGATCACCCCCCTGTCATTGATCACCCCCCTGTAAAGCTCCATTCAGACGTCCGCATGATTTTTACGGATCCACTAATAGATGGATCGGATCCGCAAAACGCATCCGGACATCTGAATGAAGCCTTACAGGGGCGTGATCAATGACTGTGGTGATCACCCCATATAGACTCCCTGATCACCCCCCTGTCATTGATTACCCCCCTGTCATTGATCACCCCCCTGTAAAGCTCCATTCAGACGTCCGCATGATTTTTACGGATCCACTGATAGATGGATCGGATCCGCAAAACGCATCCGGACGTCTGAATGAAGCCTTACAGGGGCATGATCAATGACTGTGGTGATCACCCCATATAGACTCCCTGATCACCCCCCTGTAAAGCTCCATTCAGATGTCCGCATGATTTTTACGGATGCACTGATAGATGGATCGGATCCGCAAAACGCATCCGGACGTCTGAATGAAGCCTTACAGGGGCATGATCAATGATTGTGGTGATCACCCCATATAGACTCCCTGATCACCCCCCTGTCATTGATCACCCCCCTGTAAAGCTCCATTCAGATGTCCGCATGATTTTTACGGATGCACTGATAGATGGATCGGATCCGCAAAACGCATACGGACATCAGAATGAAGCCTTACAGGGGCATGATCAATGACTGTGGTGATCACCCCCCTGTCATTGATTACCCCCCTGTAAAGCTCCATTCAGATGTCCGCATGATTTTTACGGATGCACTGATAGATGGATCGGATCCGCAAAACGCATCCGGACGTCTGAATGAAGCCTTACAGGGGCATGATCAATGACTGTGGTGATCACCCCCCTGTCATTGATTACCCCCCTGTAAAGCTCCATTCAGATGTCCGCATGATTTTTACGGATGCACTGATAGATGGATCGGATCCGCAAAACGCATCCGGACGTCTGAATGAAGCCTTACAGGGGCATGATCAATGACTGTGGTGATCACCCCCCTGTCATTGATTACCCCCCTGTAAAGCTCCATTCAGATGTCCGCATGATTTTTACGGATGCACTGATAGATGGATCGGATCCGCAAAACGCATCCGGACGTCTGAATGAAGCCTTACAGGGGCGTGATCAATGACTGTGGTTATCACCCCATATAGACTCCCTGATCACCCCCCTGTCATTGATTACACCCCTGTCATTGATCACCCCCCTGTAAAGCTCCATTCAGATGTCCGCATGATTTTTACGGATCCACTGATAGATGGATCGGATCCGCAAAACGCATCCGGACGTCTGAATGAAGCCTTACAGGGGCGTGATCAATGACTGTGGTGATCACCCCATATAGACTCCCTGATCACCCCCCTGTCATTGATTACCCCCCTGTAAAGCTCCATTCAGACGTCCGCATGATTTTTACGGATCCACTGATAGATGGATCGGATCCGCAAAACGCATCCGGACGTCTGAATGAAGCCTTACAGGGGCATGATCAATGACTGTGGTGATCACCCCATATAGACTCCCTGATCACCCCCCTGTCATTGATTACCCCCCTGTAAAGCTCCATTCAGATGTCCGCATGATTTTTACGGATGCACTGATAGATGGATCGGATCCGCAAAACGCATCCAGACGTCTGAATGAAGCCTTACACGGGCGTGATCAATGACTGTGGTTATCACCCCATATAGACTCCCTGATCACCCCCCTGTCATTGATCACCCCCCCTGTCATTGATCACCCCCCTGTCATTGATCACCCCCCTGTCATTGATCACCCCTCTGTAAGGCTCCATTCAGACATTTTTTTGGCCCAAGTTAGCGGAAATTTTTTTTTTTTTTTTCTTACAAAGTCTCATATTCCACTAACTTGTGTCAAAAAATAAAATCTCACATGAACTCACCATACCCCTCACGGAAACCAAATGCGTAAATTTTTTTAGACATTTATATTCCAGACTTCTTCTCACGCTTTAGGGCCCCTAGAATGCCAGGGCAGTATAAATACCCCACATGTGACCCCATTTCGGAAAGAAGACACCCCCAGGTATTCCGTGAGGGGCATATTGAGTCCATGAAAGATTGAAATTTTTGTCCCAAGTTAGCGGAACGGGAGACTTTGTGAGAAAAAAATTAAAAATATCAATTTCCGCTAACTTGTGCCAAAAAAAAAAAATTTCTATGAACTCGCCATGCCCCTCATTGAATACCTTGGGGTGTCTTCTTTCCAAAATGGGGTCACATGTGGGGTATTTATACTGCCCTGGCATTCTAGGGGCCCCAAAGCGTGAGAAGAAGTCTGGTATCCAAATGTCTAAAAATGCCCTCCTAAAAGGAATTTGGGCACCTTTGCGCATCTAGGCTGCAATAAAGTGTCACACATCTGGTATCGCCGTACTCAGGAGAAGTTGGGGAATGTGTTTTGGGGTGTCATTTTACATATACCCATGCTGGGTGAGAGAAATATCTTGGTCAAATGCCAACTTTGTATAAAAAAATGGTAAAAGTTGTCTTTTGCCAAGATATTTCTCTCACCCAGCAAGGGTATATGTAAAATGACACCCCAAAACACATTCCCCAACTTCTCCTGAATACGGCGATACCACATGTGTGACACTTTTTTGCAGCCTAGGTGGGCAAAGGGGCCCATATTCCAAAGAGCACCTTTAGGATTTCACAGGTCATTTACCTACTTACCACACATTAGGGCCCCTGGAAAATGCCAGGGCAGTATAACTACCCCACAAGTGACCCCATTTTGGAAAGAAGACACCCCAAGGTATTCCGTGAGGGGCATGGCAAGTTCCTCGAATTTTTTATTTTTTGTCACAAGTTAGTGGAAAATGATGATTTTTTTTTTTTCATACAAAGTCTCATATTCCACTAACTTGTGACAAAAAATAAAAACTTCCATGAACTCACTATGCCCATCAGCGAATACCTTGGGGTCTCTTCTTTCCAAAATGGGGTCACTTGTGGGGTAGTTATACTGCCCTGGCATTCTAGGGGCCCAAATGTGTGGTAAGGAGTTTGAAATCAAATTCTGTAAAAAATGACCTGTGAAATCCGAAAGGTGCTCTTTGGAATATGGGCCCCTTTGCCCACCTAGGCTGCAAAAAAGTGTCACACATCTGGTATCCCCGTACTCAGGAGAAGGTGGGGAATGTGTTTTGGGGTGTCATTTTACATATACCCCTGCTGGGTGAGAGAAATATCTTGGCAAAAGACAACTTTTCCCATTTTTTTATACAAAGTTGGCATTTGACCAAGATATTTATCTCACCCAGCATGGGTATATGTAAAAAGACACCCCAAAACACATTCCTCAACTTCTCCTGAATACAGAGATACCAGATGTGTGACACTTTTTTGCAGCCTAGGTGGGCAAAGGGGCCCATATTCCAAAGAGCACCTTTCGGATTTCACAGGTCATTTTTTACAGAATTTGATTTCAAACTCCTTACCACACATTCGGGCCCCTAGAATGCCAGGGCAGTATAACTACCCCACAAGTGACCCCATTTTGGAAAGAAGAGACCCCAAGGTATTCGCTGATGGGCATAGTGAGTTCATGGAAGTTTTTATTTTTTGTCACAAGTTAGTGGAATATGAGACTTTGTATGAAAAAAAAAATAAAATAATAAAATCATCATTTTCCACTAACTTGTGACAAAAAATAAAAAATTCTAGGAACTTGCCATGCCCCTCACGGAATACCTTGAGGTGTCTTCTTTCCAAAATGGGGTCACTTGTGGGGTAGTTATACTGCCCTGGCATTCTAGGGGCCCGAATGTGTGGTAAGGAGTTTGAAATCAAATTCTGTAAAAAATGACCTGTGAAATCCGAAAGGTGCTCTTTGGAATATGGGCCCCTTTGCCCACCTAGGCTGCAAAAAAGTGTCACACATCTGGTATTGCCGTACTCAGGAGAAGGTGGGGAATGTGTTTTGGGGTGTCATTTTACATATACCCATGCTGGGTGAGAGAAATATCTTGGCAAAAGACAACTTTTCCCATTTTTTTTATACAAAGTTGGCATTTGACCAAGATATTTATCTCACCCAGCATGGGTATATGTAAAATGACACCCCAAAACACATTCCTCAACTTCTCCTGAGTACGTAGATACCAGATGTGTGACACTTTTTTGCAGCCTAGGTGGGCAAAGGGGCCCACATTCCAAAAGCACCTTTCGGATTTCACTCGTCATTTTTTACAGAATTTGATTTCAAACTCCTTACCACACATTTGGGCCCCTAGAATGCCAGGGCAGTATAACTACCCCACAAGTGACCCCATTTTGGAAAGAAGAGACCCCAAGGTATTTCGTGATGGGCATAGTGAGTTCATAGAAGTTTTTATTTTTTGTCACAAGTTAGTGGAATATGAGACTTTGTAGGAAAAAAAATAAAATAAAAAAAAATCATCATTTTCCGCTAACTTGTGACAAAAAATAAAAAGTTCTATGAACTCACTATGCCCATCAGCGAATACCTTAGGGTGTGTACTTTCCGAAATGGGGTCATTTGTGGGGTGTTTGTACTGTCTGGGCATTGTAGAACCTCAGGAAACATGACAGGTGCTCAGAAAGTCAGAGCTGCTTCAAAAAGCGGAAATTCACATTTTTGTACCATAGTTTGTAAACGCTATAACTTTTACCCAAACCATTTTCTTTTTACCCAAACATTTTTTTTTTATCAAAGACATGTAGAACTATAAATTTAGAGCAAAATTTCTATATGGATCTCGTTTTTTTTGCAAAATTTTACAACTGAAAGTGAAAAATGTCATTTTTTTGCAAAAATATCGTTAAATTTCGATTAATAACAAAAAAAGTAAAAATGTCAGCAGCAATGAAATACCACCAAATGAAAGCTCTATTAGTGAGAAGAAAAGGAGGTAAAATTCATTTGGGTGGTAAGTTGCATGACCGAGCAATAAACGGTGAAAGTAGTGTAGTGCCGATTTGTAAAAAAGGGCCTGGTCTTTAGGGGGGTATAAACCTGTGGTCCTTAAGTGGTTAAACGTGTGTACAGTAGGTGTTTCTGACATTGTGTTTTTAGCACGACAGCGTCGCGCTGATACTCGGCAACATGGTGCCGAGATCTCGCACTCACTGGGATAGTGACAGCACATCCCAGCAAGCGCGTCATAGAAGCGACGGGAGATCCGACTTGGATTCCCGCCAATTCTACACGTGTGCGGCGTTTGTTATGAATCCTGAGGGGGAAGTCCCCGCCGGATTTTAAATAAAAATCCGGCCTGGGTCCCGCCCTCAGGAGCATACCGGGCCCTTAGGTCTGTTATGGGTTGTAAGGAGAGCCCCCCCTACGCCGAAAAAAACGGCGTAGGGGGTCCCCCTACAATCCATACCAGACCCGTATCCAAAGCACGCTACCCGGCCAGCCAGGAAGGGAGTGGGGACGAGCGAGCGCCCCCCCCCCCCTCCTGAGCCGTACCAGGCTGCATGCCCTCAACATGGGGGGTTGGGTGCTCTGGGGCAGGGGGCGCACTGCGGCCCCCCCCACCTCAGAGCACCCTGTCCCCATGTTGATGAGGACAGGGCCCCTTCCCGACAACCCTGGCCGTTGGTTGTCGGGGTATGCGGGCGGGAGGCTTATCGGAATCTGGGAGCCCCCTTTAATAAGGGGGCCCCCAGATACCGGCCCCCCACCCTAAGTGAATGAGTATGGGGTACATCGTACCCCTACCCATTCACCTGCAAGAAAAGTGGTAAAAACACAAATAAACCACACAGTGTATTAAAATATTTTATTTTTCTGCTCCGGAGGCCGCCCCCTGTCTTCTTTATTAGCTCTTTTACCAGGGGGGGGGCTCTTCTTCTTCCGATATCCCGACGGGTCTTCTCCGCTATCCGGGGGGGTCTTCTCAACTCTCCGGGGTTCTCCTTCTGTCTTCTCCTTCTGTCTTGTTGTCTCCTTCTGTCTTCTCCTTCTGTCTTGTTGTCTCCTTCTGTCTTCTGTCTCCGGGGTTCTCCTTCTGTTTTCGCCTCTCTCTGTTGTTGACTCGGCGCACCCCGGTTCTTCGTCTCGCGAGACGTCTCGCGAGACGAAGAATCGGGGTGCGCCGAGTCTCGCGAGACGAAGAACCGGGGTGCGCCGAGTCAACAACACAGAGAGGCGAAAACAGAAGGAGAACCCCGGAGACAGAAGACAGAAGGAGACAACAAGACAGAAGGAGAAGACAGAAGGAGACAACAAGACAGAAGGAGAAGACAGAAGGAGAACCCCGGAGAGTTGAGAAGACCCCCCCGGATAGCGGAGAAGACAGAAGGAGAACCCCGGAGACAGAAGACAGAAGGAGACAACAAGACAGAAGGAGAAGACAGAAGGAGAACCCCGGAGAGTTGAGAAGACCCCCCCGGATAGCGGAGAAGACCCGTCGGGATATCGGAAGAAGAAGAGCCCCCCCCTGGTAAAAGAGCTAATAAAGAAGACAGGGGGCGGCCTCCGGAGCAGAAAAATAAAATATTTTAATACACTGTGTGGTTTATTTGTGTTTTTACCACTTTTCTTGCAGGTGAATGGGTAGGGGTACGATGTACCCCATACTCATTCACTTAGGGTGGGGGGCCGGTATCTGGGGGCCCCCTTATTAAAGGGGGCTCCCAGATTCCGATAAGCCTCCCGCCCGCATACCCCGACAACCAACGGCCAGGGTTGTCGGGAAGGGGCCCTGTCCTCATCAACATGGGGACAGGGTGCTCTGAGGTGGGGGGGCCGCAGTGCGCCCCCTGCCCCAGAGCACCCAACCCCCCATGTTGAGGGCATGCAGCCTGGTACGGCTCAGGAGGGGGGGGGGGCGCTCGCTCGCTCGTCCCCACTCCCTTCCTGGCTGGCCGGGTAGCGTGCTTTGGATACGGGTCTGGTATGGATTGTAGGGGGACCCCCTACGCCGTTTTTTTCGGCGTAGGGGGGGCTCTCCTTACAACCCATAACAGACCTAAGGGCCCGGTATGCTCCTGAGGGCGGGACCCAGGCCGGATTTTTATTTAAAATCCGGCGGGGACTTCCCCCTCAGGATTCATAACAAACGCCGCACACGTGTAGAATTGGCGGGAATCCAAGTCGGATCTCCCGTCGCTTCTATGACGGCTCTGTCTCCATCGCGGCAAGCCAGCTCGGCGCTGGCTCCCGCGATGGGGCTCGTATGTGCTCAATCTCGCCGAGAAATACAGCGAGATTGACACAAAATCGGGTTCACCTACTGTACATAAATTGGTCTAAAAACGAGATATTTGTGAAATTGAAGTCCCCTAAGACTTTAAAACGATCTGCGATAAACAGATGTGCCACTCTAGTGATACCCCTACGACTCCAATAAGTATGATCGGTTACTTTAAAAAATTCTGGTAAGTTGTGATTCTCCCATAACGGGGTAAAATGAAGCACATGTGACACCTGCAAAGTAATTTTCAATATATCCCAGACCCTCTGCAGAGTTCTCGGGATTAAACAACTAGTGTCCAAATCTCCAAACTGTGCTGTTTCTAAGTGCATAAAAATATTATCAAGTGACCTACCTGTTACCCTAATTAAATATTGCCCAAGTGCATTCTCTCTAAAATTACAGCATCTTTGTAGCTGCACAGAAAAAAAATACCCTTGAAAAAAAAGGAAGTTATAGTCCCCCTTCTGACTCGGCCAGCCACAAATACCTCTTATACGAACCCTCTTCCTCCCCCAAATTAGATAGTTTATTAAAGCTTCCAGTCTATAAAAAAAGGCATCCTCTATCCAAATGGGGGAGGCACAGATCGGGTACAAAACCAGAGGTAGTATGATCATTTTTACTAATGCCAGTCGATCAGATTGCGATATTAATTTTTTTTTGCCAGGCTCAGATTTTCCCCTTTACTTTATATATTACCGGGGAAAGATTTAAGTTGTAAAATCTACCTATAGGAACACCTATCTTTATCCCCACAGAGTCCAGAGAGTCATCCAAAGACAACATCCGGACCCGGGAACCCCCTTCGGGGGCATTTCGACTTAGCGGGAAGAGTGAGGACTTAGCCCAGTTGATTAAATAAGCAGACAGTAGACTAAACTCCTCTATCACCTGCATAACATAGAGAACAGCTTTCCAGCCCTGATCCAGAAATAGAATAACATCGTCTGCATAGAGCCTAATTTTATCACTCTCTACCGCTACCCCGAAGCCCCGAATCTGACCATTCAAACGAATCCTACAAGCCAACGGCTCCATAAATAGCGCAAATAAAAGGGGAGAGAGCGGGCAACCCTGTCTCATACCGCGTTGAAGCTCAATAATAGAGGAATTAACCCCATCAATGTTAACTCGGGCTATTGGTTGAGTGTATAACAGTTGAGTCATTGCGATAAAAGTAGTCCCTAATCGAAAATGTGCCATAGTTCGTCACAGGAAGGACCACTCCACCCTGTCGAACGCTTTAGCAGCATCCAAAGACAGGATGGAGTGGTCCGGTCCCCTTCCTACCGACAGGTTCAAATACACCCCATAGAGATTCGTCTGAATCTGTCTTCCAGGAATAAATCCTGTTTGATTAGAATGAACCAGGGCTGCAATTACCCATTTAAGATTTGCTAAAGATTTTGCAAAGATCTTATAGTCCGTATTAAGGAGTGATATGGGCCTGTAAGACCCAACCTCACTACCGTCCTTATCTTTTTTTTAAATTAAAGTGATAATTGCCTCCCTAAAAGATGGAGGGAGAGAAGCATATCTATATGATTCATTTAAAACCTGCAGCAGAATAGGGAGAAGTGCCTTAGCATGGTATCTATAAAGTTCAAATGGCAAACCATCCACCCCGGGGGAACAGTTATATTTAACCGAGTGAAGGGCATCCTCTAACTCTGCCTGTCGTATAGGATGATCAAGCATTCCGGTTTCCTGAGGCGAGAGAAAAGGCATTTCTAATTGGCCCAAATAGTCATCAATTTTTGATACCGTTCGGATCTGTTTATAGTAGAATAATACTCTGCGAATTCCTGTCTGATCTGCTCTTGATCCTTGACTATCTGGCCCCGAGTATTTCTAATATACCTAATTTTAGTCCCACCCCTTTGATTAGCAACCAGTGCAGCTAACAATTTCCCTGTTTTTCCCTCCTCACTAAAACGTCTCTGTTTTTGAAAAAAGAGTTTATGTTGGGCCTTATTCGCCATGAAAGTCCTATATTGTTGGTTAGCATCTTTCAGTTCTATGCGTAGTGAATCCGTACCGTGCTTCGTCAAAGCCCCCTGCAACCTCCTAACTGTCTCCCTCATTGCATTTTCCTGCTTATGGAACTCGTTGTCTTTTTATTTTACCGCGATAGAGGCCTCTAATGTAGGCCTTCAAAGCGTCCCATACAAAATGGATATGGGTGGAGCCCTCATTCCGATGCCAAAATTCAAGAATCTCCGCATTGATTAAATCCTGTTCACCAATGACCTCCAACCAATAAGGGTTCAGTCTAAAGGTTCTATTGGGGCCCATATTTACCCCCACTTCCCTGAGCAGAAGCAATACCAGAGAATGGTCAGAGATTCCATGCAGTTCATATTTCATCTTCACCACTTGATCAGACATAGCCCCATTTGAAAACGCTAAGTCGATTCTTGACATTGACCTGTACGTCAGGCCGAAGCATGAATATGCTCTTTTTTCTCCATACAAATGACGCCAGACATCAACCCATGCAAGCTCCTGGGTAATGCTACACAGGAGAGACCGAGTATGCCTCTGCTCAGGGGAGAGAGATATCCTATCCAGTCTCGGATCCAATACCGAATTAAAGTAACCTACCAGTAACAACGGGCACGGAGGTTTACTGCAAATAAACGTAGACAGCAAAGATAGAGCAGTGGACGCAAAAGGGGGGGGGGGGGCACATAGACCAAGGCTAAAATAGTCTCCTGTCCACTCCACTGACCGTAAAGAAACACAAATCGACCCTCCCTATCCACCCTAACATCCAATGGCTGAAAATCAACCCCATGATGGATATACACACTCACACCCCTCGAATATGTTGATAGGTATCAGTGGTATTCCAGTTTCGCCCATCGCCTCTTTAATTGGGGGAGCTTATCAGCCGTTGCATGCATCTCCAATAAGGCCACAATTGCCGGGAGGTGCCGAGCCATAACATCAAACACCACTGTCCTTTTAACTCTATCCCCCAGCTCTCGCACATTCCAACACAGAACCCTACGCATCATTCTTAGCTATCCGAACCCAAGACACTCCGCAGGCCGGTAGGAGGGGGAAGAGAGGCCCGTAGCCTCCGTAGGTGTGGGAAAAAATTGCACAGAATCGTTATGAACCACCCTGAGTTTAGCCGGATACAACATCACATACTTTATGTGTGCGGAAATTAATATTTTTTTAACGTCAAAGAAAGACTGCCTTTTATTTTGTGTCTCACGGCAAAAATCAGGCTATATTTGAATGTCATTTCCATCAAAACCAATTTTGTGAAGTTCTCTTTTATGTCTGAGTACCCAATCATGATCCTTGGAACAAACCAATCTAGCTAATAAAGCTCTAGGGGGTGCACCTGGGGGGGCTTCTATGAGCTCGCTCTACACAAAACGTAGAGAGATCATAATCCGCTCCCAATGTTTGCACCAGCCACGTTTGCACAAAGTCCGCTGGATTCTCTTGTTCCACCCCCTCAGGGGACCCCACCAATCTTATATTGTTCCTCCAAATCTATCAATTTATTTTTCAACCCAAGACATTCCTGCTCCACACCCTCAAGGCATTTTTTTGTTATACCCAACTCCTTTTTCACAGCCCCTGTCTCCAACTCCAAATCTTTCACTTTTACTCTTAGTTTTGTGATTTCATCCCTAATTATGGTAATATCCCCCTGTAACGCGACCATTGTGGTTGTTAATTGAGATACAGTGCTATTAGTCATATTCACTGCCCCCAAAATTTCAGCTAATTTATTATTAACACTATCCAAGCCTTCCCTATCAACCTCCTTAGCTTGCATAGAAACCAACATTGTAGCGGTAGGCTTATTTCCTCCCGATTCAAGGTGGGCTCCTGCTTTTTGGGATCCCCCCTAGTTTTGGGCGTTGGGGACCTAAAAAATTCATCTAGGCGTGCTTGTGGGCTACTCCCGGGACCTCCTTTCAAGGGGTTTACCCCCCCCCCCCCCCGATTTCCGAAACTTGGGGGGCATTATACCTGGATATGATACTGCACTATATCAAAAAAGCCCGGCACAAAACCTGGAGAAAAGGAAAGGGAGTTAAACTCATACAAGATAGATCAAAACCAAACAACTATAACCATAATTTCAAAGCATAATAAAAAACCACATGTTACAGAGATAGTGGAGGATGAACTGGGTTAGGAATTGAATGTTATAATAGCAGAGATATAGACACACCACTCAGTCCAAGTTAATCAAGGTTAATCTCTGTTAATGCATATGGTGTATTTAAGATTAAATAGCTGGAAAAAAAAACGTCATACATCTTATAACAGAAATGTAAACACTCCAAGTAAGGCCTCCTGCACACGACCGTTGTGTGCACCCGTGGCCGTTGTGCCGTTTTCCTTTTTTTTTCACGGACCCATTGACTTTCAATGGGTCATTGGAAAAATCGGAAAATGCACCGTTTTGCAGCCGCATCCGTGATCCGTGTTTCCTGTCCGTCAAAAAAAATATGACCTGTCCTATTTTTTTGACGGACAACGGTTCACGGACCCATTCAAGTCAATGGGTCCGTGAAAGAACACGGATGCACACAAGATTGGCATCCGCATCCGTGATCCTTGGCCGTAGGTTACTTTCATACAGACGGATCCGAAGATCCGTCTGCATAAAAGCTTTTTCAGAGCTGAGTTTTCACTTTGTGAAAACTCAGAACCGACAGTATATTCTAACACAGAGGCATTCCCATAGTGATGGGGACGCTTCTAGCTAGAATATACTACGAACTGTGTACATGACTGCCCCCTGCTGCCTGGCAGCACCCGATCTCTTACAGGGGGCTGTGATCCGCACAATTAACCCCTCAGGTGCTGCACCTGAGGGGTTAATTGTGCATATCATAGCCCCCTATAAGAGATCAGGGGCTGCCAGGCAGGAGGGGGCAGACCCCCCTCCCTCCCCAGTTTTAATTTCATTGGTGGCCAGTGCGGCCCCCCCCAGCCCCCCCTCCCTCCCTCTATTGTATTAATTTCATTGGTTGCCAGTGTGCGCCCCCCCGGCCCCCCCTCTATTGTTTTAATATCATTGGTGGCCAGTGTGCGGCCTCCCCTCTCCCGCCCCGATCATTGGTGGCAGCGGAGAGTTCCGATCGGAGTCCCAGTTTAATCCCTGGGGCTCCGATCGGTAACCATGGCAACCAGGACACTACTGTAGTCCTGGTTGCCATGGTTACTTAGCAATATTAGAAGCATCATACTTACCTGCTGCGCTGTCTGTGACCGGCCGGGAGCTCCTCCTACTGGTAAGTGACAGATCATTAAGCAATGCGCCGCACAGACCTGTCACTTACCAGTAGGAGGAGCTCCCGGCCGGTCACAGACAGCGCAGCAGGTAAGTATGATGCTTCTAATATTGCTAAGTAACCATGGCAACCAGGACTACAGTAGTGATTAAACTGGGACTCCGATCGGAACTCTCCACTGCCACCAATGATCGGGAGGGGGGAAAGGGGGGGCCGCACACTG
This sequence comes from Bufo bufo, assembly GCF_905171765.1. Taxonomy (NCBI): domain Eukaryota; kingdom Metazoa; phylum Chordata; class Amphibia; order Anura; family Bufonidae; genus Bufo; species Bufo bufo. Next base: position 462,379,432 of record NC_053391.1, read on the forward strand.
GCCACCAATGATATTAAAACAATAGAGGGGGGGTGGGGGGGCGCACACTGGCCACCAATGATATTAAAACAATAGAGGGGGGCTGGGGGGGGCGCACACTGGCCACCAATGATAATACAATAGAGGGAGGGAGGGGGGGCCGGGGGGCCACACACTGGCCACCAATGATAATACAATAGAGGGAGGGAGGGGGGGTGGTGGGGGGGCCGCACACTGGCCACCAATGATATTCAAACTGGAGAGGGAGGGGGGTCTGCCCCCTGCTGCCTGGCAGCCCCTGATCTCTTACAGGGGGCTATGATAAGCACAATTAACCCCTCAGGTGCCGTGGATCCTCCAAAAATCAAGGAAGACCCACGGACGAAAAAACGGTCACGGATCACGGACCAACGGAACCCCGTTTTTGCGGACCGTGAAAAAATACTGTTGTGTGCATGAGGCCTTAATCGAAGTTCATCTTTGTTAGTGGATATAATATGTTCAAGGTTAGATAGTTGAAAAACTAGGGGTCATACATCCAACACTAAAACAGGGAGACCCCTGCAGATCTCACTAATCTTCAGCCCTTTTCTCTCGGTTTTCAACGCAGGGACAGCATGGAAACTGCCAAACGGGCCTGAAAAGTTTGAGCAATATATTCAGTAAAATTCAGTGCAGTGCAAGATAACACAAGCAAGGGCAAATATACGCAAATATACGTAAGGGTTTCTCCCTCTCTCACAGGGATCCAGTCTTCATCCCCATCTGGGGTAGTGCAGAGAGCAAGTTGGTGTAATAATTACACAGCCGAGCCAGTACCGGGTGTAGATATGAGGTCAACATATGGCTATGGCTGGGCTGGGGGGCACTCTTACAATATATTAAGTAAACTTCAATGCAGTGCAAGATAACACAAGCAAGGGCAAATATATGTGAGGGTCTCTCCCTCTCTCACAGAGATCCAATCTTCATCCCCATCTGGGTTACTGCAGAAAACAAGTTGGTGTATTAATTACACAGCCGAGCCAGTACCGGGTGTAGATATGAGGTCAATATATGGCTGTGGCCGGGCTGGGGGGCACTCTTACTCTCACCAAGTGCGCCCTTCAGCCCTTCGGCCCAGCACACCAGCAACCTCAGGGCCAGTAAAGACCCTTGCTCCCCACACCTGCACCACACACCAGTGGTGATAGAAATGGACCAAGTTAGCCCAATGTCTGTGTCCTCAAATCACCGACAGTTAGCGCCACCCGAAAGCATAGAAGAGCTGCATCCAAATCCAGCTATGTGCCCGCACCTGTATCCGGACCACCACAAGCGCTCAGATCAGATCACACCGGCGCGCAGGCCCTATGAACCGGCCCCACATGCCCCCTAAAGTAGTCCTCTAATCAGGCGCCTCGGAGTCCACCGGTGTTACAGCTCAACCTCCTGGAGCTACTTGCTGAAGCGGAGGGTAAGAGGACAAAGAAATGCAAAAGGCGTCGGACAAAGAGGCTCACATCCGCAGACCAAGCTTCCCCTAGTCATCCAGCCGGTCATCCAGCCATCCCTCAAAAAAGGACTCACGGGTGGCAGAACTGCATATAGCAGGACAGCGGGACATCACCTGATCATCAACGAACTGCTACGGTAGTCGAGGCGGTCCGACAAACCTGCCTAGGAGAGCGGAAAGCGGTGCAGCAACTTCATCCTTCGTCTGGCGTCCAGCGTGTGGCGTTCCACAGAGGCTCGCAGTGGAGCAGCAGAGCAAGGAGCGAGGTACGGGGGCGGGGCGCAGCACGTCCCACGTCATGCCGCTACGCTGTCCTAGGAACATGACAGACTCGTGACAAAGGGGTAAAACGTAACATTTAATAATTGTTATTGTAAAATAAAGGAGCGCTAACCCTGAAGGACAAACAAACGAAAAGACAGCCCAGGTGGGCCTGGATAAACAAACACTGAATGGTAACAGTAACAAATGGCATATAAAGGAACGTTCTGACCCATCTGAGGCTGTAAAAGTAGATAGTTGAGTCACTTTCAATGCAGCGGGCTCCCGTGCGATGGACTGTAATAACATTCAAAAAATGATGCCAACGTGTTGACCTCGGCGTAGATAGGAGTCGAGAGCAGAGAGTCCCTAGATCACCCTAGAGAGGGGCGGGGACTAAAACACCCTACCTATCTATACGAGGTACTTGCCCCGCAAGGGGCATGCCCGTCCGGATACCTTTCTCTAATCCCGGGCGGTATCCCTAGTACACCCTACTGGAGGTAAACTCCCGACGTGTCACGTTTCATTCAGCATGAACTCATGAGGGGAGATGTACATGAATAGTGGCAAGCAGGGGAAAAAGCTTGCATTAGAAAAAGGGATAAGCAAAATTTGGCAGTGGTTGGAGCTTATATAGAAAAAGGAAAGGAAAAACTCCAAGAGGGGGGGCACAGCCAGTGGGACCAAGGCCACACAAAAAAAAAAAAAAACACAATTAGCCTATGCACAGGCGCACCAGTGGGTGAAGCCTGCTTGAGTCCAGGTGCGACCCAGAATAAATAATATCCAACTAAATGGCTGTCAGCTTTTTCCCCTGCTTTGTCCAGGCCTACCCGGGCTGTCTTTTCGTTTGTTTGTCCTTCAGGGTTCCACCCTGGTTAGCGCTCCTTTATTTTACAATAACAATTATTAAATGTTATGTTTTACCCCTTTGTCCCCTAGGGGATCAGTACATATTGCTATTTCATTTTGGGAGTAATTGGTCAAACCCATAAGCTTGGCCCTATAGTTTTTTGTTTACCCTCTAGATGTAGCAGCTGAATTTGTTAAATCTATGTCTATTTAAGAGAATTTGAAGCTCTGTAGATCAAGTCTGGGGCAGTGTCCTTCCCGGGACTTACTGTGAGGTAGCCCTGGCACGCCGGATCCTCCTGGCTGTGTTTGAGAGATCGGGGGCCTGAACTGTTTCTTCTTCTGGCTTTTGGTAGCCTTACAGAAGCTGGGGGAGGTTCCTTCCTTTCTATGCACGCTCCGTGCGTAAACCGGAAGTTGCGGTTTTTATTTACAATTGGTCAGAAGACCATTAATGTCCCTTGATTGACACGTGTTACTAAATGTAAAACTTAACATTTATTAGTTTTTTTTATAAACAATTAGAACATCTTAATTTAAATTAAATTAAGATGTTCTAATTGTTTATAAAAATAACTAATAAATGTTAAGTTTTACATTTAGTAACACGTGTCAATCAAGGGACATTAATGGTCTTCTGACCAATTGTAAATAAAAAGTATAGACAGTCCCAGCACGTGTTAGGGAGGTATATATAACTGTAGTTTAGTTCCGGTATTTGGAACGCATGTTGGTTGCGGGTAACCAGCATTCCGGAAAGCAAGCTGATGCATCCTCCCCATGAAGGCCGCATCTGGGACGCCGGCAGGGACCCGACCTGGGTTGTTTGGACTTCATCCAGGTAGTTCAACCTCCTCAGTGTGCGGTCAGAAGGATCCCAGCCAACCTGTAAGCATCCCTAGGTGCTAATGGACGCTCTATCTGGAGACATGGAAGAGGAGAGCGGTCAGCACGCTGATGAACAGGATGGTCATGATGGCAGACCAGTATTCCTGGTGGGGTAAGGGGGTTAATCCCCACCTTTTGTATTCCTCCCTGTTATACAGATTCCTTACTCAAGGCTATTAGAACCACGATGAAGGTGGATGAAGAACAAAAGTCCATTCAAGATATAATGTTTGGGGATCTGGGTCACAAAAGATCTAGAGTCTTTCCATTAAATGAAAATTTTAAACATTTAATTCAGAAAGAATGGAAAAAACGGATAAAAACTTTTTTATTCCCAGAAGTGTAAAGAGAAAATATCCTTTTGATGAAGGCGAGTCATTCTGTTGGGACAGGCCTCCTAAACTAGATGCCCCTATTGCGAAAATCTCAAAAGATCTGCTTTGCCTTTTGAGGATCTTGGCGCTTTAAAAGACCCGATGGATAGAAGGGCTGAGCTGTACTTTAAAAAAGTTTGGGAGGCCTCTACTCAGGCCTTTAAGCCTAATATAGCCACTACTTCCACTGCCAGATCATTGAAATTGTGGCTTCAGGATTTAGAATCCCACATCCAGAATAAGACCTCTAGGGACCAGCTCCTAGGTTTTTTTCCCGCTATAGTTAAAGCGGTGGACTTTATTTTAGATGCATTAGCTGATGCATTAAGATTAAATGCCAGATCCGCCACTCTTTCCAATTCAGCTAGAAGAGCGATTTAGCTGAAAGGATGATCTGGGGACACAAGTTCGAAAAACAAACTGTGCTCTATCCCATGTCAGGGTGAATTTCTGTTTGGTTCTGTTCTGGATGACCTCTTGGAAAAAGCCTCTGATAATAAGAAGGGTTTTCCTGTGTCTAATCCCCCTAGGAAGCAGCAGTTTATTCTGAAAAATAAGAGAAGTTTCGATAAATCAAATAAAAAGCAAAACAGGCGGAGAGAAAACAAGGGTAGAAGGGATAGAGGTTTCCTCTTTAATTCCCAGTCCTCTTCAGGCCCCAAGTCTAGTCAACAATGACGGTTACTGTCCTGTGGGGGGAACACTATCTCTTTTTTTCTCTGGCTTGGAGAAAAATATCTGCAAGCCCCTGGATAAATGGTATCGTGAATGACTGTTTTCGTCTAGAGTTTATCTCTCCCCCACCGGAAAGGCTAAAAATGACAAGTTTAACTTAAAATTCAGCAAAAGACCTAGCTCTAAAGGAGGAAGTGTTTTCCCTTTTAACCACCTCCGGACCGCCTAACGCAGGATCGCGTTCCGGAGGTGGCAGCGCTGTGCACAATCACGCATCTACGCGTCATCTCGCGAGACGCGAGATTTCCTGTGAACGCGCGCACACAGGCGCGCGCGCTCACAGGAACGGAAGGTAAGCGAGTGGATCTCCAGCCTGCCAGCTGAGATCGTTCGCTGGCAGGCTGGAGATGTGTTTTTTTTAACCCCTAACAGGTATATTAGACGCTGTTTTGATAACAGCGTCTAATATACCTGCTACCTGGTCCTTTGGTGGTCCCCTTTGTTTGGATCGACCACCAGAGGACACAGGTAGCTCAGTAAAGTAGCACCAAGCACCACTACACTACACTACACCCCCCCCCGTCACTTATTAACCCCTTATTAGCCCCTGATCACCCCTGATCACCCCATATAGACTCCCTGATCACCCCCCTGTCATTGATTACCCCCCTGTCATTGATCAACCCCCTGTAAAGCTCCATTCAGATGTCCGCATGATTTTTACGGATCCACTGATAGATGGATCGGATCCGCAAAACGCATACGGACGTCTGAATGAAGCCTTACAGGGGCGTGATCAATGACTGTGGTGATCACCCCATATAGACTCCCTGATCACCCCCCTGTCATTGATTACACCCCTGTCATTGATCAACCCCCTGTAAAGCTCCATTCAGATGTCCGCATGATTTTTACGGATCCACTGATAGATGGATCGGATCCGCAAAACGCATACAGACGTCTGAATGAAGCCTTACAGGGGCGTGATCAATGACTGTGGTGATCACCCCATATAGACTCCCTGATCACCCCCCTGTCATTGATTACACCCCTGTCATTGATCAACCCCCTGTAAAGCTCCATTCAGATGTCCGCATGATTTTTACGGATCCACTGATAGATGGATCAGATCCGCAAAACGCATACGGACGTCTGAATGAAGCCTTACAGGGGCGTGATCAATGACTGTGGTTATCACCCCATATAGACTCCCTGATCACCCCCCTGTCATTGATTACACCCCTGTCATTGATCAACCCCCTGTAAAGCTCCATTCAGATGTCCGCATGATTTTTACGGATCCACTGATAGATGGATCAGATCCGCAAAACGCATACGGACGTCTGAATGAAGCCTTACAGGGGCGTGATCAATGACTGTGGTTATCACCCCATATAGACTCCCTGATCACCCCCCTGTCATTGATTACACCCCTGTCATTGATCAACCCCCTGTAAAGCTCCATTCAGATGTCCGCATGATTTTTACGGATCCACTGATAGATGGATCGTATCCGCAAAACACATACAGGCGTCTCCCTGGAGCCTTCCAGGGGGGGTGATCACCCCATATAGACTCCCTGATCACCCCCCTGTCATTGATCACCCCCCCCCCCTGTCATTGATCACCCCCCCCCCGTCATGCTGCATTCAGATGTCCGTATGATTTTTATGGATCCACGGATACATGGATCGGATCCGCAAAACACATACGGACATCTGAATGGAGCCTTACAGTGGGGTGATCAATGACAGGGGGGTGATCACCCCATATAGACTCTCTGATCACCCCCCTGTCATTGATCACCACCCCTGTCATTGATCACCCCCCCTGTCATTGATCACCCCCCTGTCATTGATCACCCCCCTGTCATTGATCACCCCCCTGTCATTGATCACCCCCCCTGTCATTGATCACCCCCCTGTCATTGATCACCCCCCTGTCATTGATCACCCCTCTGTAAGGCTCCATTCAGACATTTTTTTGGCCCAAGTTAGCGGAATTATTATTATTTTTTCTTACAAAGTCTCATATTCCACTAACTTGTGTCAAAAACTAAAATCTCACATGAACTCACCATACCCCTCACGGAATCCAAATGCGTAAACATTTTTAGACATTTATATTCCAGACTTATTCTCACGCTTTAGGGCCCCTAGAATGCCAGGGCAGTATAAATACCCCACATGTGACCCCATTTCGGAAAGAAGACACCCCCAGGTATTCCGTGAGGGGCATATTGAGTCCATGAAAGATTGAAATTTTTGTCCCAAGTTAGCGGAAAGGGAGACTTTGTGAGAAAAAAATAAAAAATATCAATTTCCGCTAACTTGTGCCAAAAAAAAAAAAATTCTATGAACTCGCCATGCCCCTCATTGAATACCTTGGGGTGTCTTCTTTCCAAAATGGGGTCACATGTGGGGTATTTATACTGCCCTGGCATTCTAGGGGCCCCAAAGCGTGAGAAGAAGTCTGGTATCCAAATGTCTAAAAATACCCTCCTAAAAGGAATTTGGGCACCTTTGCCCACCTAGGCTGCAAAAAAGTGTCACACATCTGGTTTCGCCGTACTCAGGAGAAGTTGGGGAATGTGTTTTTGGGTGTCATTTTACATATACCCATGCTGGGTGAGATAAATATCTTGGTCAAATGCCAACTTTGTATAAAAAAATGGGAAAAGTTGTCTTTTGCCAAGATATTTCTCTCACCCAGCATGGGTATATGTAAAATGACACCCCAAAACACATTCCCCAACTTCTCCTGAGTACGGAGATAACAGATGTGTGACACTTTTTTGCAGCCTAGGTGGGCAAAGGGGCCCATATTCCAAAGAGCACCTTTCGGATTTCACAGGTCATTTACCTACTTACCACACATTAGGGCCCCTGGAAAATGCCAGGGCAGTATAACTACCCCACAAGTGACCCCATTTTGGAAAGAAGACACCCCAAGATATTCCGTGAGGGGCATGGCGAGTTCCTAGAATCTTTTATTTTTTGTCACAAGTTAGTGGAAAATGATGATTTTTTTTTATTTATCTTTTTTTCATACAAAGTCTCATATTCCACTAACTTGTGACAAAAAATAAAAACTTCCATGAACTCACTATGCCCATCAGCAAATACCTTGGGGTATCTTCTTTCCAAAATGGGGTCACTTGTGGGGTAGTTATACTGCCCTGGCATTCTAGGGGCCCAAATGTGTGGTAAGGAGTTTGAAATCAAATTCTGTAAAAAATGACCAGTGAAATCCGAAAGGTGTTCTTTGGAATATGGGCCCCTTTGCCCACCTAGGCTGCAAAAAAGTGTCACACATGTGGTATCTCCTTACTCAGGAGAAGTTGGGGAATGTGTTTTGGGGTGTCATTTTACATATACCCATGCTGGGTGAGAGAAATATCTTGGCAAAAGACAACTTTTCCCATTTTTTTATACAAAGTTGGCATTTGACCAAGATATTTATCTCACCCAGCATGGGTATATGTAAAAAGACACCCCAAAACACATTCCTCAACTTCTCCTGAATACGGAGATACCACATGTGTGACACTTTTTTGCAGCCTAGGTGGGCAAAGGGGCCCATATTCCAAAGAGCACCTTTCGTATTTCACTGGTCATTTTTTACAGAATTTGATTTCAAACTCCTTTCCACACATTTGGGCCCCTAGAATGCCAGGGCAGTATAACTACCCCACAAGTGACCCCATTTTGGAAAGAAGACACCCCAAGGTATTCGCTGATGGGCATAGTGAGTTCATGGAAGTTTTTATTTTTTGTCACAAGTTAGTGGAATATGAGACTTTGTATGAAAAAAAAAAAAAAATCATCATTTTCCGCTAACTTGTGACAAAAAATAAAAAATTCTAGGAACTCGCCATGCCCCTCACGGAATACCTTGGGGTGTCTTCTTTCCAAAATGGGGTCACTTGTGGGGTAGTTATACTGCCCTGGCATTTTCCAGGGGCCCTTATGTGTGGTAAGTAGGTAAATGACCTGTGAAATCCGAAAGGTGCTCTTTGGAATATGGGCCCCTTTGCCCACCTAGGCTGCAAAAAAGTGTCACACATCTGGTATCTCCGTACTCAGGAGAAGTTAGGAAATGTGTTTTGGGGTAACATTTTACATATACCCATGCTGGGTGAGAGAAATATCTTGGCAAAAGACAACTTTTCCCATTTTTTTATACAAAGTTGGCATTTGACCAAGATATTTCTCTCACCCAGCATGGGTATATGTAAAAAGACACCCCAAAACACATTCCTCAACTTCTCCTGAATACAGAGATACCAGATGTGTGACACTTTTTTGCAGCCTAGGTGGGCAAAGGGGCCCATATTCCAAAGAGCACCTTTCGGATTTCACTGGTCATTTTTTACAGAATTTGATTTCAAACTCCTTACCACACATTTGGGCCCCTAGAATGCCAGGGCAGTATAACTACCCCACAAGTGACCCTATTTTGGAAAGAAGAGACCCCAAGGTATTTCGTGATGGGCATAGTGAGTTCATAGAACTTTTTATTTTTTGTCACAAGTTAGTGGAATATGAGACTTTGTAAGAAAAAAAAATAAAATCATCATTTTCCGCTAACTTGTGACAAAAAATAAAAAGTTCTATGAACTCACTATGCCCATCAGCGAATACCTTAGGGTGTGTACTTTCCGAAATGGGGTCATTTGTGGGGTGTTTGTACTGTCTGGCCATTGTAGAACCTCAGGAAACATGACAGGTGCTCAGAAAGTCAGAGCTGCTTCAAAAAGCGGAAATTCACATTTTTGTACCATAGTTTGTCAACGCTATAACTTTTACCCAAACCATTTTCTTTTTACCCAAACATTTTTTTTTTATCAAAGACATGTAGAACAATAAATTTAGAGCAAAATTTATATATGGATCTGGTTTTTTTTTGCAAAATTTTACAACTGAAAGTGAAAAATGTCATTTTTTTGCAAAAAAATCGTTAAATTTCGATTAATAACAAAAAAAGTAAAAATGTCAGCAGCAATGAAATACCACCAAATGAAAGCTCTATTAGTGAGAAGAAAAGGAGGTAAAATTCATTTGGGTGGTAAGTTGCATGACCGAGCAATAAACGGTGAAAGTAGTGTAGGTCAGAAGTGTAAAAAGTGGCCTGGTCTTTCAGGGTGTTTAAGCACTGGGGGCTGAGGTGGTTAAAGAAAAATGTCCTAGTTCCCGTCCCAGACTCAGAAAAAGGAAGAGGGTTTTATTCTTCCCTTTTTCTTGTATTCCTTCAGAATGATCATAAATCTGAAAGACTTAAATCAATACCTCATCTACAAAAAATTCTATATGGAGTCTGTGCAGTCGGCAATAAAGCATCTTTTCAAGGACTGTGTGATAGCCACCTTAGACATTAAGGACGCTTACTGTCATGTCCCTATTCATGCCGATTTCCAAAAATACCTCAGAGTAGCTGTGTCTATGGAAGGTCAGTTGCATCATCTACAGTACAGAGCTCTTCCATTCGGAATTTCCAAGGCTCCAAGACTTTTTACAAAGTTAATGGCAGAGGTCATGGCCCACAAACGGGAAAAAGACATTCTCGTTATACCTTACTTAGGCCTCATGCACACGGCCGTTTTTTTTCCCCGTTTACTGGCCGTTTTTTGCGTTCCGTATACGGTCCGTATACGGAACCATTCATTTCAATGGTTCCGCAAAAAAAACGGAATGTACTCCGTATGCATTCCGTTTCCGTATTTCCGTTTTTCCGTTCCGTTTTAACATAGAACATGTCCTATTATTGCCTGCAAATCACGGTCCGTGGCTCCATTCAAGTCAATGGGTCCGCAAAAAAAAACGGAACACATACGGAAATGCATCCGTATGTCTTCCGTTTCCGTTCCATTTTTTGCTGAACCATCTATTGAAAATGTTATGCCCAGCCCAATTTTATCTATGTAATTACTGTATACTGTATATGCCATACGGAAAAACGGAACGGAAAAACGGAACAAAAACGGAAACACAACGGAAACAAAAAACGGAACAACGGATCCGTGAAAAACGGACCGCAAAACACTGAAAAAGCCATACGGTCGTGTGCAATAAGCCTTAGACGACCTCCTGATAGTAGCAGAGTCTGTGGAGTTTTTATCCTCTCGTCTGCTGGAAGTGGTAAACATTTTAATAAATCTCGGATGGCAGATAAACTGGGAAAAATTCAACCTAAATCCTTCCCAACAATGTGTCTTTCTAGATTTTATCCTAGATTAAGTAAATCTACGGTGCATCCTCCCTCAGCACAAAATAGACAGATTAGGCTACTTTCACACTTGCGGCAGAGAGATCCGGCAAGCAGTTCCGTCGCCGGAACTGCCTGCCGGATCAGGCAAAATGTATGCTAACTGATGGCATTAGTAAGACTGATCAGGATCCTGATCAGTCTTAAAAATGCCTGATCAGTCGAAAAAATGCATTGAAATGCCGGATCCGTCTTTCCGGTGTCATCCGGCAAAAACGGATCCGGCATTTATTTTTTCACCTTTTTTTCAGTCTGCGCATGCGCATACCGGAATGACGGATCCGGCATTCCGGTATTCTGAATGCCGGATCCGGCACTAATACATTCCTATGGGAAAAAATGCCTGATCCGGCATTCAGGCAAGTCTTCAGTTTTTTTAGCCGGAGATAAAACCGTAGCATGCTACGGTTTTCTCTTTTGCCTGATCAGTCAAAACAACTGAACTGAAGACATCCTGATGCAAACTGAACGGATTACTCTCCATTCAGAATGCATGGGGACATACCTGATCAGTTATTTTCCGGTATAGAGCCCCTGTGACAGAACTCTATGCCGGAAAAGAACAACGCAAGTGTGAAAGTAGCCTTAAGAGAAGACATGCAAGTCTTGATGGCTTCAAAAAATCAAACTATCAGGCAAGGGATGGCAGTTCTTGGCGGAATGACCTCCACAATTCCAGAAGTAGGTTGGTCCCTGTTTCACTCCAGGACGCTTCAGTGGCAGATCCTAAAAGAATGGCAAGGATCGTTATCCCCGCTGGACACCCCTCTCCCTCTCACCCCTCAGGTGATACAGTCCTTAAACTGGTGGCTACAGCCTTCAAATATGTCTCAGGGCTTTCCCTGGATTCTGCAAGAACAAGTAACCATAACCACGGATGCCAGTCCAATCGGTTGGGGGGCATTCTGTCAGTGGGGGATGCTGCAGGGAGTCTAACAGAAAGCCAGGATTCCCAAAATGTCAGAGGACTAAGAGCAGTTCTGCTAGCTATAAGAGCTTTTCTGCCCAGGTTAAAGGGTATAGGAATAAATATATTATCGGACAATGCTACGGTGGTCTCCTACCTAAACAGACAAGGAGGGACAAGATCAGAGTGTCTTATTTCCTTAACAACAGAAATTTAATCATTCGTTTCATTCTGTTTATCAAAGCAGTACACCTGAAAGGAACAGAAAACAAAGTCACAGATTACCTAAGCAAAAACCATTTGGATCAAGCATAATGGTGCCTGAATCAGGAGGTCTTCAACCAGATAGTTCACCTTTGGGGTCATCCTCAGATAGACCTTTTTCGCAACCAAACAGAACAGAAAATGCAGTCTCTTCTTTTCCTTGACACCAAGAGATTCTCCATCAGGGATAGATGCCTTCTCCCTTCCTTGGCCGGATCAACTTCTGTATGCCTTTCCTCCTCTGGGACTTCTTCCAAGGGTATTGCAGAAGCTGAGGCAGGAACAGACAAGGCTCAGTCTAATTGCACCCTTCTGGCCGAGAAGGACCTGTTTCTCTTGGCTAAGAATCCTATCCCTGACAGATCCTTGGATTTTTCCAGACAGGCAGGATCTGTTATTCCAGGGACCTGTCTTTCATCCAGAAGTAAAGAGCCTTCACTTGGCAGCTTGGCATTTGAGGGGGAAATATTAGAATGTAGAGGTCTATCCAAAGAGGTAATTCCCACCCTTTATCCTGTCGTAAGGAGGTAACCTCCACTATTTATCTTAGAGTATGGAAGACTTTCTTAAGATTTTTGGGGACTCCCGTTGATCCTTTGAGTCCTCCCCCTATGCTTAAGGTTCTGGATTTCCTTTAAAAAGGCCACAATAAAAACCTTAGGCTTAGTACCCTTAAGGTACAAGTCTCTGCTTTGAGTGCCTTTTTTGATTGCCCAATTGCTAATCATCCTTGGATTAGGAGATTTTTTTAAGGCAGTTAGTAGGATTAAGCCTGTAATCAGGTCGTCCGTTCCCCCGTGGGATCTGAATCTAGTCCTGTCTAGGTTAATGGAGCCTCCTTTTGAACCACTACAGGATTTATCCATTGAAATATTATTTTTTAAAACTGCCTTCTTGGTGTCCATCACCTCATTCAGAAGGGTGGGGGAGATTTCTGCCTTTTCAGCTTCCCCTTCCTATACTAACATCTTGGAGGATAGGGTGCTTATTAACCCAGACCCAGCGTTTCTTCCTAAAGTGGTCTCTCTCTTTCATGGGTCCCAAGATATTGTTCTCCCATCTTTGTGTCAATCCCCTAAAAATGAGAAAGAAAAGAAACTGCCTTGTCTAGATGTCAAAAGATGCCTGTCACATTATCTGAATGTCACCAATCAGTGGAGGAAATCCTCTAGGCTACAAATAGGGTAGTATGGTTACATCTAGGACTCTAGCCAGGTGGATAGTAGGGGCTATCATTTTGGCCTATTCCTCAGCAGGGCAGGTTTCCCCTTTAGGTTTCCGTGCTCATTCAACCAGATCCGTTTCAGTTTCATGGGCAGAAAGGGCTAATGCATCTTTAGGACAGATCTGTAGGGCTGCCACATGGAAGTCTCCAAGTACCTTTTTTGGTCACTACAAGTTAGATTTAGACTCTAATGACCGTCTTTCCTTCGGAAGGAAGTTATTACAAGCGGTAGGCCCCCCCTAAGCTAGTTATATTCTAGTTGTCTCTGAAGGGTGCTGTCCTGGGCATAGGGGAAATCAGGATTACTTATCGGTAATCGTTTTTCCATGAGCCCATGACAGAACCCGGGATTTATTCCCGTCCTATATTTTTTTGTTTCATATCCTTGAAATACTCATGTAAATATGCAATATGCAAAAAAAATAAAAATAAATGTGTATATATATATATATATATATATATATATATAAAAGAAAAAAGGTCCGCAGCACTCCTAGAAAGATAAAATGTGCTCTTTATTCACACATATCAAATATTGACAACGTTTCTGTTCTCTCACAGAACCTTTCTCAAGTCAGGTGACTTGAGAAAGGTTCTGTGAGAGAACCGAAACGTTGTCAATATTTGATATGTGTGAATAAAGAGCACATTTTATCTTTCAAGGAGTGCTGCGGACCTTTTTTCTTATCTTCCGTCCTGAATCGAGGGACCACCGCCTGCACCCTGTGATACTGCTGAAGGGAGTGCTGCCAGATTTTCCTTATGGATCTATATATATATATATATATATATATATATAAATATATAAAAATATTAATAAAAAAAAATTATAATTAGGACAAGTTCTCACATATTAACTGGGGCTATAAGGGCAGAGCCCCTCCTTATGAGCTCTCCACAAGCATTCCTGTTTCCTGTCCTGCTGAAGGAGGCGATCTCTCAAGGGTGCTGTCATGGGCTCATGGAAAAACGATTACCGGTAAGTAATCCTGAATTTTTCTCATGAAAATTTTGATAGTCACCTAGTGAAGCCTTTGTCTATAATATAGTGCACCAGCCAACTGAGGGCGGATTTCGCTGGAAGGGTTTTTGGGTGCCCTGTTGCATTTGAATAGACCCTGAGGTACCCCTACAGTGGAAATCTCCAAGAAGTGACTCCATTTTGGAAACTATGCCGCTCAAGGAATTTTTTACGGTGAGTAGTGAGCATTCTGACCCCACATGTGTTTTCCAGAAATGACAGTGTGTTGGATGCCGAACAGTGAATATGTAAGCTGAGAGGAGTGTTTCAGGGTGTAATAAGGTGGTAAAATTACTAATCGATTGTTGAATATTATGCTTTGAAGCAATCCTTTATGCACAGGACAGATTTTTCAGGGAAGGTTTCACCATTTTGGAAGACATTCTGCATCTTTTTTGGGTCCTTTCATTCCTTGTAGTTTGAGGGAGTTCACCAGGGAAATGTTGCCCTTGTACAACACAGGCGCCAACACTTCCAGAAGTACTGGTGTTATTGTAGTGCCTTTGAGCAAGGGGTACTTTGAAGTCTGGACATTTGCCTACTGTCTGCTTACAAGCAGTCTGAGCCCCTATTGTTCTGCAGTTAGGGACCAGTGCTTGGAGGGAGAGACTCATGCCAGCCTGCATGAGTGACCAGAAGAAGACGCTGAGGTGGGGACGCTGAGCCACAGACCATGGGTCACCAGCCCTGTGACCAAGGAACCGCCCGGACTACTGAGCTACAGACTGTAGGCCTTTTACCAGGGTACCAGCCCTCTGAGAGAGAGAGGGATAGCTAGCTTAGGCCTCTTCTCAGCATCAAACCCTTCTTTTGCCAGGGAGGAGACTGGAGAAGCCAGCCCTATGGCTCGCTTGTATTGTTTTGCACCCTGGTTTACTACAGACCCTGACTCTCTGGACTTATTTCCCATTGGGGTGCACCACGCCTTACCCTCCCTTCTGGAGAGCAGCAACATATGGTGACACCACAACGGTGTCAGAGGGACCCAGCATAGTGTTGGGGCCACCCCAAACCCCGCCACCGCCCTTCTTGGTTTTAAAAAATTAGGGCTTTGATCGCCACCTCTTGAAACTGGTCGAATTTTCCCATCTGGCCTGAAGATTGAAATAACATGTAAGCATTACTAAGTGCCATCTGTACAATGTGCATGGCCAGCTTTTTGTACCATACCTTCGTTTTCCACATGGCACTGTATGGCTTCAGTATTTGAACTCTTAACCCCTTCAGGACCCTGATATTTTCCATTTTTGTGTTTTCGTTTTTCACTCCCCACCTTCCCATAGTTCTAACTTTTTTATTTTTCCATTCGCATTTCCTTATGATTTTGTGTGACAAGTTGTACTTTCTAATGGCATCATTTACGGTTGCATACCATGTAGAAGGAGGCAGAAAAAATATCCAAATGGGTAGAATTGGGAAAAAATGCAATTCTGATAAAGGTTTTTATTTTAATTTTTGTTTACATTGTACACTATACGGTAAAATTGACCTGTTATCTTCATTCTCCAGGTCAGTACAGTTACATTGATACCACACTTGTATAATTTTTTTTGCGTTTTAATACTGAAAAAAATTAAAACCTTTGAGGAAAAATAAATTCTAAATTTTATAACCATATTCTGACCCCAATAACTTTTTTGTAGTGTACAGGGCTGTGTGAGGGCTCATTTTTTGAGGGACGATCTGTTAATTTCAGTGATACCAATTGCGTACAACTTTTTGATCACTTTTTATAAAAAAATTATTGAGCAGTTGAAGTGACAAAAAATGCCAAATTGGCAGTTTTATTTTTTTTCCCGTTACACCATTTTCCGTATGCCATTAATATTGTTATATTTTAATTGTATGGGCATTTTTGCACGCGGAGATGCCCATGATGTTTATTTTTTTTATTGGTTAAGTATTTTTATTTTAAGGAAAGGGGGTGATTTGAACTTGGGTGACAATAACTGGCAATCATTAGATTGCCCATTGTGTTCATTGATGACTAAATAGCCATCATTGAACACTTCATTTGGATTATAACAATACAATGCTGCCACCTAGTGAACTGTATTGGTATATTCCTGAAACAGACACCGAAGTCTGCTTGAGGCTTCGGTGTATTTCAGCGATGTAACAGGTTCCCCGATCTCAGTCGGGGAACGCTGTTACCGGAGCAAAAGGGAGCAACTTCTGCTTCCGGACTGTTCAGATGCCGTGGTCACATTTGACCACGGCATCTAAAGGGTAAAATGTATGCGATTAGCCTTATGGCTGATCGCATACATATTCCGCGGGTTTCTGCTATTTAAAATAGCAGAAACCCCATGGCTATGGTGCCTGCAGCAGCAAGTGCGAACGGGCGCCATGTTTGGGGACCAGACTTCCGCCATACATATACGTCGAAGATCCTTAAGGGGTTAAGGATTAATCCCTCCCATGTTTATACTGTAGTCCAGGTTGCAGTATAGCTTGGGAGTAGTGGTAACTTGTACATGGACAGGAGATGCTGTTTCTGTGAATTGTTGTCAGAACAAGGACATCCCTCTTGACTTTAAAGGGGTTGTCCGAGTTATTTTTTTGTTCTTTCTATGTTCCTAACTAGGCAAATATAACAACTTTACAATTAACTCACTTTATCTGCAGTGCCTGGTTTATCAGATTTGACTGAGGGTCACTATGCTGGCCACATCCCCCATCACTGCTGGCTGTCTGCTCTATCCTAGGATTCTTAACCCCTTCAGCTGCACAGACTAAGTAGCTGCAGGCAGTGATAATTCTGGGCACAGGAGCTGACAGACTAGAGAGAGCATTGCACAAGAAGGTAGGGGGAAGATCCTGTGTGTATTCACAGTGTCATTATACAGCTGGGACTTGTAGTTCTACACTTACAAGTTGCTGTTGATTCTCCCAGCATTCAGGGCAGTTCTTGTATCCACTCCCTTAGCAGTGCAGGGGGAGGGGCAGAGGTTGTTGTTATTGCATGTAAACAAGGGCCAGAAAAAAAACTGGGAAATGAGAAAAAATATATATATATTTTGCATAAAACTTGCTTAGCTTAGTTATATATTGCTTCCCATCAGATTTCCAGTGCTATATATTTTTTTTTCATAACTCGGACAACCCCTTTAGCCACCATGTTCTCATTGAGGACAGCCCTGCTGTCGCACTTCCTGAGTGGTTGCCTGAGCAGGGACCTAGGGAGATTAGCTTGGGCCACCATTAACCTCCTCAGGACCGCCGTACGCAGGATTGCGTCTTTGCGGCGGCCCTGCTCTTCTGGGTGGACGCGCCGGTGCGTCCTCTCGCGAGACGCGAGATTTCCTGTGAAAGCGCGCACACAGGCGCGCGCGTTCACAGGATCGGAAGGTAAGCGAGTGGATCTCCAGCCTGCCAGCGGCGATCGTTCGCTGGCAGGCTGGAGATGTGATTTTTTTTAACCCCTAACAGGTATATTAGACGCTGTTTTGATAACAGCGTCTAATATACCTGCTACCTGGTCCTCTGGTGGTCCCCTTTGTTTGGATCGACCACCAGAGGACACAGGTAGCTCAGTAATATGTTGCACCAAGCACCACTACACTACACCCCCCCACCTGTCACTTATTAACCCCTTATTCACCCTTGATCACCCTTGATCACCCCTGATCACCCCATATAGACTCCATGATCACCCCCCTGTCATTGATTCCCCCCTGTCATTGATCACCCCCCTGTAAAGCTCCATTCAGACGTCCGCATGATTTTTACGGATCCACTGATAGATGGATCGGATCCGCAAAACGCATACGGACGTCTGAATGGAGCCTTACAGGGGCGTGATCAATGACTGTGGTGATCACCCCATATAGACTCCCTCATCACCCCCCTGTCATTGATTACCCCCCTGTCATTGATCACCCCCCTGCAAAGCTCCATTCAGATGTCCGCATGATTTTTACGGATCCACTGATAGATGGATCGGATCCGCAAAACGCATACGGACGTCTGAATGGAGCCTTACAGGGGCGTGATCAATGACTGTGGTGATCACCCCATATAGACTCCCTCATCACCCCCCTGTCATTGATTACCCCCCTGTCATTGATCACCCCCCTGTAAAGCTCCATTCAGATGTCCGCATGATTTTTACGGATCCACTGATCGATGGATCGGATCCGCAAAACGCATACGGACGTCTGAATGGAGCCTTACAGGGGCGTGATCAATGACTGTGGTGATCACCCCATATAGACTCCCTCATCACCCCCCTGTCATTGATTACCCCCCTGTCATTGATCACCCCCCTGTAAAGCTCCATTCAGATGTCCGCATGATTTTTACGGATCCACTGATAGATGGATCGGATCCGCAAAACGCATACGGACGTTTGAATGGAGCCTTACAGGGGCGTGATCAATGACTGTGGTGATCACCCTATATAGACTCCCTCATCACCCCCCTGTCATTGATTACCCCCCTTTCATTGATCACCCCCCTGTAAAGCTCCATTCAGATGTCCGCATGATTTTTACGGATCCACTGATAGATGGATCGGATCCGAAAAACGCATACGGACGTCTGAATGGAGCCTTACAGGGGCGTGATCAATGACTGTGGTGATCACCCCATATAGACTCCCTGATCACCGCCCTGTCATTGATTACCCCCCTGTCATTGATCACCCCCCTGTAAAGCTCCATTCAGACATCCGCATGATTTTTACGGATCCACTGATAGATGGATCGGATCCTCAAAACACATATAGGCGTCTCCCTGGAGCCTTCCAGGGGGGGTGATCACCCCATATAGACTCCCTGATCACCCCCCTGTCATTGATCACCCCCCCTGTCATTGATCACCCCCCTGTCAGGCTGCATTCAGATGTCCGTATGAATTTACGGATCCACGGATACATGGATCGGATCCGCAAAACACATACGGACATCTGAATGGAGCCTTACAGGGGGGTGATCAATGACAGGGGGGTGATCACCCCATATAGACTCTCTGATCACCCCCCTGTCATTGATCACCCCCCTGTCATTGATCACCCCCCTGTAAGGCTCCATTCAGACATTTTTTTGGCCCAAGTTAGCGGAAATATATATTTTTTTTCTTACAAAGTCTCATATTCCACTAACTTGTGTCAAAAAATAAAATGTCACATGAACTCACCATACCCCTCACGGAATCCAAATGCGTAAAAATTTTTAGACATTTATATTCCAGACTTCTTCTCACGCTTTAGGGCCCCTAGAATGCCAGGGCAGTATAAATACCCCACATGTGACCCCATTTACGAAAGAAGACACCCCAAGGTATTCCGTGAGGGGCATATTCAGTCCATGAAAGATTTAAATTGTTGTCCCAAGTTAGCGGAAAGGGAGACTTTGTGAGAAAAAAAAAAAAACAATTTCTGCTAACTTGTGCCAAAAAAAATAAATTTCTATGAACTCGCCATGCCCCTCATTGAATACCTTGGGGTGTCTTTTTTCCAAAATGGGGTCACATGTGGGGTATTTATACTGCCCTGGCATTCTAGGGGTCCTAAAGCGTGAGAAGAAGTCTGGGATCCAAATATCTAAAAATGCCCTCATAAAATGAATGTGGGCCCCTTTGCGCATCTAGGCTGCAAAAAAGTGTCACACATGTGGTATCGCCGTACTCAGGAGAAGTTGGGCAATGTGTTTTGGGGTGCCATTTTACATATACCCATGCTGGGTGAGATAAATATCTTGGTCAAATGCCAACTTTGTATAAAAAAAATGGGAAAAGTTGTCTTTTGCCAAGATATTTCTCTCACCCAGCATGAGTATATGTAAAAAGACACCCCAAAACACATTGCCCAACTTCTCCTGAATACGGCGATACCACATGTGTGACACTTTTTTGCAGCCTAGGTGGGCAAAGTGGCCCACATTCCAAAAAACACCTTTAGGATTTCACAGGTCATTTACCTACTTACCACACATTAGGGCCCCTGGAAAATGCCTGGGCAGTATAACTACCCCACAAGTGACCCCATTTTGGAAAGAAGACACCCCAAGGTATTCCGTGAGGGGCATGGCGAGTTCCTAGAATTTTATATTTTTTGTCACAAGTTAGCGGAAAATGATGATTTTTTTTATTTTTATTTTTTTCCCTTACAAAGTCTCATATTCCACTAACTTGTGACAAAAAATAAAAACTTCCATGAACTCACTATGCCCATCAGCGAATACCTTGGGGTGTCTTCTTTCCAAAATGGGGTCACTTGTGGGGTAGTTATACTGCCCTGGCATTCTAGGGGCCCAAATGTGTGGTAAGGAGTTTGAAATCAAATTCTGTAAAAAATGACCAGTGAAATCCGAAAGGTGCTCTTTGGAATATGGGCCCCTTTGCCCACCTAGGCTGCAAAAAAGTGTCACACATGTGGTATCTCCGTATTCAGGAGAAGTTGGGGAATGTGTTTTGGGGTGTCATTTTACATATACCCATGCTGGGTGAGAGAAATATCTTGGCAAAAGACAACTTTTCCCATTTTTTATACAAAGTTGGCATTTGACCAAGATATTTATCTCACCCAGCATGGGTATATGTAAAATGACACCCCAAAACACATTCCCCAACTTCTCCTGAATACGGAAATACCACATGTGTGACACTTTTTTGCAGCCTAGGTGGGCAAAGGGGCCCACATTCCAAAGAGCACCTTTCGGATTTCACCGGCCATTTATTACAGAATTTGATTTCAAACTCCTTACCACACATTTGGGCTCCTAGAATGCCAGGGCAGTATAACTACCCCACAAGTGACCCCATTTTGGAAAGAAGACACCCCAAGGTATTTGCTGAGGGGCTTATTGAGTCCATGAAAGATTGAAATTTTTGTCCCAAGTTAGCGGAAAGGGAGACTTTGTGAGAAAAATAAAAATAAAATCAATTTCCGCTAACTTGTGCCCAAATTTTTTTTTCTATGAACTCGCCATGCCCCTTATTAAAAACCTTGGGGTGTCTTCTTTCCAAAATGGGGTCACATGTGGGGTATTTATACTGCCCTGGCATTTTAGGGGCCCCAAAGCGTGAGAAGAAGTCTGGTATCCAAATGTCTAAAAATGCCCTCCTAAAAGGAATTTGGGCCCCTTTGCCCACCTAGGCTGCAAAAAAGTGTCACACATGTGGTATCTCCGTATTCAGGAGAAGTTGGGGAATGTGTTTTGGGGTGTCATTTTACATATACCCATGCTGGGTGAGATAAATATCTTGGTCAAATGCCAACTTTGTATAAAAAAATGGGAAAAGTTGTCTTTTGCCAAGATATTTCTCTCACCCAGCATGGGTATATGTAAAATGACACCCCAAAACACATTCCCCAACTTCTCCTGAATACGGAGATACCAGATGTGTGACACTTTTTTGCAGCCTAGGTGGGCAAAGGGGCCCATATTCCAAAGAGCACCTTTCGGATTTCACAGGTCATTTACCTACTTACCACACATTTGGGCCCCTAGAATGCCAGGGCAGTATAACTACCCCACAAGTGACCCCATTTTGGAAAGGAGACACCCCAAGGTATTCCGTGAGGGGCATGGCGAGTTCCTAGAATTTTTTATTTTTTGTCACAAGTTAGTGGAAAATGATGATTTTTTTTTTCTTACAAAGTCTCATATTCCACTAACTTGTGACAAAAAATAAAAACTTCCATGAACTCACTATGCCCATCAGCGAATACCTTGGGGTGTCTTCTTTCCAAAATGGGGTCACTTGTGGGGTAGTTATACTGCCCTGGCATTCTAGGGGCCCAAATGTGTGGTACGGAGTTTGAAATCAAATTCTGTAAAAAATGACCAGTGAAATCCGAAAGGTGCTCTTTGGAATATGGGCCCCTTTGCCCACCTAGGCTGCAAAAAAGTGTCACACATGTGGTATCGCCGTATTCAGGAGAAGTTGGGGAATGTGTTTTGGGGTGTCATTTTACATATACCCATGCTGGGTGAGAGAAATATCTTGGCAAAAGACAACTTTTCCCATTTTTTTTATACAAAGTTGGCATTTGACCAAGATATTTCTCTCACCCAGCATGGGTATATGTAAAATGACACCCCAAAACACATTCCCCAACTTCTCCTGAATACGGAGATACCACATGTGTGACACTTTTTTGCAGCCTAGGTGGGCAAAGGGGCCCAAATTCCAAAGAGCACCTTTCGGATTTCACCGGCCATTTATTACAGAATTTGATTTCAAACTCCTTACCACACATTTGGGCCCCTAGAATGCCAGGGCAGTATGACTACCCCACAAGTGACCCCATTTTGGAAAGAAGACACCCCAAGGTATTCGCTGATGGGCATAGTGAGTTCATGGAAGTTTTTATTTTTTGTCACAAGTTAGTGGAATATGAGACTTTGTAAGAAAAAAAAAATTATCATTTTCCGCTAACTTGTGACAAAAAATAAAAAGTTCTATGAACTCACTATGCCCATCAGCGAATACCTTAGGGTGTCTACTTTCCGAAATGGGGTCATTTGTGGGGTGTTTGTACTGTCTGGGCATTGTAGAACCTCAGGAAACATGACAGGTGCTCAGAAAGTCAGAGCTGCTTCAAAAAGCGGAAATTCACATTTTTGTACCATAGTTTGTAAACGCTATAACTTTTACCCAAACCATTTTTTTTTTACCCAAACATTTTTTTTTATCAAAGACATGTAGAACAATAAATTTAGAGCAAAATTTATATATGGATCTTGTTTTTTTTGCAAAATTTTACAACTGAAAGTGAAAAATATAATTTTTTTGCAAAAAAATCGTTAAATTTCGATTAATAACAAAAAAAGTAAAAATGTCAGCAGCAATGAAATACCACCAAATGAAAGCTCTATTAGTGAGAAGAAAAGGAGGTAAAATTCATTTGGGTGGTAAGTTGCATGACCGAGCAATAAACTATGAAAGTAGTGTAGGTCAGAAGTGTAAAAAGTGGCCTAGTCTTTCAGGGTGTTTAAGCTATGGGGGCTGAGGTGGTTAAATTGACAAAATCCTCTGAAAAAAAGATTTTTTGAAATAAAAAAACCTCAGTCGAATACTGAGCACAGATATACAAACATGCACGTCAATAATCAGTGCTCAGCTAAAGCTACCTATCTATTTATCCCTAACTATTTATTATTCTTTTTTAGACCCTAATTTAAATTTTCATATATGTAGCTACTAATAACATGATATTCCAGAATCAGTTACTATTAGACTGACTTACCCCATATTTAATAAGATTCAGCCCTTAGCAACCAGTCTGCATAAAACTGCAATCTCACGATTCAGTTAAGATGGCTGCCACTGCCCTCACCCTGAGGCTAATCCCGCCTGCCCTCCCTAGCCAGTTACAATAGCCCCCCAAAAGTGTCAGTAACCAGAGCCCTCCTCCCTAAAGGGTTAATCTCCTGCAGCACAAAGAGATCCTCTTACCACATGTTGCTTTCATTTATACACTGAGCAGATGGCAGATCTCCCTTCCCTGTTGTGCGCTGCTTCAACTCTGCATTCTCCAGCTCTGCTGAGTAAGGGAGCGTCTGCCAAGCTCAAGGACAGGGAGAAGTGCACACAGCCCAGGCACTGTTATCAGCTGCTGGAGAGGACCTGGCTTTAATCATTTACTTACAGTCCCTGGCTGTCAGTAATGTGAGCCTGCACGCAGCGTGCTCCGTCCTTCAACAGGTAGACAGACCATGCCTAGCAACCCTATTTTAAGCACAGGTAAAAGTAGGCAGTACAGGGAACAAAAATGTGGAATTAAGGGGTAATTGAATACACAGTGAAAAGTTGAAATAGGGCCACCAAAGTGATATTAATCACCACAATCCAATACTCCCAAAAAAATAAAATACGACAGTTATCCTTTAACACAAAAAAATAAAGCCTAATCGGAAAACTGAGCACAGATCTGATCAGTAAAATGTACAGTACTGATCGGCTCTAACAGTTGCAGGACACACAAGCAGATGTTGTGTGCAAGCGTGCAAATATCTGAACTAACATTACCTTAAATGTTACTTGTATATGTAGAAGGAGATAGATAGACAGATAGATAAACTTGATAGATAGTTTTATATACACAGTCCAGTCACAGTATTATGACCACTTCCTACTTTCCACTTTGGAAGAACGTAGCTCATGAAGGAAGTCACATGTCATGAGCAGTGATGGCCAGTTCGCATTTTTCGCCCGCGAACATATGTGGGCTGCCATCTTGTTTCACAAGTCCGGCGAGGCACAGGTAAGCCCTTACCTGTGCCTGTGCGCGAGCCGGTCTGAAAACAACAGTCAGTGGGAGCAGGCAGTTCCAAGAACAGCCACCGGGGGCCTTCATCGGGCTGTTCTCGGAACTGCCTGCTCCCGGTTACCGCATTTGTTTTCAGACCGGCTCGTGGCACAGGCACAGGTATGGGCTTACCTGTGCCTCGCCGGACTTGTGAAAAAAGATGGCAGCCCGCATATGTTCGCAGGCGAACAATGCGAACTGGCCATCACTGGTCAAGAGCTGGCTTGGTGGGTATATAAAATGTGCAATAGACTGTCTGAACATATATCCCTCGTTGCTGTCATGGGTAAAAAGGGCAATTTGTCAGTTGCAAAAAGGGCTGATTATTGGCTTTTGGGCCAAGGATGACAGTAGTTCTGAAACTGTGCAGTTTGTGAACTGTTCCTGTGCTGCTGTGGTGAAAGTGTATCATGAGTGGACAAATAGCACCATTGCAAATAAGCAACATGGAAACTGCCATTGATGTGAGAGGTAAACATCGACTACGAAGGTGCTTGAGGGCGAACCGGCACAATATAGTGGAGCACCTCACTGCCAGAATGACATTGCTGAAACAGTTCAGCAAACCTTACTACGTATGGGGCTCAGAAGCAGATGGACGATCACTGCACCTCTGCTAACAAATTTACATTGGCAGCAAAGACTTCTATTTTTGCAGCAGTATTGGAATTGGACCTCCGCTGATTGGTAAAGGGTTTTCTTCTTTGATGAGTTACGTTTTCTGCGTTATGGAATGTATGCTGGACGAACACAAGCTGGTGGTGGCAGCATTATGTCTGGGGAATGTTTCCATGACATTTTCTGGGCCCATTCTTCCATGTGGAAGGCACTCTAAACTAAATGAATGCATCCTTGCAGATCAGGTATGAATGCATCCTTGCAGATCACATACACTCATACATGCTGATTGTCTTCCCTAGGGTAGATGGGATCTTCCAGCAAGACAATGCAGCATATCACACGGCTAGAAATGTATGACATTGGTTGGAAGAGCATGACCAAGACTTCCAAGTACTACCCTGGCCCCCTTATTCCCCAGACCTGAAGCCAACTGAGCACCAATGGATGCATTGCAGTCGGCATGACTCCAGATTCCTGTGACAACTTACCAGGACCTTACCAACTCCCTTCCAGCCCGTCCAGTTGCTGTCCGTGCTGCACATGGTAGTTACTCTGGATATTAGCTGGCGGTAATAATAATGTGAATCAACTGTGTCTATCTATCTATCTATCTATCTATCTATCTATCTATCTATCTATCTATCTATCTATCTATCTATCTAATCTTCATCTAATCTACCCCTAACTACTATTCCTTTTCACACCAAAAAAAATTGCTGCATGGAAAACTGAGCACACATACGATCAGTAAAATGGACGCTACTGATCAGCGCTCAGTGGTTGCAGGATGCACACGAGCAAGTGTTTTGTGCATGTGTGCAAAAACTGTAGTATAAAAATTTACTACTGTAAAAAAATCTGAACACTAGCTAAAAAGGTAAAAATTAACATACATATATAACACATTACTATTTATTTTTATACACAATAAGTCAAAAATGAGCACAGATGAGAAAAAAGCCTCCTTTGTCAAGAACTGAGAAACTGAGCACAAATGATGATCAGTGATGTATGCAGTCACTCGCATGCAGAAAAACTGGTGCAAGGCTGGAAAAAAAAGAGAATAACATAATATACAAGGCCGAAAAAAGACATCTGTCCATCCACTTCTGCCTGTTATCCTGCAAGTTGATCCAGAGGAAGGCAAAAAAGCCCTGTGAGGAAGAAGCCAATGTTCCTTGGCTTCTACCAAGCCAAGCCAGATGCAAAAAAACCTTGTAATAGCATAAAACCTGATTCAAATGCAGAAAATTCAAAACGGCAGGCTGCTTTGAGCAAGGTTTTATGCTATTACAAGGTTTATTTGCATCATTCTCTATCTATTGCCATCTTATTGTATTATTATTCTTTGATGCAATTCAGTTCACCCTAATACACTTTCTAATGGAACTAGTGGAAGTCCCCCACCCACTGTACACATCTTTATAGAGTATTTCATTTTATTTTTGGGGATATACCAATAATATCCCATTTCCAGTGTCACGTATCTGATCAGGGAGTGGCGCCTACTGGAGTGGTTTTTTTTTTACGACCCTCAGAGAGAGTCACTCTGAGTTCGTATCTCTTTTTCTCACTTCTGTTTGAGTTTCAGCTGCGCTACACTCCAACCACTTGTGCGGCCTTCCCTTTTCTGTAGTATCCTTCATCACGTATATTCCTAGACTTTTCATCCACCCTTTTGGCGCCCACACTCTGGGTACTTTCTCCTTTTTTTTGGGTGTATTACCCATCATTTACATCTTGTACACTAAACCTCTTCTTTTCTTTTCTCTTTTTTTTTTCTTTTAAATTCCCTTGTTACAGTCTCGGGGATAAATAGATGATGGGAGAGATCTCTGTACTGACCCCTGATATATTTATATAAAGTAATTAGATCTCCCCTCAGTCGTCTTTTTTCTAAAGTGAATAACCCTAATGTTGATAATCTTTCATGGTACTGTAGTCCCCCCATTCCAGTTCTTTTAGTTGCCCTCCTCTGTACCCTCTCCAGCTCTGCTATGTCTGACTTGTTCACATGAGCACAGAACTGTACACATTACTCCATGTGTAGTCTGACTAGTGATTTGTAAAGTGGTAGAACTATGTTCTCATCATGGGCATCTATGCCCCTTTTGATGCAACCCACTATCTTATTGGCCTTGGCAGCAGCTGCCTGACACTGGGTCCTTTTCCATGTCAGTGTTACCCAGCATTTTACAATTTAGTATGTACGGGTGACTTGCATTATTCCTTCCCATGTGCATAACTTTACATTTGTCAGTGTTAAACCTCATCTGCCATTTATCTGCCCAAGCTTCCAATCTATCCAGATCCATCTGTAGCAGTATACTGTCCTCCTCCGTGTCATTTACTTTACACAGTTTAGTGTCATCTGCAAAAATTTATATTTTAATGTGCAAGCCTTCTACAAGATCATTAATAAATATATTGAAGAGAATAGGGCCCAATACAGACCCCTGAGGTACTCCACTAGTGACAGTCAGGGGCGTACACAGAAATCATTGGGCCCCATAGCAAGAATTTAGATTGGGCCCCCATGCCCGTTCCTAGTCCCTCCCACTATACGCCCTGGCTCCTCTCACTACCCTCCCTAACTTCTCCCCTGCCCCATCTCATGCAGCAGTATTTTGTTCTACAAAATGGCAGTACTCATGCCGGAACCCAGCCGACCCATTATAGTGAATGGGATCTGGTAGGTTCCGGCGGTGTTCAGCATATTTTGACAAGAATATGGGGCATTACATGATGTAATACCACCCAACTTTCCTGCTGTCCAGCATTGCACATGCGTAGAGACATGAGAAAAGTGTGAGGAAGTGAGTGCCCCGCTTCCCCCATCGTCTGTGTCATGCAGGACAGCTGGGAGACACTGACATTACTCGCTATGCTGCATGACACATGTGCAAAGACAGGAGTCTTTGGGAAAGCTGAGTGAACCCCTCCCCCCTGCCTTTCCATGTTCTTATTATCTGCATTTATTTGCCTTGCAGGATAGCAGGAAATCTGAGTGACATTACATGATGTAATAGCACCCAGCTTTTCTGCTCTCCTGCATGGCACATGTGGAGAGACATGAGAAAAGTGTGAGGAAGTGAGTAACACAACTCCCACCTACCCTCATATCTTCTCATGCCTCTGCACTTGTGCCATGCAGGACATCAGGAAAGCTGAGTCACATTACATAATGTAGTGACAACCAGCTTTCCTCCTGTTCTGGATGGCATATGTGCAGAGGAATAGCCTGGGAAAGCTGAGTGACCCCCCTCCTGCACACATACACCTCTGCACTGTCCTCACCTACAAGTCGTCACTTACTTCATTACTGGTGGGGTTGTGGCAAGCCAGAGGAATCAGGCGTGGTGGATCTAGCAGACGGGAGGCGGAGCTAGAAGGCGGGAGGCGGAGCTGGGAGGTGGGGCTAGCAGACGAGAGACATTTAGGAAGATAGACCCAGACAGGGACTCTCCTTCACTGCGGGCCCCATAGCAGCTGCGTGGTCTGCCTATATGGTAGGTACGACCACTGGTGACAGTGACCCAATCTGAGTGTGTACCATTAATAACCACCCTCTGTTTTCTATCACTGAGCCAGTTACTTACCCACATACAGACATTTTCTCCCAGTCCAAGCATTCTCATTTTATATACTAACCTTTTATGCGGTACAGTGTAAAATGCTTTGGAGAAGTCCAGATATACAGTACAGACCAAAAGTTTGGACACACCTTCTCATTCAAAGAGTTTTCTTTATTTTCATGACTATGAAGGCATCAAAACTATGAATTAACACATGTGGAATTATATACATAACAAACAAGTGTGAAACAACTGAAAATATGTCATATTCTAGGTTCTTCAAAGTAGCCACCTTTTGCTTTGATTACTGCTTTGCACACTCTTGGCATTCTCTTGATGAGCTTCAAGAGGTAGTCCCCTGAAATGGTCTTCCAACAGTCTTGAAGGAGTTCCCAGAGATGCTTAGCACTTGTTGGCCCTTTTGCCTTCACTCTGCGGTCCAGCTCAACCATCTCGATTGGGTTCAGGTCCGGTGACTGTGGAGGCCAGGTCATCTGGCGCAGCATCCTATGACTCTCCTTCATGGTCAAATAGCCCTTACTTTCAAAGTTTTCCCAATTTTTCGGCTGACTGACTGACCTTCATTTCTTAAAGTAATGATGGCCACTCGTTTTTCTTTACTTAGCTGTTTTTTTCTTGCCATAATACAAATTCTAACAGTCTATTCAGTAGGACTATCAGCTGTGTATCCACCTGACTTCTCCTCAATTTATAAGGCAAGAAATCCCACTTATTAAACCTGACAGGGCACACCTGTGAAGTGAAAACCATTTCAGGGGACTACCTCTTGAAGCTCATCAAGAGAATGCCAAGAGTGTGCAAAGCGGTAATCAAAGCAAAAGGTGGCTTCTTTGAAGAACCTAGAATATGACATATTTTCAGTTGTTTCACACTTGTTTGTTATGTATATAATTCCACATGTGTTAATTCATAGTTTTGATGCCTTCAGTGTGAATCTACAATTTTCATAGTCATGAAAATAAAGAAAACTCTTTGAATGAGGTGTGTCCAAACTTTTGGTCTGTACTGTATGACATCCATTGATTCGCCGCTGTCAAGTCTAGAACTTACCTCCTCATAGAAACTGATTAAATTAGTTTGACATGACCGATCCCTCATGAAGCCATGCTGATATGGCGTTATTTGCTTATTTTCCTTGAGGTACTCCCAGATAGCATCTCTTAGAAAACCTTCAAACAGTTTACCCACGACAGATGTTAAACTTACCAGCCTATAGTTTCCGGGCTCTTTTTTGGACCTTTTTTGAATATTGGCACTACATTTTCTAAGCACTAATCCTGTTGAAGACTCCCTGTCAGTATAGAGTCCTTAAATATCAAAAATAAGGGTCTGGCTATGACATTACTTAATTCTCTTAGGAATGGTCCTGGCGATTTGTCTATTTTAATCTTTTTAAGACGCCGCTGTACTTCTTCCTGGGTCAGACAGGGCACTTTAAATGGGGAATTAACTTTTACATTCTGCATTTCATCTGACAGTTTATTTTCTTCAGTGAATACAGTGGAGATTTTTTTTTAAATAGCTTTGCTTTCTCCTCATCGCTTTCTGCAACTCCCCCCTCATTACTCTGTAGAAAGCCGACACCTTCAGATTTATACTTTTTACCATTTATATAATTGAAAAACGTTTTAGGGTTAGTTTTGCTCTCTTTGGCAATTAATCTCTCGGTCTCTAGTTTGGCTGCTTTTATTCCTTATAGTTTTTTAGTGCTTCCTCGCTACCCTCCTGTTTTAGTGATTTAAATGCTTTCCTTTTGTCATTTTTTTTTTTTTTTTTACAGTTCTATTTATCCATATTGGCTTTTTCTTGTTCCTTAACCTTTTATTCCCATAAGGTATGTACCTCTCACAATTAGATTTTAGGATGCTTTTAGAAATATCCCATTTTGTGGCTGTATTTTTATTTTTGAGTACACGTATGGCCTGGCATCTACTGAAAGTGGATGGGGATGGGTGGGAGAGGAATAGGGATTGTGATTTAGGGAGCACAGATTATGGATCTAGAACTGCTGCATATGAACAATGGGATTACTGATAAACTGCAGCAGAGACTGGAAAAGAGCCTCTCTGCACACAGACACCAACTGGAATGACTGCCTGCAGAGAGGCTCATGCTATTCTATACCGGACATTACCGGCCATGTGCATGCTGCATCACGGTGCGGACCCATTGACTTCAATGGGTCTATGCTTCGCATGTTGCAGCTAAGTATAGGACTAATCCTGTATTTTGTGGCACGGCTGCACAAATGCAGTAGCACTACCAGAGGATAGGCCAGTTAAAAAGTCTCAGAAAACCCCTTTAAGGTGTTGTCATTGCAGTTATCATGTTACTATTCACAAAAAAAGAATTTAAAAAAGCACCCAAATTTACCACAGGAAGTTTAAAAGTTACGGTGGGACATGCAGCCAAAAGAGTGGATGGCATGGTTGTCTATACCATCATACAACATTAGAAACCAGTTATGTCACAACCAATGCCAGAAATGGAGGTACACTTTGTCTGTGCTTTATATACAGATTTTTTTTTTCCATAAGTGGTTGGATATTGTTTTAAGACCTAAATGAAATTTCCCAAAAGGTGTTAAATAATTTAACAAGTACATTTCTTGACACCCTATAGGTGATATCTTCCCCCCCCCCCACAGCAGTTTTCTGGCCTAAAAAAGCAACTTTTTAAATGCCATTGTGACTAAATTTAGTTGGAAGTGGTGTTTCTATGCTGCCTTTGCCAGTTTCCTAAGAAGGGGCATAGTGAGGGTGGGGAAATGGGCAGGGCCAGTTTTCAGGTATAATAAAGAAGACTTAAATCAGAACTTGTGTAGATTTCACTTTAAGCACACAGACTCGCATGCCTTGTCAAAAATTAGGAGCATCCTCTGGCAGTGCAGGGGACAATATAGACAAGAAATACTCCAGGTGTTACATGGATGTCTATGGCAACAATTAAAAGGAGCACATGCAACCTTTATTTTTTTAGTCATTTCTGACGCTTGAGGTTGGTGGTTTTGGGTTCAATGGCTTTTTTTTTTTTTACTCACAGCTTGCTCTGCCATTTTTTACCCTAATTTTCTACCCTTTATTGTCACATTAACATGCATTATTTATTATTTAGCTGTGCTTGAAAAAAAATATAGGACCAATATGTGTTGCCTCTGCTCAAACACACTCTTTGGCCAAAGAAAAGCTAAAAATGCTACAAAACGCTGCTCAAGTCAGGCATTTTTGATGCTTCTTTTACAGCAAAAACTAGGGGGGGGGGGGCATTTATCATTCATCTAGCAGTTTTTTTGCTATAGAAAAGGGCAAATTTGCGATTATATATGGGATATGCTCCGCATTTGTCAATTTTCCAAAATATAGGTGGAGCAGGTTACAGAGTGAGTGGTGTGAGGTCGGGCCTAGCCAATTATATTCTGCACCAGGAAACTGACGTAGATTATACCTGAAGGCTACACCAGTTCCCTAGATTTCAGTTCTGGCACATGGACGAAAGATCAAATAAATATCTTATAAGAATTAGCAATGAGAGATGTGGGCCTCTTATTAATTTTGGTGCTTTTGAAACTAGCGCAGAATAGATTCCAGCTATTTATGACAGCAGCCTAACAGCTGTTTTTATTTATGGAAGCGTTGACCACATAAATAATCTATCAGTTTTACATATGACCATATGATATGTGTAATATGTTGTATTTAATGCATAAGCAGCATTACTGGAGTCGGTTATTACATATAAAAGGAGTCGGTTATTACTTATGAAGGATTCTGCATAGTATCTATAGACTTACCAATATAAATTGTTAGGATGGGTTTGGTTGTGTCTTGCATGTTGTTTTATAGCATAGCCACACACAAGGGATGAAATTTTTATGCACAGGTCTGGTGTCCATGACGTATAGAATAAACACAGCATGCAGTTTTCTGCATGGCACAGGGAGACCTCCGGCATTATAAATCATGCCAGAACTGGTCCATTAGGAAGTCATGGGATCGGTTTCCAGAGATAAACCACACCCGATCACCAGATAGATGTGGATCCAGCTTTAGTATAAAATATGAGCCCTCAAGAAAAATTTTCAAGTTGTATACTGAATATACTGTATACAATTACCTGTAGATACACGTGTAGAACTGAATACACTTTGCAGCATATTTTACAAATCCAGATGTTATTTTATCATTTTTCAAGGTAATTTTTCCTCTGTGTTCATAAAATGTAGCAAATTTGAAACATCAAATAAAATATCTTCGAAGAATCAAACTGGATTTATATAATATGCTAGGACTGCAATGATTTAGTGATGATAATACAAATCCAATTATATCTCTTCATCCACTTTAATATTTAATAATGTATCATTATCATAGCTTTAAATATAAAACGCATGATAAAATGTATTTGTAATTTTTAGTTCTTAGTTATCATTTGGTTTAACAAGTTTATCACACATCATGATATTGTATGCCCAGTTTAATAAGGTTACCTTGAGTTCCATAAATCTTCCTCTAACAACATGCCTGTGATTCTAGGCCACATTGATGAGGTACATGTGGATGCATTTTTACTGCTATCGATCACATGTAATTGCCCGTTGATTCCTGAATGTGTGACTTTCTAATAGACCATGATATGATGATACATAGCCAGCAGAGGGCAGTATTCTCCATGCTTTGTATTAGAACATAACCTAAAATTCTGAGTCCAACCTGTGAGTGTGTTTTACTTTACCTTGCTAATAAAAATATTATATATATATATATATATATATATATATATATATATATATATATATTTATAGTGCAAGTGTTCTTTATTAATATGTATATTAGAAAAGGTATATATGCATCTACTACTTAATATCTATTCTAGATGTATACCAAAGCTATGAAAATAATACATATAATAAAATATAATAAAATATTATGTTTTACCCAAAGAATCTAAAAGTATTGTGACAACACTATAGAAAAAGTCAAGTCTAATATCATTTAGTTGCTTACATTATAACATATGTGTTACTTTTGTATTATAGCAAGACTAATTGGTATGGATTTGCATTTTCTGCATTTCTGTGGTAACACAACAGTTGCATGGAAATAACCATGGCAATAATTGTACATCAAATTCATCTGAGATAATCCACCTTAGTGTAGTCAGACATTTCAATTAGTGGTCATTGTACCTCGTAAACTTTAAGAGACTTTTCCAGTGGTCAGCTTAGCACCCAAGGGTCTTCTCATGTTCCCATCTAATGGGCAAATCGCTGTGTGTAAATCCTCTTTGTGCAATCGTTCTCGATCATCCTAATCACTTGACTGGAAGTTGGACCTTTGAGAAATTGATCATTTACAGTCAGCCTTAGGCTGCATTCACACAGTTAGTGTAT
The DNA here is from genome assembly GCF_905171765.1 of Bufo bufo. Lineage (NCBI taxonomy): Eukaryota > Metazoa > Chordata > Amphibia > Anura > Bufonidae > Bufo > Bufo bufo. The sequence continues at coordinate 462,413,504 of NC_053391.1, forward strand.
GATCAGTAATTTCCATCAGTGATTGTGAGCTAAAACCAGAAGCAGATCCCGTACAGAAATAAGGTATAATGGAAATAATTCACCTGTTCTGTGTTTTTGATCTGGTGTTGGCTCAAAATCACTGATGAAATTCACTGATCAAACACTGACTGTGTGAAAGCAGACTTAGATCTTCAATCTATTCACTAATTGTGAACTTTTGGCAACTAATGTTGATCACAAAGCAGGCACGAAACACACCATATAATAAGCTGCCTGATAATAACTTAAAGTCCTAGGGGCACCATTTGTATTACACCATGGAAAGCATCTTGAATGCTATTCAAATAAAGAAACAAGCATGCAAAATCCATCCATTGACATTAAACACATTAATCACATTTTTTTTTAAAAGTTATGATTCATATCGCACATGTGCTACAACAGAATGAATCGTATTTAGATTTTAATTTAGAAATTTAAATTAACAGAGGTTGGGTAATTGCCTATCATTCACTGGTTCATAAAGATGCTGGATATATTTATTCACCCTTTAACGAGGATATGTGATTAACGCATTTTTTTTTTTTGCCCAAGACACAAAATAAGCAGATTACTGCCAAAATAAATCTGAATTTGCATAATTATTAAAACGAATAGCAGGGAATGATTCATCTAAATATTCCTGCTACCCTTTGATCATAACCAATATTTTATTCGAGACACACTGATTTGCTATGAATATCTCTACAATACCTGAATCATCAACTTATCTCAGAAATGTCAGAAGAATTTATGCTGTGAGTGTTGTTTGGAGATCCTTTGGGTTAGATATGGATAATGGTCACGTGATGTGAATTAGATTTTACCCATAGCTAGCAGAAATGATGTCTTAAGCAGTCTTACATATTTGTAGCAAACAACGTAGAAAAAACACAAATCCGAACAGGGAAATAATAGAAGTTCTGCATTGAAGGAAAGCTCGCTAATCAGCAGTTGGACTTCTTTGTTAATCTTTCCTCCGAGTATGTGGAAAAGAAGGGGGTACAATGCTAAGTGGCCGCACTTTGCATTGCTTCTGCTGACTTCCTATTCATTGCTTCTTTGACAAGCAGGGGGGTGGAGAGCTGCTGAGCTGTGTTTTGTGGGAATAGGCTCTTTTAGTTCTGGTTTATTACATGGCTAATTAAGCAAGGTCACTGAGCTCCTTTAAAAGCCTGTCAATAGAGACATCATTGCTACGTCTATCCTAAGATGATTTACCTTGAGTATATGATGTGAACCTAGAAATGACTTTATTATCTAATATAATAAATAGGTTATCCCACCCCTGAATGCTCAAAAATGCTGACCATGTGGATTTTGCTTAGTGAGTCACCTTGCATATTTTAGGCCATATTGTGTAGACCCCCGGTGTTTGCAGTAAACTAGGCAATGACTATACTTGTACTAAGGGTAGACCACAAGGGCTTGTGCTCATTTATGGATGGTAGGGTTAACTCCATATAACCTCAAAATATTAGATGAGAGCGTTGAATATTTACCTGTGCAGTTTTTAGAGCTAGTTTGTGTCCAGATGCTTAAGTCTAGAAGTATATACTCCAAGCTTGCTAAAAGGAGGAGAGTGGTTTTGTGGTTGGGTCTGCAGATCAACATTTTGTTGCTAGCTCCTGGCACCAGGGGCACATGTCCTAAGTCTCTTGTATATTGACAACCTTGTTTATTAACTAAAGCAGGGTTTCTCAACTCCGGTCCTCGGGACCCACCTTCCAGTCATGTTTTCAGGATTTTCTTAGTATTGAGCAGGTGATATAATTGTGTATATTGTGTCCATGCACCAATACTTACTACAGGTATTCATTCTGTGGGATATTCTCAAATCCTGACCGGTAGGTGGGCCCCGAGGACCGGAGTTGAGAAACCCTGAACTAAAGTATTTGCACTGGACCTACAGTGTGTTGAACAGATTACAGATTGTAGATTGTAAGCTCTTGTGGGCAGGGTCCTCTACCTCTCTGTACCAGTCTGTTAATAGTTTCTTGTTTATTGTATTTGTACTTTTACGATTATGTATGTGTAATCTCTCTTGATGTACAGCATCATAAAATTAATGGCGCTATCAAATAAATAATAATAATTATGGAACTATCCTGCCATGTACAGATTAGGTTCACTTGTAGATACAACAGCTGGTTTTATATATATATATATATATATATATATATATATATATATATATATACTACTCACAAAAAGTTAGGGATATTTGACTTGTGGGTGAAATTTCAGGATGAACCTAAAATAACTGTAAGGCCTCATGCACACGACCGTTGTGTGCATCCCGGCCGTTGTTCCGTTTTCAGTTTTTTTTTCACGGACCCATTGACTTTTAATGGGTCCGTGGAAAAATCGGAAAATGCACCGTTTGGCTTCCGCGTCCGTGATCCGTTTTCCAGTCCGTGAAAAAAATATGACCTGTCCTATTTTTTTCACGGACAACGGTTCACGGACCTATTCAAGTCAATGGGTCCGTGAAAAATCACGGATGCACACAAGATAGTCATCCGCGTCCATGATCCGTGTCCGTGATCCGTGTCCGTTTTTCCTATCATTTTCAATGCAAACTTGACTTCGTTTTTTTTTTTCACTTTCCATGTCCGTGAATCCTCCAAAAATCAAGGAAGACCCACGGAAGAAAAAACGGTCACAAATCACGGAATAACGGAAATCCGTTTTGCGGACCGCAAAAAAAACGGTCGTGTGCATGAGGCCTTACCTTTACAGATGAACTTAATGTTGCCTCCTCTAAACTTTTGAATGCACATGTCCAACTGTTCAATGTTTCAGTACTATTTGCAAAACTTGCTGTTCTCTAACAAGGAGCTTAATGGCAGAATTCATAACAAGTGTTTAATCCATGAATCGCCCAATACATTTTCTGGTTGAATTGGTATTTTAACAGTCCTCCTCATCATGCTGTTCACATTTTGACATCATGAGACCCAGACAACACCTAACAATTGATCAACAGTGCCTCGCCATTGTAAGGCTTCAGTGGCCACTGAGCTTAAAGTGTCACAGAGTGTAATCAGAGGTCACAACAGAGATACAGAGAGACTAGAAGTGTCACAGAAAGGCATAGAAGTGCACGTCCTTTGGCCACATCCCACACTGATGACCGCTTCATTGTGAACAATGCCTTCCGGAACCGGATGATGAATGCAACACAACTCCACACACATTTAAGGGAGGTGAGAGCACCCAAGTGTCAAGTCAGACCATTCGAAATCCTTAACATAAGTGTGGTCTGCATGCTAGATGACCTGCAAAGGTACCTGACGACACCACCAGGCACAGGTGTCATCGTCTTACATGGGCCTCTGAGCATCTACGCTGGATGAGGAACCAGTGGGCCGCAGTGCTATTCACTCATGAAAGTTGATGCTGAGCAGAAATTATGGCCGCAACGATGTTGGAGATGTCAAGGAGAGCGCTGCATCAGTCACTGTTGTCACCAGACGAGCCTTTGGTGTGTCTACTCAATAAAGAACTGTCCTACACTTTGTGAATGGTACCATGACAAGCCCATACTACTTGAATAACGTCATTAATTCAGTCATTTAATCTGCATTAAAAACACAGTCATAATTTCATCTTCATGGACGACAATGCTCCAGCTCATTGAGGACGCATCATTAGGGAACAGCTGCTGGAGACTGGGGTACCTCAAATGGAGTGGCATGCACTTTCTCCAGACCTGAATCCCATTGAAAACCTATGAGATCAGCTAAGTTGCCATTTAGAGGCTCGTAACTCTGTACCCCAGAACCTCAATGACCTGAGGGTCGACATTCAAGAAGAGTGCCATGCCTCAGCAGACAATAAGTCGACCTTTGAACAGCATGAGACATCGTTGTCAAGCTGTAATTGATGCTCAAGGCCACATGACAACTAGTTATTGAGACATTGACATTTTTTGTGGAGGTATACCCACCACTGTTGTTGGCTTTTGTTTCAATTATTTGTTTTGAGATGAGGAGACTACCATTGCATGCTTCTACTTAAATGCCCTACTCTCATAATATAATGTCACTGTAGAGTGAACTTTTTAAGTTTTCCATAAATTTCACCTGAAAACCAAATATTCCTAACTTTTTGTGAGTAGTGTATATTACTATGTATTGCAGTGTGAAAGTATACTTGTGATCATCCCTCTTGCTCTATTTTCCAGTGTCTGTAACTTATACCCCTGGCCTCTCCATTCTACTTTGTCTTGGTCCAGGAGTTAGTACAGCTCTTTATCTATGTAGTACAGCCGTTTATCTATGCATTTAGTAACAGGGAGACCTGGAGTATTATATCAATAACTGGAGATATACTTTAAAGAGGAGACAAAATGCAGAGCAATCTGCAGCCAGCATGTTATAGAGCAGGAAGAGTTGAGCAGACTGATATATAGTTTTGTGGGGAAAAAGTCAGTAAAACTTGTAATTTGCATTTACAGCAAATCCCTCCTTTTTCTGACTTCATTGTTCACGGGGCGGTATTATCAGTGATTGATAGCATTCCCTGTGTAAGTGTGTATACATAGATAGCTGTCAGTCACTGATAGTTGTACATATAGGCGGTATTATCCATGACTGATAGCATACTCTGTGTAAGTTTGTATACATAGATAACTGTCAGTCACTGATAACACCTCCCCGTGAACAATGAAGTTAGAAAAATGGAGGTGCACACAAATTAACCACTTCCACAGAGGTGAAAGTATGAAACTGGAGTGTTAATTATGCGTCATGGAGCCTGAGAGACATAAAACTGAGGTAATTTTACATCTTAACTTTATCCTGCCCCATTATCACTGGTGTCCTGATTGTATCCAGCAGGGGGTGTTGTGTATATTTGTTATATTGATTCTGAAGTGGCTCAGGACAGCACTGCTCTGTTATGGCAGCACAGGCTTCAGCTGCAGTGTAGTAAAGAACAGTAATGGCACCATTCAGGTGAATTGAAACTTTGGGAGTATGCGCACCTCCATGACTTTGACCAAAGAATGAGTTGTAATAATTGGTCATGGTAAAACATTATATGGATGTATTATTCAATCATGGTATGATGGTAATAATTGGTCATGGTATAACATTATCTAGTTTTATCCAGTGAATCTTTGGTGGGATTATTTAGTGATAGGAATATTCAATGTATAGTTGTGATAATACTAGTTCATGTTATCTTAGTATCTAAATATATCCACACTAGTGTATTTTACAGCATGTTTTGACTGCAATATGATGTACCTAGGTTTAGTGGGGATAGGATCCATTAACTGATCCACCATGAACTATTTTATTGAGAAACAAAAACACTACAACACAATATACGATCACCACGTGGTGGTAATAATTGGTCATGGTAAGGAGGTATTAGTTGTTCATGTTAGGACTATTTAGTACTTGTACATGTCCACTATATGAGTATAATGGGGGAATTTGCACCTCCCATCAACTAGCGCTGTAGGTGTTTGCCGTAAGACTCTCTCAGTAAGAAATCAAGTGGTCCTTACTGCAATGCTTGAAGCTCAGCTTCCCCAGAAGATTAATGACATTATTAAACAGTTACTTTACACATACATATTTGCACTTCAGTATTAGGTAGTTTGAAATGCCTTTATTTCATTGGTATATATCTTTTTCTATTATGTTTAGATAATGCATCTTCTATTTTACGTCATTTAGATTTTTAAGCAATAACTACTCTTACTGCAAAGCAATATTTCCTTATCAGTTTGTATTAATATAGATTCAGATTCCCATGACGCTTTGCTGGGCTACTCGAGGCACCTGTACTAAAGATGTGGTCCTCTGGGTTTCTACACATATGCCAGATCTCATCTTTTGTTCCCTTTCAATTAGCACCTACTTAAAGGATAGGGGCTTTGCCTAAGCGATTCATCAATAGACAGCAAACATTTGTCTTCTAATGAAGCAGAGGTCAAACACTTTCACTTGGTCATAAACCTTGGCAAGATAATTGCTTGTGATTAGCAATTTTAATTAACAGGTGCACTAGAGGGTCATGACTTGTGGTTATCGTAATTTAACAAGATGTTATTAAAGGCTATATCTGTTCTATTTAAATGGATGATTATATAATGTCTGTCACACTTTATATATAAGTATACATCTATCTGTCTATCTATCTCAATCTTGCATCTATCTATCTATCTATCTATCTATCTATCTATCTATCTATCTATCTATCTATCTATGTACAATCTCCAATCTATCTATATATCTATAGATAAATATATGCAGCAAAATTTTTCCTACAGAATATTGCCATTTATTTAATTATAGTAAATGAGGATCTGGCAATGGCCATCAGTGTACGGCGGCTTTCACAATGTTTATCCGAGGTATATGTGTGGAGGTTATACCATGGATTGATACATTTATTTGCCTCTGTATGGAAAAGCCTAGCATATTGAGCAATTGAGTGCCGCAGAAGAAAGGTATACTGACATATCAGCCTGATGGAGGCCAAACAGACACTCTTTTGTCCTTCATCTGGTGAACTAGGGTCCATGGATGCATTTGACATATATGCTGGAAGTGGAAAGGTCAACAGATTGATCCAGGATTTTACAAATGATGACCTATCCTGAGCATAGTAGTATGAAATTTTGGCACTCAAAATGTTTTCATGCAGTTTGAATAATTTATTTTCACATCAAATAAAGAAAATTAATGATCCAGTTACAGAATTAAAGAATTGAAAATGAATAACCACTCTCTCTATCAATGCTTAACCGGACGTTTCGGTCCATGCGGACCTTCTTCAGAGGTCTAATGATCTATAATAAAGCAGGATGAGATAAACAATTACATAATGGAGTAACAGGATGGAGGTGTTTCAAAGGGAAGGGATATATCAGGGAAAGCATGTCAATGAAATGGAGGCATCAGTGTATTAATAAAGCTGGGGAATAAGGGTAGGCTATCACTATCTGATCAGTGGGGACAACACCTCACACCCCCTCCAATGGTTTCAGAGTACTCTAAAACAGCTAATTGGTGGTGGGTGGTGGGGTTATCAGACTCCACCACTGATCAGATAGTGCTGGCCTATCCTCAGGATAGGCCATCACTTTTAAAATCCTGGACAACCCCTTTAAGGAACCAATAAGGTTGAAATTAATGCAAAGGTTGGTGAATATAACAGATATATAAGTGAATTGTATGTTTGGCCAATTGTTAATGTATAAATGGTGGGTAACATCTGGTCACTGTAATTACAAGTATCGTGAAAAAAGAAATGTAAAAGAAAGCTAATATTTAAAAAACAAAGACATTTCTTAGTAATACAGCTTTTGCATTCCAGAGGATGCTTGACTTGTTAAGTTAAAAAAAATGGTAATTCTTGAAATATACTGTATCTGAGATGTATCCTGCAAAGTCCTTTATGATAACTTAACCCCTTACAGACACAGCCAGTTTTCACCTTCTGGCCAAGCCTAATTTTACAAATCTGATGTGTCACTTTATGTGGTAATAAGGGCTTATGCACACAAACGTATTTTTTGTCCATGTCCATTCAGTTTTTTTTGCAGGGCCTCAAAAGAAAAAAACATAAATGACTCAGTGTGCATTCCGTGTCTGTATGTCCGCATGGCCATTCCACATAGAAAATAGAAATGTCCTATTATTGTCCTCATTTCAGACAAGGATAGTTCTGTTCTATTAAGGGCCGGCCGTTCCTTTCTGCAAAATGCGAAATGCACATGGCCACAAAACAACTGTCGTGTGCATGAGCTCTAACTTTGGAACACTTTTACTTATCCAAGTGATTCTGAGATTATTTTTTTCATGACAAATTCTACTTCATGTTAGTCATAAACTTGGGTCAATATGTTTTACCTTTATTTTTTTAAATCCATAACTTACAGAAAATTTCTAATGATAATTTCTCAGCTTTTTAGACAGCTAACGATAACTCACAAAATAGTTATTAACATTCGCCATATGTTTATGTTGGCATCATTTGTAAATGTTTTAGAAGCAATTTTAGAAGCAATTTTTTTACATTTTCAAGAAAATTTCCAAAAACAATTTTTTAAGGACCATTCAGGGGCTTACATAATAGAAACCACACATAAATGACACCATTTTATAAACTACTCCACTCAAATTATTTAAAACCAATTTTAGAAACTTTGTTAACCCATTAGGTGTTCCACAGGAATTAAAGCAAATGGATGTGAAATTTCAAAATTTCTTTTTTTTTTTGCAGATTTTCCATTGTAATCAATTTATCTTGTAGCAAAGCAAGGGTTAACAGCAAAGCAAACCACAATATTGACTACCCTGATTTTACAGTTTACAGAAACATCTTATATGTGGTCATAAACTAGTACCTTGGAACTGAACCTGAGTTCGGGAAATGTTTTTTTACAGTAGAAATTAATTTCCGAAGTGATTACACAAACTTAGCAAAGTAATAACTTCGGCTCATTGGTCCCAATACATTCTAATACTGTACAGAGCACCCGCTTCGTACAGTATTAAAACAAAGTTTTTTGAGAATTGACTTCAGATGAAGCATCCGAAGTCAATTCGCTCATTCTTAGGCCTCTGGCACACAAATGTTTTTTTTTCCATTTCCGTTCCATTTTTGCGTTCCGTATACAGAACCATTCATTTCAATGACTCCGCAAAAAAACGGAAGGTACTCCGTATGCCTTCCGTTTCCGTATTTCCATTCCGTTCAAAGATGGAACATGTCTTATTATTGTCCGCATAACGGACAAGGATAGTACTGTTCTATCAGGGGCCAGCTGTTCTGTTCCACAAAAAGCGGAATGCACATGGACGTCATCCGTATTTTTTGTGGACCGCAAAGTACTGAAAAAGCTATAGGGTCGTGTGCAAGAGGCCTTAATGGGCACCATGTTGCCTTTAAAGAGCCTCTGAGGTACCAGTATGGGTATTTTCTAATAACTATACATTTCTTATTCTTCTCTCCAGGGAACTATGGGAGGGTTTGTTTCTTGTAGGATGAGTTGCCATTGTCATTGTCACTATTTTGGGGTTTATACAACTTTTTGATAATTTTTTTTTTTCCAAAGCAGGATAAGGGAAAGACACCAATTCTGCCATTGGTTTTTGGGTTTTGCTATTGCTGTGTGCACCGTGCAGAGAAAATTACATATTAACTTAATTCTGCTGTTTCGTACAATTACAGAGATACCAATTTTATATTATTTTTTTTAGGTTTTGATACTTTTGAACAATTAAAGCATTTTGAAAAAAATCATGTTTTTGTGTCGCCTTTTTCTGAGAGCCATATTTTTTTTTTTTGGAAATGGTCTTGTGTGAGGGTGTGTTTCTTGTGAAATTAGTTGAAGTTTTCATTGGTACCTTATCTTTTTGGGGTACATAAAATTTTGGGATTGCTTGATAGTATGCTTTTTGGTAGGCCCGGTGGCAAAAAAAGGAAAAATCACTATTCTGGCATAGTTCTTGCTTATTCTTTTACAGGGTTCACCTGGGAAGGTAGATCATGTAATATAAGTTCGTTACGGATGCCGCAATACCTAATATGCCTAGTAGCTTGAGAAGGGAAAGGGGGATATTATTTTACACTTGAATAAAAAAAAATCTTTTTAAGGGTTCGTTCACATCACGTATTTCCCATCCTTTTAATGTATACAAAAAATTTATAATTTAAATGGATGCCTCAGACTGATGCCATACAGTGGCATCTGTTCACCATAGAGTTTCACTGTAAAAAAAAGTATACTTTTTTTTTTACTGTACTGTGCAGTATACAAAGATGTTTTGTGCTGCGTATTTGTATCCTTTTTTTTTTGTAACGTATACATCAAGCGTAGGCTAGCAATAAAACGTGATGTGAACCCACACTAACACACTTATTTTAGTCTCACCAACTTTTGAGGCTCTGATTGCTTCTTCAATACAGTGTAATACATGCTGTATTGTACTGCATTAAAACTGCATATGAGACCCATCCTGGGGGCTGGGCCTCATAAGCTTCCATTGTTGGCAGATCCAGAAGCTTTTGCAATGTCACCCCGCAATTGCGTTGTGGGGGGCCGATGAGTTGAGAGAGGAAGTCCCTCCCTCTGTAAATCTACGAGGTTAATCCACCAGCATCTGAGTTATCATGAATGCCAGAGGGTTAGGCCATCAATATCAGATTGTCAGGCGTACTTCTGGGACCACCGCCGATGAGCTGTTAGAAGAGGATGGGTGCTGCCTGAGCTTTGCAGCCTCTTCCTAAGCCATGTGATGTCACTGTACATCGGTCACATGGCCTAGTTGCAACTCATCCTCATTCAAGTAAATGGGTGTCAGCTGCAATACCAAGCACAAACGCTATACGATGTATGATGCTGTGCTTGGAAAGCTGCCAAGAGCCGTCAGCACTCACTCACCAGAACTTTGGTAAGTGCAGCTGCTTCCTGAAACAGCTTATGGGCGAGGTGTTGGGACTTGGACTCCTGCCAATGTGATAATGATGAGCTATCCTGAGCATAGGTCATCATTATCTTTACTCGAATAACCCCTTTAATAAATACAATCAAATAGTAATGCATTATGATTTGGTTCTAAAACCAGTACTTAGTGCTTAACCACTTCCAGACCAGACCAGGCCTAATTTTGCAAATCTGACATGTGTCAATTTATGTGGTAATAACTTTGGAACGCTTTTACTTATCCAAGCCATTCAGAGATTGTTTTTTCATGACACATTGTACTTCATGGTAATGGTAAATTTGAGTCAATATGTTTTACCTTTGTTATGAAAAAAAATCCAAAAGTTAACCAAAATTTGAAAAAATTCACTGTTTTCTAAATTTGAATCTCTCTGCTTTTAAAACAGAAAGTAATACCTCATGAAATATTTATTACTTAATATTCCCCATATGTCTACTTTATGTTGGCATCATTTTGTAAATGTAATTTAATTTTTTTAAGACGTTAGAAGGCTTAGAATTTTAGAAGCAATTCTTAAAATTTTTAAGAAAATTTCCAAAACCCACTTTTTAAGGACAAGTTCAGGTCTGAAGTCACTTTGTGGGGCTTACACAGTGGAAACCCCCATAAATGACCCCATTGTAGAAACTACACCCCTCAAGTTACTCAAAACTGATTTTACAAACTTTGTTAACCCTTTAGGTGTTCCACAAGAATTAAAGGAAAATGGAGATGAAATTTCACTTTTTGACAGATTTTCCATTTTTATCCATTTTGTTCTTTAACACATCGAGGGTTAACAGCCAAACAAAACTCAATATTTATTACCCTGATTCTGCGGTTTACATAAACACCCCACATATGGTTGTAAACTGCTGTAAGGGCACACGGCAAGGTGCAGAAGAAAAAGAGCGCCATATGGTTTTTGGAAGGCAGATTTTGCTGACCTGGTTTTTAGATGCCATGTCCCATTTGAAGCCCCTCTGATGCACCCTTATAGTAGAAACTCCCAAAAATTTACCCCATTTTGGAAAGTAGGGGATAAGGTGGTACTGGGGTACATATGATTTTTAATTGCTCTATATTACGTTTTTTGTGAGGCAAGGTAACCAAAAAACGGCTGTTTTGGCACGGTTTTATTTTTTACAACATTCATCTGACAGGTTAGATCATGTGCTATTTTTATAGAGCAGGTTGTTACAGACGCAATTATATCAACCATGTCTACTTTGTTTGTTTCAGTTTTAAATAATAAAGCATATTTATTTTTAAAAATTATGTTTTTGTGTCTCCATTTTCTGAAGGCCATATTTTTTTATTTTTCTGACAATCGTCTTGTTTTTTGCAGGAAGAGTTGATGTTTTTATTGGTACCATTTTTGGGTACATATGATTTTTTGATTATTCATTACTACACTTTATGGGGCAAGGTGACCAAAAAATTGGTTGTTTTAGCACAGTTTTTGTTTATTTATTTTTACAGCGTTCACCTGAGGGGTTAATTTTTGAATTTTTTATTTTACACTTTGCGTCCACCATAAGGTCATAAAAGACCTCTGGGGGACATTTAACTGACATAGTAGCCCCAGTTACAGCGGAAATATACCCCCCAGAGATGCCGTACAGCAGTATACTATGCTGTACAGCCTCAGTGCAGGGCTGATCGAGGTCTGTGGACGACCTGATAGCTCCTGCACTCTCCGAGCCCTGGCGGTCACATGACCGCCTGGCCAGGACAGGAAGTGGCATAGCGCTACCTGATCTGTATACACAGCGCTCGCTGAGGGCTGTGTATATAGCAATCTAGAAGGCAGGGGCAGCTGGGAACTGTCCATGCCTTCCCTCTTGGTTGCTCTGCTGTCACTGACACGATTAGCGTGCAGCTGCCATCTCTGAATGGACATTTTAGAACGTCTATTTAGAGATAAACAACCGCCCATAGGACGTTTATATCCTATGGGCGGTCGGGAAGTGGTTAATTAAAATTGAATATTGGGATGCACAGTGGGCAGCCAGTCACCAAGCAGCATAGTGTATTGCATGGAATGCAGTACTGGTTTATTGAACTTGTAATGAACTTGACAGGTTTATGTCTTTATGCACAAAAGCTTTATATACTATATATCTGAAAAAAATAACCAGTCTTCTTCTGTAACATGTTCAGTGTGGCTTGTAGATTCCAAGTTGCCCCTCATTTATTTTATTCACTTATATAGAGCTGGTATATTCTGCAGTGTTTTACAGTCATTATCATCACTTGCTGTCACCAGTGGAGCTCACAATCTAAGTTCCCCATCACTATGTATTTGGAGTGTGGGAGGAAACCCATACAAACACGGGGGGAACATACAAACTCCATGCAGATATTGTCCTCGGTCACATTTGAACCTAGGACTCCAGTGTTCCAAGGCACCACTGAGCTACTGTCCTGCCGCTACAGACCTGCACTTCTCACATGTAGTCCTTACTAACATAATTACTAAAGTGAACAGGTCACTCTCTCTTACTTGTCTTACTCATCACACTCTCCTGCTACATCTCCTGCTACCTAACATCTTAGTTGCAAGTGTAGGGTACATATTTTCATTAGTAGATGTGGAGATCTTCTTAATTATTAAATGAACACTACAGCTAGGCATGAATGATACAAGTAAATAGGAGATAACATTTCCCCCACACTGTTTTCAAGCCTACAGGATTTTCTGCATATTTCTAAAATGTTTTTGTAGAAATCCCCCAGAGAACACTGGTTTATTTCTTGCTGATTTGTTCAATTTTTGGCTAGGGAGGACTTGGGTTTAGTCAATGGTGCAGAGCTTAGTTAGCTTTGTGACCTACTGCAGACAGGGAAGATGGTGGAAGTTTTCTGCTGCAGCCAGTTTTGTTAGCAGTGGTGGATTAAGAAGATCATATGCCCTTGGCTGTTCCCAAAACTTGGGCCCATCTCCCTTTTCCATTGCCACTCTGTCTGTTGCATCTACACTACCTTTGTGTGCCGACATTGACAATTGTCTTTTATTGTTCACTTGTCAAAGGACTATGTCCTATACACCACAGTGACCAGGCATTACTGACAATTTTAGACTGTGCATGCAAACATCCACTTGACAACACTCAGTTGTCAATAAGTCAACATGGAGTGGATACTTTCTGAATACTATATGTGGAACTGAATTATTTACTATAACAGAAATTATAGAAGGGGTGATAGGTCCTCTATAATCAGGTGAATTGTATGGTATATCTTCTCTGATTGTAGATGCTCTCTTCCCTTTTCTTCTAAATCCAGTTCAGACTGCCATGACCACTTCCTCAGATAACTGCAAAATGTGCTGCAGAGACATCTTTGGCTCTTCACTACTGCAGTCACGATGAGCCTCTACAGCAACACAAAAATACAGACCTCAGACTAAACCCGAGAATAAAAAAATAAAAAAACTGACCAAACCCCTTAAACAAATAAAGAACTCAGGCTACCCAAGCCTAAGCTAATTTAGACTTCAGAGCCATATGCTTACACAGCAGCTCACCCTCTTCCTCTGTAGAGCCTATTTGCTGTTCTGTCCTTGGGCTTCAGGTCCTGCACAGTTATAGTCATGTAACCTTATTTGTTAAGGTCCTGCACACCTTTTTTGCACATTCATTATATTAAACAGTATTGTTGTGGTGTTTGCCAAAAAACTGTAATGTTAATGAAATCTTTTGTCCCATAATTTTTTCTATTTGACAAACACATAGTGCAACAGCACTCTACAAAACAAATGTAGAGTACAAAAGTATATTACATTGTAAATGGTATGCTAATAACTTAGAGATGCTTAGCAAATACATTTTGTACAAAATCATTTGAGCCCGTCTGCCGCACGCCAAGGCGATCTCTGTAAGTCAGATCCTAACACTAAAGCTCACCTGTTGGGATGTGCTGACCCCCCCCCCTCCTTTTTGTGTTTGTAGTATAATTTTTTCTATTACTATGTATCACAGACAAACTAATGACTATAAGGAGACAGAAGGGGAAGATGACAGTTCTCCTGGGATACAAAAAAACATTTTGTTATATAGCTCTCAGTTTTAATTGCAATATGAAACAAAATAGCAACAAAGGTAAGAAGAAGATCAAAGGAGGAACTGCTGGGATTTTACTGTATTTGTTGCGCATTTTAACTGTTTATTAGTAATTTTTATATATGGGATTGCATTTTTCTCTAAGAATGCAGATAATTAATTTTTTTAATTTTATTATTGTAAAATTCTTTATATTTTCCCTCTTCATCTTTCCCTGTGGATTTTATCTATACTTTTGCTTATCTTTGAATTTTACTGTATCTACCATTACTCTACTTGTATGAAACCAGCAGAATTTTTTTTTCTTTTTTTTTAAACATACTTGTTCTATATCTTTATTATAAAATATTCTTCCCCTGTTGCCATCCAGATCTTTTTGATCTATATGGAAGTCATAAACATAGCAGCCCCCTAGAGTTAGCAAAACTTAGCTTGGATTGTTATACGTCTGGAAAAAAAAATGGTGCTCAATATCAGAATCATAGCTAGGCATTTCTTCACCTGGCGCAATGATACCATTTGCTGCCGTAACCCTTTATCTAAATACACAGTCCAAGCCAGAGTGGCTTTAGGGCAACCCTCTGGCATCCAGCACTGGCGACAAGTGCACCACCATCTTCTCGGGATGCAACTCCACAACGTATATATATATATATATATATATATATAATTTAAAGAGCTGGTTTCCTAGATACAGAAAATGTAATGCCAGGTACTGTACACTTTACACTATAATAGTACCTACACTTTCCAGATATTGCCTGCATAAATTTTTTAGGGATACTCTGCCATTTATTTGTTCATTATAGCTTAAATGATATGCAAATGTTAAAGTATTTAGATTGAATGGATGCGATTGCATGTATGTAACATCTGTGAGAATGTCTTAAGAAACACATTAGTAACAAATTATCAATAGGTCCAGCGCCTTGGAATTTAAAATAAAACATAACTTTTATTTACATGAATAAAAATAACACCATAGTTTCCTTGGGGGGACGCGTTTTGTGCAGATCGCGCTTCATCAAGCTTGATGAAGCGCGATCTGCACAAAACGCGTCCCCTGAGGACACCATGGAGTTTTTTTATTCATGTAAATAAAAGTTGCGTTTTATTTTAAATTCCAATGCGCTGGACCTATTGAAAATTTGTTACTGAAGTCTCTTATGACCCCAGATCCGGGAGATTCATCCGTGCTGCGTTTTTCTTCATATTACAGGAGTGTCTGGACTACGTAAATTTAGGGTGAGCTGTGCAAATGTGCAATGTTCTTTCGTTTTTTCTTGCTTCAGAAACACATTGTTAGCAGCTTTATTTAGAATAGTGAGAATTACGTTTTTTAAGATAAATGAAAACATGCTTTTATTGTACATGCTGTAGTATGATTTTATTTTAAAATATATGTTTGCTGTACAGTTGTAAACCTTAGAAGAAGAAAACATAGCCTTAATGGACCATGGAAAAACACTTAACAAAGGGGGTTTGAGGAGAGTTCAATATTGAGACAGAAGAGTGAGCGCTGGGGGCATTTATGCTCCATATTAATATTAGCTTCCAGCTGGGAAACATGGTACAAGACAGTTTCATTTTTGTGCTGTGGAAAATGCAGGTATTGTACACCTGAATTATAATCTTGCTGTGATAATATGCTTGCATTGATTCTGAGGGAGAAAAAAAAATGAAGACAAAGAAAAGAAAGAGGAAAAAAAATAAAATTATGTATCTGTTTTTCTCTCTGAAACTTTTTCACTAACACTTTTATATCGTCTAATCTTCATGATAAAATTGGAAAAAAAAGAAAAGCATAAAAAATTTCAAATGTAAACTGTAACCTGTTCATGCATGTAGAGGCCGTTTGCTCTGGTAGTAAATGCATGAAAACGCTTTTTCTGCGCTATTTGAAGAAGAAATGTTCAGATAAGGAATTACAAATTAATAATGCTTTTAATAGGATTATGGTATTAGGTTAACACATTCTCTCTATCAGTTCTCTGAAATGGTTAATCCCCTACCATCATCCACAAGGCAGCACTTTTCACATGTGGGCATTTTAGTAAAAAGAACATATTCAAAATATAATCCCCTAATTGAGTCATCTAATTTATTGCTACTGAAATGAGGATTAATTTTTTTTGCCTTAATTGGCACCTCAAAGGGTCATAAGAAATATTGTATTTCTTGGTTTATTATTTTGGCAGTTATAATGTAAGCAGTTATCGTTAAAGGGCTAACATATTATACATTAACGTAATAACTAGACATGAGCCATTACTCTTATAGAAACCTTTGAAATAAATGAAGTAATAAAGGCTTGACATGATTGTTTAGTTTAGTTAAATTAAGGATTTTCATACTAGCTAAGTTTAGAGTATACACTGCGATCAGAATTATTAGGCAAATGAGTATTTTGACCACATCATCCTCTTTATGCATGTTGTCTTACTCCAAGCTGTATAGGCTCGAAAGCCTACTACCAATTAAGCATATTAGGTGATGTGCATCTCTGTAATGAGAAGGGGTGTGGTCTAATGACATCACCACCCTATATTAGGTGTGCATAATTATTAGGCAACTTCCTTTCCTTTGGCAAAATGGGTCAAAAGAAGGACTTGACAGGCTCAGAAAAGTCAAAAATAGTGAGATATCTTGCAGAGGGATGCAGCACTCTTAAAATTGCAAAGCTTCTGAAGCGTGATCATCGAACAATCAAGCGTTTCATTCAAAATAGTCAACAGGGTCGCAAGAAGCGTGTGGAAAAACCAAGGCGCAAAATAACTGCCCATGAACTGAGAAAAGTCAAGCGTGCAGCTGCCAAGATGCCACTTGCCACCAGTTTGGCCATATTTCAGAGCTGCAACATCACTGGAGTGCCCAAAAGCACAAGGTGTGCAATACTCAGAGACATGGCCAAGGTAAGAAAGGCTGAAAGACGACCACCACTGAACAAGACACACAAGCTGAAACGTCAAGACTGGGCCAAGAAATATCTCAAGACTGATTTTTCTAAGGTTTTATGGACTGATGAAATGAGAGTGAGTCTTGATGGGCCAGATGGATGGGCCCGTGGCTGGATTGGTAAAGGGCAGAGAGCTCCAGTCCGACTCAGACGCCAGCAAGGTGGAGGTGGAGTACTGGTTTGGGCTGGTATCATCAAAGATGAGCTTGTGGGGCCTTTTCGGGTTGAGGATGGAGTCAAGCTCAACTCCCAGTCCTACTGCCAGTTTCTGGAAGACACCTTCTTCAAGCAGTGGTACAGGAAGAAGTCTGCATCCTTCAAGAAAAACATGATTTTCATGCAGGACAATGCTCCATCACACGCGTCCAAGTACTCCACAGCGTGGCTGGCAAGAAAGGGTATAAAAGAAGAAAATCTAATGACATGGCCTCCTTGTTCACCTGATCTGAACCCCATTGAGAACCTGTGGTCCATCATCAAATGTGAGATTTACAAGGAGGGAAAACAGTACACCTCTCTGAACAGTGTCTGGGAGGCTGTGGTTGCTGCTGCACGCAATGTTGATGGTGAACAGATCAAAACACTGACAGAAACCATGGATGGCAGGCTTTTGAGTGTCCTTGCAAAGAAAGGTGGCTATATTGGTCACTGATTTGTTTTTGTTTTGTTTTTGAATGTCAGAAATGTATATTTGTGAATGTTGAGATGTTATATTGGTTTCACTGGTAAAAATAAATAATTGAAATGGGTATATATTTGTTTTTTGTTAAGTTGCCTAATAATTATGCACAGTAATAGTCACCTGCACACACAGATATCCCCCTAAAATAGCTAAAACTAAAAACAAACTAAAAACTACTTCCAAAAATATTCAGCTTTGATATTAATGAGTTTTTTGGGTTCATTGAGAACATGGTTGTTGTTCAATAATAAAATTAATCCTCAAAAATACAACTTGCCTAATAATTCTGCACTCCCTGTATTAAAGATGTTTTACTTATTGTGTTTTTCTATTTTTTGGATTTTTTACACTGACTGTGCGAGGGTATGACCTCTAGCTCCTGATTTATTTTTTATCTAGGCCCCAATACATCTTATTAAATCTAAATGTAATTTTTCAGGCTGATTATGTAGTTCAGCTATTCTGTTTAAGGCTGAATTCACATACTTTTTTTCTGCCATTTTTGCTGACTTTGGTGGGTTTTGTCACCTTTTTCAATGTGTTTTTAGTGTGTTTTTTGTTTTTAAATGCTACCTCCAGTTGATAGCTGTAATGCTATGGGAATTATAACACAGTACACATATGCATTTTAGAAGCATTTTTTTTTCCACTTGTTTGGGTCATTCTTTGGCTATTACATTTTTTTCAGATGTTTCCACATACTCTTGTCTATAATGGAAAAAAAACTACTGAAAATAAATATGTGAAAATGGTATGAACAAAACATTTCTGCCAAGGAACACCATAATATTTGTGTTTTACAGGCATTTTCTATCGGCATCCTTCATAAATTTTTGTAAAAAGAAACTCGTAAAAAGAAAATGCCATGGATTTCAGTGTTTTTTGTAGCCTTTTTCTTACAGAGAAATCTATGCAAAAAATGCCATAGTTTGTGTTTTGTATTTTGAAATAAAAAGTGCCATGTATGTAAAAAATTTAAAGTTCCATTAAAAAGTAGCAGATTTCAAACATTTTCCATTGTGTAACTACTACAAACATCTACAGTGTAGTTGCTGTATTTTTTGTTGTTGCAAAAAATGCATCACATATGCTGTTCTTGTGGCAGTTTTTAAACTAAACATAGGAATCGATACAAAGGAGATGAGAAGTCTTAGCCTTTCCTTTATATTTTTTCTTCCTTTTGCATCTACTACTATGCTTAGCTTAATTGCATGAAAAACCACATGTGTTTCCACCACTTGTTGCAGTTTTTTGGTGGATCCTTTTTTGTGTTTGGCCTTTGGTTGGTTTCAAAGCATTTGATGTTTTTTCAGCGGCATTTTTATAGGCGTAGTAGTGACTCAACTTAGCGAGTATTTGACTGAGTGGTCACATACTGTTTGTTCAGAGGCCCCAGGAAGTAGAGACCAGCAGGGACCCAGAAATTATCAAGGGATAAGTGAGGTGAGTATCACTTTATATTTATTTTTTAAGGCCACTCCTTTAAGCAGGATTCACCTTCATAGATGGCAGTATTTGCTGGCCATGGTGCTGTTTTAGAGTAGGCAGGTAAATGTAACTGTAATATCATCTCAACTTTCAATGAAACTTCCCTCTATGACTTAAGAACTTTTCTATTCTAGTTCTATTCCTGGCACTCTGTATTTCTGTTCTTAAGAGACCGATAACTCTGTTGGAGAAAGGAGCTTAGAAGAACCTTTTTTTTCCTCAGCTTTAGGGTGCATTAGCAGTGATCTAACCACACTATCTGCCATCTTTTGATCCATGCATCATTGGGCACGACTAATATCATAGAGAAAAACCCACCTCTACATTGCCAGCAGCTCCTAGCTGGCACAGAATGTGAGAGATACAAAGCCACGGCCACTCAGACGGTGTGTGCCACATGCCACAAAGTAACTCAGCTAAAGGACACAAGCACACATGGAGGAGCAACTGCAGGGCTTTGGTCAGAGAACCAACCACACGCCAGGGAGTGGTAAAGACTGCATGACGGTCAAATCTCCACACACAGGAATATCTAAGAAGTACAATCTGCAGGCAGCATGTTATGCTTAGACATGCAGAGTTCGCGGTCAATCACTAAGGGGCACCACCCACATGACAATAGATGGATAAAAATAACAGACGTCAATATTCTAATGTAAGGTAGGAGCAAGTCAGATAAATGTCATAACTTCTTATGGTAAGGAAATCTTTCAGTTGGCCACAGATGGAAAGATTAGTACCTGATCCATTGTATGATCAATATTTTCCACTGTTTGTGTAATGATTATTCCTGTGCTGGCATCCGCCTCTATGAACTACGCATGTGCAGTTCAGTTACTAAGGCTAATGCCAGCACAGAAAGTCAAAGCGCAAGGGCGCTCACATTAGATGATGTACATGCGCAAGATTTCATTGCTGCAGCAGGGTGATGTCCACACATGAAGAAGATTGTGGGGAGGAGTGGGGCTCATAACAATGGGCATGGCTGGGCTCCACGATTGATAAGTAACGCCGCTTGAGCTCTTTTCCAAGACCATTACCATATTTATAAAATCATTTTTTGAGGGGCGCAAATACATTTATATTGCATTTACAGGTATGGTTAAATTAGAAAGGTCTTCAGGAGACCTACAGCGCCATATAAGCAGTTATATGCATTTAACGGTGGTGACAGAATCTCTATAAGACATGCTTTCTGTTTCTATTTTCTAATACCAAATTTTAAAACTACTCTACTAAAAATTACTTAAATGAGTTGTATAAACCTTTCATACAGTATGTCTGCATTGATCCAGTTTTAGATTATTCCTACTACAATTACAGCAAAGCTATTCTATTAATTAAAACATAGATTAAAGAACTATTTTCTCTGTTTTTTGGAAATTGCATAAAATGACCAGAGCAAAAAAAGACTTTGACGTCTGCCAAATGATCCATTACCGACTGACGAAAAGGAAAATCATTGACTTTACAGGAGCTTAGGAAGAGGAGAACCACTAACTAGCAAGTGTTGTTAAGGACTTCAGATTCACGACACTTTAGTAAGGTCATTGACAAGGCGAAAATAGAAGCAGAAAACTCAAAGAACAAATAGCCACAGACACATCAATAGCAATTGATTTTTTCATGTTGTAAGAAAGTGGCTTTTTAGGATGTGCTACAGCCTCTTGGTGTGAAAGAATTCATGACATTTTACGCAAGTCATGGAAACAATTTAACCAGAGCCAAAGAATTTGCATATACGGCTAATCTAAATATATGTTAAGTCTTTAATTATAAATAGCAGGGCAAGTTTAGTTAAATTTTTGTTGTTTTGAGAAAATATGTCTCGATACTGGGCACTGTTCAGTAACCTTTGGTAGGAAACATTAGCTCAACTGTTCCAGAACTAAAAACAGCAGTATGCACTGAATTAGAGATGCTCAGCTAAGAAATATGTCTGTCTGAGCTGCTGACTGGTTCTAACAAGAACCAGCAGCATTGTCAATGCAGCTCCTATCTATAATATGGACTGTCACACAATATCAGAAGAAGATAATTAAAGCAAAGTACTTAGGAAGTTAATCTTTAATTCAACATATTATGAAAAAAATAAAAATAAAATTATATATATATATATATATATATATATATATATATATACACAATGAAACACGATGGCGGCACTGGACAAATAAAGATGACGGGTGCTAGGTCCAAGGGTATAGCTGCTTACCCAATATCATAGACAGGAAGCCGGACAGCACTCCAGATAGAAAATAGTGATTTATTCACCCATGAGGTACAGTGAGGCAACGTTTCAGCTCATACAAAGAGCCTTTCTCAAGCAATGAACATAAGTGCAGCATGGGGTATATATAGCTCAAACCCTGCAAACAATTATCAATAAAGCAATTACATCAATCAACATGTTGAACATAAAAAGAGGGTATTACATCTACATAAAATATACCCAATATACATATAAAGTGCATCCGGTCCATGCCGGGACCTACCTATACAAGAATAAAGTGCATACATAATAGCGATCTTATAAAATACATAATAAAAAACAGCGGCTACACCCACGGATCAGTATTGGATATGAGGTGCTCACCTCCAAAAGGCCTCACCTCAGGCCTAGGTAGATAGAGTATATGAATAAATATAAGAGGGGCACTCTCTACAAAAGGGAACACACACAAATCTAGGACTTGGTTATCAATTTATATAATTTAATATCTTCACTACAAGATAACACTCATGGGCAATCCTTTAAAATGTTAATAAACACAATAAAAACACTCCAATCAAAAATAAATTCCTAAAATCAATATGTGTGAAGAAAAAGAGATAGCTAATTGGTCCACCTTTTCAGGGATAGTAGGTCCTTAGTTATAATATAGTATAGTATCGTATCTTCAAGGAAAGATTAAAGTGCATTAGTGCCGTTCTTTGATGGATATATGCAATTTGAGCAGTCCAATATATCGTTGTCCTGTTTGAATGCTGTAGGTCAAATCCACCTCAATTGTCCCTGAGTCCGTAACTCTGGTGCGCTGTGTATATCAGCCAGCCGGCTGTAAAGTGCGCTAGTCGTATCCAGAGGTAAACATAGATTTGCTTACCGGATTCTCAGGCGTGCTCCTCGGCGTCTCTTACCGGCCTCGCGCTCCACGGCGTCCTCCGCTGCCCTGCTTCTCACACTACACGCAGCGTCCCACGTGGTGACGAAGCTGGCGTCGGCACGGCGTATTACGTAGCGGAGCTCCCCCTGCTGGTCAGCTGGGTATACTTGCCGGAGGTTCTTATAAAATAGAGGAAAAAGTGCAAAGTGCTGTAAATGGAACACATGTGTGCATCATCATGTAATACACTGCTCAAAAAAATAAAGGGAACACAAAAATAACACATCCTAGATCTGAGTTAATTAAATATTCTTCTGAAATACTTTGTTCTTTACATAGTTGAATGTGCTGACAACAAAATCACACAAAAATAAAAAAATGGAAATCAAATTTTTCAACCCATGGAGGTCTGGATTTGGAGTCACACTCAAAATGAAAGTGGAAAAACACACTACAGGCTGATCCAACTTTGATGTAATGTCCTTAAAACAAGTCAAAATGAGGCTCAGTAGTGTGTGTGGCCTCCACGTGCCTGTATGAACTCCCTACAACGCCTGTGCATGCTCCTGATGAGGTGGCGGACAGTCTCCTGAGGGATCTCCTCCCAGACCTGGACTAAAGCATCTGCCAACTCCTGGACAGTCTGTGGTGCAACGTGACGTTGGTGGATAGAGCGAGACATGATGTCCCAAATGTGCTCGATTCAGGTCTGGGGAACGGGCGGGCCAGTCCATAGCATCAATGCCTTCGTCTTGCAGGAACTGATGATACACTCCAGCCACATGAGGTCTAGCATTGTCTTGCATTAGGAGGAACCCAGGGCCAACCGCACCAGCATATGGTCTCACAAGGGGTCTGAGGATCTCATCTCGGTACCTAATGGCAGTCAGGCTACCTCTGGCGAGCACATGGAGGGCTGTGCGACCCTCCAAAGAAATGCCACCCCACACCATTACTGACCCAATGCCAAACCGGTCATGCTGGAGGATGTTGCAGGCAGCAGAACGTTCTCCACAGGGTGCCAGTGGTGAATTTGCCAATCTTGATGTTCTCTGGTAAATGCCAAACGTCCTGCATGGTGTTGGGCTGTAAGCACAACCCCCACCTGTGGACGTCGGGCCCTCATATCACCCTCGTGGAGTCTGTTTCTGACCGTTTGAGCAGACACATGCACATTTGTGGCCTGCTGGAGGTCATTTTGCAGGGCTCTGGCAGTGCTCCTCCTGTTCCTCCTTGCACAAAGGCGGAGGTAGCAGTCCTGCTGCTGGGTTGTTGCCCTCCTACGGCCTCCTCCACGTCTCCTGATGTACTGGCCTGTCTCCTGGTAGCGCCTCCATGCTCTGGACACTACGTTGACAGACACAGCAAACCTTCTTGCCACAGCTCGCATTGATATGCCATCCTGGATAAGCTGCACTACCTGAGCCACTTGTGTGGGTTGTAGACTCCGTCTCATGCTACCACTATGGTGAAAGCACCGCCAGCATTCAAAGGTGACCAAAACATCAGCCAGGAAGCATAGGAACTGAGAAGTGGTCTGTGGTCACCACCTGCAGAACCACTCCTTTATTGGGGGTGTCTTGCTAATTGCCTATAATTTCCACCTGTTGTCTATCCCATTTGCACAACAGCATGTGAAATTGATTGTCACTCAGTGTTGCTTCCTAAGTGGACAGTTTGATTTCGCAGAAGTGTCATTGACTTGGAGTTACATTGTGTTGTTTAAGTGTTCCCTTTATTTTTTTGAGCAGTGTATGATAGTGGGAGGAGTGATGAGATACATGAAAAACAAAGCCATACCCTGCAGGTGTATCTGGGTCCCACATGCGGACTATCGCCGAAGTCGGCGTCTCGATGATACTACTGCGCAGGCGCCAGGTTGAGTCAAAGATATGAGATGTGAGGTCTCAAGGCGCCATTTGTGGAGCATGCGCTCTACATGTAAGCCACTCGAGCGGCCATTTTACAATAGGTAAGCATTGTACAGCCGTGCGCGCATGCCCATTCCTAATTATTGCGGGCAGCGCCATCACGGAATCTGGCAGCTCGCCCAGAGTCATATATACAGGGCATCTTAGAGGATGGCGATATGGGGAGGCTGCACCCCGTCAAAGGTACAAACCCTCTACCCTAATAGGCATAAAGTGTCGACACACATGACACAAAAGGCCACGCATGTCAACGCAAAGCCCAAAAATCACCTCTTGTCTATAGCCCCTGCCAGGGATCTCCTGATGACCCAGAGCTGACATTGAATAAAATAATAAATTATTTGGCACAACCTGGAACAAAATAAAACATAAATAACATATATATTGCAATGGCATGGGGACGCAGTATTCGTCCGCAGGGTATGCTTGTTCCTCAATTTCCAGAATCCATCTTTGTTCAACATCACTTCTGTGAAAATAAAAAAGGAACCATAAGTCCTTAATGTAGCTTGTTTGTGTTCATAATCCACTATCTACATACAGGATCAAGACCAAAGTACATATGCAGTAATAGTGTAGGGCAAACCAACCCCCTATGAATACAATCCTGGATTATAGTCCATATTAAGCCCATTAGGTTTTAGACAATCCAAAGTGTGTATCCAATATAACTCCTTCTTTTTCAACATCAATACTCTATTGCCACCACGTATGGGCAAAGGAATATGGTTTATGATCCAGCATTTAAGATCCTTTTCAGAATGTTTGAAATCAGAGAAATGTTTCGGAATCTGTAAATCTTGTCGTTTTTTGTGAATCGTGTAGCGGTGGTTGTTGAGACGCGTCTTCAGATCAGTAGACGTTTCTCCCACATACAGCAGCCTGCATGGGCAGGTTATAAATAACAAAGTTGGAATTACATGTAAGGTGGAAGCGTATGGGATAGGTAGCCCCTGTCATCGGGTGTACAAAAGATCTACCTTTACATATCATTTTGCAGTTGACACAGCATAGGCAGGGGAAGCTCCCCTTGCCTTGTGTAGTCAAGCTCTGTCAGCTCTGGGTCATCAGGAGATCCCTGGCAGGGGCTATACACAAGAGGTGATTTTTGGGCTTTGCGTTGACATGCGTGGCCTTTTGTGTCATGTGTGTCGACACTTTATGGTTATTAGGGTAGAGGGGTTGTACCTTTGATGGGGTGCAGCCTCCCTATATCACCATCCTCTAAGATGCCCTGTATATATGACTCTGGGCGAGCTGCCAGATTCCGTGATGGCGCTGCCCGCAATAATTAGGAGTGGGCATGCGCGCACGGCTGTACACTGCTTACCTATTGTAAAATGGCCACTCGAGTGGCTTACATGTAGAGTGCATGCTCCACAAACGGCGCCTTGAGACCTCACGTCTCATATCTTTGACGCAACCTGGCGCCTGCGCAGTAGTATCATCGAGACGCCGACTTCGGCAATAGTCTGCATGTGGGACCCAGATACACCTGCAGGGAATGGCTTTGTTTTTCATGTATCTCATTACTCCTCCCACTATCATATTACATGATAATGCACATATGTGTTCAATTTACAGCACTTTGCACTTTTTCCTGTATTTTATAAGATCGCTATTATGTATGCACTTTATTCTTGTATGGGTAGGTCCCGGCATGGACCGGATGCACTTAATATGTATATTGGGTATATTTTATGTAGATGTAATACCCTCTTTTTATGTTTAACATGTTGATTGATGTAATTGCTTTATTGATAATTGTTTGCAGGGGTTGAGCTATATATACCCCATGCTGCACCTGTGTTCATTGCTTGAGAAAGGCTCTTTGTATAAGCTGAAACGTTGCCTCACTGTACCTCATGGGTGAATAAATCACTATTTTTTTTTATCTGGAGTGCTGTCCGGTTTCCTGTCTATGATATTGGGTAAGCAGCTATACCCTTGGACCTAGCACCCGTCATCTTTATTTGTCCAGTGCCGCCATCGTGTTTCATTGTACACTATTCAGCTTGGTTTGCTGAGCACGGCTATTTTTGTATTTTTGCATTTATTTGCAACCTTCCATTTTTATTTTTTCATTAGCATGGATATAGAATTCCCATGTGGTTCCTTCTACTCCCTGGAGGAGACCGAATGTATATTGCAGAATATTGGGGGAGATGCCGCCTTTTTGAATACCCCATCGGCCAAAGAGTTAAAGAAAAAGTTTGAATTTTTGTCCAAAAAGACCGCTTCACTACGCCTACATATGACTAACCTTGGTGAATACTACAAGGCCCAAAGGATACCTTGTGGCATGAGATCACATTTGAGGCCTAACTTGTTTTCTAATAATCCTGCAAAAAGTTTGAAGCACTATGCAATAGATACTCCTTGGACTTTATTCTCCTTAACATACAATACCTACAACATGAATTGTCTACCATAGCCATTAAAATGGCAGAGATTGATCAAACATTGCGAGCATCCATGTCTTCAGAGGAACATACACAATTCAGCGATAATTTATCTATCCATGTGACACGATTCAAGGTGGAACTGGAGGAAGGAAAACGCTCCAAGTGGAATCGGGACTCAGACGATTATAAAAAGGGTGCCATTTATACCTGGCAGTCCGATAACAGCAATTATAATCAAAAGGATACAAGGAAAAAGAAAAGGAATGTACAAACAACACCTATGCAGCCCAATTTTTTAGGGAACAGATCCAATCTACAGCACAAAGACGAGGCCTCACTAGATGGGGGGGCTGCAGACACCGAAGAGCCTGCAAAACTCTGCAACAACAAGACCCGTGTCCAGGTCAACAAACCACAGATGACCAAGAGGAAATGACTGTGATCAACCTGTCATCTAGGGTTCTTACTCCAGCGTAAGTGAGTGTTCTGAATAAGGGACTATCTTTCTGCCCCACTACCTCCTTAAATTGGTTTGAGTTGGATGCAGATTTGTGTGCATTTTTCCGTAGAATTAAACTTAAGGTCTGGTTTTAAAACAAGGTGCGGATTGCGACGCCCCAGGCTAGTGAATTATCCCTGGGATGTCTCAACCTGTCCTTGAAAAGCAATTTTACCCCATGTGTTAACGAACCTGCTATTGATGCATATATTATGGCTGTGAGGTCTGAAATAGCTGCCTACAAATCTAGGTGTGGTAATAGTGCATGCAAACATCCGAACCTATCCAGGTTGGAGGTTGAGGCGCTAGACCAATTGAGGAATGACCCTCTTTTGACATTGAAACCTGCTGACAAAGGGGGTGCAGTAGTCATTATGGACACCACCAAATATGTAGCAGAGGTTAAACGTCAACTTGATGATACGGATGTTTACTCTGTTCTTCAGGTTGATCCCAAGTTTGATATCGTCAGGCTGATTAAGCGGTGTCTGACGGACGGAGTTATGACGGGCATTATTGATGATGATTTGTATGAATTTTTTACAGTTGACCATCCGGTCACACCTGTTATATATATCCTTCCCAAAGTGCACAAGGCTTTGATTGACCCTCCTGGTCGCCCGATTGTGTCTAGTTCAGACTCTGTCTTCAGCAGCATTGCGGTTTTTCTGGATAAAGTCTTGCGCAATTTTGCAATAGGGGCTGAGTCGTATATACAGGATACGACTGACTTCCTATGAAAGTTGGAAATGATTGATTTTACCGATGTGCAGAATATACGTCTTGCATCATATGATGTGACATCTTTATATACCTCTATTGACCATGATTTGGGCATTTTGGCTATCAAACGTATGCTAGACATGTCTTCCCTCACTGAACCTGCAAATGCATTCATTATTGACCTTTTGGAAATCATCTTGAGGTATAAGTACTTCCTTTTCCAGGATGTGTTTTACAAACAAAAACGGGGCGTGGTCATGGGGTCGAACGTAAGTAGTAAGAGGGTATATGTTTCGTCAAACTAAAAGTGACAGGTACCACGCCCCCTTTTATACAAATAACCCCGCCCCTTTTATATTGATTGATATTGTTTGATATAAAGTTTATATCGCTTGATATAAAGTTTATATCGCTTGATATTATTTTTATATCGCTTGATATTGTTTGATATAAAGATTATATCGCTTGATATTGTTTGATATAAAGATTATATCGCTTGACATTAATTTTATATCGCTTGATATTGCTTGATATTAAGTTTATAGTGTGTGCTATTAAAATTTATAGTGTTTGCTATTAAAATTTATAGTGTTTGATATAAAATTTATAGCGCTAGCTATTAAAATTTATAGTGTTAGCTATTAAAATTTATAGTGTTTGCTATTAAGATTTATAGTGTTTGATATTAAATTTATAGCGCTAGCTATTAAAATTCATAGTGTGTGCTATTAAAATTTATAGTGGTTGCTATTAAAAATTTATAGTGTTAGCTATTAAAATTTATCGTGTTTGATATTAAAATTTATCGTGTTTGATATTAAAATTTATAGCACCTGATATTAATTTAATATACAGTAATAGTATTAAAATAAAACAATGACGAATATAATTCGGTTAAAAAGCTTTATTTATTTCCTTATTTGCAACAATCACGTAGGGACAGACACGTTTGATTGTAATTACAGCATCGTATACATAAGCGTTTCATGCGTTTTGTTACAAATGATCGCACAATACGTGTTTGCAATCGGCTCGGCAAATCTAATTTCAGCTCTCAGATTGCCAGTTTTTACTAGAGAGAAATGACCGCCGGGCTCTTGATCCGGCGATAAATCAAAAGCGAACAAAGTGTAACCGTTCAAGAACTCGTGTCGATCGACGGATAAAGCATTGTCGGCCTTGTGTTTCCCCGAAATATGTACTAGGGACATATATTCACGAACAGCTGATTCGTCTTGGAAGTTAGGTTGAAAAGGTTTTGCCGGTATCTGTTGACCATCCAAATATAAGGCTGCATAATTCACATTATAGTGGTTGAAGCACAAAGGATTTCTTTGGTAACTCCCGGAAAATGATTCGTTATCCACAAACGATAGTATTACTGTTTTTGGTAGGTTTCCGAGGAAAAGATT
The DNA here is from genome assembly GCF_905171765.1 of Bufo bufo. Lineage (NCBI taxonomy): Eukaryota > Metazoa > Chordata > Amphibia > Anura > Bufonidae > Bufo > Bufo bufo. The sequence continues at coordinate 462,443,246 of NC_053391.1, forward strand.
CTCGTGGTTGCAAATGCGAGTACCGGCGGGGACGCTATACACTTTAAGCGATGCCCGATCTATCAAGTACTTCGCGTTAGCTGTTAACAGAGCGCGACTGTGACCGATTCTTACAGCGGGCGATACTTGTACTCTTTTGACAAACAGGGAAGCGTGCTGTATTTGGACTTTAAAATGGGCCGCCTCGGCCGACATAAGGCAGAAAGTGTCTTTGTTTCTGGTCAATTTTATCTTTAGGTCTAAACCGTTCAGTATTAGCTTCGGTTGATTAAATATATAGCCGTAAATGGGGCCCATTAATTCAACACTCTTAGATCGGGCTGAATACTTTGCTCTCCTGCTGAAGCCTTCATTACGCCCGTCGATAACCCGGTCATCATGATGCCCCGCTGTGTCTTTATAGAATAAACCGGCGGTAAATTGGGACGCTAACGTTTGTGAATTATAATTTATTAGGGACTCTATATACGCTCTGTACGTATAAAGGTTGTCGCTTCTTGAAATCAACGTGTCGCCGAGCGTTATATCCAGTTGACTAAAAAGACTCGCTATAGGGTAGTTAATAAGCGCAACGCGGGAGCCTTCGGGTATGGGGGTGTTATCAGGACTAACGATTTTGCAAACAACGTGTAACAAGGTGTTATTAAGATCGTAATAATATTCACCGCTGCCCGTGATGTAGAATTCCAAAGGGGCATTGTCAGTGATTGCTGCGATTGGCTGTACCTCTACATAAAGCGATTTTTCAATGCTTGTTTGGGTAGGCGGTATTTGAAAGATATCCAATTCTGATTTGGCGTACTCGGCGGAGGCGTCATGCACGAAAGCCATAGCGGGTGACTAGAAGATGTCACTCGGTGAACGACTTCTTGTTTTCTGGCGGCGACGTCTCTTGGGTTTTGCTACTTTATTCATAAAAGTTGGTAAGACAATGGCCGCGCGTTCACGTTTTCTTTTACGCGTTTTTTTACGTATTTGTACGACACCAGAGCCCTCCTGGCGCTGCGCCGACCTATTTATACGATCCATAAAGGCGGTCGAGGCCGTAGTGACAACGTCTTTAGCAATGTTACGGGCGGCTGTTTTCACGTGCGGTTTTACAAGCTCCACACCTTTCTTAACCACCTCCGGACCGCCTAACGCAGGATCGCGTTCTTGAGGTGGCAGCCCTGCGCACAGTCACGCATATATGCGTCATCTCGCGAGACGCGAGATTTCCTGTGAACGTGCGCACACAGGCGCGCGCGCTCACAGGAACGGAAGGTAAGAGAGTTGATCTCCAGCCTGCCAGCGGCGATCGTTCGCTGGCAGGCTGGAGATGTGTTTTTTTTAACCCCTAACAGGTATATTAGACGCTGTTTTGATAACAGCGTCTAATATACCTGCTACCTGGTCCTCTGGTGGTCCCCTTTGTTTGGATCGACCACCAGAGGACACAGGTAGCTCAGTAAAGTCCCACCAAGCACCACTACACTACACTACACCCCCCCGTCACTTATTAACCCCTTATTAGCCCCTGATCACCCCTGATCACCCCATATAGACTCCCTGATCACCCCCCTGTCATTGATTACCCCCCTGTCATTGATCAACCCCCTGTAAAGCTCCATAAGACGTCCGCATGATTTTTACGGATCCACTGATAGATGGATCGGATCCGCAAAACGCATCCGGACGTCTGAATGAAGCCTTACAGGGGCATGATCAATGACTGTGGTTATCACCCCATATAGACTCCCTGATCACCCCCCTGTCATTGATTACCCCCCTGTAAAGCTCCATTCAGATGTCCGCATGATTTTTACGGATGCACTGATAGATGGATCGGATCCGCAAAACGCATCCGGACGTCTGAATGAAACCTTACAGGGGCATGATCAATGACTGTGGTTATCACCCCATATAGACTCCCTGATCACCCCCCTGTCATTGATTACACCCCTGTCATTGATTACCCCCCTGTAAAGCTCCATTCAGACGTCCGCATGATTTTTACGGATGCACTGATAGATGGATCGGATCCGCAAAACGCATCCGGACGTCTGAATGAAGCCTTACAGGGGCATGATCAATGACTGTGGTTATCACCCCATATAGACTCCCTGATCACCCCCCTGTCATTGATTACCCCCCTGTAAAGCTCCATTCAGATGTCCGCATGATTTTTACGGATGCACTGATAGATGGATCGGATCCGCAAAACGCATACGGACGTCTGAATGAAGCCTTACAGGGGCATGATCAATGACTGTGGTTATCACCCCATATAGACTCCCTGATCACCCCCCTGTCATTGATTACATCCCTGTCATTGATCAACCCCCTGTAAAGCACCATTCAGACGTCCGCATGATTTTTACGGATGCACTGATAGATGGATCGGATCCGCAAAACGCATCCGGACGTCTGAATGAAGCCTTACAGGGGCATGATCAATGACTGTGGTTATCACCCCATATAGACTCCCTGATCACCCCCCTGTCATTGATTACCCCCCTGTAAAGCTCCATTCAGATGTCCGCATAATTTTTACGGATGCACTGATAGATGGATCGGATCCGCAAAACGCATCCGGACGTCTGAATGAAACCTTACAGGGGCATGATCAATGACTGTGGTTATCACCCCATATAGACTCCCTGATCACCCCCCTGTCATTGATTACACCCCTGTCATTGATTACCCCCCTGTAAAGCTCCATTCAGACGTCCGCATGATTTTTACGGATCCACTGATAGATGGATCGGATCCGCAAAACGCATCCGGACGTCTGAATGAAGCCTTACAGGGGCATGATCAATGACTGTGGTTATCACCCCATATAGACTCCCTGATCACCCCCCTGTCATTGATTATCCCCCTGTAAAGCTCCATTCAGATGTCCGCATGATTTTTACGGATGCACTGATAGATGGATCGGATCCGCAAAACGCATCCGGACGTCTGAATGAAGCCTTACAGGGGCATGATCAATGACTGTGGTTATCACCCCATATAGACTCCCTGATCACCCCCCTGTCATTGATTACCCCCCTGTAAAGCTCCATTCAGATGTCCGCATGATTTTTACGGATGCACTGATAGATGGATCGGATCCGCAAAACGCATACGGACGTCTGAATGAAGCCTTACAGGGGCGTGATCAATGACTGTGGTTATCACCCCATATAGACTCCCTGATCACCCCCCTGTCATTGATTACACCCCTGTCATTGATCAACCCCCTGTAAAGCTCCATTCAGATGTCCGCATGATTTTTACGGATCCACTGATAGATGGATCGGATCTGCAAAACACATACAGGCGTCTCCCTGGAGCCTTCCAGGGGGAGTGATCAATGACTGTGGTGATCACCCCATATAGACTCCCTGATCACCCCCCTGTCATTGATCACCCCCCTTGTCATTGATCACCCCCCCTGTCATTGATCACCCCCCTGTCATTGATCACCCCCCTGTCATTGATCACCCCCCCTGTCATTGATCACCCCCCTGTAAGGCTCCATTCAGACATTTTTTTGGCCCAAGTTAGCGGAATTATTTATTTTTTTCTTACAAAGTCTCATATTCCACTAACTTGTGTCAAAAAATAAAATCTCACATGAACTCACCATACCCCTCACGGAATCCAAATGCGTAAATTTTTTTAGACATTTATATTCCAGACTTCTTCTCACGCTTTAGGGCCCCTAGAATGCCAGGGCAGTATAAATACCCCACATGTGACCCCATTTCGGAAAGAAGACACCCCCAGGTATTCCGTGAGGGGCATATTGAGTCCATGAAAGATTGAAATTTTTGTCCCAAGTTAGCGGAACGGGAGACTTTGTGAGAAAAAAATTAAAAATATCAATTTCCGCTAACTTGTGCCAAAAAAAAAAAATTTCTATGAACTCACCTTGGGGTGTCTTCTTTCCAAAATGGGGTCACATGTGGGGTATTTATACTGCCCTGGCATTCTAGGGGCCCCAAAGCGTGAGAAGAAGTCTGGTATCCAAATGTCTAAAAATGCCCTCCTAAAAGGACTTTGGGCACCTTTGCGCATCTAGGCTGCAAAAAAGTGTCACACATCTCGTATCGCCGTACTCAGGAGAAGTTGGGGAATGTGTTGTGGGGTGTCATTTTACATATACCCATGCTGGGTGAGAGAAATATCTTGGTCAAATGCCAACTTTGTATAAAAAAATTGGGAAAAGTTGTCTTTTGCCAAGATATTTCTCTCACCCAGCATGGGTATATGTAAAATGACACCCCAAAACACATTCCCCAACTTCTCCGGAATACGGCGATACCACATGTGTGACACTTTTTTGCAGCCTAGGTGGGCAAAGGGGCCCATATTCCAAAGAGCACCTTTAGGATTTCACAGGTCATTTATCTACTTACCACACATTAGGGCCCCTGGAAAATGCCAGGGCAGTATAACTACCCCACAAGTGACCCCATTTTGGAAAGAAGACACCCCAAGGTATTCCGTGAGGGGCATGGCGAGTTCCTAGAAATTTTTATTTTTTGTCACAAGTTAGTGGAAAATGCTGATTTTTTTTTTTTTTCATACAAAGTCTCATATTCCACTAACTTGTGACAAAAAATAAAAACTTCCATGAACTCACTATGCCCATCAGCGAATACCTTGGGGTCTCTTCTTTCCAAAATGGGGTCACTTGTGGGGTAGTTATACTGCCCTGGCATTCTAGGGGCCCAAATGTGTGGTAAGGAATTTGAAATCAAATTCTGTAAAAAATGGCCAGTGAAATCCGAAAGGTGCTCTTTGGAATATGGGCCCCTTTGCCCACCTAGGCTGCAAAAAAGTGTCACACATCTGGTATCTCCATACTCAGGAGAAGTTGGGGAATGTGTTTTGGGGTGTCATTTTACATATACCCATCTCCTGAATACAGAGATACCAGATGTGTGACACTTTTTTGCAGCCTAGGTGGGCAAAGGGGCCCATATTCCAAAGAGCACCTTTCGGATTTCACTTGTCATTTTTTACAGAATTTGATTTCAAACTCCTTACCACACATTTGGGCCCCTAGAATGCCAGGGCAGTATAACTACCCCACAAGTGACCCCATTTTGGAAAGAGGAGACCCCAAGGTATTTCGTGATGGGCATAGTGAGTTCATAGAAGTTTTTATTTTTTGTCACAAGTTAGTGGAATATGAGACTTTGTAAGAAAAAAAAAAAAAAAAAAAAATCATCATTTTCCGCTAACTTGTGACAAAAAATAAAAAGTTCTATGAACTCACTATGCCCATCAGCGAATACCTTAGGGTGTGTACTTTCCGAAATGGGGTCATTTGTGGGGTGTTTGTACTGTCTGGCCATTGTAGAACCTCAGGAAACATGACAGGTGCTCAGAAAGTCAGAGCTGCTTCAAAAAGCGGAAATTCACATTTTTGTACCATAGTTTGTAAACGCTATAACTTTTACCCAAAGCATTTTTTTTTTTACCCAAACATTTTTTTTTTATCAAAGACATGTAGAACAATAAATTTAGAGCAAAATTTATATATGGATGTAGTTTTTTTTGCAAAATTTTACAACTGAAAGTGAAAAATGTCATTTTTTTGCAAAAAAATCGTTAAATTTCAATTAATAACAAAAAAAGTAAAAATGTCAGCAGCAATGAAATACCACCAAATGAAAGCTCTATTAGTGAGAAGAAAAGGAGGTAAAATTCATTTGGGTGGTAAGTTGCATGACCGAGCAATAAACGGTGAAAGTAGTGTAGGTCAGAAGTGTAAAAAGTGGCCTGGTCTTTCAGGGTGTTTAAGCACTGGGGGCTGAGGTGGTTAAATAGGGGAACGACACGTCGGAACAGACCCCTAAATAATCCGGCGAGTCCAGAACCATGCATGAATTCAGTACCGTGAAACCCGTCCAAGCCATGACCGGCTTGCGTTATGTAATAATGCGTATATGCGTCTGGGTCACCGTACACTCTCTGGGACAACATTTTAATGCGTCGTCACAGCGCGCGGTCTAAAGTGTAATCGCACAATAGTCTTACCGTATTTGAATTTAACAGGTTTAGCCTGGTCCGTGAGTATTGATATTGTGACCGTGTCAAAATGATGTTTACAAACAGGTATATAGTCCGGCCGGTGATACTTTTGCGTGACTATATCACCATTTTTACCGCCTAACTCGACAGTTCTTAAAAGTTGTACGTAACTATCGCCAACAAGTTGATGTTGGACGATATCGGTACAAACAAATAATGTATAAAAACCAGCTTTAATATCGGAATTAATTTTTTTCTCTTTTGATGAAACTAGAGCAAGCCCCTTTATACCGCCAACATGATGTTCTAAAACAGGTAAGCCGGGTCCTTTGTAGCGGAGAGTGATGTGCTCGGTGTCTACATTCTTGAGCGACGGAGCTTGCGAATACCCCGTCAGCCCAAAAATATTCCCCAACTTCACACAAGGCATGAACTTGTAGGCTGGTGAATTCAGTACATAAACGGTTCTGTCAATATCGTCGTATCTTAGACGCAGTTGATCGGGAGGTATTTTTATAGATTCAAGTTTGCTATTAATGGCTTTGATGAGATCGTGCATATTGGCGTAATAACCCGATTTAACAAAAAGCTCACTGATCGACTCGGAGCGCTGTGCGACGTAAAATACACCATCTCCGGGGCCAAAGGTTTCCCACGTATGTGGATACTGAATCTCCACTAAAGCCACTTCGTAAGGGCCGCGAAGATGCACCGCTTTTGCTAACTTAGTGGTGTAATCGGCGATGCTGTTTTCGGGATAAAGTTTGGCAGAGGCGTTGCAGGGCAGCGTGATAAAAAACGATCCGTCCTCCATAGTTTACAGACGCATCAACTGTTTTTCAGGTACCCAAGAGTTAAACTTGTCGGGGTAACCTATCCACTTTACAAAACACAGCGTTTTACCACGAACTTTCTTCTTTTTCAGTATTTTTTCTATCCTGTAAACTCGTAGCTTGCCGAGAGTTACTTTTTGGACTTCCTCCGGGTAGAATGAGCCTTCAATGAGCTCATCGGACAGGTCTTTCAACTTATAAAGGGGTCGGAGGCCCCGAGTGTTTACAGCGTGAATTTTAAATATCTCGTCCGTATAGGTTTGTTCATACCCCTTTGTAAAAACCCCCTTATAACGCACAATTCTGACGTGGTCACCTATTTTTAATAACGGTTTAACTTTTTTAATAGTATCGTAACACCCGTAGATATTTTTCCAAACGGTTAAAGAGTTCTCTTTTGTCACATCGACGGGGCGCCGCCTTATAGTTCTGTGGTATGTGTGGTTATAACTATACACCAAGTCTTGTAACTTGTCAATGTACCTGTACGTGTTTTGTTCTCTAAGATAGCGCCACATTTTAGTTTTCAGCGTTCTATTAAAACGCTCGACCAACGCAGCCTTAACAGCGTTTGTAGTTAAAAAATGATGTATTTTATAGGACTCACAAAGACGCCTCATAGGTTTGTTTATAAACTCACGGCCACGATCAGTCTGGAGCTTTCGGGGGGTTCGGCCGCTTAACTTAAATATCTGCTCAAAAGCGGTAGCCACGGTAGCGCCGGACTTATTTGAAAGGCCCGACACCCAGGCATATTTAGATAGAATATCAACGACCGTCAGCAGGTATTTTACACCATTATTTTCTTTAGAAAAATCCATCATCGACACAAGATCTGCCTGCCATTGAGCATCTATATCAGACACCATAACTTTGTTTCTTGTAAAAGATTTTTTAACAGGTTTGTACAATGTATAAGTATCCTCGTTGCTCAACCAGTTTTTTACAGAGTCTTTTCTTATTCCAAATTTCCGTACTTCTCTGAATAAGGATTCAACGCCCCCATAAGAGCCGACCGCTTTTGGCGTGTAGTATTGCTTTCGCAATATTTTGCTTTTTGCAGGCATTTTAGCTGTGTTTTAAACAGCGTCTACTCAACAACACGTCCTAACTGTTTATACAATTTTAAATAATCAAGCTATTATATTTATTGTAAAAAGAAAAACAGACTACATTTTTATTTTTATTTAAAACTGTTTATGTAGCGTAAATAAAACATTATAAGACATTACACACAAATAAATTTTATATACATGCAAAGTAAAAATTTATGTAAAACAAATAAAAACATTATAAGCTGTTTAATACAAAGAAAGTTTATATACAATCGCCAAAGTAAGAAAATTTACAACGTTAACCAAACAGCTTGCAACAAGGGCGGGAGCCTCTTTTTAGGTAATAATGAGCCCCGGGTCGACACAGTAGGCGATGTTAATAACACCGGAGGGTTAAAAGGGCTTCGAGCCTCGTCAAAGGGTTCACTCAGCGCCCGCTTTTTCAAATTATCGAAAAGTTCTCTTGTTCTTGTATTACCGATAACCGTTGACGGGGTGTTCAGCTGTGCGATAGTTTCCATAAAATAGTCCCAACCGTGAGGTTTAATCTTAGGCAGCCCATGACTCTGGGTAGCTGTTCGAATCAGGTCAATAATGTTTGAACCGGTTACAGTTTGTTCTTTGTAAATGAACTCACCCATAGCATTCCAGTACGGCTTATTACCAGCGCGGTACAGTTTACTTAACAATAGTTCTGCATTTTTTCTATAACGTGTGTTAATACTGTCAAGTATCTCGTTAGTATCTGTGCTGATTGAGGTTGCATTTGACAATTGTTGTTGATCGGTTTGCGGCTGCGTAATCAGGGTTATACCAGGCATTTCTTTACCGGACTGTTTGTTGAGCATTAAGTACCTCTGTAACACGACTGTGTATCTCTTAATTTTTTCATCATCTGAAAGGTCATTTCTGTGTAGTATTTCGCTAATCTCATCATCTAATCACCGTATGGCTGTTTGGCGTATATCTGTTGCATCTACGGACAAATTTTTAAGCCTGTCCATTTCATTTTTGGAAACCAGGAACATTTTCTCTGCATACTGCATTATGAGCCACCCGCTGTATTAGCTATCAGGCTAGTGATTAAAGGTATTGCAAAACCGAGCAAAGCTCCTATAAAACCGCCGCTCTGGCTCACAATGCGCTTCTTTCCTTTAATGGAGTACTTTTTATTGCTTAATTTCTTTATAGCCCGACACCATTTTTTCAATATATTTTTTTGGCGCTCTTTAAGAGGTATCTTTCCTTTAAGGATGTTGAGCGCTATCTCGCCAATAGCCGATATCAAATCATTACTGGCATTACATATTGATTTTCGGTCCTTCAGATTTGTTTGCTTTTAAAAGACCCCAATTATGCCGGATCCTGTTCGACATCCTTACAGCAACAGCGCAGCTAACAAAAATAACCGTAAAGATGTGAGATACCTCATTTTAGAGCTTCTGTTTGCACACATAAGCCACCGGCAGAGCTGGTGGGAACAGACCGGTTCTGAGTCGCAGGTCCTCAGGCGTGTCAGATCTTAAATCTACAAGTAAATAGCCGTAAGGCTTGTGTGTAGCATCTTCAAAAGCTTCTAAAAAGAAACGTGTTTTACCGGGGTACATCTGCCGAGCCAACGTAATAACCTGTAATTTATCACGAGGGTTCTTAAAAAGGACCATGTATTTAGTGTTTAAATTTATGGTTTGGCTTTTCTTACCCTGACAAAAAACGTTTTGAACGAGATACATAATGCTCAAATTTCTGTGGTGTACGTATTTGGTGAATGCGTTTTGTATTTCAAGATTTTCACAAGCCGCCTCCATAAGATCATCAACAACCACCAAATTTACCTTATCCATTGGAAATAGCTCGGCGTCTGTAAAATTTTGTGGGACCCCCTCGATAAACCTGATATTTGTAAACAAACGGGTTAGTTCATCATACAATTTCTGCCAACATGCGTAAAACCAAATGACATTATCAGGTTTGTGCGACATTAACGTATCCTGATGCATTAATACATTTTTAACAAAAAAACTCTTTCCGGAATTTGAGGGTCCTGCTAGAATACACGAAAAAGGATGTTGAAATTGTGCAGGCATGTTTAATAGCCAAAAGGCAGCGTTGTAAAGTCAGCCGTCAGCTGTCTCTTTGTGTAGACGCACTTTTGCGTTTTACGTAACGGTCTTGTCTCTATGGTCAAACGCTTCCTATTTCTGAAAATGCCGTCTTGTTCGATACCTATTGTTTTCTGCGTCTCGGGGTCGGTGTTGTGTGAGTAATCCAACACAAGGTCTTTTAAACTGTCAAAATTAACAAGCCGTGTGTTAGAAACATTGAGTGTTATACCCTTAACCTTCAATACGGTTTTACCGTTGTTAAGTTTGTAGCCGTAAGTCTTTGGGCCAGCGGATACAAACTCGGTAATGTGTGCGTCGTCGGGTATTTCACTAGTTAGTTCACCGAGAAAGTCACCCAAGGGTGGCGTCCATTCAGACCCCTTACTCACGAATATGACGGAGTCTGTGTCGTGATAAAGGCAACGTTCCTGCAGCCTGTCTAGGAGCTTGTATAATTCGAGTCTGGCATAGGCGGTTGTAAAACAGGCTATAAAAATGTTTGTGTTTTTGTTGTGGGTGTAGCTCTCTTTTACATAGCGCCAATTGACTAACGCCGTATCGTCATCGATGAAATTAACCTCGGAGAGGTCGTAGTATGGCACAAAAGCTAGTTTGAAAAGTTCGTCAGGGTCCGTGACTATGCTGGTACGTGACAAGTTAGAACGCTGTCCAAACTTACCCCACAAAGAGTTTAGGAACAGTTTTGAAATTTGTCTTTTTGCTGGGTTTACAGCTATCTTATCAGAACGCAAGCAGACATCTTCTTTTTTTAAAAATGCCGCTATGTAAGCCGTTTTTTCAGAATCCGTTTTACACCAACTGGGATAACCGGAAGCCTCCTGTTTATCTCTGAGGTGTAATTTGATGTACGGGGCGAACAGATCGTCTGTTGTGTTCAGAAAATGCCAGATCTCGTAGATCTCGGCAATCCTGTAACCTTTTTCAACAGCTAAAACTAGTTCTATGGTGCACCATGTACCGGTTAGGGAACGCTCATCGTCTGTGTGGGTGCAAATGTCTTTCAGACAGTTCAAGGCACAGGTGTAACATAGAGGGAACATTAGTTTTTTATTTAGCTTTACAGGCAGGACCGGAAAAAATAAATCTCTGGGCGGGTACACTTTAACTCGGGCAATGCCAAAGTATTTTTTGATGTATCCAAAATGATCATAAATGATTTTTGGGTGTCCTACAGGGTACGTCTTAGTTTTATTAACAAAAGGATACAGACTGGTGAAATCGTAATAATGCACTGTTTCATCGGCCTGCACCTTGTGATAAAGTTTAATGGCGTTAGTGCGCCCGCCGTAAAGTGCGTCACGAGGATCCAAAGGAGTCGGGAATTTCATTTTAAACAGAAAGTCTTTGAGTGTTATAACAGGAATGGACAAGAGGCGCGTATCGCTGCTGGGGTTCGCTTATCTGTTGTCCGTTACTGCTTGTGTCTGGTGTATCAAACGTGTTATATATATATATGTTATTTCGCCGCCTTCTAAACGCAATTGTATGAAATCACCCGGCTCGACGGCCCGTAAAATCCTATCTAACAATGTCTGTATAGCAGCGTGTATTGCCTCAAGAGCTTCAACAAATGAGCGAATGGCTTCGAGGTTAGCGAATCTGAAGTGTTCCGTGTACATGGTACTATTAAAATTCGCTAAGTCACGCTGTTGATGATATACACGTTCTAGATAAACGGAACTAACGTTTTGTGGTTCTGGGGGATCGTCTGTAATAGCCGTGTTATAGGGCAAGTCGCCATTTTGTGGGCCGCCGGACTGAATACGCGCTGATTGCGTATTTGAATGCCTGTTAGTGGGCAAACTGTTTGGACGGATGGGCCCCGCTTGCGCTGTCTGCGATTGCTGTTGTGCTTGTCCAGCATTCAGACGAGCCGCCGCAACAGACTTGTTACGACATTCCTGTCTTTTTTTGCGATCTATTTTGTTCGGACGCGTCGGCGGCGTATTGTTACGCCGGCGAAGCCTTTTTTCTCTAGCTATTTTAGAACGTTTAACTGAAGAACAGATTTTTATAGCCTGTTTTAACTTTCGAATCCTAGCACTTACAGTTGTTTTTGAGCTTTTAAAAGGGCGTCTACCTCCACCAGTCATCACTAGTCATTCGCTGCCTAGCAGCTCTTTTTCAAGAGCGTCAAGATGCGTAATCAGTCGTATGCATTTGTTACGCGTAGCGTGTATTTGCCCCTCAGTGTTGGGGCTGTTAAACGCTAGAGACGTAGAGTCTTTAACATAACATTTTAAATGCAGTGCTACGCGTGACATTTTGTCATTACATTTCGCGATATCCCACAATGCGTCGTACGTCTCGCCACCCCGGCAATAACAGGAATGGACAAGAGGCGCGTATCGCTGCTGGGGTTCGCTTATCTGTTGTCCGTTACTGCTTGTGTCTGGTGTATCAAACGTGTTATATATATATATGTTATTTCTGTTTTATTTTGTTCCAGGTTGTGCCAAATAATTTATTATTTTATTCAATGTCAGCTCTGGGTCATCAGGAGATCCCTGGCAGGGGCTATAGACAAGAGGTGATTTTTGGGCTTTGCGTTGACATGCGTGGCCTTTTGTGTCATGTGTGTCGACACTTTATGCCTATTAGGGTAGAGGGTTTGTACCTTTGACGGGGTGCAGCCTCCCCATATTGCCATCCTCTAAGATGCCCTGTATATATGACTCTGTGCGAGCTGCCAGATTCCGTGATGGCGCTGCCCGCAATAATTAGGAATGGGCATGCGCGCACGGCTGTACACTGCTTACCTATTGTAAAATGGCCGCTCGAGTGGCTTACATGTAGAGCGCATGCTCCACAAACGGCGCCTTGAGACCTCACGTCTCATATCTTTGACGCAACCTGGCGCCTGCGCAGTAGTATCATCGAGACGCCGACTTCAGCAATAGTCCGCATGTGGGACCCAGGTACACCTGCAGGGTATGTCTTTGTTTTTCATGTACTGTATCTCATCACTCCTCCCACTATCATATTACATGATGATGCGCACATGTGTTCAATTTACAGCACTTTGCACTTTTTCCTCTATTTTATAAGATCGCTATTATGTATGCAATTTATTCTTGTATGGGTAGGTCCTGGCATGGACCGGATGCACTTTATATGTATATTGGGTAAATTTTATGTAGATGTAATACCCTCTTTTTATGTTTAACATGTTGATTGATGTAATTGCTTTATTGATAATTGTTTGCAGGTGTTGAGCTATATATACCCCATGCTGCACTTGTGTTCATTGCTTGAGAAAGGCTCTTTGTATGAGCTGAAACGTTGCCTCACTGTACCTCATGGGTGAATAAATTACTATCTGGAGTGCTGTCCGGTTTCCTGTCTATATATATATACACTCACCTAAAGAATTATTAGGAACACCCTACTAATATGGTGTTGGACCCCCTTTTGCCTTCAGAACTGCCTTAATTCTACGTGGCATTGATTCAACAAGGTGCTGATAGCATTCTTTAGAAATGTTGGCCCATATTGATAGGATAGCATCTTGCAGTTGATGGAGATTTGAGGGATGCACATCCAGGGCACGAAGCTCCCGTTCCACCACATCCCAAAGATGCTCTATTGGGTTGAGATCTGGTGACTGTGGGGGCCATTTTAGTACAGTGAACTCATTGTCATGTTCAAGAAACCAATTTGAAATGATTCGAGCTTTGTGACATTGTGCATTATCCTGCTGGAAGTAGCCATCAGAGGATGGATACATGTTCTCATTCTGTTTACGCCAAATTCGGACTCTACCATTTGAATGTCTCAACAGAAATCGAGACTCATCAGACCAGGCAACATTTTTCCAGTCTTCAACAGTCCAATTTTGGTGAGCTCGTGCAAATTGTAGCCTCTTTTTCCTATTTGTAGTGGAGATGAGTGGTACCCGGTGTGGTCTTCTGCTGTTGTAGCCCATCCGCCTCAAGGTTGTGCGTGTTGTGGCTTCACAAATGCTTTGCTGCATACCTCGGTTGTAACAAGTGGTTATTTCAGTCAACGTTGCTCTTCTATCAGCTTGAATCAGTCGGCCCATTCTCCTCTGACCTCTAGCCTCCACAAGGCATTTTTGCCCACAGGACTGCCGCATACTGGATGTTTTTCCCTTTTCACACCATTCTTTGTAAACCCTAGAAATGGTTGTGCGTGAAAATCCCAGTAACTGAACAGATTGTGAAATACTCAGACCGGCCCGTTTGGCACCAACAACCATGCCACGTTCAAAATTGCTTAAATCACCTTTCTTTCCCATTCTGACATTCAGTTTGGAGTTCAGGAGATTGTCTTGACCAGGACCACACCCCTAAATGCATTGAAGCAACTGCCATGTGATTGGTTGACTAGATAATTGCATTAATGAGAAATAGAACAGGTGTTCCTAATAATTCTTTAGGTGAGTGTATATACACAGTATATATATATATATATATATATATATATATATATACATACATACACACACACACACACACACACATATATCTATCTATCTATATATTGTGAGGCAGTGACAGGAGTCATTTATGATGGGAGATATGTGTCACCCAGAATGCTGCAGGAAGCATTCTAAAAGAGGTTTTGTTTGCACCAGGAACGTTTCACCAAGGTGCCCGGCCTTGGTGGAGTAAAGGCCCCTAGATTAGGTGTCCACTAAGGTAGTTGGTGGACACCATGATAGGTAGCGTAACTGTTTCCAGCTAGTCTGGGTCGGGCTTTTACTGGAAACAGGCAATGTACTGGGTGGGTGCCTGTTCCCCATGCTCCAGTCGGGACTTGGGGCATGCTCATGTCCAGGGATTCTATTTAATCCTGCTGCTGGACTTAGGTGTGTCTCAGTCTGGGGAAGAAGGTAGACAGTGTGAGGTAACACTGTCAGTGTGTGCTGTGTTCGTTGGTCCCGGCTGTGATCTGGATTTATCGGCTGTATGTATTTGGACAAGCCTAAATAAAGAAGACTTTGATGAACTTTGTGGTGTCCCTGCCTCTGTACACTGGTCAAGTGAGTATGGTTTCTTACTCTATCTATATATAGTAGTGATCTGCGTTGGTGAACAGGGATGACTAAGCAGTTTTAAAAGTTCACTTTAGCATCCAGCACCTCAGGCTAGGGGAAATAGCTATACTGGAGCCTATAAATAAAGTCTGAATTAACCAGTTCCAGCAAACTATACTTTGATGAAATCATACCACCTTCTGGAATAATTATATCTCATCAGTCTGAGCAATCTGGGTGAGATATAAACCCCCTTCAGTACATTATTACAGTGTTTCCCAACCAGTGTGCCTCCAGCTGTTGCAAAACTACAACTCTCAGCATGGGAGGTGTAGTTTTGCAACAGCTGGAGGCACACTGGTTGGGAAACACTGCATTATTACACTATACAGTGAGGAACAGAAGTATTTGAACACCCTGTGATTTTGCAAGTCCTACCACTTAGAAATCATGGAGGGGTCTGAAATTCACATTGTAGGTGCATTCCCACTCTGAGAGACACAATAAAAAAATAAATAAATCAGGAATCATCGAATTGTATTGCACTGTATTGCACTGCTGAACAAACATTTCCTGTAGTTCTTGACCAGGTTTGCTCACACTGCAACAGGGATTTTAGCCCACTCCTCCACACAGATCTCCTCTAGGCTGTCGCTGAGCAACACAGAGTTTCAGCTCCCTCTAAAGATGTTCTATTGGATTTAGGTCTGGAGACTGGCTAGTCGCTGGCTTCGGGTCGTTGTCATGTTGGAAGACCCAGCCACGACCCCTCTTTAATGCTCTGACTGAAAGAAGGAGGTTGTTGCTCAAAATCTCACAATAAATGGCCCCATTCATCCTCTCCTTAATACAGTGCAGTCGTCCTGTCCCCTTCGCAGAAAAGCACCCCCAAAGCATGATGTTACCACCCCATGCCCAACAATCCGAGTGCAATGCACAAGAGCAAGCAGTGAACGCCCAACAACAACAGACTAACAGCCTGCTTATTCAACAGATTGCACCCTGCAAGAGACACTGCGAGCGTTCCAGTAAGGGACCCCACCTGCGGTGACCCCGTTTCCGTCTGCCGCCCGGGATAAAGTCCGGTCAGCACTGAGAAAAATGAGTCCGGAGGACAACACAATGGGGAGGCCTTCCTCACGGTATTTGAAAGAATGGCTGAGCAGGAAAACCTGCCGTTTGACCAGTGGGCTGAAGTGGTGGCACCGTTCCTGGTAGGAGATGCCCAGAAAGCCTACTTTGAATTCCGCCGTGAGAACGCCCAGGCTCGGATGGGGGTTAACATGTATGTGCGGGTGCAAAGGGTGTACCAGTGAGCCTTTTAAGAGTCCCGGCCCGCCAGGTCTCAGGCATATGACTTGTTGCACCTGGTGAAGAAGTGGCTCCAGCCCAAACGATTCAGAGGGTGGAAGTTGACAGTTTTGTGCGCACACTGCCGGTGGTCATACAGCACTGGGTGGGTCAAGGAGACCCCTGGAACCCTGAGCAATTGGTTAACCTTGTCGAGCCGTATATGGTGACCCAGGACTTGATGCAGGGCTCTGCTCAGATGAGGGAGACACGCCAGCCCCCCTCCCAGCCTAGGGAGCCTGGAAAAAGGTCCTGGCCTCCTATGGGGAGTAACCAAACCATGCTCCTGTTAGGCGAGTACCGGGGACCAGCAAGGCCACTATAATTTGGTGCTGGTGCTGCCAGGGCCTGGGATATGTGGCTGCTAACTGCCCCTTGACTTCTGAACCCATGGACTGCGGGTTCGCTCGCCGGTCCTCGTTCTATGTCCAACCGGTATGTATCGCTGCTTCCCTGCTGGCCGCTAATATGCCTCCCTTGTGTCAGGTCTCTGTTAATGGGTATCAGGTCAAGGCACTGCTGGATTCTGGATTCAGCAGAAATCCCAGGAAAACAAAAATTAGCCATAGTCTGTATCCATGGGGACCTCTGGGAGTATCCAACAACGAGGGTTACCCTGTCTGCATCAGGCAGGGAAGTACAACATGTTGTGGCGGTAGTGCAACATCTCCCATATGACGCCATTTTGGGAAGAGACTTAACTATTTTCTTTACCTTATGGAAGGACGGAATGCATTCTCTTGGGGAGGAAAACTGTTCGGGTCCTGAACTCGAAGACCCCGATTCCGGGGTACCAGCTGTAGGGGTCACCACCACAGGTCTAGAGTGTAACCCCGATAGGTTTCCCCTAGAGGTGTTGGCTGGCGAGACTGTAAAGACCCCATCCATCCCGGACCTGGAGGTGTCCCGAGACACATTCATGACAGCCCAGCTCCAGGATCCTACATTGGTGCGGACGAGAGAAACGGGAGCAACAGCCCACCCCACATAAGAGTGTCATAGAACATATAGAAAAAATGCAAGAATGGATGGGGACAGTTCTGCCGATTGTCTGGGAACATATGGAGGCTGCACAACTGGCCCAGAGCCGGGTATACAACCAGGCAGCCCAGGTACGGACGTTTAACCTGGGCGATCTGGTACAGGTACTTGTGCCCACGGTCAACAGTAAGTTCCTTGCAAGATGGCAAGGACCCTACGAGGTGATAGAGAAAGTGGGGACATTAAACTACAAGGTATACCAGCCAGGTCGGCGAAAGCTGGAGCAGGTATACCATGTTAATTTACTAAAACCTTGGAAAGATAGGTAAAGTCTGTTTGGGGACAGCACACTCTCTGTCTTGTCTGTGAGAAAGGCTCCGTTGCCACCGGCAGTCCTGGGGAAAGCCTCCCCCGCGGTTAAGATAGGCCTGTCTACTAAACAGGTTCAGGAGGCCAGTTAGTTTGTGAGTCGGAATAGGGATGTATTCTCCGAACTTCCTGGAAATACCTTCGTAGTCCGGCATGACATTGTCACTGAGCCCCAGGTCAAAGTTCGCTTAAAGCCATATCGGATGCCTGAGTCTCGGCGACAAGCCATCTCTGAGGAGGTGAAGTCGATGTTGCAACTAGTGGTCATTGAAGAGTCCTGGAGTGAGTGGACTAGTCCAATAGTCCTTATACCAAAACCAGATGGAACGTTACGGTTCTGTAATGACTTCCGGAGGCTCAATGAGATATCAAAGTTTGACACCTACCCCTTGCCTCGGGTCGATGAGTTGATAGAGCGATTAGGGCAAGCTTGATACTTTTCAGTCTTGGACCCACAAAAGGGTATTGGCAGGTGCCCTTAACGGAGGCTGCAAAGTAGAAAACTGCCTTTGTCACCCCCAAAGGGCTGTTTCAATATAAGGTGTTGCCCTTTGGCTTAGGGTACTTTCACACTAGCGTTTTTCTTTTCCGGCACTGAGTTACATCAAAAGGGCTCAATTCCGGAAAAGAACTGATCAGGCATATCCCTATGCATTCTGAAAGGAGAGTAATCCGTTCAGGATGCATAAGGATGTCTTCAGTTCAGTCATTTTGACTGATCAGGCAAAAGATAAAACCGCAGCATCTATAGTTTTATCTCTGGCCAAAAAAACTGAAGACTTGCCTGAATGCCTTTTTTTGCAAAGGAATGTATTAGTGCCGGCTCCGGAATACCGGAATGCCAGATCCGTTCTTTCAGTCCGCGCATGCGCAGACCGAAAAAAAAGGTGAAAAAAATAAATGCCACCGGAAAGACGGATCCGGCATTTCAATGCATTTTTCGGACTGATTAGGCATTTTTAAGACTGATCAGGATCCTGATTAGTCTTACAAATGCCATCAGTTGGCGACGGAACTGCTTGCTAGATCACTCTGCCGCAAGTGTGAAAGTAGCCTTACATGGCGCTCCAGCCACATTCCAGCGGTTAATGGATATCATCCTCCGGCCTCATTGTCAGTATGCTTTGGCCTACCTCGATGATATAGTGGTATGTAGCACAGACTGGGAGAGTCACTTACCGAAGGTGCAGGAGGTGGTAGATTCTCTCCGGAAAGCAGGATTGACCGCTAACCCAAAGAAATGTACTATAGGGTTGAAAGAAGCTTGGTACCTGGGGTATGTAATTGGACAGGGAGTCATCAAACCCCAGGTAAATAAAATAGAAGTCGAACAGAACTGGCCCCAGCCTCAACGAGGCAGTTGAAAGCCTTCCTAGGGTTAATGGGTTATTACCGGAGGTTTACTCCCAATTTTGCCATGTTGTCAGCTCCATTAACAGACCTCCTGAAAGGGCGGAAGTCCGCAATGGTCCGCTGGGGTGTTCAGGCAGAGGAAGCCTTCAGGACATTGATGTCGGTGGTGTGTGGGACATCTGTCCTGGTTACACCCGACTTCAATAAAGAGTTTATTGTGAAGACAGATGCCTCTGAAGTAGGTCTAGGTGCAGTGCTGTCTCAGGAGGTTAACAGGGAGGAGCATCCCGTTAGTTTCCTGAGCCGCAAGTTAACGCCAGCCGAAACCAGGTATAGTATAGTGGAGAGGGAGTGCCTCGCCATCAAGTGGGCACTCGAGTCTCTCCGCTATTATCTGCTGGGGAGGACATTCCGCCTGGTGACAGATCATTCACCTCTCACGTGGATGTGTCAGGCGAAGGAGAGGAATGCTCGGGTCACCAGATGGTTCCTCTCCATGCAAAATTTTAAGTTTACAGTGGACACAGGGCAGTCACTGCAGGCGAATGCAGATGCCCTGTCCAGAGTCCACTGTATGGCATGTGTTCACCCACACAGGTTTGAACAAATACAGTAGGGATGGTGTTCTTGGGATGCAACTCATCCTTCTTTTTCCCCCAAACACGACGAGTGAAGTTTAGACAAAAAAGTTCTACTTTGGTCTCATCTGCCCACATGACTTTCTCCCATGCCTCCTCTGGATCATCCAGATGGTCATTGGCAAACTTCAGATGGGCCTGGACATGTGATGACTTGAGCACGGGAACCTTTCATGCAATGCATGATTTTAAACCATGACGGCGTAGTGTTCTAGCGACAGTGACCTTTGAAACTTTACAGGTACAGTAACAGGTCTTTGAGAGCCAGAATTCTTGCTGTTTCTCAGGTGTTCAAATACTTATGTTCAGCAGTGCATGACAAATAGATTCTTTGAAAATTATACAATGCGATTTCCTGATTTATTTTTTTTATTCTGTCTTGCAGAGTGGGAATGCACCTGCAATGTGAGTTTCAGACCCCTCCATGATTCCTAAATGGGAGAACTTGCAAAATCGCAGGGTGTTCAAATACTTCTGTTCCTCACTGTGTATATATATATATATATATATATATATATATATACACACACACACACACACACACAGTAAGGTCCATAAATATTGGGACATCGACACAATTCTAACATTTTTGACTCTATACACCACCACAATGGATTTGAAATAAAACTAACAAGATGTGATTTAACTGCAGATTGTCAGCTTTAATTTGAGGGTATTTACATCCAAATCAGATGAACGGTGTAGGAATTACAACTGTTTGCATATGTGCCTCCCACTTGTTAAGGAACCAAAAGTAATGGGACAGAATAATAATCATAAATCAAACTTTCACTTTTTAATATTACAGCCTGAAGTCTGGAACGCATAGACATCACCAGTCGCTGGGTTTCATCCCAGGTGATGCTTTGCCAGGCCTCTACTGCAACTGTCTTCAGTTCCTGCTTGTTCTTGGGGCATTTTGCCTTCAGTTTTGTCTTCAGCAAGTGAAATGCATGCTCAATCGGATTCAGGTCAGGTGATTGACTTTGCCATTGCATAACATTCCACTTCTTTCCCTTAAGAAACTCTTTGGTTGCTTTTGCAGTATGCTTTGGGTCATTGTCCATATGCACTGTGAAGTGCTGTCCAATGAGTTCTGAAGCATTTGGCTGAACATGAGCAGATAATATTGCCCGAAACACTTCAGAATTCATCCTGCTGCTTTTGTCAGCAGTCACATCATCAATAAATACAAGCGAACCAGTTCCATTGGCAGCCATACATGCCCACGCCATGACACTACCACCACCATGCTTCATTGATGAGGTGGCATGCTTAGGATCATGAGCAGTTCCTTTCCTTCTCCATACTCTTCTCTTCCCATCATTCTGGTACAAGTTGATCTTGGTCTCATCTGTCCATAGGATGTTGTTCCAGTACTGTGAAGGCTTTTTTAGATGTCTTTTGGCAAACTCTAATCTGGCCTTCCTGTTTTTGAGGCTCACCAATGGTTTACATCTTGTGTTGAACCCTCTGTATTCACTCTGGTGTAGTCTCCTCTTGATTGTTGACTTTGGCACACATACACCTCCCTTCTGGAGAGTGTTCTTGATCTGGCCAACTGTTGTGAAGGGTGTATTCTTCACCAGGGAAAGAATGCTTCAATCATCCACCACAGTTGTTTTCCGTGGTCTTCCGGGTCTTTTGGTGTTGCTGTGCTCACCAGTGCGTTCCTTCTTTTTAAGAATGTTCCAAACAGTTGTTTTGGCCACGCCTAATGTTTTTGCTATCTCTCTGATGGGTTTGTTTGGTTTTTTTCAGCCTAATGATGGCTTGCTTCACTGATAGTGACAGCTCTTTGGATCTCATCTTGAGAGTTGACAGCAACAGATTCCAAATGCAAATAGCACACTTGAAATGAACTCTGGACCTTTTATCTGCTCATTGTAATTGGGATAATGAGGGAATAACACACACCTGGCCATGGAACAGCTGAGAAGCCAATTGTCCCATTAATTTTGGTTCCTTAACAAGTGGGAGGCACAAATGCAAACTGTTGTAATTCCTACACCGTTCACCTAATTTGGATGTAAATACCCTCAAATTAAAGCTGACAGTCTGCAGTTAAATCACATCTTGTTCGTTTCATTTCAACTCCATTGTGGTGGTATATAGAGCCAAAAATGTTAGAATTGTGTCGATGTCCTAATATTTATGGACCTGACTGTATATATACCCCCCCACACACACATATAAGTCTGCTGCCCTGGGATGACCTTTGACCTCATCCGTCAGCACACACATCAAAGTCCTTACCACCTATTACTTCCACCTCAAAATATATCTTAACTTCACACTGCCCTTACCTTCAGGTCAACAAAAATGCTTGTAAAAGCCTTTGTCATGAGACTGCTATAAATATCCTTCTCTGTCACCAGAGATCTACCTATCAAACAGTTTTTATAGACATGGAACAGAGCCTCAGCTAAACAAAAGAAAACCAATGTTCCAATCAGGTGAACTACAACTATGTGCCTAAGCAACCAGATAGGGAAATCTCTAACTAGATTTCATTTAAAGTGACCATACACCTTTTAATAGCTGACAGCTTTTCTTCCCAATTCTCTCATACACACTTGCCCAAACCAAATGGCATGGAAGAGCATGGAAGACAACTAAAGTAAATAAAACCCCTTTCCAACATCTAGCCAATTCAAGAACACTCGAGGAGGTAGACGTTATCATTGTGATGGTCTACAATCAAGAGATGCCTTCATAAATTTAAATACAGAAAGTTTATCTTATGCAAACTGCTTATAAACTCAATAACAGAAACACCAGATTAGACTTCGCTAGAAGACCTCTAAAAAGCCTACCAATTCTGGAGCAAGATTTTATGGACAGATAAATGTAAGATCAACTTGTACTGGACAACTGGCGACAAGGGACAACTGGTCAACACACCCTTTGCTAGGAAAGTGCAGGGAAGACAAACAACACATGCAACAGGGGAGTCAAACAAGCCGCATCAATAACCAAGAGAGCAGAAAGGTACCGGAGGAGCAAGCAGAGGATCGTCAGGAGAAGCCAAAGTCAAAACCAGAAGGGAACGCCAAGACCAAAGGATGATACGGACGGGAAATCAGAAGCCAAGCAGGAACAACAAACTAGGTAAGTATATCGCAGGAAGGACCTGAATAACAGGCAATCTGTGGCTAGCAGATTGCCTGTTTAAATAGGGTGCTGGTGGAGTCATGTGATGTGGCCAGCGTCACATGACTCCTGAGTTCTAATGCGGCCGAGCGCCGATTGAGCCGCTCGGCGCTCAGCCCTATTGTGGTTACCATGGGAGCGGGCGACGCCTGGCGCACTGATGATGCGAGCTCGCCCCCGGCCGTCCCCGCTTATGCACAGAGTGCATCGTGACAGTATTTTTAATATTTTTTTTAAAATAAAGATTAATACTTAGCTTTGTTCTCACAGCAAAACCAGTACATCATTCACAGACCAAGCCAGAAAAGCCCTGGCTTGTGCTGTCTAAGGTTTAGCACAGCAGGCACAATGACATCATTGTATCCTGCCTGCAGCAGAGGTCATAGAGTAAATGAAGCTGCATGGAGCTGATCACTCCCTGCTTCACCATTGCTCATACAGTGGAAAACTGGGCATGCAGCAGCTTTCTAAGGTCAGTGGGATAGTAGTCAAAATTCAAGACTGGATCAGAGGTCATTGGCAGCTATGGTATAAATGGATAATTACACAAAACATACCACAGAAATTGAATATTCTTCAATGTCTGAGTCAGTCACCTTACCTCAGTCTTATGGTTCTCGCAACATATATCTCAGATGGAAGGCTGTAACAAATTCCATGGTAAATTCCGGCAACAAGATGTATCACTAATAGATTTCTATCGTAAACAATGTATACCAGGTGTTATACAATTCTACTGTATACCTTTATATGGGAAACTGTAGTCTATTCCTTTATATGGGAAACTGTAGTCTATTAAACAGTTTCATACCGCTAAAAGGGTAAACCAATGTATAACAGCCCGATGGAGGCCAAAATGACATTTGTGAACTAAGATGGCTCAATGGAGTCCTTTTCCTGGTGTATTCGTCTAATGTAGGTACTCCTGTTGTGAACAGAGTTTTTGTTACTTTTCAGCCTGTGAAATTACAATTCACTAACAGTTCCTGTAAAAAAATTTAAATCCATTGACGTGAAGTCAATAGTTTACACTACAATCAAATCTTGAGTGCTTCATTTTAATCCATTGTGAGGATGTGCAGAGACAGGCGAGTCTCTACGTACACATACAGGTGAAACTCGAAAAATCTGAATATCGTGCAAAGTTCATTTATTTCAGTGATACAACTTAAAAGGTGAAACTAACATATGAGATAGACTCATTACATGCAAAGCGATATATTTAAAGCCTTTATTTGTTATAATTTTGATGATTATGGCTTACAGCTTATGAAACCCCAAAGTCACAATTTTGAGGTGCCCTTTTCTCAGGGGGTATGGATTAATTAGCTGACTAGAGTGTGACACTTTGAGCCTAGAATACTGAACCTTTTCACAAAATTCTAATTTTAACTTCCATTAATACAACTCCTTTTAAGTTGCATTACTGAAATAAATGGACTTTTGCACGATATTCTATTTTTTTGAGTTTCACCTGTATTTACTACCCATCTTGCAACTAAAATACCTCATCATATGAAGTTTTGCAAGTGTCATGCAGGCATTTTGAATACATATACCTTTATTGTAAATACTGTACCTTGGAGTGTGGTTTCCCTCTCATCAGTACCACACTGAACCAGTGGTGACTATTTACAGTCATAGAACATGCTCCAATTTTTCTAAGATTATAGAAAAGTGCAGCAATCCATTTCAGTTCTTTATAAGAAAGTTGAGGAACATTTATTGTTTGGCCTACAGTAATTTCATGTGATAGGGCAGCCTTATGGTAAAATAATGTGTGACCATTGGAACTAGATTAAACTGCAAGGATTGTGCAGTTTATCATTGGGAATTGCTGCTGATTGTTACAGGTAAGAAGTCAATTTTTTTTCCATCTATCTTGAGTTCCTTTGATATGCTCTTAGATGTCTTGGTATGCTTTTTCCTAACTAGCAATGCTGAAGATTGTAATTTACCATACATGCCACTAGGTAAACTACTCCTTATAGACAAACATAGATATTAGCAAGTCAACATATTTAGTATGTGCTAATAATAAATACATTGGAGGTATAATAGTCATTTTAGGTGCACTCAAATAGCAGTGACCATGGGCAGTTTTATTTCTGAAATTTAGCCACATGAAACCCCAAAAATTGGATCAACTTGTGTGGGATGATTGTGTGATGCTTCCTGTTTGTTATCCCTCCAGCAGATCATTTCGTGCCTAGTCCGAGATGTCAGCGCTGTTCAAAATTGTGTGTCCCAGTGGTTATGAGATAATTCTGATTAGAAGAATGGCATACAGGGAGTGCAGAATTATTAGGCAAATGAGTATTTTGACCACATCATCCTCTTTATGCATGTTGTCTTACTCCAAGCTGTATAGGCTCGAAAGCCTACTACCAATTAAGCATATTAGGTGATGTGCATCTCTGTAATGAGAAGGGGTGTGGTCTAATGACATCAACACCCTATATCAGGTGTGCATAATTATTAGGCAACTTCCTTTCCTTTGGCAAAATGGGTCAAAAGAAGGACTTGACAGGCTCAGAAAAGTCAAAAATAGTGAGATATCTTGCAGAGGGATGCAGCACTCTTAAAATCGCAAAGCTTCTGAAGCGTGATCATCGAACAATCAAGCGTTTCATTCAAAATAGTCAACAGGGTCGCAAGAAGCGTGTGGAAAAACCAAGGCGCAAAATAACTGCCCATGAACTGAGAAAAGTCAAGCGTGCAGCTGCCAAGATGCCACTTGCCACCAGTTTGGCCATATTTCAGAGCTGCAACATCACTGGAGTGCCCAAAAGCACAAGGTGTGCAATACTCAGAGACATGGCCAAGGTAAGAAAGGCTGAAAGACGACCACCACTGAACAAGACACACAAGCTGAAACGTCAAGACTGGGCCAAGAAATATCTCAAGACTGATTTTTCTAAGGTTTTATGGACTGATGAAATGAGAGTGAGTCTTGATGGGCCAGATGGATGGGCCCGTGGCTGGATTGGTAAAGGGCAGAGAGCTCCAGTCCGACTCAGACGCCAGCAAGGTGGAGGTGGAGTACTGGTTTGGGCTGGTATCATCAAAGATGAGCTTGTGGGGCCTTTTCGGGTTGAGGATGGAGTCAAGCTCAACTCCCAGTCCTACTGCCAGTTTCTGGAAGACACCTTCTTCAAGCAGTGGTAGGAAGAAGTCTGCATCCTTCAAGAAAAACATGATTTTCATGCAGGACAATGCTCCATCACACGCGTCCAAGTACTCCACAGCGTGGCTGGCAAGAAAGGGCATAAAAGAAGAAAATCTAATGACATGGCCTCCTTGTTCACCTGATCTGAACCCCATTGAGAACCTGTGGTCCATCATCAAATGTGAGATTTACAAGGAGGGAAAACAGTACACCTCTCTGAACAGTGTCTGGGAGGCTGTGGTTGCTGCTGCACGCAATGTTGATGGTGAACAGATCAAAACACTGACAGAAACCATGGATGGCAGGCTTTTGAGTGTCCTTGCAAAGAAAGGTGGCTATATTGGTCACTGATTTGTTTTTGTTTTGTTTTTGAATGTCAGAAATGTATATTTGTGAATGTTGAGATGTTATATTGGTTTCACTGGTAAAAATAAATAATTGAAATGGGTATATATTTGTTTTTTGTTAAGTTGCCTAATAATTATGCACAGTAATAGTCACCTGCACACACAGATATCCCCCTAAAATAGCTAAAACTAAAAACAAACTAAAAACTACTTCCAAAAATATTCACCTTTGATATTAATGAGTTTTTTGGGTTCATTGAGAACATGGTTGTTGTTCAATAATAAAATTAATCCTCAAAAATGCAACTTGCCTAATAATTCTGCACTCCCTGTATAGTGATCCATTTCTACTGCACTTGAAATTGGATGTGACAACTCAAACCTAGGGTGGCAAACAGTGTCTACACAAACCATCAAAAGGTGTTTGCATGTCATTGGGCTATGAGGCAGAAGTCCAGCTACAAGTTTTTCCTTTGACCTTATGCCACTGCCCTCCAAAGGCTATCATGGTGCATAACTAGACAGCAATGGAGGCTGGAATGGAGGTCAGTCCTATTCTGGATGAGTCCTTCTTTTGTCTCAGATGCATTGATAGCTAGGGATGAGGCCTTCACAATTGATGTCAAATCAGTCCTACTCTGTGGATTATGGTATGGAGTGACATAATGTATGGTAGCTGGACCCCCTTAGTCTTCATTTCAGGTACTCTAACAGTTTGGTATTACATTGATTTGGTTGTAAAACCAATGGTATGGCCATATCTCTGAAGTATCCCAGAAGCCATTTTTCAAATAGGACAACAACAGGATGCATGTTGCTCGTGCTACTATGAGCAGCGTGTGTGGCCTAAAGTGGCTACCATGGCCTGAAGTATCTCTCGACTTCTCTCCCATCGAGCACATCTGGGATGTAATTGGAAAATGCAAAGGGAGCTGTGAGCATCGAATTTTGATGATTTGCATGCCCAAGTGCATTCATCATGGCAGAACATTACTCAGACAACCATTATTGACCTCATTGATTGCATGCTAAGGCATGTAAGTGCATGTATTTCTGCGCATGGCATACTGAATAAATTAAGATGTTTTGAATATTTTGTTTCAATTTTTTATAATATGCATATCATTAACATGTCTATGAATCCTATGATTTCCATAATTTCCCAACTTTTCCTTCTTGATATTGCAATTTCAGTGTTGAGGAGTGCATATACTTATTGACCAAAAATATTGAATCAAGAAGGAGTTGTGGACGAGCATAATCTTGATGAAAAATACATGTAGGAAGTCCTGCCATGAGAGGCAACATATATGTCCTGACCTGCACATATTGCTGAGCTGTTAGTGTCCCTTGTATCACTAGTAGGGGTGACCAACTGTCATAAGTGCTGGTTTATCAGATCCTCACACTAGCATTTGGGTCAGTGTAGCTCCACATCAATGGCAGGATTGAAGTGCTCACCACAAGGAGTCCATACCTGATTCCGACCATTATTGAATCCCAAACAGAACCTGGATTTGTATCTAAAGACAATATGGTTCCAATCCATAGCAGTCCAGGTTTCTCATTCTTGGCACCACTTCAAAGGAAGGCGACAGTGACCGCCTGTCAATGGCAGGACACTTAATGGTCACTGTGACATAAAATTTCCTTTTACTAAGCCCCTGGAAATGGCTTGAGCAGAGACAGGGGTGTGTAACGAAGGTGCCATTTGTGTCTGAATGGTGGACAATGATACTGTGGGAGCTGCACGTGTATGTCAACAAATCAAATGATCCTCTCTACTGGTGGTGTCTGGGCTATTTGCCATATGTGCATGCCCTCATTTAACCACTGCTCCCAAACCTCCTAACAGCTAGGTCAGAATAGCTTAGATGACGGGCAATATGTTGAAATAACCATCCTGCTTCTCTCACAGCACCCAGTCCCTTAACACTGACCTCCATAGGGGACCGTCCCCTTATCTGTGACCTCCACTGTTCCCTGCCGCCTTAACAGAGACCTCCACAGCACCCGTCCCTTTAACAGTGACCGCCACAGTACCCCGTTCCCTTAACAGTGACCTCCACAGCAGTTGCTCCTGTAATAGTGGCCTCTCAGGCTTCCCTCTCTCTCAGGCTTCCTCAGCCTTTCTTCCTCTCATACACAGAGTGTTGTTTTATCCCTCCTTGATTACAGCAGCAGGCCTCACTTGCGATCACCTCCGGCAAAAGACAATACATGTAGTGGAAGGGTGTGGACTGGCAGATCCCACTAGCAATCCTATCCCCCAGGCCACATGAAATCCAGCCCAGAACAACATCTAGACAAAACTGTCTCAGCAAACTACAATTTGCTGAAACCTCTGCAGCTTTCTGGATTTCAGTTATCTCACCCAGCTGAGGTATCTGGGTGGGATATACACGCCTCCCTGCACTTATACTGTACACATCACCACAATATATATATATATACACACACAGATGTAGCAGGGTTAGCACTCCAGCTCTTAACTCAAATTTCTTAACTCATCGCGTTATCTTGAGACAAAAGCCATTGAAAAGCAATTGAAGATCTTTGCTTAGATTAGATAACACATCTCAGAAATCTCAGAAAACAGGAGTGCTAACTCTACTCCATCCGAATATATTTTATATTTTTTTACTGTTTTGTCTTTTACACTTTATGGAACTTGAACATGCAATCATTAGATTGCTTTTCTCATTGATTCTACTGCATTAGCATTGGAGTCTATAAGCACAGCAAGACCCACAGGCAGGGTCATAGGAACATAGCTGTGGCAGCCTTGTATCCTTCAGGGGAACAAGACTACCGCAGAGAATGAACAGCTCCCCTACTTGGCACTAGAGGGAGGTGTTCCAGCCCCGTATGTACTGTGCTTCTAATGTGACCAACAATCAGACTTTCCAAATAACACAGCATCAGTTTCTCTATGTATTTCTATGGGAACCTCAATGTCTGTCTCAATAGGTCTATAGGGCAATAGGTGTATTTAGGTTACCAGGTTCCTGAGGCATCGCGCTGCCTTCCGGTGATGAGCCTGTGAGATCCAGCCCCGGAAGCTGTATGAGTAATACTGTGTGTATTGGAATGCATTGAAAAAAGGGATTAGACCCCGAAAAGTTGAGGTCCAAAAGTGGGACAAAAAATAAAGTAAAAAAAAAAAAGTTTAAAAATAAAGTTTCCCCCCCCAAAAATTAAAAGTTTAAATAAAAAATAAACAAAAATGTAATTTTCCCCAAATAAAGTAAAAAAAAAAAAGATAAAAAATAGGGAAAAAAAAGTAGACATATTAGGTATCGCCGCGTCCGTATCAACCGGCTCTATAAAAATATCACATGACCTAACCCTTCACAAAAGCTATTTTTGGTCATCTTACATCACAAAAAGTGTAATAGCAAGCGATCAAAAAGTTATATGCACCCCAAAATAGTGCCAATCAAACTGTCATCTCATCCCTCAAAAAATGAGACCCTACCTAAGATAATCACCCAAAAACTATGGCTCTAAGACTATGGAGACACTAAAACATGATATTTTTTTTTTGTTTAAAAAATTATATTATTGTGTAAAACTTACATAAATAAAAAAAAAGTATACATATTAGGTATCGCCGCGTCCGTATAGACCGGCTCTATAAAAATATCACATGACCTTACCCCTCAGATGAACACCGTAAAAAAAAAAACTGTGTAAAGAAAGCAATTTTTTGTCATCTTACATCACAAAAAGTGTAATAGCAAGCGATCAAAAAGTCATATGCACTCCAATATAGTGCCAATAAAACGGTCATCTCATCCTGCAAAAAATGAGACCCTACCCAAGATAATCGCCCAAAAACTAAAAAAAAAAACGATGGCTCTCAGACTATGGAGACACTAAAACATGATTTTTTTTGTTTCAAAAATGAAATCATTGTGTAAAATGTACATAAATAAAAAAAATTGTATACATGTTAGGTATCGCCGCGTCGTGACAACCTGCTCTATAAAAATACCACATGATCTAACCTGTCAGATGAATGTTGTAAATAACAAGAAAAAAAAAAAAAAACTGTGCCAAAAGAGCTATTTCTTGTTACCTTGCCTCACAAAAAGTGTAATATAGAGCAACCAAAAATCATATGTACCCTAAACTAGTACCAACAAAACTTCCACCCTATCCTGTAGTTTCTAAAATGGGGTCACTTTTTTGGAGTTTCTACTCTAGAGGTGCATCAGGGGGGCTTCAAATGGGACATGGTGTAAAAAAAAAAAAACAGTCCAGCAAAATATGCCTTCCAAAAACCGTATGGCATTCCTTTCCTTCTTCGCCCTGCCGTGTGCCCGTACAGCAGTTTACGACCACATATGGGATGTTTCTGTAAACTACAGAATCAGGGCCATAAATATTGAGTTTTGTTTGGCTGTTAACCCTTGCTTTGTAACTGGAAAAAAAATATTAAAATGGAAAATCTGCCAAAAAAGTGACATTTTGAAATTGTATCTCTATTTTCCATTCATTCTTGTGGAACACCTAAAGGGTTAACAACGTTAGTAAAATCAGTTTTTAATACCTTAAGGCTGGGTTCACACTTGAGCGTTTTACAGCGCGTTCAAACGCGCTGTAAAACGCTCAACACATGAAAACCAATGCTTCCCTATGGCCCTGGTTCTCACTTATGGGTTTTACAGAGCGGTTGAACGCGCTGAAAAACGCCCTACGCTCAAACAAGTTCTTGAGCTTCTTTGGGGCGTTTTGACGCGCGTTTGTGGCCATAGGACACTGCAGTCAATCACACAAACGCGCGTCAAACGCGCGTTTACTATTGCAAAAAACGTGCATAAAAACACGCGACAAAAACGCGCGTTAAACGCGCATATCAAATACGCTCAGGTCTGAACCCAGCCTTAGGGGTGTAGTTTCTAGAATGGGGTCATTTTTGGGTGATTTCTATTATGTAAGCCTCACAAAGTGACTTTAGACCTGAACTGGTCCTTAAAAAGTTGGTTTTTGAAAGTTTCTGAGTAAATTCAATATTTACTTCTAAACTTCTAAGCCTTGTAACGTCCCTCAAAAATAAAATGTAATTCCCAAAATGATCCTAACATGAAGTAGACATATGGGGAATGTAAAGTAATACATTACTATGTATTATAGAGGTAGAGAAATTGAAACTTGGAAATTTGCAAATTTGGTATTTTTTTATAAATAGAAATGAATTTTTTTGACTCCATTTTACCAGTGTCATGAAGTACAATATGTGACGAAAAAACAATCTCAGAATGGCCTGGATAAGTAAAAGCATTTTAAAGTTATCACCACTTAAAGTGACACTGGTTAGATTTGCAAAAAAATGGCCTGGTCCTTAAAGGGGTTATCCGAGTTAAATACATTTATGCTAATAACTCTTATAGTATTATATGAAACTATTTTGTAAATCACTTACATTAGCTCTTTTGCTCTGTTTAGCCAGTTCACATTTGGGTCATGTGACCCCCGACGTCATCAACCCTGCTCAGGCACTGACGTTTCGTTTACAAGCTTCTCCCTGCTTGAGGCTGGGTTCACACTTGAGCGTTTTACAGCGCGTTCAAACGCGCTGTAAAACGCTCAACACATGAAAACCAATGCTTCCCTATGGCCCTGGTTCTCACTTGAGCGTTTTACAGCGCGTTTGAACGTGCTGAAAAACGCCCTACGCTCAAAAAAGTTCTTGAGCTTCTTTGGGGTGTTTTGTAATACGCGCATTGACTATGGACAAAAACGCGCGACACAAACGCGCGTTAAACGCGCATATCAAATACGCTCAGGTCTGAACCCAGCCTGAGGGAGTGGCCCGGCTCTGTAAACGAGACATCAGAGCCTTTGGTGCCCGCCCCTCTCTCCCTCTCCTCACACAGCCTCGGTGATGGTAAGCGATCGCTCATGTGCGATACTTACCAGAGCCGAGGTGATAGATTTTCTCCAGCAGCAGCACCAGCAGCAGCAGGGTATGTGTCTGGCTCCTTCCCTCACTTGGGCCACTTTACACGTTCCCCTCCCGCTTCTGGGGATTGTTATTACAGCCCTGGCCCCCTCAACAAGTCCCCATTATACTGTTAATACCCCCCCCCCCCCCCCCGGGGAAAAAAAGGAAATAATTGTCCATCATATAGCTTAGATATAGCTATAGCTATATCTATACCTGCATCCAAGATATATCTTTATCTAATCTATAGCTTAGATACAGTAATAGCTTAGAGACAGCAATAGCTTAGAATCCGCGGTAGCTTAGAATCAGCGGTAGCTTAGATACAGTAATAGCTTAGATACAGTAATAGCTTAGATACAGTAATAGCTTAGATACAGTAATAGCTTAGATACAGCTGTAGCTTAGATACAGCTGTAGCTTAGATACAGCTGTAGCTTAGATACAGCTGTAGCTTAGATACAGCTGTAGCTTAGATACAGCTGTAGCTTAGATACAGCTGTAGCTTAGATACAGCTGTAGCTTAGATACAGCTGTAGCTTAGATACAGCTGTAGCTTAGAATCAGCGGTAGCTTAGAATCAGCGGTAGCTTAGAATCAGCGGTAGCTTAGAATCAGCGGTAGCTTAGAATCAGCGGTAGCTTAGAATCAGCAATAGCTTAGATACAGCAATAGCTTAGATACAGCAATAGCTTAGATACAGCAATAGCTTAGATACAGCTATATGTCCATCTTATAGATAGAGCCGTAGCTGCATCCTAGCCGTAGCTCTATCTGCAATGTGACAGGAAGATCTGCCTGTGTGAGCTAGGAGATGATCATGTGACAGTTTTTTTAAATGCAAACTTAGGTTGTGCAGAGCAGGGTAACTTGCAGGATAACAGGCCGAACTGGATGGACAAATGTCTTTTTTCGGCCTTATGTACTATGTTACTAGGGTGAGGGGAAGGTCAGATTGTTCACGCTGACAAATATTCATGAGGCAGAGGTCAGTCATTGTTGTTATACGCCCCCTCAGCATGTAAACACAGCAATAACAGAACCATGTAAAGGTGTACGTATGGGTTTCTCTCTTAAGAAATCAAGCTTAACCAATGTATATGTATGTCCTGATGAATTTTATGAGGTTTAATTTTTTTTTCCCATAACTCGGATAACCCCTTTAAGGTGAAATATGGCCGTGTCCTTAAGGGGTTAAAACAGCAGGTATCTGGCGTCTATGGTACCTACAGTGCTTGTGAGCTGGCCCTATATTTGAATATCTGACTTCCTCTGTAAATTTACGATGGGTGGTCGTTAAGGGGGTACAGATTATTTTGATTTTGTATTCTTAGCTTCTATGCCTAACAGTCTATTTTTATTTGATTACTATGGATGCAGTTTTGGATAGAAAGTTATATTTTACGCTTACTTAGCAACACTATTTTACTTCAGTATTTGAAATGGAAAGAAACAAATTCAGGTGATCTGCATATTTTAAGGCTTTTCAAATCATGAATGCTTTGATGATTTTGTATGACTGGGGCAATTTTGTGCAGATCAAAGGAAAATACTGTATATAAAATGTGCATGTGAGGCTTATTCATAATGGGCAGCACAAATTTAAGAGCATTGTTTATCGTGTGCAGAATACGTTTTTTGTTCTACGTACTGCCTGCCTATGATAGTGGAAGGAAGGTCAATGTACTATGATAAAGTTACCATTATCCCAAGTTAGGATGCAGTCTACTGTCTGGGGTTTTCAGTTTATCAATTCAACTTCCAGTTAATGGCAGTAGAGAACTAGAGATGAATTGTAATGTAATAAGGGACTTAGGGGCAGGGGTGTAGCTAGAACTGACTGGGCCCAACAGCAAATTTTTGTATGGGGCCCCCCGCCAAACACACACTTCTTTGCAGTGGCGTGCCTAGGGTGTTTGGCACCCGGGGTGGGTCCTTTCTTTGGCCCCCCCAATACTTTTAAAAAAATTATACCCCCTCACAGTAGTATTTCCCTCATTGTACAACCTTCACAGTTCGTTTTGTACAGATGTGTGCCCCCTCACAGTAGTTATGCCCACATTGTGCCCCCCTCACAGTAGTTATGCTCACATTGTGCCCCCCTCACAGTAGTTATGCCCTCTCTGTGCCCCCTTCACAAGTAATAATCCACATTGTGTCTCCTTCATAGTAATAATCCCCATTGTGTCCCCTTCATAGTAATAATCCCCATTGTGCCCCCTTTATAGTAATAATGCCCACTGTGCCCCCTTCATAGTAATAATGCCCACTGTGCCCCCTTCATAGTAATAATGCCCATTGTGCCCCCATAATAGTAGTTAGGCCCACTGTGCTAGTAATGCCGCCTGTGCCCCCTCCATAGTACAAATGCCAATTGTGCCCTCTTCATAGCAATAATGCCCACTGTGCCCCCTTCAAAGTAATAAAGCCCTCTGTGCCCCCTTCATTGTAGTAATGCCCTCTGGCTCTGTACCCCCTCCATAGTAGAAATGCCCATTGTTCCCCCTTCACATTAGTAATGCCTTCTGTGCCCCCTCCATAATAATAAAGTCCGCTGTGCCCCCTCTATAGTAATAAAGCCCTCTGTGCCCCCTCTGTATTTAAAAAAGCAAACAAAAAAAACACAGTAACTACTCACCTTGTCCAGCTACTGAAGCTCACATACCTCTCTTCTATGCACGCACAGATTGCTCTGCAGCACTGTGTAGGCGGAGCTTATGCAGATTTCCAGGCTGTAGGCTCCACCCACACAGGCCAGAAGCGCGATCTGTGCTTGCAGCCTGAATGTGTCACAGCTGAGGATGGGGGAAATCCTCAGCCGTGTGCAGCCAGGTGATGTTATGGCCTACTCGGCCAAGAGAACAGGATAGGGAGCAGGTCACCTCCTAACAGCGTCCCTACCCTGACCCTAACTCCTAACTGCATGGGTCGACCTTAAAGGTAGGAGGACCCATGCGCAGGAACCTCGGATCCCTAACTCACCCTCCGTCCGGTCCCTGCGCTAGGAGTCAGGGTAAGACGACCTACTCCTCCTAGACACGGAGGAGCAGGAGTCTCAACGGCCAAGCTGTTGGGAAAACGGGGAAACATAAACAGACTAATGGAAATGGCAGGTGAACTAAGTAGCTCAACCAACCTGCCACAGCCTTGCTGACTGGATCCCTGACACAGAGAATCCAGAACCATTAGCTGCACAAACCAACATAGGAAAATCCCAACAGACCATCACCCAGACATGACACATACAGGTAAGCATAAACTTAATAAGACATAAAACCTGAACTTAAACCTAGACTTAAACCTATGACCACAGTGGTGGCTCTCACAGAGGAATGGAAAGCACAGGAGGCTGCCTCAGCTAGCAAGACTGAAGCAACCTACTGAGCCCTGCTAGAGAGAGGGTATATATAGGCCAAAGTGGCCACACCCAAAGGTTGGACACACCCAGTGACATCACACACACACTGGGAAGGAAGTTAACCCTTCCAATGCCACAGAAGGGAAAACACATACATAAAGGGAAAGTGCACACAATAACATACAACACGGTGCACACAACACACACACCTAACAAAAAGGTTGCTAGGTGTGACCGCATGCCAGGGCAGCAAGCTACCTAGGGACGCTCAGGCTGCTCTGCTGCAAAATGCAACACTGGTTGCCCGCGGCAACCACAAGTGAGGCCACAGACCAGCGGCCCTCACCCGTGTTTGAACGCCCATACAAAACCGCAGGCAACTGCATGCGGTGAAGGAGTCATGGTCATGGGCATGGCCGTGACACTCCCACCCCTCAAAGCCCCCCCACCAAAAAGAAAAAGGAAACTGGTGAGAGACTCGCACAAGGGGATAGAAGAAGGGAACGTCCACTCTCAGGACATGGTTCCCAGAAAGTCGCTGTCAGCTGCATCCTCTCCCAGCACACAACACAGCTAGTCCGACGAGGCCTGCAGCCCGCACCAGCGACACGGAAATGGAACCACTGAGAGTGGACTCTCCACTCACGTCCCCACTCCAGTCGCTGCCAGCAGACACTCCTAACCAGCATGCAGCCGGACCACTTACGGAGTGCTGCCAGCAGACGACCAGAGATGGGAACATGGAGAGGGACGAGGGATCCCCAACACGGACGGTAAGGTGGCGGGGAATAAGCCACCAACCGTGCCGTTAACGGAGAACCCCCAGGGACGCTCTCCCTCCGGAGAACGCGCATGCAGGCCACAAGGGGATGGCACTGCATGCTGCACCCTCTTCCGAAGGCATGCATACCGCATACCAAACAAACACCACGTGTAATAAAATCAGAGGGACGCCAAAACGAGGCAACGGTGAAGGGATGGCGGGGAAACGCCACTCACCGCGCCGTCAGAGGCGAAACCCCCAGAACGCTCTCCCTCCGAAGAGCACGCATGTACCCCTTCCGCAGACGGCGGTACATGCTTCACCCTCTTTCGAGGGTACATACTCCCACCCCTCAAAGCCCCTCCCAACAAAAAAAAGGGAAGGTTGGTGAGGCATAGAAAACAATGGGAGGGGGGGGGGGAAAGACAAACAAAGGGGACACCAACACGGACAACGGTGAGCAAGGAATGGCGGAGAATGCCACTCACCGCGCCGTAAATGGTGAAAGCCCCATAACGCTCTCCCTCCGGAGAACGCGCATGCACCCCATCCGTAGATAGCGGTGCATGCTTTACCCTCTTTCGAGGGAAACGCCACGCGAGAAGCCGCTGTGGTCATACTGTCACGGCTGAGGATGGGGGAAATCCTCAGCTGTGTGCAGCCAGGTGATGTTATGGCCTACTCGGCCAAGAGAACAGGATAGGGAGCAGGTCACCTCCTAACAGCGTCCCTAGCCTGACCCTAACTCCTAACTGCATGGGCCGACCTTAAAGGTAGGAGGACCCATGCGCAGGAACCTCGGATCCCTAACTCACCCTCCGTCCGGTCCCTGCGCTAGGAGTCAGGGTAAGACGACCTACTCCTCCTAGACACGGAGGAGCAGGAGTCTCAACGGCCAAGCTGTTGGGAAAACGGGGAAACATAAACAGACTAATGGAAATGGCAGGTGAACTAAGTAGCTCAACCAACCTGCCACAGCCTTGCTGACTGGATCCCTGACACAGAGAATCCAGAACCATTAGCTGCACAAACCAACATAGGAAAATCCCAACAGACCTTTACCCAGACATGACACATACAGGTAAGCATAAACTTAATAAGACATAAAACCTGAACTTAAACCTAGACTTAAACCTATGACCACAGTGGTGGCTCTCACAGAGGAATGGCAAGCACAGGAGGCTGCCTCAGCTAGCAAGACTGAAGCAACCTACTGAGCCCTGCTAGAGAGAGGGTATATATAGGCCAAAGTGGCCACACCCAAAGGTTGGACACACCCAGTGACATCACACACACACTGGGAAGGAAGTTAACCCTTCCAATGCCACAGAAGGGAAAACACACATACATAAAGGGAAAGTGCACACAATAACATACAACACGGTGCACACAACACACACACCTAACAAAAAGGTTGCTAGGTGTGACCGCATGCCAGAGCAGCAAGCTGCCTAGGGACGCTCAGGCTGCTCTGCTGCAAAATGCAACACTGGTTGCCCGCGGCAACCACAAGTGAGGCCACAGACCAGCGGCCCTCACCCGTGGTTGAACGCCCATACAAAACCGCAGGCAACTGCATGCGGTGAAGGAGTCACGGTCATGGGCATGGCCGTGACAGAATGGTGGAGCGGGGAGAAGTCTTTCTGCTTCACCGTTCTGTGCGCCGCCGGCCTGAAGGAGGGGAGGAACGTGGGAAGCTGAGCGGTGAGTGACAGGACCACAGCTCCCAGCGCTAAAGCAATGAGCGCTTACATCTGTATTGATGGAAGCACTCATTGCTTCTGGCAACCTCTTGAAAGCCGGCTCCTGGGGCGGACCGCCCCGCACGCCCCCCCCCATTAGTACGCCACTGCTTCTTTGCAACCCCCTCATCCCATGAAAACCCCACTCATGTGACTATTTTGCACTCTTTTAAAATGTATTTATTATAATTTTTTGTGTCCATTTTGACAAGGGGCACATGAACACTGCAGCCAATGACTGGCCGCATTGGTGAAGCGTCACCTGTGCGGCACATGACCTACTTACAAGTTTCATGGGTGACACATCACTGCTACAGCCATCAATTCACTGCAGTGGTCAAGTGCCCCGCTGTTTGGAGACCCAGGACCTGCACAGATATCAGAGATGCTAATTATGGCACACTTACACTTATGCCCACACCCGATGTCAGGCCAGGACTATCCTACCACCACTTGTGTGCATATGTAAGTGTGCCAAAGTAAGCACTAGTACTCAGCGCAGCAGCGGGGCAGAGAGAGCATGCTGCTATGTACTGCATGCTATAATACAGGAGGCTGGCAGAGAAAGGAGTGGGCAGAGGTTGGGATCAGCATGTGGCTGCCAGGTAGCCATCCCACCCTCTGCCCACTCCTTCCACTACCAGCCTCCTGTATTATAGCATGCATGCTGTGAAAAATGGAAATGTGACCAAGGCCTAAGATCTCATCCCCAATCCACAAGATAGAAGATAAGTATCTGATTGGTGGGGATCCGACCACTGGAAATCAGAATAAGATCACAGTTTCTTTCCAGCAGTCGGGCTCTGATTTATCAGATACCTTTCCCCTATCTTGTGGATAGGGGATATGCTCTTATTGGACAACCACTTACTGTACAAAAAGAAACAATACTGGAATACATTATGCTGCATACATAAAAAAATATATATATACACACACACAGATATATATACAGTATATTGTAGGAAGGTGCAAGGGTCCGTAGTTGACGGAAGGTATGTGTCATCGAGGTTCCTGGCCTTGGTGGAGTAAGAGCTTGGTGGGTGACTACTCCCCACGTTCCAGGCCGGGTCTTGACTGGCCAATAAAAAAAACAAAATATATTGGCTAAGTGTCTCAGATTTTATCATATCAGAGTTAGGACTTTGTCCATATATAATGCTTGCTAAGCGCATTATTATCTAATTTCTGTGATTTTTCTTCAATAATATGGCCAGGGACATCCGCACATTTATATATCATACCATGCAGGATGTTTTTATCTTTGTTTTTTTTCTGTGATTTTTTTTTTGTCTAAGTAGTATTTTCTTGAGGGAGTGGCACCTTCAAGTGTGAATGCGCACCTATTTCATCTTGGGAGTAGCATTTCTTTGCACTTTTGCCCTTCCTATCTGTTAAAGGGGATATTAATTATTGATATTTATGCAAATCCCAATAATTAATATTCATAAATAGGTGTGAGTCATCTAGTGATGACTCCGCCTATTTATACTAATTAACCACCTCAGCCCCCAGTGCTTAAACACCCTGAAAGACCAGGCCACTTTTTACACTTCTGACCTACACTACTTTCACCGTTTATTGCTCGGTCATGCAACTTACCACCCAAATGAATTTTACCTCCTTTTCTTCTCACTAATAGAGCTTTCATTTGGTGGTATTTCATTGCTGCTGACATTTTTACTTTTTTTGTTATTAATCGAAATTTAACGATTTTTTTGCAAAAAAATGACATTTTTCACTTTCAGTTGTCAAATTTTGCAAAAAAAAACGAGATCCATATAGAAATTTTGCTCTAAATTTATAGTTCTACATGTCTTTGATAAAAAAAAAATGTTTGGGTAAAAAAAAAATGGTTTGGGTAAAAGTTATAGCGTTTACAAACTATGGTACAAAAATGTGAATTTCCGCTTTTTGAAGCAGCTCTGACTTTCTGAGCACCTGTCATGTTTCCTGAGGTTCTACAATGCCCAGACAGTACAAACACCCCACAAATGACCCCATTTCGGAAAGTACACACCCTAAGGTATTCGCTGATGGGCATAGTGAGTTCATAGAACTTTTTATTTTTTGTCACAAGTTAGCGGAAAATGATGATTTTTTTTTTTTTTTTTTTTTATTACAAAGTCTCATATTCCACTAACTTGTGACAAAAAATAAAAACGTCTATGAACTCACTATGCCCATCACGAAATACCTTGGGGTCTCTTCTTTCCAAAATGGGGTCACTTGTGGGGTAGTTATACTGCCCTGGCATTCTAGGGGCCCAAATGTGTGGTAAGGAGTTTGAAATCAAATTCAGAAAAAAATGACCTGTGAAATCCGAAAGGTGCTCTTTGGAATATGGGCCCCTTTGCCCACCTAGGCTGCAAAAAAGTGTCACACATCTGGTATCTCCGTACTCAGGAGAAGGTGGGGAATGTGTTTTGGAGTGTTATTTTATATATACCCATGCTGGGTGAGAGAAATATCTTGGCAAAAGACAACTTTTCCCATTTTTTTTATACAAAGTTGGCATTTGACCAAGATATTTATCTCACCCAGCATGGGTATATGTAAAAAGACACCCCAAAACACATTCCTCAACTTCTCCTGAGTACGGAGATACCAGATGTGTGACACTTTTTTGCAGCCTAGGTGGGCAAAGGGGCCCATATTCCAAAGAGCACCTTTCGGATTTCACAGGTCATTTTTTTCTGAATTTGATTTCAAACTCCTTACCACACATTTGGGCCCCTAGAATGCCAGGGCAGTATAACTACCCCACAAGTGACCCCATTTTGGAAAGAAGACACCCCAAGGTATTCCGTGAGGGGCATGGAGAGTTCCTAGAATTTTTTATTTTTTGTCACAAGTTAGTGGAAAATGATGATTTTTTTTTTTATTTTTTTTTTTCATACAAAGTCTCATATTCCACTAACTTGTGACAAAAAATAAAAACTTCCATGAACTCACTATGCCCATCAGCGAATACCTTGGGGTCTCTTCCTTCCAAAATAGGGTCACTTGTGGGGTAGTTATACTGCCCTGGCATTCTAGGGGCCCAAATGTGTGGTAAGGAGTTTGAAATCAAATTCAGTAAAAAATGACCTGTGAAATCCGAAAGGTGCTCTTTGGAATGTGGGCCTCTTTGCCCACCTAGGCTGCAAAAAAGTGTCACACATCTGGTATCCCCGTACTCAGGAGAAGTTGAGGAATGTGTTTTGGGGTGTCTTTTTACATAGGAGCTCCGCCCAACATCCGTACCCACTTCAGCTCGTATGCCCTGGCAAACCAGATTTCTCCATTCACATCAATCGATGTGGATGAATAAATCATTGCCGGGATTTTTTTTTTTATATATACAAAGTGTTTGCCAAAGTATATGAACACCGCCACCTCCTCAGCTCATATGCCTCGGCAAACATATCTTTTACTGCAGAGGAGAAATCTCGTCTTGCAGCGCCGCATACACCGACTTGCGTGTAATCTGACAGCAGCGCAATGCTTCTGTCCGAATGCACATCAGTGCTGCAGCTGGTCGATCGGTTGGTCCACCTGGAAGGTAAAAAAAAAAAAAAAAAAAAAAAGAAAAAACCAGGCCGCAAAGCAATAACTTTATTAACTGTTGAACAGAACATAGAAACTTTTTTTAAACTTTTTTAACTGAACGTTTAACTTTTTTACTTACCGGTATTTTTTTTTTTGTTTAGTTTTTTTTACCTTTATAGAGCAAACCTCTCCTTCCCCATGGGACAATGTGCAAAGCGCAAATCGCCCAAAGATGTGGCGAAGTACGTTATGCACTTTATCCCAGGTGAAAGGAGAGGTTTGCAGCAGCTGTGAGAGAAAGGGCCCTAATAGCCCTGTGTGCCTGTCCTGGTGAGATGTGATCCCTATGCTAGGTGTACCTGTGTGTGGTACTTCCGGAAACACTCACCATAGCATAGGGCAGGGTGGTCCGGACAGTCAGGACAGAAATAGCGGGTGTCACGCCTTATTCCACTCCTGCTACAGACACGACATTTTTTTCGGGGTGGCGGTTGGGTTGAGGTACCAGCAACGACACTGGGGAAATGTCGCTCGTGTAGACGGCTAACTACACTGGTGGATGGGGCCACGGAACCTCCCGGATAAATGAGGTTCTCGATGATCTCTTCCTGGAATTTGAGGAAGGATCCTGTTCTCCCAGCCTTACTGTAGAGAACAAAACTATTATAGGCAGCCAATTGAATTAAATATACAGACACCTTCTTATACCAGCGTCTGGTTCTGCGGGAAACTAAATAGGGAGCCAACATCTGGTCATTGAAGTCCACCCCTCCCATGAGCGCATTATAGTCGTGGACTGAGAGGGGCTTTTCAATGACACGGGTTGCCCTTTCAATTTGGATTGTCGTGTCTGCGTGAATGGAGGAGAGCATGTAAACGTCACGCTTGTCTCTCCATTTCACCGCGAGCAGTTCTTCATTACACAAGGCAGCCCTCTCCCCCCTTGCAAGACGGGTGGTTACAAGCCGTTGGGGGAAGCCCACGCGACTAGTTCGCGCGGTGCCACAGGCGCAAATCCGTTCTAGAAACAAATGCCTAAAGAGGGCCACACTTGTGTAAAAATTGTCCACATAAAGATGGTACCCCTTGCCGAATAAGGGTGACACCAAGTCCCAGACTGTCTTCCCACTGCTCCCCAGGTAGTCAGGGCAACCGACCGGCTCCAGGGTCTGATCTTTTCCCTCATAGATCCGAAATTTGTGGGTATAGCCTGTGGCCCTTTCACAGAGCTTATACAATTTGACCCCATACCGGGCACGCTTGCTTGGGATGTATTGTTTGAAGCCAAGGCGCCCGGTAAAATGTATTAGGGACTCGTCTACGCAGATGTTTTGCTCGGGGGTATACAAATCTGCAAATTTCTGGTTGAAATGGTCTATGAGGGGCCGAATTTTGTGGAGCCGGTCAAAAGCTGGGTGACCTCTGGGACGGGAGGTGGTGTTGTCGCTAAAGTGCAGGAAACGCAGGATGGTCTCAAATCGTGTCCTGGACATAGCAGCAGAGAACATGGGCATGTGATGAATCGGGTTCGTGGACCAATATGACCGCAATTCATGCTTTTTAGTTAGACCCATGTTGAGGAGAAGGCCCAGAAAAATTTTAAGTTCGGAAACTTGGACTGGTTTCCACC
Source organism: Bufo bufo (assembly GCF_905171765.1). Taxonomy (NCBI): domain Eukaryota; kingdom Metazoa; phylum Chordata; class Amphibia; order Anura; family Bufonidae; genus Bufo; species Bufo bufo. The sequence continues at coordinate 462,486,602 of NC_053391.1, forward strand.
GGAAAGACTGGGCATAAGAGCTTCCCGGGTTGGCGGATATAAATTGTGTGGCATACCGGTTTGTCTCTGCCACGACTAAGTCCAAGAGCTCCGCAGTCAAGAACAGCTCAAAAAATCCCAGGGCCGAACCGATTTGAGCCGTCTCAACCCGAACTCCAGACTGGGCGGTGAAAGGGGGAACTACAGGTGCGGCTGAAGTTGGTGACTGCCAATCAGGGTTTGCCAGCACCTCAGGGATTCTAGGGGCTCTACGGGCCTGTCTGCGCGGTGGCTGCGACGGGGTAACTAGTGCACGTGCCACCGTACCAGCTTCAACTGCCCTTCTGGTGCTCGCCACGTCACCATGTTGTACGGCAGTGCTGGTACTAGGTCCAGGAAGGGCTGCGCTGCTGGTGTATGCCTCACCACGTGATCCGGCAGCGACAGCCCCACTCTGCTGCTCTTGAAGCGGATCCTGCATAACCTGTGGTCTAGCGACACGGGGCCGGGTACGCCTGGTGCTGCCAGGGACCTCCACCTCCTCGTCCGAACTTTGGGTCAGAGAGCCACTGCTTTCCACAGGTTCATATTCTGACCCGCTAGATTCGTCAGATGAGGGTTCCCACTCCTCATCCGACTGGGTCAGAATCCTGTAGGCCTCTTCAGAAGAATACCCCCTGTTTGACATTTTGGACTACTAAATTTAGGGGTATTCCCTGAGACTACCCAAGAAAAAAAGCAAGCCTGTCTTACAAAGGGGAGGCTAGCGAAGTACCGGAGGCCGCTGCGGTTGATAAAAAATATCAAAACTGATTTTTTTATCGCCGCAGTACGTGTAAAGTGAATGTGCAGTGATCAAAAAACAAATTTTTTTTTGTCACTGCGGTGGGGCGGGCGTGGGTGAACGCACGTGTGGGCGACCGATCAGGCCTGATCGGGCAAACACTGCGTTTTGAGTGGAGGGCGAGCTAAGGTGACACTAATACTATTATAGATCTGACCGTGATCAGTTTTGATCACTTACAGATACTATAAAAGTACAAATGCTGATTAGCGATACGCTAAACAGCGAATAAAAGTGACTGCGGTGCGGTGGGCTGGGCGCTAACTGACGCTAACTACCTAACCAAGGGGCCTAAACTATCCCTAAAACCTAACAGCCAATACTAGTGAAAAAAAAAAGTGATAGTTTACACTGATCACTTTTTGTCTTTCACTAAGTGATTGACAGGGGGCGATCAAGGGGTTAATTAGGATGATGGGGGTGATGGAAGGTGATCAGGGGCTAAGGTGTAGTGTTGGTGGGTACTCACAGTGAAGTCTGCTCCTCTGCTGGATCCAACCGACGAAAAGGACCAGCAGAGAAGCCATATAACAGATCATATTTACTAATATGATCTGTTATCTGGCTTCTGATTTGATTTTTTGAAAATCGCCAGCCTGCCAGCCAATGATCGTTGCTGGCAGGCTGGTGACGAAATACTTCTTTAACTTTTGCCGGCCCGCGATGCGCATGCGCGGGCCGGCAATGCACGAAATCTCGCGTCTCGCGAGAGGACGCACCGGCGCGTCCACCCAGAACAACAGGACCGCCGCAAAGACGCAATCCTGCGTACGGCGGTCCTGAGGAGGTTAAACAAACACTACTGATTACCTTACTCTACACTGAACTACCTGCGGCTATTGCTGCGGCGCCTTACTACTACAAAAGACTACACACTGTGCTTAAATAAAAGGTATTTATTAACACACTATACGTCACAGTCTAACTGCCATATCAATGGAATAGATATATATATTTATAGCAGCACACAGCAATATAAGTAAACAAACACACTAATACGGTCCTAACTACGCTAACACAGTCCCAAGTCCTCCCCAGGATCTAACTACAATTACAATAATACACTTACATTCACACAAATATCAGTAACCCACCCGCCTGGCTACTCACTGTCCCTACTGGGTACAAGGGATTAAACACAATTGTGGCACTGCAGGGGTCAATACTTGCAGGCCAGGGTACACAGGGTTGTAGCTGAACAGCAAGGGTTACTGCTCTGCAGGGACAGGGCAATGCAGGGTTTAATGCTCTGCAGGGACTTGCAGGCCAGAGCAGGGGAACAGGGCACTGAAGGGGTTAATGCTCTGCAGGTACTTGCAGGGCAGAGACTGCAGGGTTGATGCAGGGGTGTCAGGGCAGAGCATGAAGGGGTTAATGCTCTGCAGGGCAGGCAATACAGGGGTTAAGGACATGGGCAGAAGGGGTTAAGGGGGCAGTGCTACTTAGCCATCCAGGGTTCAGGACTCAGCACAGCACACTGCTCGATCCTCTCTCCTTCCTGTGCTCTTCACTGGAGCAGATCGACTGCTCGGTATTCCCCTCCTGCTCTCCTCTGGACTGGTGGAGATCGTGCTTCTAATGCAGCGCAGCCTGTGAGTGCTGCCTGTGCTCTTCTTCTGGTCGGGGTTAGGGAGTGCGGGGTAGACTCTGAGCGCAGTGCATCGCTGCCTGCGCTCTCTTCTATGGGTTTTGTGTTTGAGCGCATGATGCGCTCTCCTTCAGGGGGGGTCCTGTGTCTCCTAGCGCAAAGCAGCCCGGTGCATGGCTGCATGCGCTCTCTTCTCTGGAGGGGGTGGTAGGAATCCCGATCTCTTGAGCGCAGTGCCGCTGGGGTATTTAAACCCCGCGGCGCTCACTCCCGTTTCCCCACCCTGCAGGCGTGCGCACCGCTCCCAGGCGGGGGGGTTCTTTGATCCTCCCGCCTGTGGAGATATCGCACATCTCTGGCGCTGTAATTACAGCGCCGGAGGTGAGCGGCACACAGGGGCATGGGAACTCTTTGTTCTCATGTCCCTGTTAGGCATACCAGCGCCGGAGATGGTGACAAAGGGCAGAGGATCTTTATTGATCATCTGTCCTTTGAAGTGGCCGAAACTGGACATATAAATGTCCAGTTGTCGGCCTCTCCTCAGCTGAAGGGGGGGGGCACCATTCTTGGGGGTCATTCTTCGGCCAGCATTTTAACTATATATATATATCCATAGATGCTTGGGGCACATCTATAAATATATATATATATACATATACCTACATAGATATACATATATACACAAAACTGGGGGTATGAATGGGCAGCAATAAACCCACCCACACATATATATTATATACATAGAGATGTATGCTGACAAGGGGGCATACATACATCTCTATGCATACACATACTTGGGCCCATTGGCCCTGTATGGCCAGTATATATGTATATATGAAAAGGCATGTATTAAGGCAATTTGCCTGGATTTGTGGGAGGGGCTGAGGTCCGCCTCCAGCCTATTTAGGGCACTCCCCTTACCTGGCTCCTGCATCATTGAGGTCTGAGCTTTTGAGAGAGGAGGTCGCTTGTGGAGTTTCTGGAGAGTTACCTGCGAGTCGCTGAAATTCTGGGAGTTTTTTGTTGCCATCAGTTCTGGATTTGGAGCATTTCGTTTCTATTTTTTCCGGCTTCACTCGGTTCACTGGGGGTCACGTTTGCCCATTAAACTGCGAGTCATCCATACGGTACAGCCGGGGCCTCACGGTTGCCCCCTGTACCGGTTCAATTCATTTCACCAAACGCTGCACCAATGTCACTGTTTTCTCGTACAAGTCACCAGTATTTCATTTCTGTCACGCCTTGTTCATGCACAAATTTGTCTACACCGTACCACTATTCCGGTCGGCACCCCTGCGGCAAGCATGCAGTCGTTTTTCTGGGCAATCCCCCATTTCTGTTCATTTCATTTCACCAAACGCTGTACTAATGTCACGGCTTTCTCGCACAAGTCACCAGCATTTCATTTCTGTCATGTCTTGTTCATGCATAAATTATCTACACCGTACCACCACTCCGGTCAACACCCCTGCGGCATGCAGGCAGTGGTTTTCTGAGTCATCCATACGGTACAGCCGGGGCCTCACGGCTGCCCCCTGTACCGGTTCATTTCATTTCACCAAACTTTGCACTTATGTCACGGGTTCTCGTTACAAGTCACTATCATTTCATGTCGGTCATGCGTTTGTTCATCAAGCAGAATTGGTCACACCGTACCACTACTCCGGTCAACACCCCTGCAGCGCAGGCAGGTTGTTTCCTGGGCTCATTCCCCATTTCTGCTCATTTTCTTTTCCCCACATTCATTCACAATCATGCCTCCCCCTTGTTTCATGTTAAAAAATCGACATGTCCAATAGTACACACTTGCTCACATAGGCTTCCACATCGGTGCACAGCACACACCCTCCCTCCATGTCCGGCGTCACGGGCACGCCGCTGTTCAGGCACCCCCCCCACTACCTCCGGTCTGTTCCGCCGCTCCTCCTGCCGCGCGGCCGATGGCGGCCGGCCGCGTCTTGGCGCCTGGTCTGCGCACGCGCGGCCGGGGTACGGCGCATGCGCGTCGGTGCGTCGGCGCATGCACGGTGTCCCGGCGGCCGTCCGGCGGGGCGTCTGAGGCGGGGAGCCGCCGTCGGGTGGTCTGGTCTCTGGCCCGGCCGTTTTCGGCAAATCTCACTCTTGCCCCCCCCTTTTTGTTTCATTACAAACAGCGTGACCAGAAGTGCACACACTTGCTCACAAACCTTCCGTAGCAGTGCACACGGGCTCCATGATCATCATTTCTGGGCCCGCACTGCTGCTCTAGGCCACTGCCTCCGGTCCGTTCCGCCACTCCTCCTGCCGCGCGGCCAGTGGCGGCCGACCGCGTCCCGGTGCCGGGGTACTGAGCATGCGCGGCGATACGTCGGCGCATGCGTGGTGTCCCGGCGGCCGTCCGCGGTACATCTGATGCGGAGAGCCGCCGTCGGGCGGTCCGGCTCAGCTGGCCGGCGGAACTCCAGGGCGGGCGGTTCCCATAGCATGCCCCCTCCTGCGCAGGCTGCACAGCCAGGGGGGCATCCAGCACGCCCCAAACTGAGCACCCTCCATATTAAAATCACCCCAGCAGCCCCCACATTAAACTGGAACCCAAAAAAAAAAAAAAAAAAAGGGCAAGGGAAGGGATGTTATTTGGTATTCTGCCGCGAAAAAATAAAAAAAATTTAAACAGAAAAAGGAGGTTACTGGTATTCCGCCGCATTGGCAGGAAAAAAAACAAAAAAACAAAAAAAAAAACATTTCATTTCAAGCAGCACGTTCCCACGTTTTACATGGGCATACGGCCACGCCGCAGGTCTCTTTGTCATACCATGCGCAAGCTGTCATTTCGCAGGCAACCGTCATGATCCTCCGGGTCATGCTATATGTACCAAATTCATTTCACATTTCATCATACTATTTTATATCTACCCTCCCCTTTTCAGGCGGTCAACCTATAATATATTTTGCACTACCGTGTATCCGGAGAATTTTCTTGCTACCAGGTACGTTCACCTGCGCATTAACAAAGGTTTTCTTACATTTCGGATGGTCCCGTTAGGGTCAGCGTGCTGGCTATAAGGGCACCATCATCCCACTAGGTTACCCCCTTCTTGGCTTCGCCATCAGTTAGTGGTCCCGCGAGGCCGACACCCCGCCTCAAACGTGCAGAGGCAACCGCCCACCGCGCCAACTCGTTAGTAAGCCGCCTCGCGTGTTGCATAGAGAGGGCCTCACCTGTCACTCCCTTCCCCTAGTCCTGTCTTACAGTCACCGAGAGGCCAACGCTCCTGCCACTACCACAAGTGGCCTCATTAACCCCTCAAGCCAAATCATAGGTAGAGCCTCTCAAGCCGCTTGGCAAATTAGCAGGGCCTCATCTGTCACCATGCAAGTATAATTTTTTCGCCGTCCGGCCTAGCTAGCTTGCCAGCACGATCCTGTGTTTCCCCAAGCTAATCAACTGTTTTTGTTTTACTATGTCTCTGGAAGGGATAGAGAACTTCTCCCTACCTGGCACCCCTGCTAGATCCGTCACTGCTACCCAGGGAGACGATCTAGCCAGTCCAGCATCCATCAGATCCTGGACAATCCCGCGCATAACAACGGAGTTAAGGTGACGGCATGTTCCCTTCCCCGCCACGGCGAGGAAAGCAGAGCTTTTCCGGCTGCTGCACACGCCAACCGATAACAGGGAGGCAGGGGAAGGACCTAGCCAGTCCAGCACAGGGGATATACATGCCATGCTGTCCTCTCTAATGACATCCATGTCTAAAGTCAACGCCAGGTTGGAGAGGCTGGAATCGGTCACCACGACCCTCTCCTTGGCAGGGCTACCACCGGCAGCGTCACCGACCAAGAAGTCAGCCCGGTGCACATAATACCGGAGGAGGAACCTGGGGTACCCATCGCCACCAAGAAGACAGAAGGGCCAGACACGGTCATCACCTTTTCTGGGTACCCAGTTGGATTCAGCCTCAATGCAAGCCAGTTTGCCATCCGCGAAGATCCAGGACATTCTCGCCCACATAGACAACTACCTTCAACTCGGCACCGGCAACCGCAAAGAACTGCAGTCCCTGCTGGGCTCCCTGAACTTTGCCATGCGCATCATACCTCAGGGTCGCTCATTTATATCACGGCTCCTGCACCTCTCCCCTTTTTCCTACACGACTCGCACAGGTTGTCCCTGGATGCCCACGCTGCGGCAGATCTGGGCATGTGGGGGAGATTTCTGTCCACTTGGAATGGCGGGAGCTTGTTTCTCCCTCAGCTGTCGGACTCTTCCCCCTCTATCTGGTCAGATGCGGCATCTACCACAGGCTTCGCGGCCATTTTTGGGGACGATTGGCTGTGGGGCAGCTGGCCTCCTGCGGTCCGGGGTTTGGAAGGATTCTCCACTGCCTCAGCGCTTTTCGAGATCTACCCCATCGTGGCGGCTGCCGTGGCGTGGGGTCATTCATGGGCAAACATGTCGGGCTGGTGCTATTCAGACAACCAGGCGACCTGCCAGATCATCAACAAAGATCGTTCCAGATCCTTCACAATCGTGAGGTTTCTCCGAAGACTTACTTGGTTGGCCGCTTGCAATAATTTCTTCTTACATTGTTCCCATGTCCCGGGGGTGTGCAATACGGCAGCTGACAATCTGTCTCGCTTCAAATTTCAGGCATTTCATCAAGCTCTCCCATCAGCGTCACCCACGGCCTCCATCACTCCATCATTTCAACACCTCATTCTGGATTAGAAGGCATCATGCGGCATAGCCAGTCTTTGTCCCGCTTAGCACTGTCAGACAATACACATAGAACATACGACAGAGCGTTCACACTATTCAACAGGTTCCTGTTGGAACACAACATCACGCACCCTTTTGTCATGACGTCTCTTCCGGGGTTTGCTTCTTTTGCCACCTCAAACTCAAAATGTCATACAACACCATCAAACTATATCTCACTGGCATTCAACATCATATGCTAATCATACACCCCAATAACATCAGCTTCATGTCCTCGCACCAGATCAAAACCATTCAGAAAACGGAACCCGCACGTCCAGCCCAGAGGCTACCCATAAACAATCATATCTTCAAAGCATTATCCGACTTACTGGACGCCACGCCTCTTGAAACAGATACCAACTCCATCATCAAAACGGCAATTTACTTGGCCTTCTACGGATTCCTGAGACCCGGGAAATTCACTACAACCTCCACGACCCAAACCTCACCTTGTCTTCTTGTCTCCCACTTGTCGAAACACATGGATCACTACATCCTGTCCTTACCTCACTCCAAGAATAGTCAGCACTTACCCGTCAACATTTCATATTACCCCACGCACAACAGATGGTGTCCAGTCAGGGTTCTGGATGCTTACAATCAGCGTCACAAGTTTCTATCACAAGTTTCTACCCTCTCAACCGCTACTTCAACTACATGGTTCGGTACTCACCACCACCACCTTCATGACCCATGTCAGGTCATCCCTCACACAACTAGACCTCAACGCAGCCAACTACTCAGGGCACTCCTTTCGAGTTGGAGCCACGTCCACGGCCTCCAGTGCTAACATCCTCACTCATGTCATCAGGAAATTGGGGCGCTGGAAGTCATCCGCTTACGCGCAATACATTCCCAATCCAACACAAGAGTTAAGAGTGGCATTCCAAAACATGTCGGGTTGAGCTATTGATATATCAATTGGCTACAGTAAACTGGTTTATTTCCATTTTTGCCCTCTTCTTTCTCAGGCCTACCTCATCCTCGGTTTCGGCACACCATAACCGACTGCACTCATTCCCTGCTTTCCCAGGGCTCTTCACTGTACTACCGTAAGCCCCTTACACAAGTATTAAGGCAATTTGCCTGGATTTGTGGGAGGGGCTGAGGTCCGCCTCCAGCCTATATAGGGCACTCCCCTTACCTGGCTCCTGCATCATTGAGGTCTGAGCTTTTGACCCTCCCACCACTCCACTCATTTACAACTCATTTCTTCCATATCTTTTCCTTGGGTAGGCCCTCTTCTTTCTCAGGCCTACCTCATCCTCGGTTTCGGCACACCACAACCGACTGCACTCATTCCCTGCTTTACCAGGGCTCTTCACTGTACTACCGTAAGCCCCTTACACAAATATACATATATTAATCATAATAATCCTTCCCTCTACACTATCCAATAGAGCGCCTTGATTAGGTGGTACATATGGGTGTGCTTGCTCCTCCTCCCATTGGTTGCTTGATGCACATGGAGGTGACTAGGAGCAGCACACCATATGTGCGGCGTCTGCGCTCCTGAACATAGAAGCCCAATGGCTTAGGTAGGTTTAGCGTAGGACCCGTCTGACCTGAGACCACCTTGGCGCTTGGTAGGCGGGCTCAGATGTGTTTTGCTCAAAATTTATTGGCTAAGTGTCTCAGATTTTATATCAGAGTGAGGACTTTGTCCATATATAATGCTTGCATCTACTTTACTAAGTGCATTATTATCTTATTTCTGTGATTTTCTTCAATAATATGGCCAGGGACATCCGCACATTTATATATCATACCGTGCAGGGTGTTTTATCTTAGTTTTTTCTGTGATTTATTTTTTTTGTCTATAAAAAACCCAGCCAGCAGTGTCAGCTGTGAGTGATTTACCTCTCTGTCTGGCAATCGCTGGATTGGGATCTGAGCCGTGTGCTAGGCTGGAGGCCTGAGTTTGGGAGGTCTGCTCTGTTCTGAGCAAATGCCGATCGGGTGTGAACTAACACCTAGGATAACAGGTGATTGTGTTGCTATTTAAACTGTCTAGGTATGAACGAGCACCAAAACTGCAAATGGACTGTCGTGCTGTTTTGTTGCCATAAGTGTGAATAAAACAAACTGGTCTTTGCCTCTATACTGCGTTCCCTTGTTCTGTCTACCAGAGCGAATCCCCACAATATATAAGATAAGATAATATGCCTTTATTGTCACTGTACAATACAATGTACAATACAATGAAATGTTGTTTGGAGCAATCCTAGATGCCATGGACAGAGGAACAAGAACTGACATTTAAACTAAAGCATTACACTATAAAAAAACAAACAAACATTGCACTAGAAAGCATTACTATTCACAGTTCACAGCATATATATAGCAAGAGCAAAGTAGGAAGTGCTTATGAGTATATATACACACTGATCAGACACCACTGTAGACGAGATCATCATGGGTTCACGAATGCAGCAGTCACTTTCAGTCTGTGGTAGTTTCTATCCTAGGAAGGGGCAATAGTCTCTGAGCATTTAGGAGACTGATTGTGTGGGCATGTAGGGCTCTAAGACGCCTACCAGAGGGTAGGGGAATGGTGTGGGTAGGGGAGGGTAGGGGAGTGGTGTGGGCATGTAGGGCTCTAAGACGCCTACCAGAGGGTAGGGGAATGAAAAGGCTGTGGCCGGGGTGAGTTGGATCCCCGCAGATTATTTTTGCCCTGTTGCTACAGCGAGCAGTGAAGATGTCATCCAGTGATGGTAACTGAGTACCAGTGATTCTGCCAGCTATTCTGATGATGCGCTTGAGGGTCTTCTTGTCCTCAGAAGAGCAGCCGGAGTACCACACTGTAAGGCCTCATGCACACAACCGTTTTTTTTTGCGGTCCGCAAAACGGATTTCCGTTGTTCCGTGATCCGTGACCTTTTATTCGTCCGTGGGTCTTCCTTGATTTTTGGAGGATCCACGGACATGAAAAAAAAAATCGTTTTGGTGTCCGCCTGGCCGTGCGGAGCCAAACGGATCCGTCCTGACTTACAATGCAAGTCAATGGGGACGGATCCATTTGACGTTGACACAATATGGTGCAATTGCAAACGGATCCGTCCCCATTGACTTTCAATGTAAAGTCAGGAGTCCCTATTATACCATCGGATCAGAGTTTTCTCCAGTCCAATGGTATATTTTAACTTGAAACGTCCCCATCACCATGGGAACGCCTCTATGTTAGAATATACCATCGGATTTGAGTTAGATCGTGAAACTCAGATCCGACAGTATATTCTAACACAGAGGCGTTCCCATGGTGATGGGGACACTTCAGGTTAGAATATACTAAAAGAACTGTGTACATGACTGCCCCCTGCTGCCTGGCAGGTGCTGCCAGGCAGCAGGGGGCAGACCCCCCCTCCCCCCTTGTATTTAACTCATTGGTGGCCAGTGCGGCCCCCCCTCCCTCCCCTTTATTTAACTCATTGGTGGCCAGTGCGGCCGGCGCCCCTCCCTTGTATTTAACACATTGGTGGCCAGTGCGGCCGGCCCCCCTCCCTCCCTTGTATTTAACACATTCGTGGCCAGTGTGGCCGGCCCCCCTTCCCTCCCTTGTATTTAACACATTGGTGGCCAGCGCGGCCGCCCCCCCTCCCTCTCCCCCCCTAATTAAAATGACCGACCCCCCATCATTGGTGGCAGCGGAGAGTTCCGATCGGAGTCCCAGTTTAATCGCTGGGACTCCGATCGGTAACCATGGCAACCAGGACGCTACTGCAGTCCTGGCTGCCATGGTTACTTAGCAATTTTAGAAGCATTATACTTACCTGCGATGTCTGTGACCGGCCAGGCGCCCCTCCTACTGGTAAGTGACAGGTCTGTGTTATAAGCAATGCGCCACACAGACCTTTCACTTACCAGTAGGTGGAGCGCCTGGCCGGTCACAGACATCGCAGGTAAGTATAATGCTTCTAAAATTGCTAAGTAACCATGGCAGCCAGGACTGCAGTAGCGTCTTGGCTGCCATGGTAACCGATCGGAGCCCCAGCGATTAAACTGGGACTCCGATCGGAACTCTCCGCTGCCACCAATGATGGGGGGGGTCGGTCATTTTAATTAGGGGGGGAGAGGGAGGGGGGGGCGGCCGCACTGGCCACCAATGTGTTAAATACAAGGGAGGGAGAGAGGGGGGGCCGGCCGCACTGGCCACCACATTGGTTAAATACAAGGGAGGGAGGGGGGGCCGGCCGCACTGGCCACCAATGTGTTAAATACAAGGGAGGGAGGGGGGGCTGGCCGCACTGGCCACCAATGTGTTAAATACAAGGGAGGGAGGGGGGCCGCACTGGCCACCAATGAGTTAAATAAAGGGGAGAGAGGGGGGGCCGCACTGGCCACCAATGAGTTAAATACAGGGGGGGGAGGGGGGGGTCTGCCCCCTGCTGCCTGGCAGCACCTGCCAGGCAGCAGGGGGCAGTCATGTACACAGTTCTTTTAGTATATTCTAACCTGAAGTGTCCCCATCACCATGAGAACGCCTCTGTGTTAGAATATACTGTTTTCACAAAGTAAATCGCAAAAAAAAAAAAAAACTATAGCTCTCAGAACATGGAGACACTAAAACATCATTTTTTTCGTTTAAAAAATGCTATTATTGTGTTAAAGTGAAATAAATTTTAAAAAGTATACATATTCGGTATCGTCGCATCCATAACAACCAGCTCAGTAAAAATATCATATGACCTAACCCCTCGGGTGAACACCGTAAAAAAATAAAATAATAAACTGTGTCAAAAAAGACATTTTTGTCACCTTACATCACAAAAAGTGCAACACCAAGTGATCAAAAAGGCGTATGTCCCACAAAATAGTACCAATAAAACCATCACATCATACCGGAAAAAATGAGCCCCTACATAAGAAAATCGCTCCAAAAAAAAAAAAAACTATAGCTCTCAGAACATGGACACATTAAAACATAATTTTTTTGTTTCAAAAATGCTATTATTGTGTAAAACTTAAATAAATAAGAAAAAGTATACATATTAGATATCGTCACGTCCGTAGCGATCTTCTCTATAAAAATGTCACTTGACCAAACCCCTCAGATGAACGCTGTAAAAATAAATAAATAAAAACTGTGCTAAAGCAACCAATTTTTCTGGTCACCTTGCCCCATAAAGTGTTATAATGAATGATCAAAAAAATCATATGTACCCAAAAATAGTACCAATAAAACGGGCACCTTATCCCCTAGATTCCAAAATGGGGTCACTTCTTGGGAGTTTCTACTGTAAGGGTGCATCAGGGGGGCTTCAAATGGGACATGGCATCTAAAAACCATGTGGCGCTCCTTTTCTTCTGTGCCCTGCCGTGTGCCCATACAGCAGTTTATGACCACATGTGGGGTGTTTCTGTAAACTGCAGAATCTGGGTAATAAATATTGAGTTTTGTTTGACTGTTAACCATTGATGTGTTAAAGAAAAAATTGGATTAAAATGGAAAATCTGCCAAAAAGTGAAATTTAAAAATTTGATCTCCATTTTCGTTTAATTCTTGTGGAACGCCTAAAGGGTTAACAAAGTTTGTAAAAATCGGTTTTAGGTAACTTAAGGCGTGTAATTTTTACAATGGGGTCATTTATGGGGGTATCCACTATGTAGGCCCCACAAAGTGACTTCAGACCTGAACTGGTCCTTTAAAAAGGGGGTTTTGGCAATTTTCTTAAAAATTTTAAGAATTGCTTCTAAGCCTTCTAACGTCCTGAAAAAATAAAATGACATTTCCAAAATGATGCCAACATAAAGTAGACATATGGGGAATGTTAAGTAATAAATATTTTATAAGGTATCACTTTCTGTTTTAAAAGCAGAGAAATTGAAATCTAGAAAATTGCGAATTTTTCCAGATTTTGTGTAAATTTGGGATTTTTTCAGAAATAAAGGTGAAATATATTGACTCAAATTTATGACTAGCATAAAGTACAATGTGTCATGAGAAAACAGTCTCTGAATGACTTGGATAAGTAAAAGCGTTCCAAAGTTATTACCACATAAAATGAGATATGTCAGATTTGCAAAATTAGGCCTGGTCAGGAAGGGGGCAAATGGCCCAGATGTGAAGTGGTTAAGATGTTCTGGGAATAACTATATGTGCATGGGCATAACTATAGCCATAGCAGTTGCATTGGTGCCCACAGGTTAGGGAGGGAGGGTGACAAGGGAGGGAGGGTGACAAGGGAGGGGGGGGGGGGGGGGGGGAAAGAGAGTGACAAGGGAGGGGGGGGGGGGGGGGGAGAAAGAGAGAGTGACAAGGGAGGGAGGGGGGAGAAGAGAGTGACAAGGGAGGGAGGGTGGGGGGGGAGAAGAGAGTGACAAGGGAGGGAGGGTGGGGGGGGAGAAGAGAGTGACAAGGGAGGGGGGGGGGGGGGGGGAGAAGAGAGTGACAAGGGAGGGGGGGGGGGGGGGAGAAGAGAGTGACAAGGGAGGGGGGGGGGGGGGGGGAGAAGAGAGTGACAAGGGAGGGAGGGTGGGGGGGGAGAAGAGAGTGACAAGGGAGGGAGGGTGGGGGGGGAGAAGAGAGTGACAAGGGAGGGAGGGTAGGGGGGGAGAAGAGAGTGACAAGGGAGGGAGGGTAGGGGGGGGGAGAAGAGAGTGACAAGGGAGGGAGGGTAGGGGGGGGGAGAAGAGAGTGACAAGGGAGGGAGGGTAGGGGGGAGAAGAGAGTGACAAGGGAGGGAGGGTGGGGGGGGAGAAGAGAGTGACAAGGGAGGGAGGGTGGTTGGGAGAAGAGAGTGACAAGGGAGGGAGGGTGGGGGGGGGGGAGAAGAGAGTGACAAGGGAGTCCCCAGAGCCAGACTGCAGCCAGAGACCAGATCATCTTATTGTCCTGGTGGTAAGTAGACAATGCAATACAGGGAGTGCAGAATTATTAGGCAAGTTGTATTTTTGAGGATTAATTTTATTATTGAACAACAACCATGTTCTCAATGAACCCAAAAAACTCATTAATATCAAAGCTGAATATTTTTGGAAGTAGTTTTTAGTTTGTTTTTAGTTTTAGCTATTTTAGGGGGATATCTGTGTGTGCAGGTGACAATTACTGTGCATAATTATTAGGCAACTTAACAAAAAACAAATATATACCCATTTCAATTATTTATTTTTACCAGTGAAACCAATATAACATCTCAACATTCACAAATATACATTTCTGACATTCAAAAACAAAACAAAAACAAATCAGCGACCAATATAGCCACCTTTCTTTGCAAGGACACTCATAAGCCTGCCATCCATGGATTCTGTCACTGTTTTGATCTGTTCACCATCAACATTGCATGCAGCAGCAACCACAGCCTCCCAGACACTGTTCAGAGAGGTGTACTGTTTTCCCTCCTTGTATATCTCACATTTGATGATGGACCACAGGTTCTCAATGGGGTTCAGATCAGGTGAACAAGGAGGCCATGTCATTAGATTTTCTTCTTTTATACCCTTTTATTGCCAGCCACGCTGTGGAGTACTTGGACGCGTGTGATGGAGCATTGTCCTGCATGAAAATCATGTTTTTCTTGAAGGATGCAGACTTCTTCCTGTACCACTGCTTGAAGAAGGTGTCTTCCAGAAACTGGCAGTAGGACTGGGAGTTGAGCTTGACTCCATCCTCAACACGAAAAGGCCCCACAAGCTCATCTTTGATGATACCAGCCCAAACCAGTACTCCACCTCCACCTTGCTGGCGTCTGAGTCGGACTGGAGCTCTCTGCCCTTTACCAATCCAGCCACGGGCCCATCCATCTGGCCCATCAAGACTCACTCTCATTTCATCAGTCCATAAAACCTTAGAAAAATCAGTCTTGAGATATTTCTTGGCCCAGTCTTGACGTTTCAGCTTGTGTCTCTTGTTCAGTGGTGGTCGTCTTTCAGCCTTTCTTACCTTGGCCATGTCTCTGAGTATTGCACACCTTGTGCTTTTGGGCACTCCAGTGATGTTGCAGCTCTGAAATATGGCCAAACTGGTGGCAAGTGGCATCTTGGCAGCTGCACGCTTGACTTTTCTCAGTTCATGGGCAGTTATTTTGCGCCTTGGTTTTTCCACACGCTTCTTGCGACCCTGTTGACTATTTTGAATGAAACGCTTGATTGTTCGATGATCACGCTTCAGAAGCTTTGCAATTTTAAGAGTGCTGCATCCCTCTGCAAGATATCTCACTATTTTTGACTTTTCTGAGCCTGTCAAGTCCTTCTTTTGACCCATTTTGCCAAAGGAAAGGAAGTTGCCTAATAATTATGCACACCTGATATAGGGTGTTGATGTCATTAGACCACACCCCTTCTCATTACAGAGATGAACATCACCTAATATGCTTAATTGGTAGTAGGCTTTCGAGCCTATACAGCTTGGAGTAAGACAACATGCATAAAGAGGATGATGTGGTCAAAATACTCATTTGCCTAATAATTCTGCACGCAGTGTATGTTTATTATGTAATTGTTTAGTTATTAATACTACATTGGAAACTAATTTACCTCACATTTAGGGTCCATTCACACATCCGTGTGTGTTTTGCGGATCCACAAAACACGGACAGCGGCAATGTGCGTTCCGCATTTTGCAGAACGCACATTGCCGGCACTAAGAGAATAGGACATGTTCTATTTTTTTCAGGATCTGAATTACGGATCCGGGTCCGCACGTCGTGCGGCCCCATAGAAATGTATGGGTCCGCAATTCCGTTCCGCAAAAAGAGACAGCTACAAGAAGCTGGATTAACCGTAAGGGAAACATAGCAGTTCTTTTAATTTAAAAGCTGAGAAAGGGGTGGAACATATGTGATGTCATGATATGGGCAGATTATCTGATAAGGGGGGGCGGCAATTTTTTATCTTGCCTAGGGCGGCAAAAATCCTTGCACCGGCCCTGCCTATCCACATAGTGCAGCTCAGTCCCATTCACTTTCTGTTGGTTGGCAGGGGACCTGAGGATCAGACCCATCGGATCTAACATTGATGGCCTATCCTAGTTTTGTTTTGCTTTACACAAGAAGAAATTGACTGGATGCTAAGGGCTCTTTCACACTTGCGTTGTTGGGTTCCGGCATAGAGTTCCGTCGTCAGGGCTCTATGCCGGAAGAATCCTGATCAGGATTATCCCAATGCATTCTGAATGGAGAGAAATCCGTTCAGAATGCATCAGGATGCCTTCAGTTCCGGAACGGAACGTTTTTTGGCCGGAGAAAATACCGCAGCATGCTGCGCTTTTTGCTCCGGCCAAAAATCCTGAACACTTGCCGCAAGGCCGGATCCGGAATTAATGCCCATTGAAAGGCATTAATCCGGATCCGGCCTTAAGCTAAACGTCGTTTCGGCGCATTACCGGATCCGACGTTCAGCTTTTTCTCAATGGTTACCATGGCTCCCAGGACACTAAAGTCCTGGCAGCCATGGTAAAGTGTAGTGGGGAGCGGGGGAGCAGTATACTTACCGTCCGTGCGGCTCCCGGGGCGCTTCAGAGTGACTTCAGGGCGCCCCACGCTGATGGATGACGTGTCGCATGGATCACGTCATCCATGCGCATGGGGCACTCTGACGTCATTCTGGAGCGCCCCGGGAGCTGCACGGACTGTAAGTATACTGCTCCCCGCTCCCCACTACTACTATGGCAGCCAGGACTTTAATAGCGTCCTGGGTGCCATAGTAACACTGAACGCATTTTGAAGACGGATCCGTCTTCAAATGCTTTCAGTTCACTTGCGTTGTTACGGATCCGGCGGGCACCTCCGGCAAATGGAGTGCACGACGGATCCGGACAACGCAAGTGTGAAAGAGCCCTAAGAAATTCTGTTTGGAAAAACATCAGGAACTTCTAGGACCATATGGTGAATCCAGCAATGTACTATAGGGTAGCACTAAAATTGACATAATAGTAAATAGCGACACTCTATAATAAACTGATGTTTCATAAAGCATGCCTAATTGGATAGAAAGTCTGGGATGATATATTAATAGTGGTGGATTCTTGTATCAGCTCCTGGGTATTTCATCAGGGACCGAGTAATTAAATCATTGCTTATTTAAGTTGACTTGTAATTGATTGTAAAGTAGTGGTAAGGTAAGCCTTCGTATAGCTATGAGATTCTGCTCCCTATACATCTAATCGCCATTTAATACAGCTTCGTTAGCTTGTAGGCATGTGGAGTTTAAATACTGTCTGCAATCTGGTGCCATGCTGATTTACTAATCCTTGATCTTAGCTGAACATGATCACAGGACTTGCTTCTGTTCTTAGGGGATAGGCTTACTGTTAATTGACATAGTCTGGCTACTTCCCAGAAGAACTGTAATGTAGGAAGGAAGAACTAATACAGTAACAGTAAGCCAGGCTATTTCATTTAAATGGAAATAAACTTCTCTTAATGAATATGGACACAGTTGCTCCTAGTTTGTCTCTTTTCCCCAGTTTTATCTGTTAAATATGCTAAAGGACAAGGATAAAAATGACTGCAAAGCAATAACAACTGCTCATGACTATAAGGTAGCTGCTTTTACTTTCCAGTCACCTAATAAGAATGTGTATATTTAAAAAGTTTGTCTGTTTTTTTTTTAAAATACACTATTGGGCAATTTTGAGTCAGTGGAGGTGGTGCCCTGTTCTGGACTCTCACCTACAGTATGAGCCACAGACAGCCCATTAATTTCAATAGGAATTGTATCATATTTTAGTCTCTCTGTGGTGACCCTGCCATTGAATTGAAAAAAATATATATATAAAAGTATATATATATATATATATATATATACTCCTCAACAAGAAAGATAAGCTGTAGGGTTATGCAAATTGAGAAGGTGGCAGGTGTCGCCTACAATCTGCAGATGATAAAGTTTTCAAACACCTATCAAGCGCCAATGTGCAGCATGTGAGGGGGACATAGCTAGATTGAAAGCGACGTTTTTTAGTTGCATGAAACCTCAAAAATCATATCAAGTCATCTGGGATGATTGTGCAATGCCTTCTGTTTGCCACAGGCAAAAGCGTAGTCTGAACACAGTCCAATAGTCAGGGCAGGCTAAGTTCTTGCGTATTCCAAATAGCAGTTCCAAGGTCAGGGCAGGCTGGGTACAAGCGTAATCCAGATCACAGTTCCAAGGTTGGGGAAGACAGCAAGGAGTGGAATTGGAAGACAAACAAGGTTCGGTACACAGATATCCAGTTGAGATCACCTTCACTGGTTACTAGCAAGGAATAACATCAAAGTTCAGGTGAAGATTTGGAACCACACCACAGCTAAATAGGGAGACTGACAGCAACTTAACCAGCACCTGGACAGGGGCAGGAGGAAAGGATTAACTTTCTCAGTGCTGAAGGAAAGTTCACAGAACTCTAATCCCAATTCACACAAGGAGAGCAGAGCAACGTCCACACCTGCCCAAGACAGCAAGACTGGGGCAGGTACGGATTGCCAGTGTGACAGTACCCCCTCCCTTACGCTCCCTCTTTTTAGAGCCTCTTTGTGCCAGGAATTTCTCCAGGATGACTGGATTGTTCTCTGCAGGCTTCCAAGACCTCTCCTCAGGATCAAAACCCTTCCAAAATAATGCTGACTTCAAATTCATCTTTAGCACCAACAGAAACAGGAGCAGCAACAGAAGACTTGGAGTGGTGGTTTAATACCAGGCGTCTGAGAAGAGATACATGAAAGGAATCCGGATTGTGGAGAAAAAGCGGCAGACGGTTGTGGTGTGGTGGAGGAATCTCTTATTCTCTTATCCGCTTTTTGCTTCATTGATATCGAGGACCGAGAAAGAGAAACCTTGGTCTCCTGCTAGATCTGGAAAAAATCCCTAGATGTGGCACCCGCAGCTGACACATCAGTGGATAGCTAATAAAGCTCAAGCACCAGAGGATGTTGACCATGAACAACAAACAAAAAAACCCTTGTCAGTAGATTCACTGGAGTGACTGTTAAGGCAGAATTCAGCCCATGGGAGCAGAGATACCCAGTTATTTTGCTTGGCAGAAACAAAGAAGCATAGATAGTTCTCCAGAACCTGGTTAATTCTGTATACCCACCCGTTAGTCTGTGGATTATATGCAAAGGAGAAATCCAGTTTTACTTGTAGCAAGTTGCAGATAGACCTCCAGAATTTAGAAGTGTATTCTACTTCTCTATCAGAAACAATGGGTGTAATTTATTAAAAAGCCCCTGAACTGGCAGTGGATCTGCCAAAGTTATGTAGAGGCGCCGGCCTCTACATAAATTCGGTGTATCCAGTGTTGGTCTAAATGTAAGCCAGCTTCCTTGCTGGCTTAAATTTAGACCAGTTTACATGCCTAAAACATGCGTAGAAAATGATGAATGTGATGGGCCTACCAGCCCTTCCCCGCCCACACCACACCTACATTTTTAGACCTGACATGAGCGTAGAAAAGTCGCAGATTGTTGGCACAAATAACCTAATACAGGCGTAAATGACCCCAATGTGTTTAGGAAGGCCGCACAGACAGAAAACGTGCTTAATAAATAAGTGGGCCAGTTGTACGGCAGAGGGTAAAAGGACAAAATGTGCCATCTTAGAGATGTAATTAACCACTACCCAGATAACGGTGCAGCCAGATAAGGAAGGAAGATTGGTATCAAAATCCATTCCAATGTGTTGCCATGGGGTATCTGGTACAGGCAAGGGGAGAAGTAGGCCAGCAGCTCATTGCCTAGATTACTTTTTCTGGGTTAAGCGTGGGCAGACAGATACATATTGTTGAACATCTTGGTGCAGTGATCTACAAATGAACTGCAATGTTCTCCGTGCCCCAACCTAGACCCATGACCCAATGATAGGGCGATGTAACTCAAATCCGACGGTATATTCTAACATAGAGGCGTTCCCATGGTGATGGGGACGCTTCAAGTTAAAATATACCATCGGATTGGAGAAAACTCCGATCCGATGGTATATTAACTCCTGACTTTACATTGAAAGTCAATGGGGGACGGATCCGTTTGAAATTGCACCATATTGTGTCAACGTCAAACGGATCTGTCCCCATTGACTTGCATTGTAATTCAGGACGGATCCGTTTGGCTCCGCACAGCCAGGCGGACACCAAAATGACTTTTTTTTTCATGTCCGTGGATCCTCCAAAAATCAAGGAAGACCCACGGACGAAAAAACGGTCACGGATCACGGAAAAACGGAACCCCGTTTTGCGGACCGCAAAAAAATACGGTCGTGTGCATGAGGCCTATCACTGGGTTTATGTGTGTGTGGGTGTGGCTGCTTGGGCTATTTAGCCTCTGTTGGATGCCTGAAGCTGGGGGGGTACTCCAGCCATGGTGCATGCTGGAGCTATCCTCCTGGTCTTCATATTCCATCTGTCCAGTGAGGGCCACCCTTGTGGTCATAGACAGTGTCGGACTGGGGTGCCTAGGGCCCACCAGTGGAATTAATTTTGGGGGCCACCCTAACACTACTGTAAACAAATACGCATTACATGTATATTTTTCGGCCTCACGTGCATGAACATGTGCACTTTATCACGCAACACAGCGTGCAGAACAGAATGCGTTGTGGATGCGTTCAGTGAAAACTGTGTGATTTTGCAAACAAAACCATTCAGTTTTGTTTGCGATCGCATTTAGTTCTTCAGTTTTTATCGCGCAGTGCAATGTGATTTACTGCTTTTTTGCGCACGTGTGATAAAAAACGGAATGTTTACAGACAACATCTCTTAGCAACCATCCGTGAAAATCTCATCGAATCCGCACTTGCTTGCGGATGCGATGCAATTTTCACGCAGCCCCATTCACTTCTATGAGGCAAGCGCTGCGTGAAAATTGCAGAATATAGAACATGCTGCAATTTTCACACAACGCAAAAGTGATGCGTGAAAACCACTGCTCATGTACACAGACCCGTTTAAATGAATGGGTTCGGATTCCGTGCGGGCGCAATGTGTTCGCATCACGCATTGCACCCGCGCGGAATTCTCGCTCGTGTGAAAGGGGCCTAAGAGCAGTGTCTAAAACACCGGTCTTAATAAATACAGTTGCAAGAAAAAGTATGTGAACCCTTTGGAATGATATGGATTTCTGCACAAATTGGTCATAAAATGTGATCTGATCTTCATCTAAGTCACAACAATAGACAATCACAGTCTGCTTAAACTAAAAACACAGAAATAATTAAATGTTACCGTGTTTTTATTGAACACACCATGTAAACATTCACAGTGCAGGTGGAAAAAGTATGTGAACCTCTAGACTAATGACATCTCCAAGAGCTAATTGGAGTGAGGTGTCAGCAAACTGGAGTCCAATCAATGAGATGAGATTGGAGGTGTTGGTTAGAGCTGCCCTAACCTATAAAAAACACACACCAGTTCTGGGTTTGCTTTTCACAAGAAGCATTGCCTGATGTGAATGATGCCTCGCACAAAAGAGCTCTCAGAAGACATACAATTAAGAATTGTTGACTTGCATAAAGCTGGAAAGGGTTATAAAAGTATCTCCAAAGCCTTGCTGTTCATCAGTCCACGGTAAGACAAATTGTCTGTAAATGGAGAAAGTTCAGCACTGCTGCTACTCTCCCTAGGAGTGGCCATCCTGTAAAGATGACTGCAAGAGCACAGCGCAGACTGCTCAATGAGGTGAAGAAGAATCCTAGAGTGTCAACTAAAGACTTACAAAAGTCTCTGGCATATGCTAACATCCCTGTTAGCGAATCTACGATACGTAAAACACTAAACAAGAATGGATTTCATGGGAGGATACCACAAAGGAAGCCACTGCTGTCCAAAAAAAAACATTGCTGTACGTTTACAGTTTGCACAAGAGCACCTGGATGTTCCACAGCAGTACTGGCAAAATATTCTGTGGACAGATGAAACCAAAGTTGAGTTGTTTGGAAGAAACACACAACACTATGTGTGGAGAAAAAGAGGCACAGCACACCAACATCAAAACCTCATCCCAACTGTGAAGTATGGTGGTGGGGCATCATGGTTTGGGGCTGCTTTGCTGCATCAGGGCCTGGATGGATTGCTATCATCGAAGAAAAAATTAATTCCCAAGTTTATCAAGACATTTTGCAGGAGAACTTAAGGCCATCTGTCCACCAGCAGAAGCTCAACAGAAGATGGGTGCTGCAACCGGACAACGACCCAAAGCATAGAAGTAAATCAACAACAGAATGGCTTAAACAGAAGAAAATACGCCTTCTGGAGTGGCCCAGTCAGAGTCCTGACCTCAACCCGATTGAGATGCTGTGGCATGACCTCAAGAAAGCGATTCACACCAGACATCCCAAGAATATTGCTGAACTGAAACAGTTCTGTAAAGAGGAATGGTCAAGAATTACTCCTGACCGTTGTGCACGTCAGATCTGCAACTACAGGAAACATTTGGTTGAAGTTATTGCTGACAAAGGAGGTTCAACCAGTTATTAAATCCAAGGGTTCACATACTTTTTCCACCTGCACTGTGAATGTTTACATGGTGTGTTCAATAAAAACAGAGTAACATTTAATTCTTTGTGTGTTATTAGTTTAAGCAGACTGTGATTGTCTATTGTTGTGACTTAGATGAAGATCAGATCACATTTTTCTGTGTTAGAATATACTGTTTTCACAAAGTAAATCGCAAAAAAAAAAAAAAAACTATAGCTCTCAGAACATGGAGACACTAAAACATCATTTTTTTCGTTTAAAAAATGCTATTATTGTGTTAAAGTGAAATAAATTTTAAAAAGTATACATATTCGGTATCGTCGCATCCATAACAACCAGCTCAGTAAAAATATCACATGACCTAACCCCTCGGGTGAACACCGTAAAAAAATAAAATAATAAACTGTGTCAAAAAAGACATTTTTGTCACCTTACATCGCAAAAAGTGCAACACCAGGTGATCAAAAAGGCGTATGTCCCACAAAATAGTACCAATAAAACCATCACATCATACCGGAAAAAATGAGCCCCTACATAAGAAAATCGCTCCAAAAAAAAAAAAAATTTGTGCAGAAATCCATATCATTCCAAAGGGTTCACATACTTTTTCTTGCAACTGTATGACCCTTTTTTTTTAACTCCCTGCCTTCCGTGCCACTCACTCATGTACTTGCACACTTCTGTCAAAACGGCAGTTAAAAAATGGGGTCCGTCTGGCTATCAAAATATCTAAATGTACAAAAAATAGGACATGTCCTATTTTTTGATGGCAGCTAAAAAAAACAGCCAAGTGAATAGCCCCTATAGTCTGCAATGGTACTGAAAATGGCGGTCGTTTTCCATTATTGTGTGAATTGAACGTCATTCTTTTTTTTTTTTTCACAAAGGAATGGGAAAGAAATTAAATCCATCGCTTTTCTTAGCTTTTTTATGCCATGCACTGTCCAGTGTAATGTACAGTGTGTAGCTCTCATTAGCACCATGTTACCATGATATATATAAAATACAGTTTGATTTTTATAACTTTTTTATTTTTTGGATGGAATGGAATTTCTTTTTGATCTTTGTGTTTTACTTGTGCCTGTGTTTCGTTCTAAGGCCTCTTTCACACTTGCGTTGTCCGGATCCGGCGTGTACTCCACTTGCCGGAATTACACGCCGGATCCGGAAAAACGCGAGTGTACTGAAAGCATTTGAAGACGGAGCCGTTTTCAAATTGCGTTCAGTGTTACTATGGCAGCCAGGACGCTATTCAAGTCCTGGTTGCCATAGTAGGAGCGGGGAGCGGTATACTTACAGTCCGTGCGGCTCCCGGGGCGCTCCAGAATGACGTCAGAGCGCCACATGCGCATGGATGACGTGATCCATGCGCTTGGGGCGCCCTGACGTCACTCTGGAGCGCCCCGGGAGCCGCACGGACGGTAAGTATGCTGCTCCCCCACTCCCCGCTACACTTTACCATGGCTGCCAGGACTTTAGCGTCCCGGCAGCCATGGTAACCATTCAGAAAAAGCTAAATGTCGGGTCCGGCAATGCGCCGAAACGACGTTTAGCTTAAGGCCGGATCCGGATCAATGCCTTTCAATGGGCATTAATTCCGGATCCGGCCTTGCGGCAAGTCTTCAGGATTTTTGGCCGGAGCAAAAAGCGCAGCATGCTGCGGTATTTTCTCCGGCCAAAAAACGTTCCGTTACGGAACTGAAGACATCCTGATGCATCCTGAACGGATTTCACTCCATTCAGAATGCATTAGGATAAAACTGATCAGGATTCTTCCGGCATAGAGCCCCGACGACGGAACTCTATGCCGGAAGAAAAGAACGCAGGTGTGAAAGAGCCCTAATACTGTACGGAGCAGGAGCTTCGTACAGTATTAGAATGTATTGGCTCCGATGAGTGGTACTTTGAAACCAAACGGGAAATGTTTTTTTACAGTACAAATAAATTTATGAAGTTATTACATTAGACTTCCAAAAGCAACATCTTCGGCTTATCGGAGCCAATACATTCTAATACTGTACTGGGCTCCTGCTCCGTACAGTATTAGAACAAAGTTTTATGCGAATCGACTTCAGATGTTTCATCCGAAGTCAATTCGCTCATCCCTAATTCAGACCAATTTTTAAAGGGGTTCTACAGGCATCCTGAGAAATACACGCATTCTGTGGACCTGTGGAAGAAATGTGGTTTCATTACTACTCACCTGTCCTTTGCTCTGTCAATACTCGATCAAAACTAATAGCCAAACAAAATACACATAGAGTATGATATAAAATGTATCAAAAAGTATTTATTGAAACATGATCACATAAAATGTATAAATATTAAAGGTGAAAAACAGTACAGGGATCAGTTGGAATAGTCTATAACAAATTTATTATTACTTTTGATCGAGTGTAGTAGTGTTTCAGTGTTGCTACTAGGTCCTTATTGTATTGTATGTAATTTTCTGAGGTACAGTACTGTTGGGATTTATAATTTGCTCTGTCAATGCCTCTGTCCCAACTGCAGTTGCACAGGCCACGAGCTCTTGTTCCAAATGGATGTGTGCGCTTCTCTTCCTGTTCACTTGCATTTATTACTATATGCAACATAGTACCCATTTAACTTGAATGGGTCCGCATCCGTCCGTTCTGCAAAAAGTGCTCCGTAGTGCTTCCGTAGGGTTCCGTTCTGCATCACTGTGATTGCGGACCCATTGAAGTGAATGGGTCCGCATCCATGATGCGGAATGCACACGGACTGGTGCCCGTGTATTGCGGACCCGCTGTTTGCGGTCCACAATATGGCTACGGTCGTGTGCAAGAGGCCTTAGGCTGGAAGGAGACTGGCCTGGGCATACTTCTCAGCTTGCTTTATTTGAAACATCTCCTTTGTGCTTCTCTTCTTTGGCTCTTCCGGTGTCTGTCTGGTCATCACAATCCTGCCGCTGCGCTCTACAATCACTCAGAATATGGGTGGGCGGCAGTGTGATGATGCACACACTTACAGGTCAGGAGGTGGGGCCCACAGTTGAAGAAGATGGGCCCCAATGTGCTGCCCCAGCCATACAAGAAGACAAGCAGTGAGTTAATCTCAGAAATCATGTCTCCACTTGCTGCACATTGATGCCCATTGCTGGCCCTGTAGTGAGTGCTGCACTGTTTATTACAGCGACAGGCAGTGGCACTTGTGAATATACTACACATATGCACTTACTTTGATGCAGGATTCCTGGGGCTCCATCATGCAGTGGAAGGGGAGTCCTGCAGCTAGAGCGGTGGGTACAAGGCAGGACTGAGCCCCCTGTACTGTAGCTGTAAGCACTGCATGGCCTGACAACCCTCCCCCCCACTTCCTCTCCGACCTCGGCCCTTACTACACAGCCACATCATTTACACCAGCTCTGGGAATGTCTGGCTGCATAAACACCAGCTGCTGGGTAAGAGGGTAAGGGTTAACAGGCACCACAGCTAGCCAAGGAATAAGAGATGGGAGGTGGAAGGGAGGCTCTAACTAGTAGTAATTCTTACAGCAGTGTCGGCTCCTCTGACCGGGAACAGGCTGGGAGGAGGAGCTTTCTTCTAGGCCGCTGTGTGCGGGACCACAGGGCTGGAAGCAGTGCTGCCCACAGTCTAGTCAGCAAGCGCTGAGCTGTCCTGTAGTTCAAAAACAGCTGATCACCGTCTGTGCCCTGATCTGCCTTGCGAGTCTGGAGTCCATGCAGAGGGAGGACTGTCACCCGCCCTGGCGCCCCCTCAGGAGTCGGACACATCTCTGTCTGCACCCCCAGGCTGCCTGATTATAAATATTAGCTTGCAAGCAAGGGGCCCACCGAGGATTTCACCGGCTCCCCGGTGGGCCTGTCCGAGCCTGGTCATAGATGTTAGATGTTTTTATGGTGTCCCACGTTTATTGCAACTATGGCTGTCCTGGGTTCCTGTGTGGTTTGTGGTGTGTGCTGTGTCCTTTTAATGTTGGTGTGGACACCAGCACTTGTGCACGGGTTCCAGTCAGTGTGTCTGTGGCAGGTAAGTGTGTTACTGGTCTCGCTTACCTGCCATCTCTATAGCTGTATGTGTTCCCCTCTCCTTGCAGCCTGGCCTCAGATAGAGACTCCTGTTCCTCCATGACTGGGATGAACAGGTTGTCTCTCCCCTGCTCCTAAGTGAGGGATTACCAGGGCGACTTAGGGTTTCTAGGAATCCTGAGTATGAGTCGTCCTACCATCGGGGTCCGCTCATACAGTGAGGAGTCAGGGAGAGGATTAGGGACGCGGTAGGAGGTGACCTGCTCCCTTATTACTCCTTTTGGCCAGGCTGATCCCCCTTTACCCTCTGACACCGCACGGTGGGGGGTTTCCCCCCACTCCCTGCCGTGACACACCAGTAGTACAGTGTGGATGTAGAAAGAGTAAAGTGTGCAGGGGCAATAGTGGCAGCAATAGTTGCACCAGAAGAAGTAGCACAGCATGGAACAGACAAGGCAGTAAGTAGATGTGTGTGCGCGTCTGTGTTGGGATGGTAGTCGCAGCTGTCTAGTGATAATAGTAGTGGCAGTAGGGGGATTAACAGCAGGGAGTAGCAGCTGCAGTGGTGATGGCAGCAATAGCTGCATCCACACAGTTCAGAATGTGATGGTAGGCAGGCAGACAGTGGCAGTGTTTTGATAGGGCACTGTTAGAAATGACAGATCTTTTCGTCTCAGCCAGATGCCTTGTTAATTTTGACAAGAGTGATATTTTGCACACTGGTGGAGGACAAGTTTGTCTATTTGGGTGTGACAACACCACCCGCCATTCTGAAAACCCTCTCTGAGATAACACTGGATGCTGGACAAGACAGTACAGAGAAAGCAAAGTGGGGCAGTTCTGGCCACTGTTCCAGTCTGGCTGCCCAGGAGTCCATGGGGTCAGGGAACACAGTATGTGTTAGAGAAAAAACAGAGTCCAGGTGGGACTGAACCTGGTTGTTCAGGCGGTGTGTCTGCATTTGCTGATTTTTGTCAGCCTGGTGTGGCACATGGAAAAACTACTCCATCATGTTGATGATGCTGAACTGGCTGTTGCTGCTTCTGTTGCTTGTAGTAGCAGAGAAGGAGGTGGGTGATTTGGCAGGGGGTGGAGATAGGCCTCTGGTCAGACATGCGTGTAAACTGCTGCAAACTGCATGCAAAGCACATACTGGTAATAAAACTATTTGGCCTCTCAGCAACAGCAGGAAAACATTCCCTCATTTTGCTTTGATAGCCAGGGTCTGAAAGCATGGCTATCCAGTAATCATCAGATTGTTTGATGGTAGGGATAAATCTGTTATACGTAAGCAAGCAAGCAAGCATATAGCTTGCCATTCTTACCAGCGTGCTGGAGGATCCAGTTCTTTCCAGCTCCAACCCCCACTGAGATAATTGTTTATCATGGTCAGTGTCCTCATCAGCCTCCACAAGCCTCCTCCAGTGGCAGCTTCTCATCCTCAACCTACACTTTCTCCTCCATGGCACTTGTTCCGTGTCGGTCCCCAACAACTAGTGGGAGGCCAACAAGATGACAAAGACACTATATTGTATGTACATGTGGCCAAGCTGCAGCAAAGGAGACCAGGAGAAGGAGGACACTCTTTGTGGCCAGTTCTATTTTTCCTCTCGATTCCCTGCATTGCATTTGCCCCGAGCGCTACTTTCACTACCACTGCCCCTACCGCCACCACCATGGTGTCAGTGTAGGGGGAGGGGAGGAACACCAGAATGACAACAAAAGGAAAATGACCAGGAACTAGGCCTCAAGGTTAGGGAAAGGGAAATGGTGACCACCTAAGGAAACCCTAAACCTAGCCCTGACTCCTGTCAGTATGAATAGACCCTGAAGGTGGGAATATTCATAAACCGGAAACCTAGGCCCTAGTAACACTGAAAATCCCTAGGATTATTGACAGGGTCTGAGACTACTGGCTCCTTCCCAGATGAACGAACCAGCGTCTCCCTGAGGCCTAGTAAACAATGAGCAAATGGGAGCAAGAAAATACTACGAGAGGTACACTTATCTTCAATAGAAAATGGATGAGCAGGAACTCAGATGAGGACCAGACACCAGCTTTTCCAACTCCAGGCATAGAATATCAACCACATGGTATGACGTGAGTCCAGACTAAATAGATGAGCAGTAATGACCACAAGCTACACCTGAGACAAGAGGTGTGGTCATTACCAACAGCAACAAGTGAAAACAGATAGGCTGTCAGATGACATAACGTGCAGCCAGTCTCTCAGATCTTCTAACCTCTGTCACTGTAGGGACCGTGAAAGTACCCCCCCTTCTACAGGTGATCTCCGGACACCCAGAACTGACCTTATTCGTATGGGCCCCGTAAAAGGCTTTCACAAGGTGACTAGCATTAACGTCGGCAGCTGGAACCCACATTCTCTCCTCTAGACTGTAACCCAGCCAGTTTCTCAGCTCTTATAACCTCTCTTACTGGAGGGACCGTGACACATGGCTACAAGTGTCACTACTCCCACCACCACCACCACAGAAATGCATGGGGTCTACTGCCTCCCCCTGAACCTCCTCCTCTTAGCAGTCCAAATGCTGATGCTTCTCACACAAGTTATTATCCTCCATATCATATTTTCCATAGCACATGGTTTTGTTGCTTCTTCTTAGGATAAAAAAGGCGCCTCACTAGAAGATGGCAGTGAAGACATGGAATGCTGTGGCCCCTCGCTCCAAGGCACGTTGTTAGATTCAAAGGTGATCTTTACATGATCCTATTGTGACTAAGAGGAGGAGTTTGCCATCCAGTCAAAAATCTCATCCTCTTTGTTCTCAATAAAGGGATAGCTGTGGCCTACTACTACTGACCAAATAGCTGGTGCTGCTGCTATTACTCACAATCTGATGAAGAGGCATGAATGTTTTGTTTTCCACTCTTCTGTTTCCCAGACATTTTATAATGAGGCCTATAAATGAAAAGTCATGAGTTTGATACACAAAAGTGTTTTTTCTGTAATTTAAAGAAAGAAACACAATTAAATGTACCTCCCCTTCTACAAACACACTGCACACTGGTATTGACAATATACTTTGGAAATAATGCAGTTTTTGTACTAAAATATGTTTGAACTACATGATATACTGCAGTAATAGAGTGCTTTCACTTACACGGGTATAACAATACAATTTTTGCTGTAAAATGTGTTTGAACAACACAGTATATTGCAGTAATAGAATACATTCACTAACATTGGTATAACAATGCAATTTTTTCAGAAAAATGTGTTTGAGCTACGCAGTATATTGCAGTAATAGAACATATTCACTTACAATGGTATAAGATGTCAGTTTTTACAGTAAAATGTGCTTGAACTGCATGATATATCACATTAATACAATTCGTTCACTAGCAAAGGTATAAATCAGTGTTTGCAGTAAAATGTGTGTGAGCTACATGGTATATTGCAGTAATAGAATGCATTCACTAACCCAGGTATAACAATGCAATTTTTGCAGTAAAATGTGTTTGAACTACACAGTATATTGCAGGAATAGAATGCATTCACTAACACAAGTATAAAAATGCATTATTTGCAGTAAAATGTGTTTGAACTGAATGGTATCTTTAACCACTTCAGCCCCCAGTGCTTAAACACCCTGAAAGACCAGGCCACTTTTTACACTTCTGACCTACACTACTTTCACCATTTATTGCTCGGTCATGCAACTTACCACCCAAATGAATTTTACCTCCTTTTCTTCTCACTAATAGAGCTTTCATTTGGTGGTATTTCTTTGCTGCTGACATTTTTACTTTTTTTGTTATTAATCGAAATTTAACGATTTTTTTGCAAAAAAATGACATTTTTCACTTTCAGTTGTCAAATTTTGCAAAAAAAACTACATCCATATATAAATTTTGCTCTAAATTTATTGTTCTACATGTCTTTGATAAAAAAAAAAATGTTTGGGTAAAAAAAAAAATGGTTTGGGTAAAAGTTATAGCGTTTACAAACTATGGTACAAAAATGTGAATTTCCGCTTTTTGAAGCAGCTCTGACTTTCTGAGCACCTGTAAAGAAGAGGACCGGCACTCGCAAATGGAATTTTCACTGCTGTGGTTTATTCAGTCACTCTTAAAGACATAGTGACGCGTTTCAGCACATAGAAAGTGCTTTCATCAGACCATACAACACACTACTATCATTGTGTCTTATATACATTCAAAAGGTAAAGGGACTGACGTCATGAGATGTAAGGCTCCTCCCACATGGAGGCCGATACAGGTTCAGTTGTGTGCATACCATAGACCATGGGAATCAATGTAAAGCGGTGGAAAAATTCAAGTCCGCTGAAAATCAAACATAAATCAAAGTATAAGCATTATGCATATTATGCAAACATGATCAAGCATTAGATAAAGCCAGAAATATTGTAATCCCTGTTGAGGCCTCTTGGTTCCACCGTTTGAAGTCGGTGGATCCAGTACGCCTCTCTCTTTAGGAGCATTTTATTCCTATCGCCACCGCGGCGGGGTAATGGTACATTTTCGATCACTTGAAATCGCAGTTGGGATATTGCATGTCTTTTCTCATGAAAATGGTGCGGTAAAGGAAGCAGTAAATTCTCGGTGCGAATAGTGGACTTGTGTTTGCTTAATCTGTCTTTGATGCGCATAGAGGTTTCACCCACATAGAGCAAACCACAGGGACATTTGAGGATGTATATGACGTGTTTGCTGTCACATGTGAACATGCCCTTAATTGGGATCTGTTCACCGGAATGGGGATGTGTAAGATAGGCGCCTTTAATGACACTGGAGCAGTTGTTACAGTTCAGGCATGGGAATGTGCCCTGACGTGGAGTGGTCAGTGTGGTCTGTCGCAGACTGGGTTTAATGGTGCCTATGTCGGCTCGAATAATTTTATCCCGGATATTATCTGATCTTTTGAAGCACATCATGGGCGGAGTCTGGAATGCCTCTATCTGGGGGTATGACCTCGAGACTACGTGCCAGTGTTTATTAATAATGCCTCTGATCTTCTGTGTCCATGGGTGATATTTCACCACTAATGGGATGCGGGGTGGTTTATTTGTTTTCTCTTCCTGCGGTTGATCGAGTTTTTTCTTTTGGGTTTCTAGTAGATGTCTGGGATAGCCTCTATTGAGAAATTTATTGGTCATCTCTTTCATCCTTGTTTGACAGGTGTCAGGATCCGTGACGATCCTTTTTACACGTTGGTACTGTGAAAAGGGGATACTTTTTTTAATTGCTGGGGGATGACTACTTGCGAAGGTAAGCAAACTATTGCGATCCGTTTCTTTAGTGAATAGATCGGTACACACCGTGCCATCATCACTGCGTATTACCCACGTATCCAAAAAAGATATTTTCCGATGATCAAAGTGCATGGTGAACTGTAGTTCACTCCAAATGGAGTTAAGGTAGAAATTGAACTCCGTGAGGGATCGAACGTCGCCTCGCCACACGCAAAACACGTCATCAATAAATCTACGCCAAAATGTACAATGTTTCAAGAATAAAGGATTAGAATAGACAAATTCGCTTTCAAATGATGACATGTAGCTATTTGCATAGGGCGGCGCGACGTTCGATCCCATCGCGGTCCCGCGACACTGTTGGAAAAACGTATCTTGAAATAAAAAATAATTTCTTTCTAGTATGAATTTTAGAAGGGTCAGAAAAAATTCTTTTTGGGGTGCTGTGTGATGGCTGGTGTTGAGCAATCTGGACGCTGCTTCCAGACCTTTGTCATGAGTGATGGAGGTGTAGAGGCTGCACACGTCAAACGTGACGAGTATGCAGTCTCCATCCATTTTAAGGAGGCGGACCTCACTCAGAAAATGTCCTGTGTCGCGTATATAGGAAGGTGATTGTATAGTCAAAGGTGTGAGGATTTTCTCAAGAAAAATAGCAGGGGGGGAGAGAATTGAATCGGATGAAGCCACTATGGGGCGTCCAGGTGGTCTTGTCATGGATTTGTGAATTTTAGGAAGGGTGTAAAATACTGGCGTGATTGGGTGCTGATTTATTAAAAATTCACATAATTTATTATCAATAAGACCTTCTTCTCTGGCCCCTGTCACTATTTTCTGCAGTGTATCTTTTATAGAGTATACTGGGTCCGACTGTAAGGTTTTATATGTGTCAGTGTCATTTAATTGACCTAGGATCTCGGATATATAATACTCTTTATCAAGAATGACCAGGGCCCCCCCCTTATCTGCTGGTTTAAATACAAGGGATTTATCATCAAGTAGATGGTTCAATGCATGTTTCTCTTCTGAAGTTAAGTTGTGTCTTATATGTAAATGACCCTGTCTACAATGTTGCAACAAAGTATTAACATCACGTTGAACTAAACTGGCAAAGGTTTCCACAGGGTGATATATTTTTGGTGGTGAGAAATGACTTTTTACTCTCAATGCAAATTGTTTCAGGGTTAGTTGATCACAATGTTCCTCAATACCGATGCGGTCATCATTAGTGTCATTGTCATCTTTGCAAAAATGCGCTTTAAGGCGCAGATTGCGAAAAAAACGCTGAAGGTCTATGTCTAAAGCAAAGGTGTCCAGCGTCCCAGTGGGGCTGAAGGACAATCCCTTCTTTAGTAAGTTCAGTTGTGCAGGGCTCACGGTTTTACTGGATAAATTAACAACTAAGTTCTCTGCTGTACCTGCGATCGTGTCATCCTCGGTGCCTCTGCTTCTCCTATGATGGCGGCCGGCTCTCCTGGTGTTGCTCTTCTTTTGCCGCGGCGCTTGGCTAAAAAATGAGTTGATGCTCCACCCGAGGTGTCGCTGCCAGAACCGGAGGACGCAGAACCTGCTCTGAGGTCTCTTGTGTGGAAGAAGGGAATAGCTGTTCCGGACTTGTCCTGCCATCTGTATACGCGCTGTGAGGAATAATCTTCCACATCTCTGAGGAACTTGGAGCGCTTGGTAGCTTCTATCTTCATCTTGAGGTCTCTGCATTGTTTCTCTGTCTTGTCTTGTAAAGCTTTACAAGACAAGACAGAGAAACAATGCAGAGACCTCAAGATGAAGATAGAAGCTACCAAGCGCTCCAAGTTCCTCAGAGATGTGGAAGATTATTCCTCACAGCGCGTATACAGATGGCAGGACAAGTCCGGAACAGCTATTCCCTTCTTCCATACAAGAGACCTCAGAGCAGGTTCTGCGTCCTCCGGTTCTGGCAGCGACACCTCGGGTGGAGCATCAACTCATTTTTTAGCCAAGCGCCGCGGCAAAAGAAGAGCAACACCAGGAGAGCCGGCCGCCATCATAGGAGAAGCAGAGGCACCGAGGATGACACGATCGCAGGTACAGCAGAGAACTTAGTTGTTAATTTATCCAGTAAAACCGTGAGCCCTGCACAACTGAACTTACTAAAGAAGGGATTGTCCTTCAGCCCCACTGGGACGCTGGACACCTTTGCTTTAGACATAGACCTTCAGCGTTTTTTTTCGCAATCTGCGCCTTAAAGCGCATTTTTGCAAAGATGACAATGACACTAATGATGACCGCATCGGTATTGAGGAACATTGTGATCAACTAACCCTGAAACAATTTGCATTGAGAGTAAAAAGTCATTTCTCACCACCAAAAATATATCACCCTGTGGAAACCTTTGCCAGTTTAGTTCAACGTGATGTTAATACTTTGTTGCAACATTGTAGACAGGGTCATTTACATATAAGACACAACTTAACTTCAGAAGAGAAACATGCATTGAACCATCTACTTGATGATAAATCCCTTGTATTTAAACCAGCAGATAAGGGGGGGGCCCTGGTCATTCTTGATAAAGAGTATTATATATCCGAGATCCTAGGTCAATTAAATGACACTGACACATATAAAACCTTACAGTCGGACCCAGTATACTCTATAAAAGATACACTGCAGAAAATAGTGACAGGGGCCAGAGAAGAAGGTCTTATTGATAATAAATTATGTGAATTTTTAATAAATCAGCACCCAATCACGCCAGTATTTTACACCCTTCCTAAAATTCACAAATCCATGACAAGACCACCTGGACGCCCCATAGTGGCTTCATCCGATTCAATTCTCTCCCCCCCTGCTATTTTTCTTGAGAAAATCCTCACACCTTTGACTATACAATCACCTTCCTATATACGCGACACAGGACATTTTCTGAGTGAGGTCCGCCTCCTTAAAATGGATGGAGACTGCATACTCGTCACGTTTGACGTGTGCAGCCTCTACACCTCCATCACTCATGACAAAGGTCTGGAAGCAGCGTCCAGATTGCTCAACACCAGCCATCACACAGCACCCCAAAAAGAATTTTTTCTGACCCTTCTAAAATTCATACTAGAAAGAAATTATTTTTTATTTCAAGATACGTTTTTCCAACAGTGTCGCGGGACCGCGATGGGATCGAACGTCGCGCCGCCCTATGCAAATAGCTACATGTCATCATTTGAAAGCGAATTTGTCTATTCTAATCCTTTATTCTTGAAACATTGTACATTTTGGCGTAGATTTATTGATGACGTGTTTTGCGTGTGGCGAGGCGACGTTCGATCCCTCACGGAGTTCAATTTCTACCTTAACTCCATTTGGAGTGAACTACAGTTCACCATGCACTTTGATCATCGGAAAATATCTTTTTTGGATACGTGGGTAATACGCAGTGATGATGGCACGGTGTGTACCGATCTATTCACTAAAGAAACGGATCGCAATAGTTTGCTTACCTTCGCAAGTAGTCATCCCCCAGCAATTAAAAAAAGTATCCCCTTTTCACAGTACCAACGTGTAAAAAGGATCGTCACGGATCCTGACACCTGTCAAACAAGGATGAAAGAGATGACCAATAAATTTCTCAATAGAGGCTATCCCAGACATCTACTAGAAACCCAAAAGAAAAAACTCGATCAACCGCAGGAAGAGAAAACAAATAAACCACCCCGCATCCCATTAGTGGTGAAATATCACCCATGGACACAGAAGATCAGAGGCATTATTAATAAACACTGGCACGTAGTCTCGAGGTCA
Source organism: Bufo bufo (assembly GCF_905171765.1). NCBI lineage: Eukaryota > Metazoa > Chordata > Amphibia > Anura > Bufonidae > Bufo > Bufo bufo. The sequence goes on from NC_053391.1 coordinate 462,522,160, forward strand.
TACCCCCAGATAGAGGCATTCCAGACTCCGCCCATGATGTGCTTCAAAAGATCAGATAATATCCGGGATAAAATTATTCGAGCCGACATAGGCACCATTAAACCCAGTCTGCGACAGACCACACTGACCACTCCACGTCAGGGCACATTCCCATGCCTGAACTGTAACAACTGCTCCAGTGTCATTAAAGGCGCCTATCTTACACATCCCCATTCCGGTGAACAGATCCCAATTAAGGGCATGTTCACATGTGACAGCAAACACGTCATATACATCCTCAAATGTCCCTGTGGTTTGCTCTATGTGGGTGAAACCTCTATGCGCATCAAAGACAGATTAAGCAAACACAAGTCCACTATTCGCACCGAGAATTTACTGCTTCCTTTACCGCACCATTTTCATGAGAAAAGACATGCAATATCCCAACTGCGATTTCAAGTGATCGAAAATGTACCATTACCCCGCCGCGGTGGCGATAGGAATAAAATGCTCCTAAAGAGAGAGGCGTACTGGATCCACCGACTTCAAACGGTGGAACCAAGAGGCCTCAACAGGGATTACAATATTTCTGGCTTTATCTAATGCTTGATCATGTTTGCATAATATGCATAATGCTTATACTTTGATTTATGTTTGATTTTCAGCGGACTTGAATTTTTCCACCGCTTTACATTGATTCCCATGGTCTATGGTATGCACACAACTGAACCTGTATCGGCCTCCATGTGGGAGGAGCCTTACATCTCATGACGTCAGTCCCTTTACCTTTTGAATGTATATAAGACACAATGATAGTAGTGTGTTGTATGGTCTGATGAAAGCACTTTCTATGTGCTGAAACGCGTCACTATGTCTTTAAGAGTGACTGAATAAACCACAGCAGTGAAAATTCCATTTGCGAGTGCCGGTCCTCTTCTTTACATTGTTTGCTGGGACGCCGACCTCTTGACACGTGCACCGCAGCCATCACAAGGCAGTGCCGACCCTTATCTTCAATTTTCTGAGCACCTGTCATGTTTCCTGAGGTTCTACAATGCCCAGACAGTACAAACACCCCACAAATGACCCCATTTCGGAAAGTACACACCCTAAGGTATTCGCTGATGGGCATAGTGAGTTCATAGAACTTTTTATTTTTTGTCACAAGTTAGCGGAAAATGATGATTTTTTTTTTAATTTTTTTTCTTACAAAGTCTCATATTCCACTAACTTGTGACAAAAAATAAAAAGTTCTATGAACTCACTATGCCCATCAGCGTATACCTTGGGGTCTCTTCTTTCCAAAATGGGGTCACTTGTGGGGTAGTTATACTGCCCTGGCATTCTAGGGGCCCAAATGTGTGGTAAGGAGTTTGAAATCAAATTCTGTAAAAAATGACCTGTGAAATCCGAAAGGTGCTCTTTGGAATATGGGCCCCTTTGCCCACCTAGGCTGCAAAAAAGTGTCACACATCTGGTATCTCCGTACTCAGGAGAAGGTGGGGAATGTGTTTTGGGGTGTCTTTTTACATATACCCATGCTGGGTGAGATAAATATCTTGGTCAAATGCCAACTTTGTATAAAAAAATGGGAAAAGTTGTCTTTTGCCAAGATATTTCTCTCACCCAGCATGGGTATATGTAAAATGACACCCCAAAACACATTCCCCACCTTCTCCTGAGTACGGCAATACCAGATGTGTGACACTTTTTTGCAGCCTAGGTGGGCAAAGGGGCCCATATTCCAAAGAGCACCTTTCGGATTTCACAGGTCTTTTTTTACAGAATTTGATTTCAAACTCCTTACCACACATTTGGGCCCCTAGAATGCCAGGGCAGTATAACTACCCCACAAGTGACCCCATTTTGGAAAGAAGACACCCCAAGGTATTCCGTGAGGGGCATGGCAAGTTCCTAGAATTTTTTATTTTTTGTCACAAGTTAGTGGAAAATGATGATTTTTATTTTTTTATTTTTTTTTCATACAAAGTCTCATATTCCACTAACTTGTGACAAAAAATAAAAACTTCCATGAACTCACTATGCCCATCAGCGAATACCTTGGGGTCTCTTCTTTCCAAAATGGGGTCACTTGTGGGGTAGTTATACTGCCCTGGCATTCTAGGGGCCCAAATGTGTGGTAAGGAGTTTGAAATCAAATTCTGCAAAAAATGACCTGTGAAATCCGAAAGGTGCTCTTTGGAATATGGGCCCCTTTGCCCACCTAGGCTGCAAAAAAGTGTCACACATCTGGTATCTCCGTACTCAGGAGAAGGTGGGGAATGTGTTTTGGGGTGTCTTTTTACATATACCCATGCTGGGTGAGATAAATATCTTGGTCAAATGCCAACTTTGTATAAAAAAATGGGAAAAGTTGTCTTTTGCCAAGATATTTCTCTCACCCAGCAGGGGTATATGTAAAATGACACCCCAAAACACATTCCCCACCTTCTCCTGAGTACGGAGATACCAGATGTGTGACACTTTTTACGCATTTGGTTTCCGTGAGGGGTATGGTGAGTTCATGTGAGATTTTATTTTTTGACACAATATATAAATATATGAATTTCTTGCAGGATTTTGTAAAGCAGGACTATGGTAGTTGCCAGCAAGCTGCATGAAACCACTGAAACAGTGATCAGTCCCTCGCTCTCTGTTTTCCCTAATCAAACCCTACAATATACCCAATTATATCTCCCTTTTCTCTCTTTATTCTCTCCTTATAGTGTCCTTACACTATCCATATCACACTAGATTGATGGCTTTTTTCTGTAATGTCTTACAGACTCTGCCGCAAGATATCCCTTCTCGTCGCTAGTTGAACACAAAATTATATTCTACGGCATTCTCAGCAAAGGGACCTTCCTGGATCCTGCCCCTGATTGGCTAATCAGGATGTCTGCCAGATTCTTAGCCAATCAGGGCAATCCTACCTTCTCCCTACTTCCTCCCAGTGTCATGTGATCCTCCATCTTCTTCCTTTCTCCTGGTTTCGACAAAACTTTGGATTCATTTTCTTGGACAAATTTTTGTGAATGAATCAAATTAATTTAAAATCAATTCAATTTTATCTAGTTTATTTCTTTATGTATCTATGAATAATATTTAATTATATTCTATTTACATATTTCACAGCTCTGTAAACAACATTCATATTGGTCCCTGTCACCATTCGGGCTCTCATTCTAATCTCCAAGATAAAAGGGATGTCCAATGGTTTTAAAATCCTCAGACTAGCATCCAGGCTGTAAAAGAAAGAAAAAAAGCTAACCTACATACCTGCTAAAGGTCCCTCTGTGGGTCTGGTCCCTGGGGTTTCTGATCATTCTTGTACTGGAAGTGATTATGACATGTCCATTATCCACTCAGCATGAATGGCATGTGACCACTGAAGCCTGTGATAGCGGGTCATGTGAACGATGGATGTGATGCCATTAATTTCTGTCAAACAGGGGCCGGAAGCCCTGGGGACCAGATTTAGAGCACTAGAATTTGGGACCTTGCTACAAACGTATATCGCCCGTATGGGTGATATGAGATACCGGCACTGGGTGATGGACTTTATAGCGCTCCCAATATAGAGCTTTAAGGTTCTTTACTAGTTCTCCGTTTTAGTTGTAGGGCCTGTAGTCTGAAGGGTATACTAAAATTGCCCTGTCAGTGTCCAATATAAAAAATAGGAGTATTCTCAGATACTTGTAGGAGTACTGCGATAAACATAAAAGTAAAAGTGTACACTGATGTTGCTCTGTGCGGTCAATTACCTGCTTAAGGTCTTCTGTGGACTTAGGAGTTGTCATCCTTATCTCCTGCTACTTGGTATTCCTCTCTGTTGGGATGCTGCAGAGAGCGTCCTCTTCGTTCACCTCCTGACACCAGCGCTGCTCCAGCCGGCAGCACGCGCCGTGCGGGGGAACCTATGAGAAAGTTGCCCGGGAAACCACTATTGGTGACGTCACCATGGAAGATACCGAAGCCTCCGTAGGTCAAAAAGCACCAATGCGTTTCAGAGCCTGCTGGGCTCCTTCGTCAGGGATGGTAAGATGAGGATGTCCTGGAGGTTAAGTAGGTTCTGTGGTTCCAACATCAACTGCAAGATGCTATCCTATCAATATGGGCCAACATTTCTAAAGAATGCTATCAGCACCTTGTTGAATCAATGACACGTAGAATTAAGGCAGTTCTGAAGGCAAAAGGGGGTCCAACACCGTATTAGTATGGTGTTCCTAATAATTCTTTAGGTGAGCGTATATACACTGCTCAAAAAAATAAAGGGAACCCTTAAACAACACAATGTAACTCCAAGTCAATCACACTTCTGTGAAATCAAACTGTCCACTTAGGAAGCAACACTGAGTGACAATCAATTTCACATGCTGTTGTGCAAATGGGATAGACAACAGGTGGAAATTATAGGCAATTAGCAAGACACCTCCAATAAAGGAGTGGTTCTGCAGGTGGTGACCACAGACCACTTCTCAGTTCCTATGCTTCCTGGCTGATGTTTTGGTCACTTTTGAATGCTGGCGGTGCTTTCACTCTAGTGGTAGCATGAGACGGAGTCTACAACCCACACAAGTGGCTCAGGTAGTGCAGCTTATCCAGGATGGCACATCAATGCGAGCTGTGGCAAGAAGGTTTGCTGTGTCTGTCAGCGTAGTGTCCAGAGCATGGGGGCGCTACCAGGAGACAGGCCAGTACATCAGGAGACGTGGAGGAGGCCGTAGGAGGGCAACAACCCAGCAGCAGGAACGCTACCTCCGCCTTTGTGCAAGAAGGAACAGGAGGAGCACTGCCAGAGCCCTGCAAAATGACCTCCAGCAGGCCACAGATGTGCATGTGTCTGCTCAAACGGTCAGAAACAGACTCCATGAGGGTGATATGAGGGCCCGACGTCCACAGGTGGGGGTAGTGCTTACAGCCCAACACCGTGCAGGACGTTTGGCATTTGCCAGAGAACACCAAGATTGGCAAATTCGCCACTGGCGCCCTGTGCTCTTCATAGATGAAAGCAGGTACACACTGAGCACATGTGACAGACGTGACAGAGTCTTGAGACACCGTGGAGAACGTTCTGCTGCCTGCAACATCCTCCAGCATGACCGGTTTGGCATTGGGTCAGTAATGGTGTGGGGTGGCATTTCTTTGGAGGGCCACACAGCCCTCCATGTGCTCGCCAGAGGTAGCCTGACTGCCATTAGGTACCGAGATGAGATCCTCAGACCCCTTGTGAGACCATATGCTGGTGCGGTTGGCCCTGGGTTCCTCCTAATGCAAGACAATGCTAGACCTCATGTGGCTGGAGTGTGTCAGCAGTTCCTGCAAGACAAAGGCATTGATGCTATGGACTGGCCCGCTCGTTCCCCAGACCTGATTCCAATTGAGCACATCTGGGACATCATGTCTCGCTCTATCCACCAACGTCACGTTGCACCACAGACTGTCCAGTAGTTGGCAGATGCTTTAGTCCAGGTCTGGGAGGAGATCCCTCAGGAGACCGTCCGCCACCTCATCAGGAGCATGCACAGGCGTTGTAGGGAGGTCATACAGGCACGTGGAGGCCACACACACTACTGAGCCTCATTTTGACTTGTTTTAAGGACATTACATCAAAGTTGGATCAGCCTGTAGTGTGTTTTTCCACTTTAATTTTGAGTGTGACTCCAAATCCAGACCTCCATGGGTTGAAAAATTTGATTTCCATTTTTTAATTTTTGTGTGATTTTGTTGTCATCACATTCAACTATGTAAAGAACAAAGTATTTCAGAAGAATATTTAATTAATTCAGATCTAGGATAAGTTATTTTTGTGTTCCCTTTATTTTTTTGAGCAGTGTACATTGCTCAGATGTCAATTGTCCTGGTACAGAGGTAATGGAGTTTAAAGGGGGCATTGTAGACTTAGAATTCTTTGCATTCCAGTAGGAACTATCTCCTGGTTTAACCATTAGGAACCTGTCACGGCTGAGGATGGGGGAAATCCTCAGCCGTGCGATGCCAGATGCTGTTGGCCTACTCGGCCAGGAGAACAGGATAGGGAGCAGGTCACCTCCTAACAGCGTCCCTACCCTGACCCTAACTCCTAACTGCATGGGCCGACCTTAAAGGTAGGAGGACCCATGCGCAGGAACCTCGGATCCCTAACTCACCCTCCGTCCGGTCCCTGCGCTAGGAGTCAGGGTAAGACAACCTACTCCTCCTAGACGCGGAGGAGCAGGAGTCTCACTGGCCAAGCTGTTGGGAAAAAGGGGAACACAAACAGCTTTACGGGTATGGCAGGCGAACTAGAAGTTCCACCAACCTGCCACAGCCTTGCTGACTGGATCCCTGTGCAACAGGAATCCAGAACCGTAAACTGCACAAAGTAACAAGGAAGGTCCCAACAGAACATCACAGACAACATGACATACAAGAAGACAAACATAACGACAATATTTTTATGACCACAGGGGTGGCTCTCACAGGCAGGAAGAAACACAGGAGGCTGCTCCAGCCAGCATGACTGAAGCAACCTCCTGAGCCATGTAAAAGTGAGAGGCTTTATAGGCCAAGTAGCCACACCCACAGTCAGACACACCCAGTGACACACACGCACACTGGGAAGGGAGTTAACCCTTCCAACACCACAGAAGGGAAAAACACCACTTAAATGGGAAGTGCACACAATACATACAACGTGCATAACATACACACACACACCTAACATAAAGGTTGCTAGGTGTAACCGCATGAAGATGCCACAAGCTGCCTAGCACCAGCTCAGGCTGCTATCTGCGACAATCTCCAACCACATGTTGCCCGCGGCAACCACAAGTGAGGCAACACACAAGTAGCCCTCACCTGTGGTTGAACTACCAAAAACAAACCGCAGGCAACCGCATGCGGTTAAGGAGTCACGGTCATAGCCATGGCCGTGACACTCCCACCCCTCAAAGCCCCCCACCAAAAAAAGAAAACTGGTGAGAGACTAACACAAGGGGATAGGAGAAGGGAACGTCCACTCTCAGGACATGGTTCCCAGGAAGTCGCTGTCAGCTGCATCCTCTCCCAGCACACAACACAGCCAGTCCGACGAGGCCTGCAGCCCGCACCAGCGACACGGGAATGGAACCACTGAGAGTGGACGAGGGGACTCTCCACTCACGTCCCCACTCCAGTCGCTGCCAGCAGACACTCCAAACCAGCACGCAGCCGGACCACTTACGGAGTGCTGCCAGCAAACGACCAGAGATGGGAACATGGAGAGGGACGAGGGATCACCAACACGGACACGGAAGGTAATGTGGCGGGGAATAAGCCACCAACCGTGCCGTTAACGGTAATCCCCCCGGGACGTTCTCCCTCCGGAGAACGCGCATGCAGGCCACAAGAAGATGGCACTTCATGCTGCACCCTCTTCCGAAGGTGTGCAAAACACACACCAAACAAACACCACGTGCCATAAAAATATCAAGGGACGCCAAGACAGAGCACGGTGAAGGAATGGCGGGGAATGCCACTCACCGCGCCGTCAGAGGCGAAACCCCCAGAACGCTCTCCCTACGAAGAGCGCGCATGTACCCCTACGTAGACGGCGGTACATGCTTCGCCCTCTTTTGAGGGAAGCATACTCCCACCCCTCAAAGCCCCTCCCAACAACAAAAGGGGAAAGTTGGTGAGGCATGAGAAACAATGGGAGGGGGGGAGGGGAAAGACAAACAAAAGGGGACACCAACACGGACAACGGTGAGCAAGGAATGGCGGGGAATGCCACTCACCGCGCCGTAAATGGTAAAAGCCCCATAACGCTCTCCCTCCGGAGAACGCGCATGCACCCCATCCGTAGATAGCGGTGCATGCTTTACCCTCTTTCGAGGGAGCGCCACGCGAGAAGCCTCTGTGGTCATACTGTCACGGCTGAGGATGGGGGAAATCCTCAGCCGTGCGATGCCAGATGCTGTTGGCCTACTCGGCCAGGAGAACAGGATAGGGAGCAGGTCACCTCCTAACAGCGTCCCTACCCTGACCCTAACTCCTAACTGCATGGGCCGACCTTAAAGGTAGGAGGACCCATGCGCAGGAACCTCGGATCCCTAACTCACCCTCCGTCCGGTCCCTGCGCTAGGAGTCAGGGTAAGACGACCTACTCCTCCTAGACGCGGAGGAGCAGGAGTCTCACTGGCCAAGCTGTTGGGAAAAAGGGGAACACAAACAGCTTTACGGGTATAGCAGGCGAACTAGAAGTTCCACCAACCTGCCACAGCCTTGCTGACTGGATCCCTGTGCAACAGGAATCCAGAACCGTAAACTGCACAAAGTAACAAGGAAGGTCCCAACAGAACATCACATACAACATGACATACAAGAAGACAAACATAACGACAATATTTTTATGACCACAGGGGTGGCTCTCACAGGCAGGAAGAAACACAGGAGGCTGCTCCAGCCAGCATGACTGAAGCAACCTCCTGAGCCATGAAAAAGTGAGAGGCTTTATAGGCCAAGTAGCCACACCCACAGTCAGACACACCCAGTGACACACACGCACACTGGGAAGGGAGTTAACCCTTCCAACACCACAGAAGGGAAAAACACCACTTAAATGGGAAGTGCACACAATACATACAACGTGCATAACATACACACACACACCTAACATAAAGGTTGCTAGGTGTAACCGCATGAAGATGCCACAAGCTGCCTAGCACCAGCTCAGGCTGCTATCTGCGACAATCTCCAACCACATGTTGCCCGCGGCAACCACAAGTGAGGCAACACACAAGTAGCCTTTACCTGCGGTTGAACTACCAAAAACAAACCGCAGGCAACCGCATGCGGTTAAGGAGTCACGGTCATAGCCATGGTCGTGACAGAACCAGGCTGTTGAATCTGAAGATCCACATACTTTCTGTTCGAGACATTTGTTTAATAAAGTCTGGTCCTCTGGAAACGCTTCATAGACGATATTGTTTTTATTTGGAAAGGGGACGAACTATCCCTCAATGATTTTTAAAATTAATTTAAATAAAAATGAGTTTTATTTACACTTTATCTCAATTTGTAATAAACAACAGATAAACTTCCTTGATTTAACAATTTTCATAGAAAATGGCAATATACACACTAAAACCTTTCATAAACCTACGGACACTAATGGTTTTATTCCATTAGAGAGTTGTCACCTACCTATATGGCTTAATAACATCCCCTATAGTCAATACATAAGAGCACGTAGGAATTGCACCAACGGCACGGATTACCAAGAAGAGGCAGAACTGCTAAACAAAAAATTTGTAGAGAAAGGATACAAACTTGAACAGCTGAATCCAATTATAAAGGAAGTGAAGGAAATAGACCGTAGCCACCTACTAAGGGACAAAACCCGGTCTAATAACCAATCCGGGATTGAAGAGCACAATACTATCACGGTTCCCATCATTACAAAGTACAGTGCAGGGGCGGGCACTTTAAAAAAAATCATAAAACAACATTGGGACATTTTAAAGTATGACAAAATAATTGGGGATAAGATCTCAGCCAACCCCGTATTCACCTTCAGAAAAGCTTCCAATTTGGCTAATTTGGTCGCCCCTTCCATCAAACCGAATTTACTAGGCAATAGTAAAAAAGGTTTCTACCCCTGCAGACTATGTCACAATTGCCAAATCTCTAGGCAACAAATCAAGCCTATAATAGAAAAAGAAATCCCATAGGTTAAATGCACAATTAAAGAATACATCACGTACAGCACTAAAGAGGTTATATACTACATCAAGTGCCCCTGTAACAAAATATACGTGGGACGGCCAAAAAGGGAATTAAAAATAAGAATTAGGGAACACATCAATAATATCCATAAAAAATCAGAAAATCATCCCTTATCACGCCACTACGCTGAGGGGAAATTTCAAGGATCGCTGTAACGGTCGCGTACACACACACACAGGGGGGGAGGGGAGTGACCACTGCGCTCCACCCTTACCCCTGGCCCTGCCTACTTGCCTCGCGAGTCCTAATGACAGGGGACAACTGGACGGCAATCCCTAACTTGGAATAAGTGCAGGGATGACAGACAGACAAACAACAGGACGTGAACGGACCGAGTCAATACCAGGAAAGCTACAAAGTACAAAGGATTAAGCAAAGAATGGTCAGGAGAAGCCGGGGTCAAATACCAGGAGAGCAGAGAAGTACAAGAGGAGTCCTAAGAGAGTAGTCAGGTGGGAGCCGAGGTCACAATACCAGGACGGATGCGCAGTACAGGAGGATCAGGCAAAAGGATGGTCAAGGAACAGGATCAGTTAAGTATTCGGCAGTCCAACAAATAGCCAGGAACCTAGAAATTAACAGGCAACCTGTAGCCAGCAGGCTGCCTGTATTTATAGTGGCGAGTGAGGGTCATGTGACGTGGCCAGCGTCACATGACCGACAGACCAACCAGTCGAGCACCGAGTGATCAGCTCGGCGCTCAAGGCAGACTTAGGAGCAGGGAGCCACCCAGCTAGTAAAGCCGCCCTGGGAATGAGGTCAAACACAGATCCTCATTCCCAAAGCTAAGCAACAGGTCTGCGGGCAATGGGGGACCGAGTGCACCTTCGGAACCCTGTGACAATCGCTCTTTGGGGGCATTGAAAGAGTTAAACCAGACAAGAGAGGAGGCGACTTTATTAAACAAATGTCTCGAACAGAAAGTATGTGGATCTTCAGATTCAACAGCCTGGTTCCTAATGGGTTAAACCAGGAGATAGAATTCTTTGCATTCCAGTAGGAACTAAGTCTACAATGCCCCCTTTAAACTCCATTACCTCTGTACCGGGACAATTGACATCTGAGCAATCTATATAAATGTTGCCATGGGAACCACAGAACCTACTTAACCTCCAGGACATCCTCATCTTACCATCCCTGACGAAGGAGCCCGGCAGGCTCTGAAACGCGTTGGTGCTTTTTGACCTACGGAGGCTTCGTCACCAAAAGTAGTTACCCGGGCAACTTTCTCATAGGTTCCCCCGCACGGCGCGTGCTGCCGGCCGGAGCAGCGCTGGTGTCAGGAGGTGAACGAAGAGGACGCTCTCTGCAGCATCCCAATAGAGAGGAATACCAAGTAGCCGGAGATAAGGACGGCAACTCCTAAGTCCACAGAAGACCTTAAGCAGGTAATTGACCGCACAGAGCAACATCAGTGTACACTTTTACTTTTATGTTTATCGCAGTACTCCTACAAGTATCTGAGAATACTCCTATTTTTTTAATTGGACACTGACAGGGCAATTTTAGTATACCCTTCAGACTACAGGCCCTACAACGAAAACGGAGAACTAGTAAAGAACCTTAAAGCTCTATATTGGGAGTGCTATTAAGTCCGTCACCCAGCGCCGGTATCTCATATCCCCCATACGGTCGGGACATTCCAATTAAGGGGGACAACAGGACCTAAATAGATTACCGAGCAGCGGACCTTCCCTTTAGGTAGGTCGACACACTTATACAACGGTAGCGCAGGGGGATTTCCTACAATCAAAATTTGGGACCTTATTTATTATGTAGAGAAAGTTAATACAAGCCACTTACTAATGTATTGTTATTACCCATATTACTTCCTTTGCTGGCTTGATTCCGTTTTCCATCACATCACACACTTCTCATTTCCATGGTTACGACCACCCTTCAAGCCAGCAGTGGTGGCCGTGCTTGCACACATAGGAAAAAGCATCCGTGCATTATATTAACATTCTCTACATAATAAATGCCACTTGCTGAAGTGAGACAACCCCTTAATGGTCATGAGGAGTCTTATAGGCCAGACAAAGCTCCTCTAGATTTCTGGGAAGAAGGTATGCAATAGAACTGTTAGTAAGCTCTGCCTCTGATGCTACTAGATGTAAGGCAGCTATCCTATAAGTCAATGTTCGACCCTTTAAATAGACCTTAAGACATGACTTGGATAATAGGTCATCAATGTATGCTGCCCAACCCCTTTAAACTGTTTCTGAAACTAAGGCATGCCATGGTAACATACAAATACAGTATATTTAAGCAACTCTTTCTACCTGTGTTTTGCCATGGTTGGTAGGATGGAATCTTTCTGATTGGATAACCTGTCCTTGGTGGAAGTAAATTTATTTGGTAGAAAATGGAGTAGAAAATAAATAAGGGATTCAATTTTAATTCTACTACCTATTAAAACTAGATTCAATTTGAAGGGCACTTTTCAGAAAATACATGGTAATATAGTTTGTGTGCACATGACAAGTACCTGTTCTGGAAAAATTCTGTGCCCAGGCTCGGACTGGCCCACAGGGGTACAGGTGAATCCCTCAGTGGGTAGCTGAGCAAAGTAGGCCCCTATTCTCCCACCCCCTGCACAAGTAACACATAACACACCAGACTTACTGCACTACATACATCTATCCAATGTACAGCATCTCACCAGCCTATGTTCATATAAAAAACTTGATAGATTATTAAAGAAACTCCTCAGTTTATTATTATAGACACGATCAGAGCTGAGATGACTTCTAGGTATAGAGGAAAGCTGGCTAGTATCCTCTTTTCAGGAGGACCTACCTTCTCAAAGTTGCTGCAGGGACCCCCCTATTCAATCATCTGGTAGCATCTTGCTGCTGTGTGAGCAAGTAATATTTGAATGTATCCATATGGTGGGCCCCCAAAAATAAATTTTACTGGTGGACCATAGGAACCCCAGTCCGACACTGTCTGTGCCCATCATAGGGTGGGCACTAAGGATATAAATACTCAGCACATATCATGAAGGTAAGCTCATCAAATCAATGTCCCTCCTGAATATGCTACTATTTTAAGTGCTCACGGATACAGATAACAAGTGAATTTGTATGCTTTGTATGCTTGCTACATTATCTACGTGCCACTAATTATCTGTATCTTATTAGCTGGATATGCCTTATTATTTAGTAAAATCACTAATGATTATTCACATCCTGTGTGAGCCTGTTCATTCCAGTATGCTAGAAATCAGTGTAAAACACAATGGACTATGTAGCTACGGTATCCAGTCCTCAGTACTTTAGTCTTCATATGACATCTGTCATGCCCTTTTTGTTAGACAACATTGTGATATGAGCTTTGCTGTTAGATCCCATTTGCGCCAAAACCAACAAAATGGACATGCCTAGGCTACTTTCACACTTGCAGCAGAGTGATCCGGCAAGCAGTTCCGTCGCCGGAACTGCCTGCCAGATCCGGCAATCTGCATGCAAATGGACAGCATTTGTAGACGGATCCGGAGGCGGATCCGTCTTACAAATGCATTGCAGGAACGGATCTGTCTCCCTGTGTGTCATCCGGAGAACGGACACGTTATATTTTTTTCACATTTTTACCATTCTGCACATGCGCAGACCGGAAGGACGGATCCAGCATTGCGGTATTTTTAATGCTGGATCCGGCACTAATACATTTCAATGTAAATTCCAGCAACTGATCCGGAATTTTGGACGGAGATAATACCGCAGCATGCTGCGGTATTTACTTTGTCCAAAAGGCCGTTCAGTGACTGAACTGAAGACATCCTGATGCATCCTGAATGGATTTCTCTCCATTCAGAATGCATGGGGATGAAACTCATCTGTTCTTTTCCGGTATTGAGCCGCTATGACGGAACTCAGTGCTGAAAAAAAAAACCTGCTAGTGTGAAAGTACCCTTAGATGATGTTTGGCACACGTGCATCCAGCTGCATTTGGCTCTCGTGTGGTCCATGGTCTAGCTTGTCTGGAATATAGGAAAAATTATTAAAGCTAAGTTCTGGATTGGACTGATATAAAATAGTGGCAACATAGGTGTAGGCAAGATAAGGATCTAATTAACATATCTCAGTATTTTATCTAGAACCCAGCCTGTCCCCAAACTTGCACTCCCAGCTGCTTTCATTGCAACATTGACAGTCATGCATATGGCACATACACAGTACACACACACATATAACAACACATACATACTTATTCTAGATAACAAGTGGTTGCCACTTTTGCAGGGGGTATATATCTGGCATTGTTAGGGAGAGATGTGCTTTTACAGTTATGGGGCAAATGGCTGGCACAGTTAATGTGGTTTGGTAGCTGATAATTTTATGGTAATTTTAACTGTGACTTGCAAGTCTGTATCTGTGTTCATATATGTGTGTTTTATGCATGCTCCTGCTGCCTATGCCTGGGCTGTAGAATTAGTAAATCTGTATGATTGTCTTTAGGGTGCCACAGGAGGAATACTTGCATGGCTTTCTGTCTATTCCTTGAAGTCAAAGGACGTGGTGATTAGAGATGTCGCAAACATAAAATTTTCCTTTCGCGAACGGCGAACGCGAATTTTCGCAAACGGGTGAACCGCCATAGACTTCAATAGGCAGGCGAATTTTAAAACCCACAGGGACTCTTTCTGGCCACAATAGTGATGGAAAAGTTGTTTCAAGGGGACTAACACCTGGACTGTGGCATGCCGGAGGGGGATCCATGGCAAAACTCCCATGGAAAATTACGTAGTTGACGCAGAGTCGGGTTTTAATCCATAAAGGGCATAAATCACCTAACATTACTAAATTGTTTGGAATAACGTGCTTTAAAACATCAGGTATGATGTTGTATCGATCAGGTAGTGCAACGGTTACGCCCGCTTCACAGTGACAGACCAAACTCCCCGTTTAACGCACCGCAAACAGTCCATTTGCACAACTGCAAACTCCCCATTTGCACAAGGTTGGATACCAAGCTAGCCATGTCCCGTTCCTTGTCCTCACTGATGTCATTGAAGGTCTCTTCCTCCACCCAGCCACGTACAACACCAAGGGTCCCCGAAAGGTGACAACAAGCCCCCTGGGATGCCTGCTGTGGTTGGTCTTCCACCTCCTCAAAGCGACCTTCCTCCTCTGACTCCTCTTCTTCAGACTCCTCTCTCTGCGTTGCCTCTCTCTGCGTTATTATAAGGTGTATTAAGTAGTACTATTCTTATCAGTTTAATCCGTGTTACGTCCCCTATCAGGGGACGTGTATATGGCATTAATTTTAGGAACGGGGAGATGGAAAAAGATGCTTGGTCGGTCCTCCTACTTCAAATTTGGGGCACTGCGCGTGCAATCTAATGTGCCGCCAGATAGTTGTGGTGTGTTATGTTGTTCTATTCTTATCAGTTTAATCCCTGTTACGTCCCCTATCAGGGGACGTGTATATGGCATTGATTTTAGAAACGGGGAGATGGAAAAAGATGCTTGGTCGGTCCTCCTACTTCAAATTTGGGGCACTGCGCGTGCAATCTAATGTGCCACCAGATATGAGTGGTGTGTTAAGTAGTACTATTCTTATCAGTTTAATCCCTGTTACGTTCCCTATCAGGGGACGTGTATGGAATAGATTTTAGACAACCGCAAAGAGTTGTCAATAGTTGACACACTAATGACATAAATTTTATACCTCTATGCATCAATCTTGGTGTAGTTATGACTGTGCTCGTGCGCACGTTTGGGAGATTGCAGGCGATGGGGGTTTTACAAAGCCTATGGTCGTGCTGAGGTAGTTCGGGGACAGTTAAGTGACCCAGAAAACAATGATTCTGCAGTGTTGGCCCATTGTTGGCCTAGTAGGCTTTAATTATCGCCTTAGATGATCACAAAGAAAATTAGTGTTTTTTCCATGCAAAATTATCCAGCCGATCGCTTTTGGTCTGTTCACAATGAAGCAACGACCTTATCATCTGGGGTGTGCCAACATTGCCATTGCCAACACACTCATAGAGGTGGTCGCTTCATTGTGATACGCAAGCCCCTTCACCACGACAAGGTAACGATCACGAAGGGGAATTGACACATGTATGTGCCTTTTTTTTGTTTTGTTTTTGCAGCCACAGTGCAGCACCAGAGGCCAGAAAAATTAGGCATGTACACATGCCTGAAAAATTAGGTATTGTTGCAGCCGCTGCTACAGCGGCCGGAAAAATGTATGTTTGTTTCTCAGGCAGAAAGTGCCCTAAAGCATTGAGGCTTGAACCCTAGTTGGTGGCGGATAAGTCGCGCAAGTCATCCGGCATTCAGAGATAAAATAGAGCAGCGTGTGGACCATTTTTAGCCCAAGGCAGCTCATCTCATCAGGCCTTTTTTAATCGAATGTATAGCCCACTGTCAGTCCCTTCGGGATCCATCCCTCATTCATCTTAATAAAGGTGAGGTAATCTAGACTTTTTTGACCTAGGCGACTTCTCTTCTGAGTGACAATACCTCCTGCTGCACTGAAGGTCCTTTCTGACAGGACACTTGAAGCGGGGCAGGCCAGAAGTTCTATCGAAAATTGGGATAGCTCAGGCCACAGGTCAAGCCTGCACACCCAGTAGTCAAGGGGTTCATCGCTCCTCAGAGTGTCGATATTGGCAGTTAAGGCGAGGTAGTCTGCTACCTGTTGGTCGAGTCATTCTCTGAGGGTCGACCCCGAAGGGCTGTGGCGATGCGTAGGACTTAAAAATCTCTGCATGTCCTCCATCAACAACACGTCTGTAAAGCGTCCTGTCCTTGCCGGCGTGGTCGTGGGAGGAGGAGGATTACTTTCACCTCTTCCCCTGTTAGATTCCCGTTGTGCTGTGACATCACCCTTATACGCTGTGTAAAGCATACTTTTTAATTTATTTTGGAACTGCTGCATCCTTTCCGACCTGCGGTAATTCGGTAACATTTCAGGCACTTTCTGCTTATACCGGGGGTCTAGTAGCGTGGACACCCAGTACAGGTCATTCTCCTTCAGCCTTTTTATACGAGGGTCCCTCAACAGGCACGACAGCATGAAAGACCCAATTTGCACAAGGTTGGATGCCGAGCTACTCATGTCCCGTTCCTCATCCTCAGTGATCTCACTGAAGGTATGTTTTTCCCCCCAGCCACGTACAACACCACGGGTACCAGATAGGTGACAACGAGCACCCTGGGATGCCTGTTGTGGTTGGTCTTCCTCCTCCTCCTCAAAGCCACATTCCTCCTCTGACTCCTCTTCTTCGCACTCCTCTTCCAGCGTTGCCGCAGGTCCAGCAAGCGATGCTGATAAATCTGTTTCTGGTCTTGATGGTGACCACAACTCTTCCTCTTCCTCTTCACGCTCATCTATGGCCTGATCCAGCACTCTTCGCAGGGCACGCTCCAGGAAGAAAACAAATGGTATGATGTCGCTGATGGTGCCTTCGGTGCGACTGACTAGGTTTGTCACCTCCTCAAAAGGACGCATGAGCCTACAGCCATTGCGCATGAGCGTCCAGTAACGTGGCAAAAAAATTCCCAGCTCCGCGGAGGCTGTCCTAGCACCCCGGTCATACAAATACTCGTTGACGGCTTTTTCTTGTTGGAGCAGGCGGTCGAACATTAGGAGTGTTGAATTCAAAAGTGTCGGGCTGTCGCAAATCAAGCGCCTCACTGGCATGTTGTTTCGCCGCTGGATATCTGAAAAGTGCGCCATGGCCGCGTAGGAACGCCTAAAATGGCCACACACCTTCCTGGCCTGCTTGAGGATGTCCTGTAAGCCTGGGTACTTATGCACAAAGCGTTGTACGATCAGATTACACACATGTGCCATGCACGGCACATGTGTCAACTTGCCCAAATTCAATGCCGCCAACAAATTGCTTCCGTTGTCACACACCACTTTGCCGATCTCCAGTTGGTGCAGAGTCAGCCACTGATCCACCTGTGCGTTCAGGGCGGACAGGAGTGCTGGTCCGGTGTGACTCTCTGCTTTCAGGCAAGTAAACCCCAAGACGGTGTGACACTGCCGTATCCGGGATGTGGAATAGCCCCTGGGGAGCTGGGGGGGTGCCGTTGATGTGGAGCAAGACGCAGCAGCAGAAGAGGACTCAGCCGAGGAGGTTATGGTAGAGGATGGAGTAGGAGGAGTAGAGGAGGTGGCAGCAGGCCTGCCTGCAAGTCGTGGTGGTGTCACCAACTCCTCTGCAGAGCCACGCATTCCATGCTTGGCAGCCGTCAGCAGGTTTACCCAATGGTGATATACCTGCCCTAACCGTGCTTTGCAGACCAGGTATCAGTGGTCAGATTGACCCTTGCCCCAACACTGTGTGCCAGACATGCCATTACTTCCTTTTGCACAATCGAGTACAGGTTGGGGATTGCTTTTTGTGCAAAGAAATTTCGTCCGGGTACCTTCCACTGCTGTGTCCCAATAGCTACAAATTTTTGGAACGCCTCAGACTCCACCAGCTTGTATGGTAAAATCTGGCGGGCTAAGAGTTCAGACAAGCCAGCTGTCAGGCGCCAGGCAAGGGGGTGACTTTGTGACATTGGCTTCTTACGCTAAAACATGTCCTTGACAGACACCTGACTGTGGGCAGATGAGCAGGAACTGCTGAAGGTGAGAGGCGGAGTGGCGGGTGGTTGAGAGGGGGCAAGGAAGACAGCAGTGGTTGACGTGTCTGAAGATGCTGGACCAGGAGGAGGATGGTGGCTTTGAGTTTGTGTGCTACTTGTGCTCATGTGTTGATCCCATAGGCGTTTGTGATGTGCGATCATGTGCCTTCGCAAAGTAGTTGTACCTAGGTGGGTGTTGGACTTCCCACGACTCAGTTTCTTTTGGCACAGGTTGCAAATGGCATCGCTGTTTTCAGAGGCAGACACACAAAACAAATGCCACACTGCTGAGCTCTGCAATGACGGCATTCTGGTGGTGGCAACAGCATGCGTTGATTGGCGTGCTGTCTGGCTGACCCCGGGTGCCGATGCATGCTGTCTGACTGTGCCACTAGCTCCTTGCGACGACCTCCCCCTGCTTCCAACTCGTCTCCTCCTCCTCTCTGTCTCCCCATCTGAACTTTCCCCCTGTTCTTCTTCTCTTCTAGCGGGCACCCGCGTGACATCCACGGACACATCGTCATCATCAACCGCTGCACTTATATCTGACAACTCAGCAAAGGAAGCAGCAGCGGGTACAACATCATCTAGTGTTGGTGGTGGCGGCAGGCGGGCGAGTGGTAACTTGAGAGGTGCTCGAAGCTAAGCTGGAGGAGGATGGTGTGTCAAGGTTCCGAGCGGAAGCTGTAGAAGATTGGGTGTCCTGTGTTAGCCAGTCAACTATGTCCTCAGAACTTTTCGAGTTCAGGGTATGTGGCCTCCGAACACTGGACATTATTCTAGGGCCAAAGGGAATCACAGCACCACGACCACGACGGCCCCGGCAGGGTGGCCTACCTCTGCCTGTCATTTTTTTTTAGATTAGTTAGGTTGTACTATGCGTGCAAGCTACTGTGACACCAAATATGAGTGGCACTGTGCAGTGGCAGAAGTTGGCAGAGTAGACGCTGTAGGCCTGACACACACGCTTGCAGACAACTAACTGCTATTCAATCTATTACAGTCAAAATTGTATTTTTTTTTTTATGTGCACTACAGTTACACTAGATATGATTTGCACTGTTGTGACACTGTACCCTTGCAGGCCCTGAAACGCACACTTGTGAAGGAAAATGACTGCTATTATTTCAGTCCAAAAATATATATATTTTTTTTAAATGTGCACCACTGTTACACCAGATATGAGTTGCACTGGTGTGACACCGTGCCCTTGCAGGCCCTGAAACGCACACTTGTGAAGGAAAATGACTGCTATTATTTCAGTCCAAAAAGTTTTTTTTTTTTTTAAATGTGCACCACTGTTACACCAGATATGAGTTGCACTGGTGTGACACTGTGCCCTTGCAGGCTCTGAAACGCACACTTGTGAAGGAAAATGACTGCTATTATTTCAGTCCAAAAAGTGTTGTTTTTTTTTAAATGTGCACCACTGTTACACCAGATATGAGTTGCACTGGTGTGACACTGTGCCCTGGCAGGCCCTGAAATGCACACTTGTGAAGGAAAATGACTGATATTATTTCACAGTCAAAAAAGTTTATTTTTTTTTTAAATGCAAGCTATTGTGACACCAGATATGAGTGGTGGCACTGGGCAAGTGGGCACAGTATACGCTGTGAGCCTGACACACACGCAGGCAACTGGAATTAGATTACACAGGAAAAAAAAAAAAAAAAGCAGACTGATGTTCTAGCCCTAAAAAGGGCTTTTTGGGGTGCTGTCCTTACAGCAGAGATCAGATGAGTCTTTCAGGACTGTAGTGGACACTGAATACACTGGCCTAGCTATCGATTTCCCTATTAAATCAGCAGCAGCTGCACTGTCCCTCCTCTCACTAAGAATGCAGCTTCCGAATGAATCTAAAATGGATGCTGTCCAGGAGGTGGGAGGGTCTGGGAGGGAGGGTCTGCTGCTGATTGGCTGGAATGTGTCTGCTGACTGTGAGGTAGAGGGTCAAAGTTTACACAATGATGACCAATAGGGGGCGGACCGAACATTGCATATGTTCGCCCGCCGCGGCGAATGCGAACATGCTATGTTCGCCGGGAACTATTCACCGGCGAACTATTCGGGACATCTCTAGTGGTGATGACTGTGATATGTTATAGAACCAGAAAATAATGATATCACTCATGAACATTATTTTGTTGTTTAATTTGACCTATAATGCATATTTATGGTCAGGGCTAGGACAACGTCGGCGTACGCAGAGAAACCTGCCCTGAACATAGTGGCTGAATTGTGCCGGAAGCCACGGGCGCGGGTACACCAGTGAGGGAAAAAGGGGGCATACCTGATGGAACCCTGAGAAAAAGGGTCGGGAGGGAGGGGCGTGAGACTCGGGCGCCCGGCTGAACGGAGGGGAGGTGACTAAATAGTCAGACGCCCCTCCCACAAATGCAGGCTGGTAACAGCCTTACAACTTATGGTCAGGGCTAGGACAACGTCGGCGTACGCAGAGAAACCTGCCCTGAACATAGTGGCTGAATTGTGCCGGAAGCCACGGCCGCGGGTACACCAGTGAGGGAAAAAGGGGGCAAAAAACAACCGGTAGGTACAACACTTTTATTTACAAATTACAAAGCCAGAGAACGAAAGGCATGGGATATCTCCGTTTGGGGATTGGGTATGTACCTGGTAAAGCAGGAGGATCGCCACCGCCCCATAGACCGGATGACGTGGGCCGGCACCCGATGACGGGAAGCAGCGGAGGCTGCCCCTATATGGAATGAGTGCCCTGAGATTACCTTGGGGTCATAGCCTAAACCCTGGGCGAGAGCACGGATATAAGCGATGAATTGCGAGGTGCTGAGAGGCTTGCCTGCATGCGGCAAGAGTGGACTGTCGGGCAATGAACCTTGGATGAGTGCTGTCAGTTGATGCAGCACTTGAACTGGGCACCAATTGTTCAAGGTCGGGTAGAACTTGATTTCAGAGGGAGGACCCGTCTGATTGGTTTTGGTGGAGGGTAGAAGCAGAGTGTAATGGTCCTGGCCCCAGGACAGATGTTGCTTCAGAGGATGGTTTTTCCGATTTGGACCAGCCAGAACCTCTCCGGGCCGGAGGAACCCATAAAAAGCGAGATACATAGCCGCTTTCAGAATCAGGCTAGTGGAGGGCCCAAAAGGATTACCATCCAATGACGAGGAGAGATCCCTGAACAACTGGCCGGAGACTGGCTGCCTATGGTTCACGGATCCCTTCCCTTCCTTTTGAATGCCCCGAAGGGTGGCTTTAATAGCTTGGATGGAAAAATAGGACCTGTGACGAGGATTGGCCAGCATAGCGTGATGTTGAAGTCCGGCCAAATAAAGTCTGATGGTACCATACGACAGGGAGAGATGCGAATGACAATAGGCCAGGAAGGCCATGATGTAGGAGATCTCGGAGTGTTGACCCCTCGGATGATTCCTAGAGAATTTATCAAACGCCCTTAGACCAGCCTGATAGTTACTCGCCGTATTATGTGACAAGGATTTGGCGACCAGGCCCTTGGCCTCCTCTAAGAGCGAACCTAACCCAGAGTGAGGGTGCTGAATTGAGGCACCGGCGTGCCTGACCGATCCGCGTCGGGCATTTCCTGAAAGAAAATTGCAAAGTTAGCACGGGAAAGCGCGTCCGCAGCCCTATTCTGCTCGCCTGAGATGTGTACGCAGCGCATGTGAAAATTATGGTGGAGGGATAACCACACTAATTTGCGTAATAACGCCATGATCCTGAGGGACTGGGCTCTGCCCTTGTTGACGATGTCCACCAAGGTCTGGCTATCCGTAACGAAAGTCACAGAAGAGTTAGACCAGAGGTGACCCCAGGCCTGAGCAGCCGCCACTATGGGATATAGTTCCAAAAGGGGGGAAGATTTTAGAGCTGCAGAGTCCGAGGCTAATTCTGGCGGCCATCCGGCAGCCAGCCAATGAGATCTGAAAATGGCAGCGAACCCGGAGGAACCGGCGGCGTCAGAGAAAACCATGGGGGAAGAGGAATCCCACTGCGGAACGAACAAGGAAATGCCGTTCCAGTTAGCGAGAAAACTGCTCCACATGTCGAGATCTGCAATGGCCTGGCTGTCCAAATGGACGACAGAATCTTGTTCCGGGGCCGAGGGCAGGAGACATAGCAACCTGGAAAGGAAGGCCCTACCTTGAGGCATGATTCTGGTGGCGAAATTAAGCATCCCCAGCAAGGATTGGAGCTCCGTCCTGGTCAGCGAGTGAGACTGGACTGCCCGGGAGATGGCTGAGCGAATCCTGAGCAACTTCTCGCTGGGGAGGCTAGCTTCCATTCTAACAGTATCAAGAATGATGCCCAGGAAGGTGACTGTAGTGGCCGGACCCTCAGTCTTGGCCGTGGCCACGGGAACCTGGAGTCGGGAAAAAATGTCCAGAAGTGAATGGGGAATGGAAGGGACCTGACTGGGCCTTTCAATGAGGAGAAAATCGTCCAGATAGTGAACGACCATGGATAAGCCACCGTGATGGTTGAGAATCCAATGCAAGGCTTTAGCAAGCTGTTCAAAAAGCCAGGGGCTGCTCTTGGAGCCAAAAGTAAGCCGGTTGGCAAAATAAAATTTACCTGCCCACCGGATGCCGTAGTACTTCCAAAGCTGCGGGTGTATTGGAAGCAGCTTAAAGGCATCGGCAATATCTACCTTGGCCAACCAAGCCCCGACACCTGCTTGAAGAATGTACTGGATGGCCTCGTCAACTGAGGAATATTGCATGGAATATTCCTCAGACGGAATGAGTGAATTAAGACTGGGGATGGAGGACATATGAGGCGCGGAGAGATCATAAATGAGACGTTTTTTATTTGAAGATGACTTCGTGACCAGACCGATAGGGTTGATGCGCCACGACCGGAATGGAATCTGAAGGAAAGGACCAATGACGAACCCTTTGTCGACCTCTGCCTGAATGAGAGTGGACACCGCCTCAGGGTCACTGGAGGCGGATAGTAGATTGGGGCCCAACCAGCAGCCCTGAGGGGGCGTGATAATGCCGGTGTGAAACCCGTCTCTGCACCCATCCAATAAGAAGGCGACAAAGGAACGATCAGGGTGGTCCTGCAGGAGTGCAGCCAGTAACTCCAAGTTGAGGTCGGCTAGTCAGGAGTCCCTGGCTGACTTCCTGGGACAGGAGGAACGAGGGTGGGCCCGAAAACAAAGGGAGCAGATGTGCAGTGCCCGGCACGCATTGAAAGCACAGCCCTTAGCATTAAAATTATTGCACACCTGGCTACTGCCAAGGTACACAATGGGCCTACCCAGTTTATCTAAAGATGAGGAAGACCTGGAGGACCCGGACGGACCTGGAGTGGGCGCTGACTGAGGATCTTGCACCGGATTAGGGCACCATTCCGTGGAATGAAAGATGGACTGGCAGATGGCACACAGGGGAGCCTTCAGACCTGCGAAGTGCCGGCAGAATAACTCCATGTCCAAGTCTGCCCAGTTGGACATGAACTGGAATTGATTCAGGGCTGCGGCGGCTTTGGCAGAAAACTAACGATGATAATCGTAAAATGCTGAGCCGCCGTACTTGTGCCCCAAATCCGCAATCCGGTACAAGTAAGTGTCTAATTCCTCCCTACGATTGGGATGGGCGGAGCATATTACATCCCTGTAGAGACTGAAGGCCAGGACAAACTCGGAAACCGACAGCTTCCTATTTAACCGAGCATCCTTGGCCTTCAAGACCACGGAAACCTCTCCGCAATTAATCACCCGGTTTTCGGAGATATCCTGGGAGGCAATCAAAATGGATGCTAAATTAACGTCCTTGCCTGCCAGGATATCCTTCTTAATATGCTCCGGAACGAAGTGGGAAGGAGCAATTTGGGGGGTGGCAGAAGGCCTACCTGCAACGTCCGGAGGAATGGCAGAAATGACTGCCGAACCTGGAGATTGCGGTGAGGCTGCTGGCCTGGATTCTAAAACCGCGACCCTGTTCTGAATGTCCGTGACTGAGCTATCAAGTCCGGTGATGGATGACTGGATCTGGGCTAGAGCCAGCCGGATGGAGTCGCTGTTGGACTGCTCAGCTGACGGACCCGGAGTGGTCATCAGGAGCCGGTATAATTCGGCCGATCTAGGAACACTGACAACCTGGGCGATCCAGGAACACTGACAACCTGGGCGATCCAGGAACACTGACAACCTGGGCGATCCAGGAACACTGACAACCTGGGCGATCCAGGAACATTGACAACCTGGGCGATCCAGGAACACTGACGACCTGGGCGATCCAGGAACATTGACAACCTGGGCGATCCAGTAACACTGACGACCTCGGCGATCCAGGAACATTGACAACCTGGGCGATCCAGGAACATTGACAACCTGGGCGATCCAGGAACATTGACAACCTGGGCGATCCAGGAACACTGACAACCTGGGCGATCCAGGAACATTGACAACCTGGGCGATCCAGGAACACTGACAACCTGGGCGATCCAGGAACACTGACAACCTGGGCGATCCAGGAACACTGACAACCTGGGCGATCCAGGAACATTGATAACCTGGGCGATCCAGGAACATTGATAACCTGGGCGATCCAGGAACATTGAACAAACCTGGGCGATCCAGGAACATTGACAACCTGGGTGACCCAGGAATGTGACCACCTGGGCGAACCAGACAATTGACAAACCGGGCGAAACCAGTGACGTGACACCCTGGGAAGACCGCAAGGCACAGGAAGACCCCGGATGATCCACCGGACCCCAAAAGTGGAAGGATCTAGGGACGGAAGCAACGTGACGTAGCAGAACCGTAGAATCGGACAGTAATGTACCACCAACTTCACGGCGCAATTTTCTGGCAATGTGATGCAGAGGCAGCGACGAGGATGGACTGACTGTAGGGAAGCGTTCCCCCCTGATAAATGGCATTTCATGAAAAAAAAAAATATATAAATTCCCCCTCTTTTTTTTTTTTTTTTGTGCCCTGCCTAATAGAGGGCACATGGTTGAAAACTGCGTCTTCCCCCCCCCAAAATGAAAACGCTGCCTGCATCACATAGCCTGAAAAAAAAAAAATAATTACTTGCGCTTAGGAGAGTGCATGGGTGGTGAACAGAGGAACAAACTGACAGCCCAAGACAAAACAACTTGGTACCCCCAGAAGCGCGGCACGTGACCGGCAAGATAGTGACCCAGGACGCCGGGTGCCGGCGCGCAGCCGGAATCGGAACTAGGCAGGAGGAGAGCGGCACCTAACCAATACCACCAGGGGGCGCGAGCCCCGACGCGAGGCTCAGCTGGTGTGACGTGAACCGCACCTCGATTACCTGGAGAGGAGGGCGATGGAGAGGATGATTCGGACGCCGGCGGTGCCTGTATGCTGGAACCGGAAGAAGGTCACGAAGCAGAGAGGAAGGAGCGCGATACCACGGGATGCGTGAGACTCGGGCGCCCGGCTGAACGGAGGGGAGGTGACTAAATAATCAGACGCCCCTCCCACAAATGCAGGCTGGTAACAGCCTTACAACTAGATTACTTTAAACAAGCGTATCTGCAGATCCCACACTATCCTGAAGTTGGGTTAAGTGGCACTGTATGACAATAATAAAATGACTAATAATCCTGAATATAGGATATACAATATAAAATTGATGGTACAATATGGATGCTAGCAATCATGCATAATAAAATCACGTATAATTAATATTCAGATAAAGTCATTCTCATGAACAACAAATTACCATACAACAATTTTAAGCAGTGTTTAGATGACCCATGAAGAATGTTTCTCTAAATAATTTAAGTTACATAATGATTCGAGTATTTTAGGATGTATGCATATCTGGTGAGCTCCCTGAATTGAAGATAGATTGTTGTTTTAGGCTTTATCTACATACTGCAGAACATCCATAACCCCATGTAGAGCGCATATCACGCTGGTCCATATGTATGGATGAGATTTATTTCTAAAAAATAAAGGCTTTGAGTTAACAGTTTATCTAATATCAAATATGAAAACACATCTTTACATACAAAGAAGTTCTGGAAAGATAGTACCCATTGTTCTGATTAAAATGATACTGCCCCTTACTAAGTAGAAATATGCAGTCTGCTTTCTTTACTGGATATGTAGGAAAATTATGATTTTTATATTTTATTTTTAAAAATAGAAAAACACATATACACCATCAATAATATGCTCAACAGAGAAAAAAAATAAAACCAAATAAAACAAGAGAAAAAAGGTAACGGAAGAATACAAAAACCCAGCAGAATGTGCAATCTAACCCAAGGGAGCAACCTTTTGCTTGTCATTCCATTAGAACTTCTCATCCAAGTACTCCAGTTTCTTACTTTACCATTATAGGTACCTTGGTCTCAAGAGAGTGATATCCCATACAACATATGTTTATTTACACCCATATATCTTCTTAAATTTTTAGGGCTAATAGGAATTTGCAGAGTTTAGCTTTATCTATATTCCTGTTGAATAATTTTTGACTTCTAGATTTATGAAAGCTAAATCCAGCACTTTATGGAGCAAATAGTTGTTGCCAAGGTGATTAGATAACTGCCATATATGTAGCCATGCCCCTTCCTCTTTATTAGAGTAGCTGAGGGACATTTGGTTAATTAGTGTAAGAGACAAATACCATCTTAAAAATAAAAGTGCTCTTGATTAATACCCAATGCTGTCTTTTCTGGCCACAGCATTGCAATTTTTCAGGTTTAAAGCAAGAATGATTTCCCTAAATCTTGTTCCCATTTTATCATATCAGCAGTTTTACTTTGCCTGCCATTCTGACATATAAAAAACCATAGATGGTAGATATGCCCTTTCTTGTGAGTAGTAATAAGTTTAGTAAAATTATGAGCATTTGACCTCAAGCCCAAGAACCTCCAATCCTTTTCTCCCATCATATAGCCAATGGTGGATTTGTAAATATGAAAGGAAAATTTTACCCTCTGACAGTTAAAGGGGTTCTACAGTTTGTTTTAACTGATGATCTATCCTCTGGATAGATCATCAGCATCTGACCGGCGGGGGTCTGACACTCGGGACCCCTGCCGATCAGCTATTTGAGAAGGCAGCTGTCACGTCCTATGGTGTGCGCTGTGACACTGTTTCTACACTTGCTGTTGCCTGCGGCAACGTGTAGCTTTCCTTGCTTGCGTGTGCACTTCCCCTTTAACCTCTTCAGGACATAGGGCGTACAGGTACGCCCTTATGTCCTGGTACCTAAGGACACAGGGCGTACCGGTACGCCCTGTGTATTTTTGATCACCGCCGCGCGGTGGGCGGTGATCTGAGCCACGTGCCTGCTTAAATCATTGAGCAGGCACCTGGGGAAAATGCGCCGGGGGGTCCTGTGACCCCCCCCCCCATGTATGCGATTGCAGAAAACCGCAGGTCAATTCAGACCTGCGGTTTTCTGTGTTTCCGGATTGTTCGGGTCTCTGAAGACCCGATAACCCGGAACAGGATGGTGATGGTGGTGTGATTTTACCCCACCAATCACCATCCTGCGTGGCTGGTCAGTGCAGCCGAAATGAGGACATTTTGGGGCCTCGTGCTGCATATGGGCCTGGTCAAGAAACCCAGTGTCAGGCTGTACTGGAGTGGGGACGTCCTATACCAGACCCCACTTTACAGTTCGGCTATGACATGCTCCCGGTTTGAGGCCATCCGGAAATGTCTGCATTATTCCGATAATGCAGCATGTCCCCCCCAAGGGGATCCTGCCTATGACCGTCTGTATAAGATACGGCCGGTCATCGATCACTTTGGGGCCAAATTCATGGAGGCCTATGTACCTGGAAGGGAGGTCGCGGTTGATGAGTCTCTCATTGCGTTCAAGGAGAGACTCATTTTCCGCCAGTATGTGCCCTCCAAGCGGGCGAGGTATGGTGTGAAGCTATACAAAATTTGTGAGAGTACCTCAGGGTACACTTACAAATTTCGTGTGTAGGAGGGGCGAGATTCCCGGATTGAACCCCCAGAATGTCCCCCCACTCTGGGTGTTATCGGGAAACTTGTGTGGGACCTTATGTACCCACTGCTGGATAAGGGTTACCACCTTTACGTGGATAACTTTTATACCAGTATCCCCTTGTTCCAGTCCCTTGCCGCCAGATCAACGTCCGCTTGCGGAACCGTGCGGAAAAATCAAAGCGGCCTCCCTGCCCACCCCCTCCAGGTACCTATCCCCAGGGGTGAGACCCCCGTGCCCTTACCACTGGAAACCTGTTGCGTCGCATACTATATTAGACGGTCACTGGATAACAATTTTACTGTAGGACAGTACAGGCCCCAAAAATTAGGCATTCATCTGACAGAAAAGAACAAGTGATTATGTGGCAGGAGGTACATCAGGTGTTCATTGAATATCAATTTTACTGTAGGCCAGTGGAGTAGAGGCCCCAAAAATTAGGCATTTACCTAACAGAAAATAACAAGTGATTATGTGGCAGGAGGTACATTAGGTGTTTACTGAATAACAATTTTACAGTAGGCCAGTGGAGTACAGGCCCCAAAAATTAGGCATTCACCTGACTGAAAAGAACAAGTGATTATGTGGCTGAAGGTGCATTAGACGATCACTGGATAACAATTTTACTGTAGGCCAGTACAGGCCCAAAAAATTAGGTATTTACCTGACAGAAAAGAACAAGTGATTATGTGGCTGGAGGTACATTAGGTGGTCACTGAATAGCAATTTTACTGTAGGCCAGTGGAGTATAGGCCCCAAAAATTAGGCATTCACCTGACAGAAAAGAACAAGTGATTATGTGGCTGGATGTATATTAGACGGTCACTGGATAACAATTTTACTGTAGGCCAGTACAGGCCCCAAGAATTAGGCTTTCACCTGACAGAAAAGAACAAGTGATTATGTGGCTGGAGGTATATTACACGTTCACTGGATAACTATTTTACTGTAGGCCAGTACAGGCCCCAAAAATTAGGCATTCACTTGACAGAAAAGAACAAGTGATTATGTGGCTGGAGGTACATTAGGCGGTCACTGAATATCAATTTTACTGTAGGCCAAAAGAGTACAGGCCCCAAAAATTAGGCATTCACCTAACAGAAAAGAACAAGTGATTATGGGGCTGGAGGTATGTTAGACAGTGTGGGGATTCCCTCTGGTAGTTGGGATATATGGGTGCAGTACAGAGGCAAAGTACAAGTTCGTAATTCAAATGTCTGTGTTTATTCACACATAAGGTCAAACAAAAACACTCTTTGCACGGTTGGTGTTTGTTCACACCAAGTAGAAAGTTTGTGCATAACAAAACAACGTCACCTTGTTGGCAGGTCTGCCTCCGGCAGTCAAAATGCAAGCTTTAGGTGGCCTGCTCTCCCAATACACAGGTCTCAGCTTTTCAGCTCAGCACAGGGCTCAGTTCCCACACCAGCGATTTCCAGAGCTCCTCTGTCAGAGAGAGGTAATCATTCCCAGCTGACACTGCTGGCTGGGTTTTTTATAGGCCAGTGAAGACCCGGCCTGGAACGTGGAGAGTAGTCACCCACCCATCACTTTGACTACTCCCAGTAAGACGTCCCGGATCAGCTATACAGCCATACTAAAATAGTAAAGTGTCAAGCAGCATGCCGCTGATACCTGAAAACACCAGTTCTTACTGTACCGAGGCCAGGAACCTCGGTGACACATACCTTCCGTCAACGATAGACCCTTACGCCTTCCTACAATGGTCACTGGATAACAATTTTACTGTAGGCCAGTACAGTCCCCAAAAATTAGGCATTCACCTGGCAGAAAAGGCCTTTTATGCCGCTGTATATACATAAGACAAGGACAATTCTTTGTTTTGGGTAGTGGCGGATATGTGTGGGCTGGCATGAGGAAATTCAATTACATGTGGTTGTTACAGTGATTATGTGGCTGGAGGTACATTAGGCTGTCACTGAATAACAATTTTACTGTAGGCCAGTGGAGTAGAGGCCCCCAAAATTAGGCATTCACCTGACAGAAAAGGCCTTTTATGCCGCTGTATATACATAAGACAAGGACAATTCTTTGTTTTGGGTAGTGGCGGATATGTGTGGGCTGGTATGAGGAAATTCAATTACATGTGGTTGTTACAGGTGTTGAATTCCTCCAAGTTCCATGCCTTATTCATTTTAGAAATGTGAGGTAGTCCACACTGTCGTGAGCTAGGCGAGTGCGCTTATCGGTCATGATCCCCCACGCTGCGCTGAATGCCCTTTCGGATAGGACACTCAATGAGGGGCAAGCCAAGAGTTCCATGGCAAATTGTGCCAGCTCTGGCCACAGGTCAAGCCTGCACACCCAGTAGTCCAGGAGTTCCTCGCTTCTCAGAGCGTCCACATCGGCCGTTAACCCGATGTAGTTGCACACCTGTCGGTCTAGGCTGTCACGACCATGTTCATGGTCGTGACTCCTGTATCCGCATGCTGTTGCCTGCAGTCTGGTTTGGTTGTTCAACCACAGGTGAGGGCCGCTAGTATGTTGCCTCACTTGTGGTTGCCGCTGGCAACATGTAGTTATTTTGCAGTTTAGCAGCCTGAGCTGTGCTGGGCAGCTTGCTGCAATGTGCATGCGGTTGCACCTGGCAACCTATCTTTGTTAGGTGTGTCTTTTGTATGTCTGGTGTGCACAGGGTTTTAGTTATGTGTGCACTTTCTCCTTTAAGTGGCTGTCTTCCCTTCCCTGGTGTGAGAAGGGTTAATTCCCTTCTGTGTGTGTGAACACTGGGTGTGTGTGTGGGTGTGGCCACTTGGGGCTATTTAGCTCCTGCTGGATGCCAGACTCTGAGGGGTACTTCAGCCATGGTTTGCTGAAGTCATCCTCCTGGCTAATACCATCTGTCAGTGAGGGCCACCCTTGTGGTCATAAGTTTATGTCACACATGATGTTATGAAGGTGTGTTTTTGGTATGCTTGTTTATTGCAGCTTATGGTCCTGGGTTCCTGTGTGATGTGTGGTGTGTGCTGTGTCCGTGTGTGTTCTTTGGACATCAGCGCTTCTGCATGGGTTCCAGGCTTTGTGTCTGTGGCAGGTAGGTGCTATACTTGTTGCGTTTACCTGCCATTGCCATAAGTTGTTTATGTTTCCCCTTTATTGTAGCCTGGCCTGTGAGACTCCTGTTCCTCCGTGCCTAGGAGGAACAGGTCGCCTTACCCTGCTCCTAGTTGAGGGCCACCCTGAGGGCTAGTAGGGACTTCAAGGTTCCGGAGTATGAGCCCTCCTACCATCAGGGTCGGCTCATACAGCTAGGAGTCAGGGTCAGAGTTAGAGATATGATAGGAGGTGACCTGCTCCCTGATCTCTGTCCTGGCCTTGTAGCAACTAACATCTTCTTCATCACACGGCTGAGGGTTTTCCCCATCCTCAGCCGTGACATAGGCATTCCCTGAGGCTGGATCTGGAGGGTGGCTGTCGATGGGTTGGTTGCAAGAATGATCTCATATCTGAAGTGACCAACACATTTTCAAACCGCCCTATTCTTGCAGGCGCGGTAGGATTGGTACCCGCACCTGTTTCACTGTGGGTGGAAATTCCTCTGCCAGCACCCGCAACAGCAGAATGCAGCATCTCTTGCAGCAAGGCCTGGAAATGCTGCATTCTGACAGCCCTCTGTGATGCTGGTAACATGTCCGCCATTTTGTGTTTGTACCGGGGGTTTAAGTATATTGCCACTCAGTACTTGTCCTTTCCCTTAATGCTTTTTATACGGGGTCCCTCTTTAAACACTGGAGCATAAAGGCCCCCATTTGCACTAAATTGGAAGCGGTGGAGCACCCTTGCTCCTGCTCATCATACTCAGTCTCCTCCCCCCAGCCACGGACAACACCAGGGATCCCCGAGGAGATTCAGGGAGTTTTCTGAGGGTAATAAAGAAACAAAAAGAAAAAAGAACTCTAAAAACTTTCCATCTGTTACTATTGGCAAGGTTGATGCGGAAATTGAAGGTTTTCCGTTTGCTTGTTGTTCCTGTTTTGTCCTACCTGCCAGGGTGGTGCTAGATAGCAAGAACATTGTTTGTGAGATTTTTGTAGATAGTGGAGCAGCTGTCAATCTCATTGATAATCAATTTGCTATAACACATGGTTTCCAGGTATGCACTTTGGGAAAGGATATACCTGTTTTTGCTATCGATTCCGCTCCACTTTCTCAAAAATCGTTAAAGGGCA
The DNA here is from genome assembly GCF_905171765.1 of Bufo bufo. Classification (NCBI taxonomy): domain Eukaryota; kingdom Metazoa; phylum Chordata; class Amphibia; order Anura; family Bufonidae; genus Bufo; species Bufo bufo. Next base: position 462,554,623 of record NC_053391.1, read on the forward strand.
TAGTTCACAATATCCGTTTGACTGTGGGTGATGCTCATGTTGAGGATATGTCATGTTTCGTCCTAAGCGGATTACCTACTCCTCTAGTGTTGGGGCTACCCTGGCTCACTAATCATAACCCCACCATTGATTGGCAAGCAAGGCAAATAAATGGTTGGAGTGACTTTTGCAGAGAGAATTGCCTCACGGCGTCTCTTTCAGAGGTTTCTACCAAGACTGTACCATCTTTTCTCTCTGAATTTTCGGATGTGTTTTCAGAGAGTGGTGTCCAGGAGCTGCCCCCTCACCGGGAGTACGATTGCCCTATTAATCTCATCCCAGGCGCCAAGCTGCCAAAATCACGTTTATATAATCTCTCCCAACCTGAAAGAATCGCTATGTGTACTTATATCTCTGAGAGCCTGAGAAAGGGACACATCCGACCCTCAAAGTCACCTGTTGCCGCTGTTTTTTTTGTTAAGAAAAAAGATGGTTCTTTAAGACCATGTCTGAGTTTCAGGGAGCTGAACTGTAGCGCAATTCGTGACCCTTATCCGCTTCCTCTGATCCCGGATCTGTTTAACCAGATTGTTGGGGCTAAAGTTTTTTCTAAGTTGGATTTAAGAGGGGCATACAACCTAGTCAGGGTCAGGGAAGGGGACGAATGGAAGACGGCGCTGTGCTTGATTGGGAGCTTCCTGAGAATCAGAAGGCGCTGATGCGGTTTTTGGGTTTTGCCAATTATTACAGGAAGTTCATTTTGAATTATTCCTCTGTTGTTAAACCACTCACTGATATGACTAGAAAGGGGGTAGATTTTTCCTCCTGGTCGGTAGATGCGCTTAAGGCCTTTTCTAGTATCAAACAGAGTTTTGCTTCCGCTCCCATTTTGGTACAACCTGATGTCTCTCTGCCTTTCATTGTTGAGGTGGACGCTTCTGAGGTGGGTGTGGGTGCGGTCTTGTCTCAGGGTCCCTCTCCTGACAAATGGCGACCGTGTGACTTTTTCTCAAGGAAACTCTCCTCCGCAGAGAGAAATTACGATGTGGGAGATAGGGAGTTGTTGGCCATCAAATTAGCTTTTGAGGAATGGCGCCATTGGCTAGAGGGAGCCAGACACCCGATTACCGTGTTTACCGACCATAAGAATCTGGCCTACTTGGAATCAGCCAAGCGTCTGAACCCGAGACAGGCCAGATGGTCTTTATTCTTTTCTAGGTTTAACTTTTCTGTCACGTTCCGCCCTGGGGTTAAAAATGTGAAGGCTGATGCCCTGTCACGTTGTTTTCCGGGAGGGGGAAACTTTGAAGACCCGGGTCCCATTTTGGCTGAAGGGGTGGTCGTCTCTGCTCTTTATCCTGATTTGGAGGCAGAGGTTCAGGCAGCCCAGGCAGAGGCTCCTGATCTTTGTCCTCCTGGGAGGTTGTTTGTGCCTCTCGCTTTACGACACAAGGTTTTTAAGGAGCACCACGATACTGTCCTTGTTGGGCACCCAGGGAGTAGAGCCACAGTGGATCTCATTGCTCTGAGATTCTGGTGGCCGGCTCTTCGTAAGACGGTTGAGGGTTTTGTGGCAGCCTGCGAGACCTGCGCTCGTGCCAAGGTCCCTCATTCACGGCCATCGGGTTCTCTCCTCCCGTTACCCATTCCTTCCCGTCCTTGGACGCATCTGTCCATGGACTTCATTATGGACCTGCCTCGTTCCTCGGGGAAGACTGTGATTCTGGTAGTAGTGGACCATTTTAGCAAAATGGCGCATTTCATTCCCTTTCCTGGGTTACCCAATGCTGATCACATTGTCAAATTGCATGGCATTCCTTCAGACATAGTTTCTGATAGGGGCACGCAGTTTGTTTCCAGATTCTGGAAGGCCTTCTGTTCTCGCTTGGGGGTTCGGTTGCCGTTCTCTTCTGCTTTTCACCCGCAGTCGAATGGCCAGACCGAACGCGTCAATCAGAATCTGCAGACATATCTGCGCTGTTTTGTGGCAGAGAATCAGGAGGATTAGTGTTCTTTTTTGTCCCTTGCTGAGTTTGCTTTAAATAACCGTCGCCAGGAGTCCTTGGATAAGTCACCATTTTTTGGTGCATATGGGTTTCATCCGCAGTTTGGGACATTCTCTGGAGAGGGGTCTTCTGGTTTACCTGATGAGGAGAGATTTTCCTCATCTTTGTCATTTATTTGGCAAAAGATTCAGGGTAATCTGAAGAGGATGAGTGAGAGATATAGGTGTGTGGCGGATAAGAGACGTGTGCCTGGTACGGACCTGAATGTGGGTGATCTGGTGTGGTTGTCTACAAAGAATATCAAACTGAAGGTTCCCTCCTGGAAGTTGGGTCCTAAGTTTATTGGGCTTTACAAGATCTTGTCCGTCATCAATCCCGTTGCCTTCCGTCTTGATCTTCCTAAGACTTGGAAGATAAGAAATGTTTTTCACAGGTCCCTATTAAAACCGTATGTCCAACCCACTGTACCCTCCTCTTTGCCTCCTCCTCCGATTGTTGTTGATGGTAATCTTGAATTTCAGGTCTCTAGGATTGTGGATTCTCGCATTATCCGCGGTTCTCTCCAGTACTTCGTTCATTGGGAGGGTTATGGTCCTGAGGAAAGGATGTGGGTCCCAGTGGCGGACATTAAGGCCACTCGTCTTATCAGGGCTTTCCATAGGTCCCATCCTGAGAAGGTGGGCTCTGAGTGTCCGGAGTCCACTCGTAGAGGGAGGGGTACTGTCACCGCCAGCTCTCAGACGTTCTTCTGTACCTCTTGCATGATGTTCTTTGTTTTGGTTTCACTTTGTCATCTCTTTTCCTTCTCCCAGCTGTCATCTATTTACACTGATTGCCTCCCTTTATATTCCCTCCCATACTGCCTCACTTTGCGGTTTATACTACTTCCTGGATTGTGTTCACTGCTAGAGGCTGCAACTCCTGGTTCCTCAGATAAGTGTTTTCCTTTATTTGTGTTTCCGTGCTGGCTTGATTCTAGGTGACCCTGACTCCCTCCGTATTAAGTGCAGGGAGTCAGTGGTCGTGTCCCTTCACTATAATAGGGTTTTCAGGTGTCACACAGTCTAGGTACAAGGGCATGCAATTATCTATCATAAAGATCTTTGCATGGGCATAGCAGTCAGGGAGAGCTCTAGGGGTTTTATAGGGCTCACCCATATGTTCCTTAGTTTGGGATCAAGTCAGTCGGATGTTTATTTATAACTTCCAGTTTTCTGCAACACCATCCGTGACAATAACTCTGTGGATAGGGGATAACTTTTTACTGGAATATCTATTTACGTAGTTAATAGGTAGTTAGCATTTTTCATCTTTGGAATTTGAAGGAGAAAAATATAAGAAATACCATTTTAAACAAGTTAAAATAGATAATTGATGCATTTCTGACTGCTCCCCACTTGTGATTTCTCAATATGCATGGAACAGGACACATTCACAGGCGTAAAAACTGTGATCAATGTCTCCTTATGAAAACTTCTTTGTCAGTACTAATGGTATCAGCTTCAAACTGTAGGTGGACAACAAATGTAGCCTGTTGTTTTGAGGGTTCTTCTGGTCCTTGCAATCAGTTCTTAGATAGTGTAGTTACCATAGCTACCTATGAAGTCCACTGCCACTGCATTCACTAGGAGGCAAATACAGCAGGCTAAATACAAAATGCAAGCTCTACAGGCTTTTGATTTTTTGTTTAGTTCTTTTTTAAGATTCATTGTTTACTATATCATGATATATTTTATTTGCTTTTTTATATTATGATTTAACGTTAAAGCAAATTTTAGGAACATATACAGAGGATAAAGCATAATTCCTAGTTTCCATATTCTGTGTATAATTCATACTGAAATATACTAATATAAAATGTATCAATTTCACCTAAACTCTCTGGTAAGTCAGAAGTAAATCAAGTTAAAATTCTGAATTAGAAGCAGAAATTCTTTTTACTGATTGCTTGAGGTTGTGATTTTTTAAGAGACCTTTAAATGCCCCCACACCTATTTTGTAAAGATTTGATTATGCACAGCAACAACACACTCTGTGAACAACTGTATAACGTGATTCTGCATTACAGAAACCTCTTCCTAAAATTTAAATAAAATCACAGAAAACACCTAAATCCTGAAAGTTGCAATTAGTGATTTAGTCTCTAAGGATGATGACCAGACCTTAAAGCCAAGGGTTCAATTTATGAAATTGCTAATCTTGATGAAAGTACAATTTTTGGGGTTGGAAAAAAATTGGTGGCTTCTTAAGGTATGGTTATCAAAGTTGTTCCAATCAAAGCTCCACTTAGAGAATGACAAATCAGCAGTGCTGTGTTCCTGTGTATAATGAGATTATGTTTCATGTCTGTGATAGACTTGACTTTCACACCATGGAGCACATTGAACTCACCTGATGACAGACTGTCAGGACAAAAATAGAATGCTGTTAACTCCATCCTCTGTGGAAAGGTCTTTTTTAGATGAATTTCATATTCTGTTCTAGTAGGAACATTACCAACTCACAAGTGTCTGCTGCTTCCAGAATCCTATTGATAAATGCAGTAAAATGCCATCGGAAGATAAAAAGAAGAGCATGTACATTGGTGTGCATGACAAATACAAATTATGATTTAGAATGCCATTAAAAAAATAATTTAGAGCTAAACAGATGTGATTAACATCACACAAGAATACATAGTGTATCCATAGCTGCTACCTGCATATACCAGGCACATATGCTTTAAACTTCTGGTCTTAGGCTTGTCCGGCAGGCTGTTCCAGGACGGGAACAGCCTGCCGGATCTGTACTAACATTTGCACACGAAGTCCGCCCCATTCACTATAACGGGGACGGGCCAGAGATGCAGCCATAGCACGGAAAACATGCCGAGAGGTGGGCAGACAAAAGCTGCAGCGTGTTAGAAAGAGACTGTCACATAGTATATTTTCATTTTTCACATGCATTATGGGATAACCTCTTTAATAAGTCTCCAAGCTTAAACAAATGGAGCACTAATAAGGATCATGATGAATGAAGTCAAATTCAGGATCACTAAGTTGAAATCAATCTCTCTTAAATTGTTATACCTAAAGGATTTTTCACATAAAGAATACTTACTGTATCACCTATCTATAGTGAATGCAAACTTGGTGACCTCTGTCCTCGTGAATGCTAGGGGACGCCAGAGGTTGGACACCCAGGTCTCCACTAGATAGGGGATACTTGTTCTTTGTGGGGTAACCCCCTTAAATAAATCTCCATAGCTTGGACAGTTTAGCTGCTTAAACAAATACTCAAACATCATCTACTCCTCCATGCACAGTTTTGAGCTTTAAGAGATCTGAATAACATTTTTACTGACAGATTATGTCAGTTGAATAAGTCTCCATGCTAGTTTGCAATATCTATTAACATTATTCAAAAACTGCTCTGCACACGAAAGCTTTATTTATTAGCTTTATTATCAGTTCAGATAGCTCTTGGAGTCAAAATGACTGCTCAAAACAATGATGCTCAAATGGCTTTCAAGACATCCTGGAACTCACAACAAAACTTTCGATTTTCTTTTGGGGGGGGGGGGGGGGGGGGGGCGGGTTTTGACAGTAAAGCAAACTCCACACAACTATTAAATGGTACATCACCGCTAATGAGTACATGGTACGAACAGCTACCCAATTTTGACGTCGGAAAGTTTTGGCTTAACAGGAAGCTTGTCAACATCTCAAAAGATTAGTATTTTGTTGCAGTCTATAGGACAAGCACTCAGAAGATTACGTATTCGAGTCCTCTAAGGGAACTAAAAATACCTGTAAAATAATGTTTCTAAAAATATAAAAAAACACAAAAATAAAAAAAATTCCAAGCAACCCCTTTCTTTAAAGAAAAAATAAACAATAAAATGAACATTTCACAGTGTCCAATGTTTGAACTATTTAAATATTTATTATATGCATCAAACATTGTGATGAAAAAAAAAGGCCAATTTTTTTAGATCACTCTCCAGACAAAAATGGAATAAAAAGTGATGAAAAAGTCATATGTACCCCAAAATGTACATTTTACCAATAAAAACTACAGCTTGTACCACAAAAAAACAAGCCTTCGAACAATTCTGTAATTGGAAATATAGTTATGGGTGTCAGAATATGGCTATATGCATATATGTATATATTTAAAAGTAGTAAAACATAATAAAAACTTTATAACTTTGGATTCATGGTAATCATACTCACCTGCAGAATAAGGTTGTCATGTCATTTTCGGTGCACAGTGAATACCACAAAAACACAAAACAAAAAACCATAGTGGATTTTTTTTTTCTTGCTTTCCAATACAATAAGTATAAGTAAGGCTACTTTCACACCTGCGTTAGGTGCAGATCCGTCTGGTATCTGCAGAAACGGATCCGCACCGATAATGCAAACGCTTGTATCCGTTCAGAACGGATCCATTTGCATTATTCTTTTTAAAAAAAGTCTAAGTCAAAACGGATCCGTCCTGACTTACATTGAAAGTCAATTGGGGACGGATCCGTTTTCAATTGCACCATATTGTGTCAGTGAAAACGGATCCGTCCCCATTGACTTACATTGTAAGTCAGGATTGATCCGTTTGGCTCTGCATCGCCAGGCGGACACCAAAAAGCTGCAAGCAGCGTTTTGGTGTACGCATCCAGAGCGGAATGGAGGCGGAACAGAGCCAAACTGATGCATCCTGAACGGATCCTTATCCATTCAGATTGCATCCTGAAACGGATCTTACAAACGGAATTCAAAACGTCAGTGTGAAAGTAGCCTAAATTAAATGGTGGCTTTAAAAAATGCAACTTGTCCATAAAAAAAAGCTTATATGACTATGTGAATAGAAAATTAACAGGGGGAGGAAATGATCATGCAAAAACAAAAATTTGCCCAGTTCCTAAGGGGGTCTTTGTTAGAACATGGACCTCTTTTTTTTTTTTTTACTTCTAAGACTTTTCCCTCATTTTACAGCATAAGATTCTGGCCTTCAGACGGATATAAGGGAACTAATGGGTGAATACTAGACATGTTCAGGATAAATGCTAGAAAGCTAAAAAATTGAGAAGTTTACAGTAAACTTCCATCTAGGCTACTTTCACACTAGCGTTCAGGGCTCCGCTTATGAGTTCCATTTGAAGGCTCTCACAAGCGGCCCCGAACGGATCCGTCCAGCCCTAATGCATTCTGAGTGGATGCGGATCCGCTCAGAATGCATTAGTTTGGCACCGTTTGTCCTCCGCTCCGCTCAGCAGGCTGACCCCTGAACGCAGCTTGCAGCGTTTTGGTGTTCGCCTGGCCGTGCGGAGGCAAACGGATCCGTCCAGACTTACAATGTAAGTCAATGGGGACGGATCCGTTTGAAGTTGACACAATATGGCTCAATTTTCAAACGGATCCGTCCCCCATTGACTTTCAATGTAAAGTCAAAATGGATCCGTTTGCATTATCATGAACAAAAAAAATAAAATATATATATATTTTTTTATTCTTTTTTTGTTCATGGTAATGCAAACGGATCCGTTCTGAACGGATCTAAGCGTTTGCATTATAGGTGCGGATCCATCTGTGCAGATACCAGACGGATCCGCACCTAACGCAGGTGTGAAAGTAGTATTAAAGGTAATACAAATCAGTCCATGTGTTGATGTACAGGGTGGGCCATTTATATGGATACACCTTAATAAAATGGGAATGGTTGGTGATATTAAGTATAATAAGGTTTCCAGTTAGCCAGTGATATATAAAATGCATTGGAAGTCCTCATTGTTTGTCTTTGAATTCCAAAAAATTCCAAAGGGCAGATATGGTTCCAGCATGAAAAGTAAATACACTGCGTGCAGAATTATTAGGCAAATGAGTATTTTGACCACATCATCCTCTTTATGCATGTTGTCTTACTCCAAGCTGTATAGGCTCGAAAGCCTACTACCAATTAAGCATATTAGGTGATGTGCATCTCTGTAATGAGAAGGGGTGTGGTCTAATGACATCAACACCCTATATCAGGTGTGCATAATTATTAGGCAACTTCCTTTCCTTTGGCAAAATGGGTCAAAAGAAGGACTTGACAGGCTCAGAAAAGTCAAAAATAGTGAGATATCTTGCAGAGGGATGCAGCACTCTTAAAATTGCAAAGCTTCTGAAGCGTGATCATCGAACAATCAAGCGTTTCATTCAAAATAGTCAACAGGGTCGCAAGAAGCGTGTGGAAAAACCAAGGCGCAAAATAACTGCCCATGAACTGAGAAAAGTCAAGCGTGCAGCTGCCAAGATGCCACTTGCCACCAGTTTGGCCATATTTCAGAGCTGCAACATCACTGGAGTGCCCAAAAGCACAAGGTGTGCAATACTCAGAGACATGGCCAAGGTAAGAAAGGCTGAAAGACGACCACCACTGAACAAGACACACAAGCTGAAACGTCAAGACTGGGCCAAGAAATATCTCAAGACTGATTTTTCTAAGGTTTTATGGACTGATGAAATGAGAGTGAGTCTTGATGGGCCAGATGGATGGGCCCGTGGCTGGATTGGTAAAGGGCAGAGAGCTCCAGTCCGACTCAGACGCCAGCAAGGTGGAGGTGGAGTACTGGTTTGGGCTGGTATCATCAAAGATGAGCTTGTGGGGCCTTTTCGGGTTGAGGATGGAGTCAAGCTCAACTCCCAGTCCTACTGCCAGTTTCTGGAAGACACCTTCTTCAAGCAGTGGTACAGGAAGAAGTCTGCATCCTTCAAGAAAAACATGATTTTCATGCAGGACAATGCTCCATCACACGCGTCCAAGTACTCCACAGCGTGGCTGGCAAGAAAGGGTATAAAAGAAGAAAATCTAATGACATGGCCTCCTTGTTCACCTGATCTGAACCCCATTGAGAACCTGTGGTCCATCATCAAATGTGAGATTTACAAGGAGGGAAAACAGTACACCTCTCTGAACAGTGTCTGGGAGGCTGTGGTTGCTGCTGCACGCAATGTTGATGGTGAACAGATCAAAACACTGACAGAATCCATGGATGGCAGGCTTTTGAGTGTCCTTGCAAAGAAAGGTGGCTATATTGGTCACTGATTTGTTTTTGTTTTGTTTTTGAATGTCAGAAATGTATATTTGTGAATGTTGAGATGTTATATTGATTTCACTGGTAAAAATAAATAATTGAAATGGGTATATATTAGTTTTTTGTTAAGTTGCCTAATAATTATGCACAGTAATAGTCACCTGCACACACAGATATCCCCCTAAAATAGCTAAAACTAAAAACAAACTAAAAACTACTTCCAAAAATATTCAGCTTTGATATTAATGAGTTTTTTGGGTTCATTGAGAACATGGTTGTTGTTCAATAATAAAATTAATCCTCAAAAATACAACTTGCCTAATAATTCTGCACTCCCTGTATATTATTTGGGTTGAGTTTTACTTGTTATTATAACCAGTATTTTGTCCATATACTACTGCTATATGTCAGCTTCATTTTATATTGTCAGATTCCACAAATCAAAGCTATATGCAAGCCTATGTAAAATATTTCAAGCTTACTTTTAATGTTTTATTTAGTATTTTTAACAGACCGCATCAGTGAAGAAATATTCAGCAGCTGGTTTTCTTATTTGCTGGCCCTTTATCTGAAAAAACATGCAACCAGTATTGGTGTCTATTGCAAAATCACCTGCATTAAGGATCACTGAAAAATATACAGTATGAGACACTGTAATTCAGTTGGAAAGTCATGCTAATATTTTGCATATAATACTCTATTGGCAATGAATGGGTGAAATGAGACATTGAAATAATAGTCTTGAATAAAAATAAAAAAAACAATTTTAGGGGGAAGAATGAACAGTGAACATTTTTTTTGTGATAGGAGACAGGTCAAAAAGCATTTCAGAATAATTTTACACCTTTTAACCTTAAAAAAATACTTTGCTGACAATTGAGAAAGGGTCTTAAAAGAAGCTCTGATAGGCATTCTCACAGCAGGGCTACCATGTCCCATCACAGAGAGTTCCTGCATAATGTATCTGGTAATAAGAAGTATACAGCAAATCACTGTTCCTGAGGAGCAGTTAGACGAAAGTCAGTCTTGGCGTAGCTCTGTATTAGCTTTGACGGGAAAAGTTTGTTAAGACAAAACTCTTGGTGAGAGAAAGGTGTTTTGTATTTTACAAAAGAAGAAGCGGAGAACAGCTTACTTTGTTCTTATATCGGCTTCTTTTCCTTATTATACCTATTAAGAGAACCATTAATGATCTATTGCATTTAGAGTAAACAGAATCATGTTTGCATATTTTCTTTTCTTTGAAGAGGCATTACATTTTTTGTGGTGGTAGCCCATTTGAATACCATATAAGATATATGGTAGAGCAATGGTCTCACCAGCTCTTAACTGGCTGCTGTTTCTTCTAGGTGACCCCCTGCTCTTATTAGCCAATCCACACAGCATCTTTCATGTGTACTGGAAGTCAGGCTCATTATTCATTCCTGAGGTTTACATCGAGATGCTCAAGGGCGTAGCTATGGTGGAAGCAGCTGCTTTGCGGCCCCAACTCAGAAGGGGCCCACCCAGGAGAAAGACTAAAATATTTTATTGTCAGGGCCCCCTCAACAGTATTAAAAAAATGACAAATACAGTATATATGTGTAGGTTGCCAGGCCTCATCTGAGAGAGCAATCTTGACTAGCTAGGTGTGGGGGTTGCACAGGAGAAGGGGGTTGCGAAGAAGTTGCTTGGATGCATTCAAAAATTTGCTGTGGGGCCCAGTCATTTCTAGTTACGCCACTAGAGACTCTCATAGGAATAACTAAAGAGAATTGGTTAGTCACAGTGGGGGTTACGTTGGAAAACAACAGGTGGAACAGAACCTATAATTCTATGATACAGTAGCCGGTAAGCTAAATCATTGCTTTCTCATATGTCTTACGTGATATTCAAACTGAACCAACAATACAAAATAATGGAGTGCTTCTTTAAGCCGTGAGCATATTTGGACAAATTTGTCTAAATCCTAATTCTCCCATGGAAGTGTCCATTTGCTGATCTAACCATACCATGATTGACACCCACATGATCACCTTCTTTTCTTAGCTCTCTGCTTTCCATTCACTAGTTAAAGCATGGATACTTTGAACTTATACCAGTACTAAGAAGCTATATTTTGCTTCTGGCTTTATTGGTTAAGCCCCCTTACCTCATACCATCCACTTATTACATCAACCCTGAAAGTGTGGAAAGAGGGGCATTTGGCGTGGTCCATGCAGTTTTTAAACTCACCAGCCTCCTAATAACTTAAGTATTCTCCCACAACTGGACACACCATCTTTAGTCTTACAAAAAACTATTGAAATCTGCCTTGTTTCACAATGATGGGTAATATGTGTCTGTGATGAGAATGCGTGTGTCACGGTGGGGAGTGGGGAAAAAACCCCACTGTACAATGTCAGGATATAAGGTAGCAACTAAGCCAAGATGCTCGGATCAGGGAGCAGGTCACCTCCTAAAGCGTCCCTAATCCTCCCTCTAACTCCTCACCATATGAGCGGACCTGGATGGTAGGACGGCTCATACCAGGATACCTTTGGCCCTGATTTCACCCTGATAATCCCTCACATAGGAGCAGTGGAGAGACAACCTGTTCTTCTCAGATACGGATGAACAGGAGTCTCAAATGGCCTAGCAGCAGGGAAAGGAAAAGACCATATGCAGCAACAGAGTCGGCAGGTAAGAACACCAGAAACACACTTACCTGCCGCAGCCATCACGACTGGAACCCGTGCAAAAGTACAGGTGCCCACACACCAAATAGGACACCGTATATACAACACCACACACAGGTATCCAGCACTCCTGATTCTGCCTGGGCCCGAAACAGCAAGGTGCACTGCAGCCCCAGGCAGCACTGCATACAAACTTATGGTTCACCCCTCTGGGAAACCAGCCCCCTTCCGGAGGTACAACACACACAGGGTAACGTCTTGCACACATGTAAGGACAAACACCTACAACATCCCAGACATGTAACAACAAATAAGACGTACAACAAACCCTGAACATAAACCCACACCAAACATACAACAAGTGAGTTTGGGTACATAAAGGATACAAGGGAGACAAAGGAATGACATCGCAGATGACATCGATGTCCTGCAAGGTGGCCCTCAAGGACTGGGCAGATGGAACACCCTGGACTGGAGCAGAGCTCCAGCACCAACGACAACTGAAGTACAACTGACTCCAGCCAGGAAGCCACAGGAGATAAAAGCCAAGTGACCACACCCAGTCAGGGAGTTAACCCTTACAGCACCAGACAGAGGGAGGCTACAACTTAAAGGGGAAGTGCAAACACCAGCCAACATGCAACACGTAACCACAGGCAACAGCCACAACATGCCATAACAACATGTTGCCAACGGCAACTATAAGTGTGGCAAAAGTGTCACAGAGCACACAGCAAAGGCTGTGGCAGCGTGTCCCAGACTCATATCCTATCTGATAGGGTGCTGGGCTGTTTTTAGAACTACAGATATCATAGAAGTGAATGGTGAGTCACGTTTTCCAGGAATACTTTGCTCTTGCAGTCAGATAATAGGGTGACACAAATACATACCTGGCACCAAAATGATAAGGCTGTTGGTATAGCGAGGACCTTATTAAAAAAACATATAGAGGGAATTATCATTCCCCCTCTTGACAGTTTTTCTGGCTTTAAAAAGTAATTAAATGCCATTTTAACTTTTTAATTTGCAACTGCCATTTTTACACTGTCCTTGCCAGGTTTCCGGAAAGGTGGTGTGTTAGGTGCCATAAGACTTGGCAAATTTATGCTAACTTACACTGGAAACTGGCGTAAATAATGACTGAAATCTTTAGCAGCTCTGACCTGCTGTAGATTTCAGTCTGGCGCATGGAGTGCCAGAGAAGGTATGTAGTTTATGACGAGGCCTGCACTTCGTCACAAATTAAATGCCTACTCTGACACCGCAGGGCCCGTCAAGCCCAGTGTAGCACACCAAAGTTTTGATAAATCAAGGCCTTAGGTCTTAAAAATCTAATTAAACCAAGTAATGCAGCATTAGGTGAAACTGTGAAAAATAATTTTCGGTACTGAATCTCTGAACATAAAATTATACAGGAAAGCCACAACTTTTGTCTCTTAGTACTCTATCTCTCAAGCATGGCACAGACAAATCCGTGTTCTCTATGTATCTCTGTATGAAGCTACTCCTTCTTACAACCTGGAAAACCTTCAAAAGGAAAAATTTGGGAAAGGGTTTAATGGTACAATATTGTTCACACTATGAGAATAGAAACAAGAATGTGACTGTGCTCCATTCAACATGTTGCACCCAGGGCACAACATCTTCACTAGTATATATATAAACAGCTCCGATCATCACGCTCCCCTGGACATCAGTTTCCTGTGATGATACTTGTATTGGATACCACAGGAATACACTTGCCTTGGAGAAGATGCTGGAATAGACTTCACGTGGACACTTAAAATGGTTACAAACGTTTTATTTTAAGGAGTACATGGTCCCTATCACTTTTGGAACTGCACCAGTCCGTTCTTCCAGGTAAGTTATGTCATCAGATGGTCTGTAAAAGCAGCACCTAGAAGATGTGTAGCAACGTTTTCCTATAGTATCATTTTACAACCTGGCACATATTTCTGTGGATCTCTTGATTTTATTTTTCACTCTTAATACCCCATCCTGAATCATGACAATTACAGTTATTCAGTGATATATTCACTGCCCCCCACTGCAAGAAACCACAATTAACTTAATAGGGCAGTTCTCTGTCTCATTCAGGGTCTGGCTACTGTATCTGCTCCTTCACAACCATGATGCTAAGGGAGAAAAAGATAGATAGCAACATATAGTATAATGTAAAGAAAGAAAGGAATCCTTGCATAAGGAGTGAGTTATGTCTTTACTTTATCAGCCCTACCACTGTGAGCCTACATGGTGCCTTGTTCCTGCTGTTTTGCTGCTTATAGGGGTATTCCCATCTCTGTATGAAGCTACTCCTTCTTACAACCTGGAAAACCTTCAAAAGGAAAAATTTGGGAAAGGGTTTAATGGTACAATATTGTTCACACTATGAGAATACAAACAAGAATGTGACCGTGCTCCATTCAACATGTTGCACCCAGGGCACAACATCTTCACTAGTATATATATATAAACAGCTCCGATCATCACGCTCCCCTGGACATCAGTTTCCTGTGATGATACTTGTATTGGATACCACAGGAATACACTTGCCTTGGAGAAGATGCTGGAATAGACTTCACGTGGACACTTCAAATGGTTACAAACGTTTTAATTTTAAGGAGTACATGGTCCCTATCACTTTTGGAACTGCACCAGTCCGTTCTTCCAGGTAAGTTATGTCATCAGATGGTCTGTAAAAGCAGCACCATACCCATCCTGAATCATGACAATTACAGTTATTCAGTGATATATTCACTGTCCCCCACTGCAAGAAACCACAATTAACTTAATAGGGCAGTTCTCTGTCTCATTCAGGGTCTGGCTACTGTATCTGCTCCTTCACAACCATGATGCTAAGGGAGAAAAAGATAGATAGCAACATATAGTATAATGTAAAGAAAGAAAGGAATCCTTGCATAAGGAGTGAGTTATGTCTTTACTTTATCAGCCCTACCACTGTGAGCCTACATGGTGCCTTGTTCCTGCTGTTTTGCTGCTTATAGGGGTATTCCCATCTCTGTATGAAGCTACTCCTTCTTACAACCTGGAAAACCTTCAAAAGGAAAAATTTGGGAAAGGGTTTAATGGTACAATATTGTTCACACTATGAGAATACAAACAAGAATGTGACCGTGCTCCATTCAACATGTTGCACCCAGGGCACAACATCTTCACTAGTATATATATATAAACAGCTCCGATCATCACGCTCCCCTGGACATCAGTTTCCTGTGATGATACTTGTATTGGATACCACAGGAATACACTTGCCTTGGAGAAGATGCTGGAATAGACTTCACGTGGACACTTCAAATGGTTACAAACGTTTTAATTTTAAGGAGTACATGGTCCCTATCACTTTTGGAACTGCACCAGTCCGTTCTTCCAGGTAAGTTATGTCATCAGATGGTCTGTAAAAGCAGCACCATACCCATCCTGAATCATGACAATTACAGTTATTCAGTGATATATTCACTGTCCCCCACTGCAAGAAACCACAATTAACTTAATAGGGCAGTTCTCTGTCTCATTCAGGGTCTGGCTACTGTATCTGCTCCTTCACAACCATGATGCTAAGGGAGAAGAAGATAGATAGCAACATATAGTATAATGTAAAGAAAGAAAGGAATCCTTGCATAAGGAGTGAGTTATGTCTTTACTTTATCAGCCCTACCACTGTGAACCTACATGGTGCCTTGTTCCTGCTGTTTTGCTGCTTAAAGGGCTATTCCCATCTCTGTATGAAGCTACTCCTTCTTACAACCTGGAAAACCTTCAAAAGCAAAAATTTGGGAAAGGGTTTAATGGTACAATATTGTTCACACTATGAGAATACAAACAAGAATGTGACTGTGCTCCATTCAACATGTTGCACCCAGGGCACAACATCTTCACTAGTATATATATATAAACAGCTCCGATCATCACGCTCCCCTGGACATCAGTTTCCTGTGATGATACTTGTATTGGATACCACAGGAATACACTTGCCTTGGAGAAGATGCTGGAATAGACTTCACGTGGACACTTCAAATGGTTACAAACGTTTTAATTTTAAGGAGTACATGGTCCCTATCACTTTTAGAACTGCACCAGTCCGTTCTTCCAGGTAAGTTATGTCATCAGATGGTCTGTAAAAGCAGCACCATACCCATCCTGAATCATGACAATTACAGTTATTCAGTGATATATTCACTGTCCCCCACTGCAAGAAACCACAATTAACTTAATAGGGCAGTTCTCTGTCTCATTCAGGGTCTGGCTACTGTATCTGCTCCTTCACAACCATGATGCTAAGGGAGAAGAAGATAGATAGCAACATATAGTATAATGTAAAGAAAGAAAGGAATCCTTGCATAAGGAGTGAGTTATGTCTTTACTTTATCAGCCCTACCACTGTGAGCCTACATGGTGCCTTGTTCCTGCTGTTTTGCTGCTTAAAGGGGTATTCCCATCTTGCAAATTCATCCTCACCTGCAGCCTGCACTGCTGTTCACTTCCTGGTTTTCTGCTTCTAAGGCTGGGCGGGCTTAGGCAGTTTGAGTGAAGGCCGGCCACACCTCCTTATGACATCACACTGAGAACTCAGTCCTTGCGTGCTGGTTCATGTGAAGAGTATGAGTCATCAGTCTGGCAGCCTGCAGTGTCTGTGAGGCCCCTCCCTCCTGCTGGGGAATCGTCACTCAGAGAGAGAGAGCTGTGATAAGTGAGCTTCAGTGTACAGGAACATGTGGCTGTTCTGCACAGTTTTAGGGTCCATTCACACGTCCGTGGTGTGTTGCGGACCTGCAAATTGAGCATCTGCAACACACCCGGCCGGCACCCCCTATAGAAATGCCTATTTTTGTCCGCAGCTGTGGACAAGAATAGGACATGTTCTATCTTTTGCAGAGCTGCGGACCGGATGATCGGGGGCGCGCTCCACAAATGCGGATGCGGACAGCACACTGTGTGCTGTCCGCATCCATTCCGTCCACATAGAGAATGAAAGGGTCCGTGCGGAACGGGTGCGGACCCATTTGCGGATGTGTGAATGGACCCTTACACACAAAATCTCTGCGTGATCTCTTACAAACCCATTTTGTTTATCAAAAAATATAATTCCATTTTATACATTAGCTCAAAAGCTTGTCAGCTAGTAGACTTATAATCTTTGCTTTTGTCTCCCATAAAAAAATAACATCCCCCACCCACCAGCACTGATGCAGATATTTTTCCATTACAGCTGTACTCTAGTTGTGTATAAACCTTACACTATGTATCTGTATAGATGCATATACAGCTCAGCTACATGTGTCTGTTTATCTCTTCAACCAGCACTGTGGCTGAACAGCCTCATATACAGCTCTGCTACATCTGTCTATTCCCTTCCCCATTAGAACTTTGGCTGAACATCAGCATATTCAGCTCTGCTACATCTGATTCTCTCTTACACCAGTATTGATTCTAAACCGCCACATATACATCTCTGTTACATCTGTCTAGTCCCTTCCCCATTAGAACTGTGGCTGAACAGCAACATATTCAGCTTTGCTACATCTGATTCTCTCTTCTACCAGCATTGATGCTGACCCTCCACATATATATCTCTGCTAAATCTGTCTATTCCCTTCACCATTAGTACTGTGGCTAAAGAGCAGCTTATTCAGCACTGCTACATCTGATTCTCTGTTCCACCAGCATTGATGTTGACCCTCCACATATACATCTCTGTTACAGCTGTCTATTCCCTTCCCCATTAGTACTGTGGCTGAACAGCAGCTTATTCAGCTCTGCTACATCTGATTCTCTCTTCCACCAAAATTGATGCTGACCCTCCACAAATATACACTCACCTAAAGAATTATTAGGAACACCATACTAATACGTTGTTGGACCCCCTTTTGCCTTCAGAACTGCCTTAATTCTACGTGGCATTGATTCAACAAGGTGCTGATAGCATTCTTTAGAAATATTGGCCCATATTGATAGGATAGCGTCTTGCAGTTGATGGAGATTTGAGGGATGCACATCCAGGGCACGAAGCTCCCGTTCCACCACATCCCAAAGATGCTCTATTGGGTTGAGATCTGGTGACTGTGGGGGCCATTTTAGTACAGTGAACTCATTCTCATGTTCAAGAAACCAATTTGAAATTATTCGAGCTTTGTGACATGGTGCATTATCCTGCTGGAAGTAGCCATCAGAGGATGGATACATGTTCTCATTCTGTTTACGCCAAATTCAGACTCTACCATTTGAATGTCTCAACAGAAATCGAGACTCATCAGACCAGGCAACATTTTTCCAGTCTTCAACAGTCCAATTTTGGTGAGCTCGTGCAAATTGTAGCCTCTTTTTCCTATTTGTAGTGGAGATGAGTGGTACCCGGTGGGGTCTTCTGCTGTTGTAGCCCATCCGCCTCAAGGTTATGCGTGTTGTGGCTTCACAAATGCTTTGCTGCATACCTCGGTTGTAACGAGTGGTTATTTCAGTTAACGTTGCTCTTCTATCAGCTTGAATCAGTCGGCCCATTCTCCTCTGACCTGTAGCATCCACAAGGCATTTTTGCCCACAGGACTGCCGCATACTGGATGTTTTTCCCTTTTCACAGCATTCTTTGTAAACCCTAGAAATGGTTGTGTGTGAAAATCCCAGTAACTGAGCAGATTGTGAAATACTCAGACCGGCCCGTCTGGCACCAACAACCATGCCATGCTCAAAATTGCTTAAATCACCTTTCTTTCCCATTCTGACATTCAGTTTGGAGTTCAGGAGATTGTCTTGACCAGGACCACCCCCCTAAATGCATTGAAGCAACTGCCATGTGATTGGTTGACTAGATAATTGCATTAATGAGAAATAGAACAGGTGTTCCTAATAATTCTTTAGGTGAGTGTATATCTCTGTTACATCTGTCTATTCCCTTCCCCATTAGTACTGTGGCTGAACAACAGCTTATTCAGCTCGGCTACATTTGATTCTCTCTTCCACCAGCATTGATGCTGACCCTCCACATATACATCTCTGTTACATATGTCTAATCCCTTACCCATTAGTACTGTGGCTGAACAGCAGCTTATTCAGCTCTGCTACATCTGATTCTCTCTTCCACCTGCATTGATTCTAAACCGCCACATATACATCTCTGTTACATCTGTCTATTCCCTTCCCCATTAGTACTGTGGCTGAACAGCAGCTTATTCAGCTCTGCTACATCTGATTCTATCTTCCACCCGCATTGATTCTAAACCGCCACATATAAATCTTTGTTACATCTGTCTAATCCCTTACCCATTAGTACTGTGGCTGAACAGCAGCTTATTCAGCTCTGCTACATCTGTCTCTCTCTTCCATCAGCATTGATGCTGATCCGCCACATATACATCTCTGTAAATCTGTCTATTCCATTCACCATTAGTACTGTGGCTGAACAGCAGCTTATTCAGCTCTACTACACCTGATTCTCTCTTCCACCAGCATTGATTCTAAACCGCCACATATACATCTCTGTATATCTGTTTATTCCCTTCACCATTAGTACTGTGGCTGAACAGCAGCTTATTCAGCCCTGCTACATCTGATTCGCTCTTCACCAGCATTGATGCTGACCCTCCACATATATATCTCTGTTACATCTGTCTATTCCCTTCCCCATTAGTACTGTGGCTGAACAGCAGCTTATTCAGCTCTGCTACATCTGATTCTCTCTTCCACCAGCATTGATGCTGACCCTCCATGTATACAACTCTGTTACATATGTCTATTCCCTTCCCCATTAGTACTGTGGCTGAACAGCAGCTTATTCAGCCCTGTTCCATATGTCTCTGCCAGTACCCTCTAGCAGTGTGGCAGAACCACTTCCTATACAGCTCTGCTACATCTGTCTCTGCCAGTACCCTCTAGCACTGTGACAGAACCGCTTCCTATACAGCCTTGCTACAGCTATCTTCGCCAGTACCTTCTAGCACTGTGGCAGAACCGCTTCAGATCCAGCTCTGCTACATCTGTCTTCCCCTCCCCCACTAGCACTCTGGTTCAGATACAGCTCTGCTATATACAGTTGCAAGAAAAAGTATGTGAACCCTTTGGAATGATATGGATTTCTGCACAAATTGGTCATAAAATGTGATCTAATCTTCATCTAAGTCACAACAATAGACAATCACAATCTGCTTAAACTAATAACACACAAAGAATTAAATGTTACCATGTTTTTATTGAACACACCATGTAAATATTCACAGTGCAGGTGTAAAAAGTATGTGAACCCTTGGATTTAATAACTGGTTGAACCTCCTTTGGCAGCAATAACTTCAACCAAACGTTTCCTGTTCACACCATAGTTAGCGTAGTGGTAGGACCCTTTGCCATGCTGAGTGACCGTGACGTGGTGCATGAAGGGCTCCGATATTTTCCTGACAGGAATATATTGGCGAAAGTCTCAGCTTTTTAAACAAAATTTTCTTTATTTTATTCAAAATAGATTCTCTTACATAACATTTTCACTGCATATCGCAGAGTTTTGAATAAAGTATACAGTTTACAATTTAAAATATCAGTCATAATGCAAAGACATCAGGGTATTATAATCTGTATGATATTTTTTGCAGAGAGAAAAGAAAATTATAAGTGAAAAAATAAAACAAAAATATAACATTTAAACAAAAAATCCCCTCCCTCCCTAACCCTCCCGCCTCAAGCTCAAGGATGTCTGATCTTTCAACCCCCTTCTCTTACTGTATTATCGCTACAATATATTTCAATTATATGATGATGTAATATGCAATCCCTAGTTGCCTATTAACAATCTCCCTATGCTCCCTTTTAGTACCGCATTTGAATACCATTCTGTATATTTGAAAGATGCCATCAGCTCTCCGACATCTCCCCGTGAAAGGTGTTTTTCGATAAAAGTTTGCCATTTGCGAAAGAAACCCTTTGTCTTTTTTTCTTTTTGGTGTTCCGTGTCTAATTTATCTATATACATAAAATGTGACATCTGGGAAATTAGCTCACTAACTTGAGGGATACTTGGTTTAAGCCAATTATTTAAAAGACCACGGAGAGATGTCAAAAGAGCAACCTCCACTATCATCTTAGGTTTAGAGGCTTCGTCAAATATATGGAAAAGGAGCGTCTCAGGATTGTTAGATAAACTTTCCCCCCATGTATTCCTGATCCAATCGGATACCTCTTTCCAATAGGTTTGGACATGCACACATTCCCAAACACAATGTAGCAAATCTGCTCGATCTGCATCACATTTCGGACATTTAGTTAAGTAATCTGTTTTAGGACTTTTTCTTAATATATTGAATGCATAGATTGCTGAATGTATAAGGCGGAAATGTGATTCTCTCCATCTCTCACAGGGCACTGCCCTACACACTCTCATCCATCCCATCAACACCTCTTCCACTGGCAAGGATTTTTTAAGTTTCCTCTCCCATTTCTTAAAAAGACCAGCAACCACCTTTTTGTCTGCAGACTCTCTCATATTGCTATATATGTGGGAAATAGAGTGTCTACCGTCCCCATGTGTTAATGAAAATGCTAGGGATTGATTTGTACATTCGTTAGAGACATCTAATAATCTCTGTTTACAAAAATGCATAAGTTGTTGGTAAGCTAAGAACTGGGATTTTTCAAGGCCATATCTGTCACATATCTCTGGGAATGTTAGATATCTTTTCTCAGACAAATGAAGCACATCTAAGAGTCTGTGTATTCCTTTGGACTTCCAAATCCTAAACATTTTGTTTTGAGCCCCTAAGGGGAACTCTGGATGTTTCCATAATTCCAGGTATCTAGAAGCCAGGAATGATTTCTTGGCTAGCTTACGTACTTCCTTCCATGTTACCATGGTGTCTCTTAATATCAATGAGTGTCTTAGATGAGATGGAAGTGCCCGTCTCCTAGTATGTAACAGATTTGACAATGGCCAACCACCAGCCAATTGCTGTTCCAGAGAGGTGTTTGAGTAGTGATGAGATCCGTGCATCCAATCCAAGCAATGTCTGAATAGACAAGCTAGATTATACCATCTTATATTTGGGATGTTCAGACCCCCTTGATGTCTAGGCAACATTAGTTTAGATAGGGACACTCTAGGTTTTCTCCCAGACCATAAAAAGGATGTGAATATGGATTGTATACCTTTGATGTCAGAGTGTTTTAGAAGTAGCGGTAATGTTTGCATGGGGTACAAGAGCTTAGGGAAACATATCATTTTAATTAGGTGACTTCTGCCCGTTAGAGACAATGGCAGGTTTTTCCACCTCTCTAAATCGTTTTTTATTGCTTTGAATAGTGGTATGTAGTTCAGAGCATATAGTGATTCAGGGGTTCTCCCTATTTTAATGCCCAAGTATTTAATATATGTAGTAGCCACTACTATTTGACTACATGACTCTGGTAGCTTAAATTTTGGCAAGGGAGGTCTCAATGTAAGTAGTATACATTTGTCCAGGTTTATTTTAAAACCTGACACCGGCCCAAAAGATGACAGCAGTTGTAACACTTTTTCAAGGTCCATCAACGGGTCAGCAAGAAAAATGAGTAGATCATCCGCAAATAATGATGTTCGCACTTCATTTTTCCCTACTTTTATACCCTGAAAAATATTCCCTTCCTCTAACAATCTGATCAGGGGCTCTAGAGCTATGTTAAACAATAAAGGCAAAAGGGGACATCCTTGACGTGTTCCTCTAGCTAAGTTAAAAGTTGTTGATAGGAATCCAGGAGTCGAGACTCTAGCTTTAGGATCACTATATAATGCCGAAATGAAGGTTCTGAATGGACCAAAAATCTGCATTTTGTCCATCACTTTGCCTAACCAATCCCATCTCACATTATCGAATGCCTTTTCCGCATCGAATGCAACTAACGAAGGCATAGTTGATTTATCAGTTTTTCCTCTCACTACATCTAGCACTGTGAGGACTTTGCGGATATTAGAAACCGCTGATCTATTTTTAATAAATCCCGACTGCGATGAGGATACCAAGTCAGGCATTATAAATGAGAGTCTGTCAGCCATTATTTTGGCGGCTAATTTTAGATCGACATTGATAAGTGAGATGGGACGGAACGACGATGGAAGCAGAACATCCCTTCCGGGCTTGGGAATCAATTTGATGTATGCTACATTATCAGATGAGGACAAATTTGATCCCGTGAGGATACCGTTAAAAACTTTTGTGAGAGGTTCCACTATTTCTCCTGCCATCATTTTGTAAAACTCTATTGAGTACCCATCAGGACCTGGTGCTTTGTGTAATTTTGAGTTTTTAATTGCCCTCAAAACTTCTGAATCGGCAATAGGTGAGTTCAGAGCCTCTAGCTGGGTCTGCGATGGCGAAGGGAGATTAGTGCATTTCAGAAAGAACTCGGACATTGGGTCAATCGGTCCAGGATCCTCATATAATTTTGCATAAAAATCTCGTAAGACGGAAATTATCTTCTCTGGTTTTTGATGTATCTCGCCCCTAGAGTCAGCAATAGACGTTATATGGTGTTGTCGCTTAGCATTTTTCACTAATGACGCCAAAAGTCTACCTGACTTATTCCCTTCCCTAAAAAATTTGGCCGCGGAGATTGACATATCAATTTTTGCTTTTCTTTCATACCATAACTCGTAGTTTTCCCTGGCTATTTTCCATTTTGCTCTATTTTGATCAGTGGGATTGGACATATAATCAGTATATGCTGAACGAAGCAGTTGACTATATTTTATCAATTCGTGCGCTACTTTTTTTTTGATTCCCTGTGTGTATGCCATAATACGACCTCTTAGCACCGCTTTAGCCGCATCCCAATAAATGGACGGTGAGTCCTGATAGGAACTGTTATCTCCCCTATATTCCCAGAACCAACCCCTAAGTAAATCTTCAAAATTCTCATCATGGTATAAAAATGATGGGAATCTCCATAGAATGTCTGAACCTCTAGGCTGTTGTTCTGCTATATTTATAGAGATGGGGGCATGATCAGATATGATTAAGTCATGGATCTTGGTACCTGTAATTCTACTAGATAGATTACTTGAGGTAAGAAGGTAGTCGATTCGTGACCACGAGTCATGGGGATTAGAGTAGAAAGTAAATTCCCTACTATCAGGATTCAAGAGCCGCCAGGAGTCTATCAACGCCGTATCCTCCACAAAGTTTACCAAAGCTCCTTCCATTATGGATAACTTTTCCCTGGATATCTTTGAGGATTTCCTATCTTCCTTCAAGGAGTATACAGCGTTGAGGTCTCCGCCCACCACTTTTTTGGTAGATGCATCTTTGATAATGACCCCAGCCAAATTAGACAGGAAAGGCCTATTGTCTCCATTAGGAGCATATACGTTATAAATCGTAAGTTCATCCGCTCCCAGCGAAATTCTTGCCATGCACCATCTCCCCTCATCATCACACGACCGATCTAATACAACAGAGGACAAATTTTTGTGTACTAGTATTAAGACCCCCGCTTTGCGGTTGACCGCTGCAGAACCCAGCACAGTTCCCACCCATGCCTTCTTCATTCTGTCATAGTCCTCCTCTACCAGATGGGACTCCTGCAGAAGGGCTATATCTGCTCGGAGATTTTTCAGGTGTCTAAGTATCTTATTACGCTTTTGAGGGGAGCGTAGCCCCTTAACGTTCCAGGAGACTATTCTCATGGAGGTCTCCACCGAGCGTTAAGTTGCACACTGAAGCGGAAAAAGACAGACATCCATTTATCAAGAGCAAGTAGCTTTACCCAAATTCCCCCCAAAAACCAATAACAGAAAACAACATAACAAGTATTAACCTTAAGGGCTCTAGGCCCTATATATGACCCTAAAGGCCATTTTCTGTTTTTTTGAGCCTTCACTTTTTTCCCCATGTGCAAGCGAACGACCATAGCAGTAATATAGTATGATCGTTCTACTCCCCAGACCACCCTGTACATAGAGACATATTTCCATCAATCGACCCAGCAAAACATTGATTGCAGCTAGCTTACCGAGTCAGGCAAGTTATCATGGCAATTAGGTTATATGACCTGTTGTCGTAAGACTAAGTTATTGCATCACCATACTGCTATATTGCTGAAGTGCCCTACTGCTATGAGTCTCAGCTTTTAATATCTGCATTTATGACTAGCCAGTATAGTCAGTGGCATATCCGTGTGGTGCATTTTTTTGCTATATGATTGTATTTACATCCGCACAATGCTCCGTTTTGTGTAGGATGTCCTTGTGGTGCATGTGGACCGCGCCGACATCCTCCACCGTATGCATTTTTTGCTGGGGATAGTCGTTTGCTGCGGTCCACATGCGGTGGGGCTGCTCCCCCAATGAAAAACACGCTACAGTGTTAGGGGTTGAGCAGCTCCTCCAGTATTGCCACTATATTTCTGTGTTTTTGAAACGTTTCCTGTAGTTGCAGATCAGACGTGCACAACGGTCAGGAGTAATTCTTGACCATTCCTCTTTACAGAACTGTTTCAGTTCAGCAATATTCTTGGGATGTCTGGTGTGGATCGCTTTCTTGAGGTCATGCCATAGCATCTCAATCAGGTTGAGGTCAGGACTCTGACTGGGCCACTCCTGAAGGCGTATTTTCTTCTGTTTAAGCCATTCTGTTGTTGATTTACTTCTATGCTCTGGGTCGTTGTCCTGTTGCAACACCCATCTTCTGTTGAGCTTCAGCTGGTGGACAGATGGCCTTAAGTTCTCCTGCAAAATGTCTTGATAAACTTGGGAATTCATTTTTCCTTTGATGATAGCAATCCGTCCAGGCCCTGATGCAGCAAAGCAGCCCCAAACCATGATGCCCCCACCACCATACTTCACAGTTGGGATAAGGTTTTGATGTTGGTGTGTTGTGCCTCTTTTTCTCCACACACAGTGTTGTGTGTTTCTTCCAAACAACTCAACTTTGGTTTCATCTGTCCACAGAATATTTTGCCAGTAGAGGGGCGGAGCTTGACCGCGGACTGGATGGCAGCTTGAGAAAGAGCTCTCCTGCCACGTACTCTCACAAAGCATTGAAATACACCTTGAATCACCTGAAATATTGGCAAAATAGGGCGATATCAACCGAGAGACGGTGAAGGTTCCGCTAGGACACAGATTAATCAAGCGGCGGTCCCAAAACTCTTTGCCAAAAGGCATACGCATTCTCCCGCCTCTCAGACTAAGATAGCGCCGGAGCTTACCCCTCATCGAGAATCAGAGGATGAATGCCACTCCAGAAGAACAGGCCCCAGATGAAACACTCACCGCGGCAGTGCTGAAGAAGGCTTTAACCCAGGCACTGAAACCAGTAAGAGCTGACCTGGCCGATATAAAAACAGACTTACATGCACTTGGGTTCCGGACAGAGGCCTTAGAGACGACATGCTTAGAGCTTACCTCTCATGCCTCCGCACTTGCAGCTAGAACAGAGCAGCTAGAGGCGCACGTGAATACGGCATACACATTAATAGAGGATCAGGAAAATCGAAGCAGACGTAAAAACATTCACTTCAAGGGGATCCCTGAATCCTGGGCAGGAGACGCGCTTCCTAAAGTGGCGCAGGAGATCTTCGCCGATCTATTAGGCTTGGAGCGCGCCATGACAGTTGTGATTGAGCGTATACACAGAGCTCTGCGCTCGAAACCCAAGCCAAACGAGCCACCCCGAGATGTCATTTGTGGACTGCTCTCATTCGTGGACACAGCCGCAATCCTCCGCTCAGCCAGGGAAAAGAGCCCTGTTTGCTATGAAGGGGCAGAAATATCTCTATATCAGGACATTGCACCCTCAACACTCCAGAAACGACGCCTGCTGCGTCCATTGCTGGACAAGCTGAGAGCAAAAGGTCTTCAGTACGCCTGGCTCTTTCCTTTTGGAATCTCTGTGATGAAAAATGATAAGCGAATCATCCTAAAAACCCCAGCAGACCTTGAAACCGCATGGTCTATTCTTGACATAGAACCAGTAGAAATACCGTCCTGGTCTCCAGCAGCGGATTTAGTACGCTTACCACCCCTGCCGCAATAAGAGGACTGGCATACTATCACTCGCCCAAAGCCTCAGAGAACCAAAAGGTCCTCAGCTCTGACCAGCTCACCACACTGCTGACTTCCAGACCATACTCTTGATATCCTTATATGTCCCACGCTCTGGTCAGGTTATCTACACCCAGAATCCTATAGGTGACCTTTTTGTTCATCTGTCAATGTCTGCAAATCGTCCTCCTCAGACAAGTGTGATGTTAACCCTTAAATATCTCAGGGAACAGTTTCTTGGCCAATTCCCCTATCCATCTCCCTCTCTTCCCCGTCCTCCCCTTTTTACCTTCTCAGGACTGTAACATATCCTATGGTCCTTTCTGGAGCATGCCACACATGGTTTCACAAACTCAGACTTTGAGTTGAATTACATAAGACGTGAATGAACTGATTTAGATGTGATTGAGAATATGTCTATTGAAATACTTAAGTGAAGGCTATGCTTTAGACGATGATGGTGCTCTTCCATTTCCTCCAATCCACACTCTATCACAATAGAGATTGAGATACTGTCATAGTGAAGTGGCCTACTGGATGATGTTGTGGATGTCTCCTGGGTCAGGGTATGCTTACTGCTTCTTGTGAAGAGAGGGAAGAGCATCATGAAGATGACGACGACTCTTCTTCCTTCTTTAAAAGGTATTACCTCGGTAGCCTGCATCTCTAATTTATTCATCTCACCTTCAACTCCCCCCCTTTTTTTTCTTCCTTTTCCCTTTTCCCAGGCTGACTTTTCCTTTATTTGTCGTCACTTCAATAGAGAATATGTAGGCTTTATAACCCAGTAAGCATAGATGTAGATAGCCTTTTGAGATCTGAATTGTGAAGACATATATTAGGCTCCATTAAGTACCCCTGTGAAGTTAATCCTATCCTCTCCCTTCTCCCCTTCCCCCCTCCACCCTTTCCCTCTCTGACGTATTGCTGTTCTTGTAGCTTATGTTGACTTATATTGGCGATTTTTTTGTTATGCATAATGCTATGTGTTTGTACACCACAGGTCAAGATTGTTCTAGATTTGAGGACTTTCCTCTGCCCCCCTTGCTCACTTATACATTCCCTTGTTTTATTTCATAGTTTTGGAATACACTTTCTCTTACTTATCCACCTTATTCACCTCTCCACCTAGATTTCCCCTTCCCATCTTCCCCCCTCCTATCTGTCTCCCTACCATTCACTAGGTGATCTTGACCCTCTTTCTACTACTGTAACTCCTTCTTCCCCACTCTACTTACTCCTCTCTCTACTGCTTACTTCAAGCGATAAGAGACCTCGCGAATATGAGTGAAATTGGATGCGCTACTTTTAATGTGCGTGGATTAAATACCCCCAACAAGAGGTACCTGTCACGGAACCATGAACCAGACGTACAACAAGAGATAAGTGAAAATAAGAAGGCTTTATTGAAAATAAAGCTGTAACGCAAAAGTCCAAGCGGATGGCGAAACCGAAGCAGAGTCTTTGCGAAGCCAGAGGTCAGGAACCAGAAGGGTAATCAGACGAGGCCAGGATCAGGAACCAGCAGGGTAGTCAGACGAAGCCAGGATCAGGAACCAGCAGGGTAGTCGGACGAAACCAGGATCAGGAACCAGCAGGGTAGTCGGACGAAACCAGGATCAGGAACCAGAAGCAGCAGCAGTCTAGAAGCATGTGAACACAGGAGGACCAAGCAAGGAACTGAAGCCACAGACCTCCTATAAATATGAGCTAGGCATCCAGCTCCTCCCAGTGGGAAGGAGGAGCCACAGGGTGGGAGGCTACAAGAAACCCAGAAACCAAGATGGCCGCCAGCACATGTCAAACGAAGGAGAACAGCAAGAAGGTAAGACCATGACAGTACCTCCCCCTCAAGGGCCCCTCCTCCGCGGAGTAAAGAACGGTTTCTGAGGGAAGCGTGCGTGGAAGGCTCGGAGCAAGGCAGGAGCATGGACATCTGCGGAGGGAACCCAGGAACGCTCCTCTGGACCATAACCACGCCAATGGACCAAAAACTGCACCCGACCATGGACCAGGCGTGAGTCCAGGATATTGCTCACCTCATACTCCTCACGATTACCCACTTGGACCGGACGAGGCCGAGGAACCGAGGAAGTGAAACGATTACACACCAGTGGCTTCAACAGGGAGACATGAAACACGTTGGAGATCCGCATGCCAGGAGGAAGCGCAAGGGCATAGGCTACCGGGTTAACCCTGCGAAGCACTCGGAAGGGACCAACAAAGCGAGGCGCCAGCTTGGGAGTGGGCACTCGAAGGTTGAGGTTGCGGGTGGACAACCATACACGGTCTCCGACCTGGTAGGAAGGAGCAGGCGCTCGTCTGCGATCAGCCTGGAGTCTCTGGCGCTGCGCAGAGACCTCAAGGGACTTCTGGATCAGTACCCAAGAAGCACGTAGAACGGAAAGGTGATCCTCCACAGCCGGAATATCCTGGGGAGAGAATACCTCCGGTAACACGGCAGATTGGAACCCATAATTGGCCATGAAGGGAGACGTCCCAGAGGAAGAGTTCACCGCCGTGTTCCTGGCAAACTCAGCCCAAGGCAGGAGGTCAACCCAATTGTCTTGGTGATCGGAGACATAGCAACGAAGGAATTGCTCCAAGGCCTGATTGGATCGTTCTGCGGCCCCATTGGACTGAGGGTGGTAGGCCGAGGAGAAGGAGAGATGAATCCCCAACTGGGAGCAAAAGGCGCGCCAGAACCTGGACACAAACTGACTCCCCCGATCCGACACAATCTCCTTGGGCAAACCGTGCAACCGGAAGACCTTCCTGGCAAAAATCGTGGCCAACTCTTGTGCAGAGGGTAACTTCTTGAGAGGAACACAGTGGCACATTTTGGAAAACCGATCCACAATCATGAGAATGACCGTATGGCCTCGGGATGCAGGGAGGTCCACAATGAAATCCATCCCCAGGTGTGACCATGGGCGCTCCCCGGTGGCTATGGGTTGCAGAAGGCCCAACGGAAGGTGCCGAGGGGACTTACTCTGGGCACAAACGGAGCATGCCGCTACATATGCGGCGATGTCGGAACGTAGGGAAGGCCACCAGAACAGACGTGAAACAGCCCAGGACAGCTGATTCTTTCCAGGATGCCCCGCGGTCTTGGAGTTATGGTAGGTTCGCAACAACCGAGTGCGCAACTCCTCAGGCACAAAACATCTGCCGTTGGGTCTCCCAGAGGGAGCACCAGATTGAGCCGCCAAAATCTGCACACCCAGGGGAGAGGTCAGGCTGGTGCGAATGGCGGCCAAGATCTGATTCGGAGGTATGACCGAAGTCGGAATCGACTCCTCCCTGGACAGCTCGGAGTACTGCCGTGATAAGGCATCCGCCCTGATGTTCTTGGAACCGGGTAGGTAGGAGACCACGTAATTAAAACGTGACAAGAACAGAGCCCATCTGGCCTGACGTGGTGTCAATCTCTTGGCCTCAGAAAGGTAGGTCAGATTCTTGTGGTCCGTCAGGATGAGGACCGGAACCACCGAACCCTCGAGCAAGTGCCTCCATTCTTTAAGGGCCTGCACGATGGCCAATAACTCCCTGTCACCAATCTGATAGTTGCACTCCGCGGAAGACAGTTTCCGGGAGTAAAACCCACAAGGAAGCAGAGGACCCTCTGGTGTTCTATGCTGAGACAGAAGGGCGCCTACTCCCGTCTCAGACGCGTCCACCTCGAGGACAAAGGGCAACCCAGGGTTGGGATGCGACAGAATCGGAGCCGACACAAAGGCGGACTTTAGAGCCTCAAAAGCTCGGATGGCCTCGAGCGGCCAGACCTGGGAATTACTGCCCTTCCTGGTCAGATCCGTGAGAGGCTTGGCTAGCATGGAAAAGTCCCTGATGAACTTCCGATAATAATTGGCGAAGCCCAAAAAGCGCTGCAGGGAACGAAGACCACTGGGCTGGGGCCACTGTAAGACAGCCGAAACCTTCTCAGGATCCATGGAGAACCCCTCAGCGGAAATGATGTAACCTAAGAAGGTTACCTGGGATCGGTGAAATTCGCATTTCTCAAGCTTACCGAACAGCTTGTTCTCTCGTAACCGTTGCAACACTCGTCTGACATCCAGAATGTGGGCCTCCATGGATTCAGAATATACCAAGATGTCATCCAAATAGACCACCACACACTGCTGCAGCAGGTCACGGAAAACATCGTTGATGAATTCCTGAAAGACTGCGGGCGCATTGCACAACCCAAAGGGCATAACCAAGGATTCATAATGACCGGTCCTGGTGTTAAACGCGGTCTTCCACTCATCGCCCGCCTTGATCCTTACCAGGTTATATGCCGCCCTCAGGTCGAGTTTGGTAAATGACCGTGGCCCCTTTAAGGCGATCGAACAGCTCGGAAATCAAGGGTATCGGGTAAGCGTTCTTAATCGTGATGCGATTGAGACCCCTGTAATCGATGCAAGGCCTCAACTCACCGCCCTTCTTTTTCACAAAGAAAAATCCAGCCCCTGCCGGGGACGAGGATTTGCGAATGTGTCCGCGTGAAAGCGCCTCCCTCACGTACTCCTCCATGGCCTCATTCTCCGCTACCGACAGTGGATAGACTTTGCCACGAGGAGGAACGGCACCAGATTGTAACTCTAAGGCACAATCGTATGGGCGGTGCGGAGGTAGGGCAACCGCGCGCACCTTATCGAATACATCCCGGTACTCCTCGTATTCAGGAGGCAACAGAGAGTCCGAGGAAGTACACAGCAACTTGACAGACCCATGGATGCAACTAGCCCCACACTGCGGTGACCACGAGAGGATCTCGGCCGATCTCCAATCGAAAGTCGGATTATGCTTCCGGAGCCAGGGGTACCCCAAGACCACCGAGTAGTGTGGAGACGAAATAACCTGGAGGCAGACCGACTCTCTGTGAACGGCACCAATGGCTATCCCCACTGGAAGGGTCTCATGAGTCACGTGTGGCGGCAGAAGGGGTCTGCCGTCTATCGCCTCAAGAGCCAGTGGGGAACCTCGAGCCTGCAGAGGAATGGAATTGGCTGCAGCGAACACATTATCAATGAACAAACCACCAGCACCAGAGTCCACCAACGCCTGGGTCGTCACCGAGCCCCCGACCCAGGAGAGGACAACAGTGATCAGTGGTTTGTCAACACGGGAAACCGGGGACGAGGAGACTCCACCCAAGATCTGCCCCCGACAGGATCTCAGGTGCGAGCGTTTCCCGGACGGTTCGGACATGCCAACCGAAAATGCCCACCGAGACCACAGTACATGCATCGGCCCTCGCGTCTCCGGAGTACCCTCTCCCCCTCGGACAGGCGAGCAAACCCCAGCTGCATGGGTTCACCCCCAGACAAGTCATCCCCAGGAGGCGTGGGAGGAGAGGGAGGCACGGGTGGGACAGCAAACGTAGGCGCCAATCTGTTAGAAAACCTCCGCAGGCTCTCCTTAAAGGAAGGTCTCTCCCTGAGTCTGGTGTCAATCAAAATCAGGAAAGAAATAAGAGACTCGAGCTCCACTGGTAGGTCCTTAGCTGCAACCTCATCCTTCAAGGCATCCGAGAGACCATGAGAGAAAGCAGCGACCAGAGCCTCATTATTCCAGCCCACCTCTGCTGCCAGGGTACGAAACTCAATGGCGTATTCAGCTACGGATCGTGAACCCTGTCTGATGGACATAAGGAGCTTCGCAGCAGAGGCAGCACGAGCCGGCACATCGAATACCTTCCGAAGAGAAGCAACAAAACCGGAAAACTCGGCAACCACCGGATTGTTGTTCTCCCATAAAGGGCTGGCCCAGGCCAAGGCCTTGTCCGAGAGCAGCGAGATCAAGAAGCCCACCTTTGATCTCTCAGTAGGAAAGGCATGTGGCAGCAACTCAAAATAAATGCCCACCTGGTTAAGGAAACCTCGGCACTGAGTTGGCTCTCCCCCAAAGCGCTGTGGAAGAGGGGCAGAACCGGTCATACCCCGAAACACCGCAGGTGCAACAACAGGTGTCGGGGTAGACTCTGGCGCAACAACCGGAGCGGCAGTAGGAGCGGGCCCAGGAGCGACAACCGACCCATCGGCAACGGGAGCGAAATGAGCCGTGCGTTCAAGCAGGGTTTGCAACGCCACAGCGAACCGACCCAACAGGTGATCCTGCTGATCAAGTCTGGCAACCAGCGTGGGTAGCGAGGATGGCCCTGTACCGTCAGAATTCATGGCTTGGTCCTAATGTCACGGAACCATGAACCAGACGTACAACAAGAGATAAGTGAAAATAAGAAGGCTTTATTGAAAATAAAGCTGTAACGCAAAAGTCCAAGCGGATGGCGAAACCGAAGCAGAGTCTTTGCGAAGCCAGAGGTCAGGAACCAGAAGGGTAGTCAGACGAGGCCAGGATCAGGAACCAGCAGGGTAGTCAGACGAAGCCAGGATCAGGAACCAGCAGGGTAGTCGGACGAAACCAGGATCAGGAACCAGCAGGGTAGTCGGACGAAACCAGGATCAGGAACCAGAAGCAGCAGCAGTCTAGAAGCATGTGAACACAGGAGGACCAAGCAAGGAACTGAAGCCACAGACCTCCTATAAATATGAGCTAGGCATCCAGCTCCTCCCAGTGGGAAGGAGAAGCCGCAGGGTGGGAGGCTACAAGAAACCCAGAAACCAAGATGGCCGCCAGCACATGTCAAACGAAGGAGAACAGCAAGAAGGTAAGACCATGACAGTACCATGTACTCGACATTCTCAGGAAACTTAAGGCCTCCATTCTCTTTTTACAGGAGACCCATTTTAAACAAAACAAAATCCCCAAACTGAAAAGAAAAAGAAACAGGGGGGGGGGGAGAAAAGAAGGGGAAGGGGGGGGAGAGAGGGAAGGAAAAAATTGGGGGGCGGAGGAGGAAGGGGGGGAGGGAGAGGGAAGAAGGGAGGAAGGAATAGAAAAAGAAAATAAATAAAAAGAAATGGAGGAAGAAAAGGAAGTTTGGGGGCGTAAGCCTCCAAAACAGGACCGTATTAACCAACTGTTATCAGTATATGTTCTACATTAGGCCTATCCTATGTTCTAATCTCATTACATAATTGTGTATCACCACATCACATTCCCCAATGCGCATACAAGGGTGCGGATTGAGAATTGCAAGGTGGGGACACAAAGTCAAAACAGTGATGACCCTAGAAGATAAGGGGAAACTCGAGTGTAAGTGGATTTGGAAATTAAATGCACTGCACCTGGGTGGCCTAAACGAGTCCACTGGTTTCTCCTCTTTCTTGTAGGTTTGATGGGTCACATGGGTCAAGGTTTTTTTTCTGTGTAATTTTAATTATGTTTTAATTAACTTTTACCCCTTAATTAACTTTTACCCCTTATCTTCTAGCAATTCTCAATCCGCACCCTTGTATGCGCATTGGGGAATGTGATGTGGTGATACACAATTATGTAATGAGATTAGAACATAGGATAGGCCTAATGTAGAACATATACTGATAACAGTTGGTTAATACGGTCCTGTTTTGGAGGCTTACGCCCCCAAACTTCCTTTTCTTCCTCCCTCCCTTTCTTTTTATTTATTTTATTTTTCTATTCCTTCCCCCTTTCCCCCTTATTCCCCCTCCCTCCCCCCTCCCCCCCCCTTCCCCTTCTTTTCTCCCCCCTGTTTCTTTTTCTTTTTTCTTTCTTTTTTCTTCTTTCTTCTTTTTTTTTCTTCTTCTTTCTTTTTTGTTTCTTTTCTCTTTTTTATTCCCTCACTCCTTTAATGATGTGGTGTGTGGTATGTGTATAGGATATATGAGTTCCTCCTGTGAGGCACTGTATCTTTAATTATTTATACAATGGTTGGAACGCACTTACGCACTTTAATATGGCATGACCACTTATGAGCACATAACATGATTATCACTGTTAATAATAATTTTATGAATTATAATACACTATTTAAGGTATATATATGCATATATATGCTTTATTTTATTTCAATAGTTTTCTTTATTTATAACATTCACATTGTAGAATAAACTACAAGAGATATAATTATAAGTGTGGTATATAAGAATCACGTATTTATCTATTTATAGATGTTCATTATATGTATAATTTTTATGGGGGATATGAGTACCCATTCTTACGGACCATATATGCCTCTGTAACTACTTTATATTTAAACTAAGGTGGCCACCGATCTATCTATTTTCCTATATTCTTATATACTCTTATGACCTCATTAATTTTATGTATTTGTGACCCCTCACTATACGAGCATGACAATATGACCGTCCCGCTATTCCTTTGAATTATATACAAGAAGTCAGGATGACATCGCGGTGCCGCGACTTTTCTGTGCGCGTCCAAGTGATGTCATCAGGATCACGTGACTATATGAGGATCATGTGATCCAAATGGGTCACGTGCTCCTTTGGATGCCGGCATTCAATGTTAGATCAGTTCCGGCGCGATCGCGGTGACAAACAAACCAGCAAGTAACTGGTATGTAGTGATTGGTTGACACTCATATATAAACTATGTCTCCCAGTGATGACGCTACCCCCAGACGAAGGTAAGCCGAAACGCGAGTTGGGGTTGGCGCCATCCTGGAGGAGACACAGTATGGGTAATTGTCCTGTTTTCCTGGTTTCAGTGAATCTTTATACATGCACTTTAGTGAACAATCATGTTGGATGAATAAGGACTTGCGTCCACTGTATGTTTCCTCCAGTGATGTCGCTTTTTATCTCCTGCACCAATTCTTTTAATCATGTATGTATTTAAATTGTGATTTTTTTGTAATAAAGAGATTAATTAGCACTAGCGGTCTGGCATTTTCTATGTAGGTTGTGTGTTTAGATTACTTAGATGTCTTGAAATTCTCCTCCTCAGCTCCTGTATGGTTTTACCTACGTAGATCTTGGGGCATTTGCATTGTATTGCATAGATTACACCAGTCGTTTTGCAGTTTATATATTCTCTAATGATGTATTTTTTTTCCATCATATGGATTTATAATTTCTTTTTTTGGAACCATATACTTGCAAAATGCACACCCACCACATGGGTAGGATCCCTGTGTGGACAGCCAGTTCTTTTTTATGAACGTCTTTTATTGAAAATGGCTGTGTACCATTAGATCTTTTAAATTTTTACCTCTTCTGTAGGTTACTGAGGGGCTACTAGGTAGTACTCTTAGATCGTTGTCTGATCTTAATATGTGCCAATATTTATTCAAGATCCCGTAGATCTTTTGATGTTGATAATCAAACGTACCTATACGTCGTATTTTTTTTTCGTTTTTAATTTCCTTCCTTTTAAACAGACTCTCCCTTTCCATCTTTTTGACTCTGTTGTACGCTCTAAACAATACCTTTCTTGGATATCCCCTATCCAAAAACCTCTGATACAGTACTTTGCATTCTTCTTCAAATGCTGTCTTATTCTTGAAGAAGAATGCAAAGTACTGTATCAGAGTCCAGTGACAAAAGAGAAAGGGATACAATATGACTGTACAGGGAGTGCAGAATTATTAGGCAAATGAGTATTTTGACCACATCATCCTCTTTATGCATGTTGTCTTACTCCAAGCTGTATAGGCTCGAAAGCCTACTACCAATTAAGCATATTAGGTGATGTGCATCTCTGTAATGAGAAGGGGTGTGGTCTAATGACATCAACACCCTATATTAGGTGTGCATAATTATTAGGCAACTTCCTTTCCTTTGGCAAAATGGGTCAAAAGAAGGACTTGACAGGCTCAGAAAAGTCAAAAATAGTGAGATATCTTGCAGAGGGATGCAGCACTCTTAAAATTGCAAAGATTCTGAAGCGTGATCATCGAACAATCAAGCGTTTCAGGCGCAAAATAACTGCCCATGAACTAAGAAAAGTCAAGCGTGCAGCTGCCAAGATGCCACTTGCCACCAGTTTGGCCATATTTCAGAGCTGCAACATCACTGGAGTGCCCAAAAGCACAAGGTGTGCAATACTCAGAGACATGGCCAAGGTAAGAAAGGCTGAAAGACGACCACCACTGAACAAGACACACAAGCTGAAACGTCAAGACTGGGCCAAGAAATATCTCAAGACTGATTTTTCTAAGGTTTTATGGACTGATGAAATGAGAGTGAGTCTTGATGGGCCAGATGGATGGGCCCGTGGCTGGATTGGTAAAGGGCAGAGAGCTCCAGTCCGACTCAGATGCCAGCAAGGTGGAGGTGGAGTACTGGTTTGGGCTGGTATCATCAAAGATGAGCTTGTGGGGCCTTTTCGGGTTGAGGATGGAGTCAAGCTCAACTCCCAGTCCTACTGCCAGTTTATGGAAGACACCTTCTTCAAGCAGTGGTACAGGAAGAAGTCTGCATCCTTCAAGAAAAACATGATTTTCATGCAGGACAATGCTCCATCACACACGTCCAAGTACTCCACAGCGTGGCTGGCAAGAAAGGGTATAAAAGAAGAAAATCTAATGACATGGCCTCCTTGTTCACCTGATCTGAACCCCATTGAGAACCTGTGGTCCATCATCAAATGTGAGATTTACAAGGAGGGAAAACAGTACACCTCTCTGAACAGTGTCTGGGAGGCTGTGGTTGCTGCTGCACGCAATGTTGATGGTGAACAGATCAAAACACTGACAGAATCCATGGATGGCAGGCTTTTGAGTGTCCTTGCAAAGAAAGGTGGCTATATTG
Source organism: Bufo bufo (assembly GCF_905171765.1). Lineage (NCBI taxonomy): Eukaryota > Metazoa > Chordata > Amphibia > Anura > Bufonidae > Bufo > Bufo bufo. Next base: position 462,591,969 of record NC_053391.1, read on the forward strand.
GTCACTGATTTGTTTTTGTTTTGTTTTTGAATGTCAGAAATGTATATTTGTGAATGTTGAGATGTTATATTGGTTTCACTGGTAAAAATAAATAATTGAAATGGGTATATATTTGTTTTTTGTTAAGTTGCCTAATAATTATGCACAGTAATAGTCACCTGCACACACAGATATCCCCCTAAAATAGCTAAAACTAAAAACAAACTAAAAACTACTTCCAAAAATATTCAGCTTTGATATTAATGAGTTTTTTGGGTTCATTGAGAACATGGTTGTTGTTCAATAATAAAATTAATCCTCAAAAATACAACTTGCCTAATAATTCTGCACTCCCTGTATATGAGAGAATAAAGAAATAATCCAATAAGTCCTCGTGTCTGCGCAGCTCAAATTCGATCGAGCAGGCAAACCAGGATCTGTAGACACATCAAGTATATGCGCAAGCACGGAGTCATGGAAGCCAGTATCGCGAGAACATCTAGTTTGGAAATAATGATCCAAGTCCGTACGCATGCGCCAATCATGCAGTAAACTCGCAGGAATAGGATCGCGAGTAAAAAGAAACATAAGTTCGGGCGCATGCTCAAATCCCCATTACTATGCAGTGTCAGAATGCATCATATGACAAATCCCCATTATCATGCAGTGTCAGAAGTTATATAACAGTTAGAGAGGGAAGAGGAGAAATATGAGTAGCAGCTGAGCAGGAAGAGGAAAAATAAGAGCAGCAGAGGCTGCAACAATTACAAACAAAAGTGAAGTAAATCTATCACACAGTAGATTAACGCTCCAGAGTATATAGGAGCGTATAATAAAGCTACTACACAGCAACACCACCTCTAACCTATTCATAAAGTACCTCACTTATCTTCACTATCCGTCACATGTCCCTACCCCTCACCCTCCCCTCCCCCCCTGTTTCCACTTACCTTCCCCTCTGCTGTTTAGTCCATTTATACAAGCCAGCTACAACAGCGAATCATTGAGCATATAGGTAGGAATAAATTGAGTAAGACCGCATCACTGAGAGTTTTAACGTCTATAGTTTAGTAGTTATGTTCTAAGTGTAAAAATACTACATATATATATTAAAAATATGAAATAAAAGTGAAGTTTTAATTTAATAAACAGTACATGATCCAAAAACGTAAATAGGTCCTGAGTGACCACCATTTAGTAAATTTAAATACTAAAATGTTAACTTTGTACTGTGAGGTCAAAAGGTAAAAATAATTTAAAAGGAGGTAATGTAGGCACTAAGGGGTAATACAAGATTAAAGTCAATACAAACCGAGGTCAGGAGCCAAGAAATTGCATCAGTACAAGGGGTATCACAAGGTCGAATTCAAATTCAAGCAGAGGTCAAACAAACAGAAGTCACACATGCAGAAAACACTAGTGAGGTAACAAGACCAATCACAGGCAACCTGTGGCCAGCAGGTTACCTGTTTAAATAGGTCTAATTGATGGGTCACGTGATGTGGCCAGCGTCACGTGACACATGTCCAGCATATCAATACACCTGAGCACCGACTCATTGACATTGGCGCTCAGTTCCCCCCTCCTTATTGTCTAGGGGATGAAGGTTGCCGGCCACACTGTGGAGGCCTGCGCGGCTGGGTCCTCCCCGCCCCCTTGTTACTATGAAGACAAGGCTGCCGGCCGCGTCCTCGATCCTCCTCATGAACGGGATAGTTTGTACAGGAGTGTACAAACTATGGTGAGTCTTATCACCAAATTTTCCAGCAGTGGGCACTAAAGCCACCATTACAGGAGTACTATTGCAATAGGTTCTGTTGGAAGAGCAAAATAGACAGGGAAGAGGGCCATAACCCATCCTTGCTTAAAGCCATACATTGTTATCTGGACAGAATTGCACTGTGTATATCTGGAACTGTGTTTTGCTATTGTTGGATGTGCTACAGCTCCAATTTTGCACTTCAGTAGAGAGACATTTATTCTGGTATATCAGATCTGGTTACTGACTCCTGCACCATACGCTGGCCATTGCACTCTACGTGCCCTGACTTGCACCCATACAAACATGTAACATCATCGGCAGCTCAATTACCTTCAGGCAGGAGCTTCATCAACACCAGTGTGTGCCCCGAGGAAGAATGTTTGCGTCCCCCTTTCACTGCATGGCCCTAGGGAGTAATGGTGTGGGAAAAGACACTGTGATAGACTTTTTGCAGACAAAGCCACTACTACCCCCATCATCCGGTCCCGCTCATCCCTGGCCGCTGCACATAAGCATCAGGATTATTTCCTAGCATATCTCACCAACAGAGGATTCTAACATCTGGCACTCTATGACCACAGTGTGACATATTTCACTTATAGCAATTAATGTTAAAAAACATATTCAATGTTGTATACATTTTTTGCCAGTGCATACATTTGCATACATTTCTATGCCAGTGCATATGAGCCCAGTAGAGACCAAAAATACATTATTTTGGCCTTTGTTGGTTTAATAGGGCCCTATGTATATAGTGTATTCCCATATCTCATTCTCATACCTCATCTCGTATTGTCGTTCCCATATTATCACTGGGAGCATTAATGGCACACATGCTGAATGTTACAAAAAATGTGTACAGAACCTCAACTATGCAGTATTATAAGCTGAAATTGAAGACCAACACCTTCTATTTAATCAGTTCCTTAACCACTTCCCATCTGGGCCATTTGCCCCCTTCCTGACCAGGCCAAATTTTGCAAAACTGACATATCTCACTTTATGTGGTAATAACTTTGGAACGCCTTTATTTATCCAAGTCATTCAGAGATTGTTTTCTTGTGACACATTGTACTTCATGATAGTCATAAATTTGAGTCAAAATATTTCACCTTTATTTATGAAAAAATCCCAAATTTACCCAAAAATTTGAAAAATTCGCAATTTTCTAAATTTCTATTTCTCTGCTTTTAAAACAGAAAGTGATACCTCATAAAATATTTATTATTTAACATTCCCCATATGTCTACTTTATGTTGGCATCATTTTGGAAATGTCATTTTATTTTTTTAGGACGTTAGAAGGCTTAGAAGTTTAGAAGCAATTCTTCAAATTTATAAGAAAATTGCCAAAACCCACTTTATAAGGACCAGTTCAGGTCTGAAGTCACTTTGTGGGGCCTACATAGTGGATACCCCCATAAATGACCCCATTGTAGAAACTACACCCCTCAAGGTATTCAAAACCGATTTTACAAACTTTGTTAACCCTTTAGGCGTTCCACAAGAATTAAAGGAAAATGGAGATCAAATTTTTAAATTTCACTTTTTTGGCAGATTTTCCATTTTAATCAATTTTTTTCTTTAACACATCGATGGTTAACAGCCAAACAAAACTCAATATTTATTACCCAGATTCTGCGGTTTACAGAAACACCCCACATGTGGTCATAAACTGCTGTATGGGCACACGGCAGGGCGCAGAAGAAAAGGAACTCCACATGGTTTTTAGATGCCATGTCCCATTTGAAGCCCCCTGATGCACCCTTACAGTAGAAACTCCCAAGAAGTGACCCCATTTTGGAAACTAGGGGATAAGGTGCCAGTTTTATTAGTACTATTTTTGGGTACATATGATTTTTTGATCATTCATTATAACACTTTATGGGGCAAGGTGACCAAAAAATTGGTTGTTTTAGCACAGTTTCTATTTATTTATTTTTACAGCGTTCACCTGAGGGGTTCAGTCAAGTGACATTTTTATAGAGCAGATTGTTACGGACGTGGCGATACCTAATATGTATACTCATTTATTAAAGTTTTACACAATAATAGCATTTTTGAAACAAAAAAATTATGTTTTAATGTGTCCATGTTCTGAGAGCTATAGTTTTTTTATTTTTTGAGAGATTTTCTTATGTAGGGGCTCATTTTTTGCGGGATGAGGTGACGGTTTTATTGGTACTATTTTGTGGGACATACGCATTTTTGATCACTTGGTGTTGCACCTTTTGTGATGCAAGGTGACAAAAATTGCTTGTTTTGACACAGTTTTTTTTTTTTTTTTTTTACGGTGTTCACCCGAGGGGTTAGGTCATGTGATATTTTTATAGAGCTGGTTTTTACGGACGCGGAAATACCTAATATGTATACTTTTTTTTATTTGTTTCACTTTAACACAATAATAGCATTTTTGAAACCAAAAAAATGATGTTTTAGTGTCTCCATGTTCTAAGAGCTATAGTTTTTTTATTTTTTGAGAGATTTTCTTATGTAGGGGCTCATTTTTTGCGGGATGAGGTGACGGTTTTATTGGTACTATTTTGTGGGACATACGCATTTTTGATCACTTGGTGTTGCACCTTTTGTGATGCAAGGTGACAAAAATTGCTTGTTTTGACACATTTTTTTTTTTTTTTTTACGGTGTTCACCCGAGGGGTTAGGTCATGTGATATTTTTATAGAGCTATTTTTTACGGACGCGGCAATACCAAATATGTCTATTTTATTTTATTTTTTCTATTTTTAATTTTTTTTTTTTATTCCTAACTTGGGAACTTTTTTTTTTTTTTACATGTGAAACTTTATTTTATTTTATTTTTTCAACCCTTTATTTTTTTTTATTTTTTTTTTACACTTTTCGACCTCTGGGGGACATTTGCTTCACTTTTTCATTTTTTTTTTCACAGTTGATTTCTCCTGTAACTGGGGCTGACATAGTAGCCCCAGTTACAGGACAAATGCACCCCTATAGAGGCTGTACAGCAGCAATCCAGTGCTGTACAGCCTCAGTGCAGGGCTGATCGAGGTCTCTGAGAGACCTCACACAGCTCCTGCACACTCCGGTCACGGCAGTCACATGACCGCCGGGCCGGAACAGGAAGCGGTGAGCGCTGTGTCTGCAGCGATCGTGAAGGCAGGGACACCTGGGAACTGTCCCTGCCTTGTCTTAGGGTTGCCCTGCTGTCACTGACAGCGGGCAACCCGATCAGCAGCTGCACGATTAGCGTGCAGCTGCTATTTCTGACAGGACGTTTTAAAACGTGCTGTCAGAAATAGACGTCCACCCATAGGACGTTTATAGTCTATGGGCGGACGTGAGGCGGTTAAGATGCTGCCACTTGCTCTTGCTTTACATTGTTGCAAAATCGATCCACTCCTGGTTTGGGCTAATAAAAAATGCACCAAAAACTGCAATGAAGCTGTATGTATGAATGCAGCCTTATAGCTTTGATAAGATGATTATATAGTACTAGTATCTAACTGTCTATGAGAAAAAGAACATCATTAGTAGTTGTCCAAGATTTCAAAAACTCTGATCACAGAATATGTAATGAAAAACAAATGCTCTGTACTCACCTGTGAATAACCCGCTCCTCCAATGATGATGCTCCCTTGGTCCCTTCTGGTCTTACTTTACAGTAGTGATGTGTCTCATACTTACATCAAGGCTGACATTTAACCAGAAATCAGTGGGGAACGAAGGAGCATCGGCGATGATGGATTCTGCTCAAAGCTTCTTGCCTGAAATGCTGATATCATGTTGTTGAAAAAAGAGACTTGACTTTGGTAACAGGTTTATCCATTAGACTGGGCATATTTTAAGTAAGCATAACAAAGTTTGAGTTTTATAAATTTTTCTCAGCCTATTGGCAAATCAATCACATTTAAATGTTAAAAACCAATGTGCAAAATCTTGTCGACTCTTCTCAGCTTTTTTTAAGACCTCATGGTTATAGTCAATAGATGAAGCCTATCTATAATAAAAATAATCTTTATATGGTGCTAACATATTCCATGGTGCTTTACATTTCAGAGGTTACAGAAAACTAATTTTACTAATTTACAACTCAAAATAGAAGAGTGAGGACCCTGCTCGCAACAGCGCGCAATCCAAGAGTCTATAGGTAAAAAATGATTGTTTTGCACAATGGTCTGGTCATTCTTTATACTAAATAGGGGAGTACACATAAAGCTGATTGAGTCCGTGACCAGGCAGTATCCATGTATGAACATACATGAAGTGCATTAAGCTGTATGGAGTGTGGGGGATACTTTTGAATGAAAAGATGATAAAAGGATAGGAGCCATTTGGCATTGCTTGCCAGAGAACTGGTTGCCAGAAAACTCTTGAAGACAAGAATCCAAGGTTATTGAGGATGTAAGTCTTAGATTGTTGGCAAAATGTAGCACACACATATGGTGGTAGACAGAGTTAAAAGATTTGAGGGGGAAAGTGATAAATATAAAATTATCTATCTATCTATCTATCTATCTGATATCCATCTGTCTATCTACTGTATCTGTCTCTCTATCTTGTCTATCTGTGATTTTATGTTGATTATGTTATCTTTAAGAAAAGTCAGTCTCAATCACAATGAAGTCTCATGCACTTTCAATTAAGTATTATTATTATATATTTTACTTATATTTCCTTCATTTAGTAATGTATGACTTTCTACAAACTTACCAGGAAACTTTCCTACTACCATTAGTAAATATCTCCTATTTTAAAACCATTCATTAAATATCTTCTTCTGTACTTCATGAAGATTAAAATGTTCCTGTAGTGTTTTCAGTTCCCTTTAAAGTGAATTGCCCATAAGTCATAAACCAGAATTTTATGTTTATTCAATATTGTCAATTAATATTCCATGTTGAACAATTTTTATTAATTTTAATTGTTACATAATCATTTCAATATCTGCCGTAAATAATTTAAAATTCAACAGTGCAACAGTGTTCAAAACTCCATAGAACAGTAATGGAAATGTAAGTTATGTGCAATTTACAATTTATATAGTAAAAGAGATTGGTAAAGTAGGCTTTTTTTCTTACAAAGTGAATATCCATTGAGGTTTTCCTTCTGGATTCTGTTCAAAACTATGCGACATCTGTACAAGCAGAAAATAATGATGCCTTGGCAGTCACTTGATTCAGTGTGAAATGTATAATGGAATTCCTAAATGCTAGGTTTTTGCTGCCTGGATGGTAGGAATTCTAATGTATGTTCTTCTAAATAGTTCTGGCGTTCTTGTTGTTTATTGCATGTTATGAACATCAAGGTGCAGGAAGAAGATATGGAATTGCTGAAAAAACTCGAACCACTCCCAAGTGACAACAAATGTGAAGCTTTTGTTTTTCCCCTAAAACGTATAATCTCATACTTTTAGAAAATGTTACATTCTTGAAAAATTTCTCCATTCTTTATAATATGCCAGTAATTTAACTCTGTCCATTGTTCTGAATAAATCTGTAAAATTCTAGATATTTCATTTGGTAAATATCTATCAACACAACAATCTGCCTGATAAGATGCCTGTTGTGTGGGAGAACACAAGTAGGAGCAATGTAAAGGTCAACTGAAACAATATTGGGACAGATTTACTAACCCAGTCTACTGCATACAGCATTGTATTGACATGTGAGGAACGAGGTATAAATTACAGCTCGTACCTCACATATTATTCCACTGCTGTATATACTATATATCTCAACAGACTGCATCTACTATACCTCGTACCTCACATATCAGTCCACTGCTGTATATACTATACTATACAGCTGTATATACCACTGAGGAAGGGGCTAGGAAAAGACCCCGAAACGCGTTTGGTTATCAGGAATACAATTGGTCACAAGAGACAACACAAAAGAATCACAAAAAACACACGTACCAAACAGGGACAGAAAAACACGGAGGAGCCAAAGAAAGAAATCACAATCACAACAGGAAATGAATTTACACCAAGATGCCATAATTAATCTAAGTGATGTCAATCTAACTGAACCTCAAATCAAACTTTTGAATAAAGGATTAAAGTTTGCCCCCACTACTAAAGCGAACAAATTTGACATGTATATAAGTATTGAAAAATATATTCGCAAACTCTGCCTTAAAAAATATTTTCGAAAAGAATCCAATTACTCTACATCTGGAGGAGGACTCAAAATATAGACATACTGAATTGAGACCAAAATCAGTAAAATTCCCTTTGCAAGAAATCAGTCCCGAAATAAATACATTTCGTAAAAGCGTAGAACAAGACATAAGATCATTAAATACGAAATCCATAAAAAATAATCTGTCTAATCTAGAAATTCAAGCTATAAAAAGCTTACAATCTATGGAAAACATTACAATACGCCCCGCCGATAAAGGTGGGGCTATTGTAGTCATGAACACTCAAGACTACAATGAAGAATGTAATAGACAGACAGACAGAAATACCTATACTAAATTAACCGCAGATCCGACAGAAAATTTTTAATTAATTTAAAAAAATTATTGTATTATGAGCACACAAAATAAAATTTTGTCTGAAGCAAAATTCATCTCAAACACACAATGCAAACTCCCTGTTTTTTATTGTTTACCTAAAGTCCACAAAAATCCAGTTAAACCGCCAGGCCTCCCCATAATTTCGGGAATTGGCTCACTTACGGCCAACCTCTCGAAATATATAGACAATTTGATACAGCCAGTTGTTAAAAATATTAGATCTTATATTAAAGATACTACCCAAATAGTAGATATCATGGAAAGGCTAAAATATGATTCAGAATGGACTTTGGGTACTTTAGATGTCCAAACATTATACACATCAATTGATCATACACAGGGTTTAGCAGCGATGAATAGTCAACTTAAAAAGAGTAAATTATTTTATGACGAACAAATTAATTTTATAGCAGAGGGAGTAGAACTGATTTTAAAACATAATTTTTTTTATTTTGATACAGAGTATTACCTTCAGATCACTGGGACAGCCATGGGCACCAGGTTCGCCCCCAGCTATGCTAACCTCTTCATGTCAGAATGGGAGGATCTGACTATCAATCATATGCTGGGGTCGGACCTGGTGCTGTGGTATCGTTATATAGATGATGTGATCTTTATTTGGCGGGGGAACGAAACAGCACTAACTTCCTTTCTAGAGGAGATTAATTTAAATCAATTTAACCTCCGCTTCTCTGCTAAAATCAGTAAAACACATTTGGAATTCCTTGACCTCAACATTAGAGTAGAACAAGATAGACTAATATGTTCCACATATCAAAAACCGACAGCTAGAAATAGTTTTATCCTCCATTCTAGTTGTCATTTTCCCAGGTGGCTGCTTAATATCCCGGGCAGCCAATTTAGACATCTAAAGAGGAATTGTACTGAGAATGATACTTTTGAACATGAAGCTGAGGCACTAAAATTACAGTTTAAAGAAAAGAACTATCCTATAAAATGTGTTGAGGATTCGTTGAATAGGATAAAAAATTTAGATAGAGAGTCTTTTTTCAATAAAATCTCGAAAGAGACAGGAAACCATATGAAACCCAAAAGTATGCCAGAATTAGAACGAACGAATATTATCCTACCTTTTAACACACATTATAAAAAAATGTAAACAATTATTAATAAACACTGGCACTTTATCCGAAAAGATAAAACTATAGGAGCATTACTACCAATGAAACCAACTATAGTTTATACTAAAGCTCCCATATTGGGTTAAAAAATTGCCCCGACTGTCAAATCTGAAAAATCCACCACGGACCCGTCTATGCATAAATGGCTCCACTTGAAAGGTTTTTTCAGATGCAATACCTGTCCCAACTGTAAGAAGACACATTTTCCGAAAAAAACACCAAAAGTCTCATCCACTTCTAATGGTTTTATACATGAAATACAAGATTTTTTAACATGTAATAGTAAAAATGTTATTTATATTCTTCAATGTCCGTGCGACAAACAATATATAGGACGAACTAAAAGAACTCTGAAAGAAAGAATTTCTGAGCACTTTACCAAAATTAGAAGTGGATCAGACAAACATACTGTGTCGAGGCATTTTAAACTGTATCATAATCAGGACCCAAATTGTCTTTCTTTTGCTGCCATTGAAAGGGTTAGGCCACACTGGAGAGGCGGGGATTTTATCAAACAAATGTCCCGTGTCGAATCAAGATTCATCTTTAACTTTGACTCAATAATACCTATGGGCCTGAACGCCGAATCTGAAATCTTCGGCTTTCTTTGAGTATGCTCTTAGGGTGGGAATCCTCCATCCGACGTTGGCCCAGAGGTGGTTTGTTCTGCCCACTCTGGTCCCCTCGGATGGGGGGCTTCCACCCCTGGCCCTCCTCTCCAGTGAAGTTCGTGCTGAAGTTCGTACTGGATAAGAATATCTAATACCCGTCTTAGAATATAGAATATTTAATACTTGTTTTACTATATATCAGTTTTTTTTTAAAACAAACAAATTCTTACTATGTGTGCTTTTAATCTCTTATATTACATATTTTAAGAGTTATATAATATGTATGTATATAATTTATGCATATAGCAGTGAGGGACAATGAAACATACCTTCCCAGAAAAAAACGCACCTGTGGTTTTATAAACCGCATCAAAATCGCATTAGAAAATTTACATAGGATAATGATTGATTTGAATGATAATTATTAAAATAAGACTATTGCTGGAAATGGCAATGCAGTTATAACTGTATAACAATATTTAACACCTCATTTACCTTGTATAAGGTTTTTTAAAATGTTCTTTTATGATATGTATTTTTGAATGTTTTGGATTTTATATTTTAAGAGTTATAGAACATAAATCTACATAATGTATGTATATAGCAGCTAGGGATAACAAAATGCACCTTATCTGAAAAAAACGCATCTGCGTTTTATAAACCGCACTAAAACCGCATCTGCGTTTTATAAACCGCACCAAAACCGCATCTGAGAATTTATATAGTACAATGGCAGTATCTAATGGCAAATACTAGAATAAGATCATCGCTGAAAACTGTTATATAAAGATATATTCTGAATGTGCTCTTTCTCTCATATGAGTTGCTATCTCGATTACTCCATATCTGAATTTATATTCGACCAGATCCATTCCATACTTTTGTCCTACTGGATTTTAAAGGATGCTGGGTATAAAAAGGGGCAGATTCCCTTTGCGGGCTACCACTGAGGAAGGGGCTAGGAAAAGACCCCGAAACGCGTTTGGTTATGCCAAAGACCCGCACATCAGCTGATGAATATATTTTGACCACATCCTGGAATTGGATCTTTACCATGTTGAACTTTCGACTTTCTGGTATACAGTGAATACTTTGACTCAAAACCAACCGAGTCCTACTGAATGCGAAACTTTTATCTACACATCCGAATATATTGAAATAATCGAATAGAATTTATCGAACTTTGTCCAGATTTCTATTCGAATAAACACTGAACACTGCATTGGCGAATATTCATAGATTTTTCAGAATATCGAATATCGATTTTTATCCATTTAAAGTTGCATATACCATTGGAATCTATCATAGCACTTCCCTTTTTTATATGACCTGATGTAATTTTACTGCATGTTTATATATTTAATATGCCCTTCTTATTCTAAATTGTTTCCAATCAGAGTGCTATTTATGGTTCTATTATCTGTTAGTCGTCATTGTTTTAGTATCTCATATTTTAATTGTTGAATCTGTATTAGGTGTAATAAATATTGTCACCACTACCCATTGTGTCTGTATCTCTGTCTGGTCCAGGTGGAGAGTGCTCAGCCTTTCTATTTTCTTATTGTAACGGTCACGTCCACACACACACAGGGGGAGGGATAGTGACCACTGCGCTCCACCCTCACCCCTGGCCCTGCCTACTTGCCTCACGAGTCCTGATGATAGGGGACAACTGGACGACAGTCCCTAACTTAGGATACGTGCAGGGAAGACAGACAAGACAAAATACGGAACATGAAAGGACCGGGTCAGAGCCAAGAGAGCTACGCAGTACAAAGGGTTAAGCACAGAATGGTCAGGAGAAGCCGGGGTCAAATACCAGGAGAGCAGAGAAGTACCAGAGGAGTTCTAAGAGAGTAGTCAGGTGGGAGCCGAGGTCACAATACCAGGACGGAAGCGCAGTACAGGAGGAGCAGGCAAAGGATCGTCAGGGAACGGAATCAGGTGAGTAATCAGTAGTCCAACAAATAGCCAGGAACCTAGAAATTAACAGGCAACCTGTGGCTAGCAAAATGCCTGTATTTATAGTGGGAAGTGAGGGTCATGTGACGTGGCCAGGGTCACATGATCGACAGACCAACCAGTTGAGCACCGAGTGATCAGCTCGGCGCTCAAGGCAGACTTAGGAGCAGGGAGCCACCCAGCAGTAAAGCCGCCCTGGGAATGAGGTCAAACACAGATCCTCATTCCCAAAGCTAAGCAACAGTTCTGCGGGCAATGGGGGACCGAGTGCACCTTTGGAACCCCGTTACACTTATACTATATATCTGTACATATTGCATCTATAATACTGTGTAATATATAGAGTGTGTATATACAGTGTATATATACACTCACCTAAAGAATTATTAGGAACACCATACTAATACGGTGTTGGATCCCCTTTTGCCTTCAGAACTGCCTTAATTCTACGTGGCATTGATTCAACAAGGTGCTGATAGCATTCTTTAGAAATGTTGGCCCATATTGATAGGATAGCATCTTGCAGTTGATGGAGATTTGAGGGATGCACATCCAGGGCACGAAGCTCCCGTTCCACCACATCCCAAAGATGCTCTATTGGGTTGAGATCTGGTGACTGTGGCGGCCATTTTAGTACAGTGAACTCATTCTCATGTTCAAGAAACCAATTTGAAATGATTCGAGCTTTGTGACATGGTGCATTATCCTGCTGGAAGTAGCCATCAGAGGATGGATACATGTTCTCATTCTGTTTACGCCAAATTCGGACTCTACCATTTGAATGTCTCAACAGAAATCGAGACTCATCAGACCAGGCAACATTTTTCCAGTCTTCAACAGTCCAATTTTGCTGAGCTCGTGCAAATTGTAGCCTCTTTTCCCTATTTGTAGGTGAGTGGTACCCGGTGGGGTCTTCTGCTGTTGTAGCCCATCCGCCTCAAGGTTGTGCGTGTTGTGACTTCACAAATGCTTCGCTGCATACCTCGGTTGTAACGAGTGGTTATTTCAGTCAACGTTGCTCTTCTATCAGCTTGAATCAGTCGGCCCATTCTCCTCTGACCTCTAGCATCCACAAGGCATTTTTGCCCACAGGACTGCCGCATACTGGATGTTTTTCCCTTTTCGCACCATTCTTTGTAAACCCTAGAAATGGTTGTGCGTGAAAATCCCAGTAACTGAGCAGATTGTGAAATACTCAGACCGGCCCGTCTGGCACCAACAACCATGCCACGCTCAAAATTGCTTAAATCACCTTTCTTTCCCATTCTGACATTCAGTTTGGAGTTCATTTGATTGTCTTGACCAGGACCACCCCCCTAAATGCATTGAAGCAACTGCCATGTGATTGGTTGACTAGATAATTGCATTAATGAGAAATAGAACAGGTGTTCCTAATAATTCTTTAGGTGAGTGTATATAAGAGATATGTGTACATAGCTGAGATGTTCTACTAGCTGCCTGTGGATTTTCTGTCTTTTCCATCATCCGGGGAGCAGACAGACTTCTTATATCTGCTCTCTGACCTTATAAACACTCATTAAAGCTCAATCCGTATCTTACTGATAAGAATGTAAATTAAGTGTTTATGACATCTTAGTAGTTTAGAGATAAGGGTTATTAGATAACTGGCACAAAGTGAAAGTACCAGTTGCACAGTTAGCAAAACAGTTAACCCTTTGTGACAGAATAGCTCAATATTTTAAATAAAGGCCAATTTAAAATATGATTTTTAGCCAAAAATTAGTAAAATGCAATCATAAATAAAAATTGCCTCCAAAGGTGTACATAGCCTTTAAGTGTTTGCGCTTTCTGATTTCATTGTTCATGGGGAAAATGTTGTGGCCATGAAATATTGTAACACATTCACATTTAGTCAGTTCAAATGGAGACATGCCAGAGTATTGCTAAGGTCTTCATAGATTAGGGGCAAAATCTTCAAGGCATATGCTCCTTTCCCCCAAAAAATTATTTTATATACATATATACACTGCTCAAAAAAATAAAGGGAACACAAAAATAACACATCCTAGATCTGAGTTAATTAAATATTCTTCTGAAATACTTTGTTCTTTACATAGTTGAATGTGCTGACAACAAAATCACACAAAAATAAAAAATGGAAATCAAATTTTTTAACCCATGGAGGTCTGGATTTGGAGTCACACTCAAAATTAAAGTGGAAAAACACACTACAGGCTGATCCAACTTTGATGTAATGTCCTTAAAACAAGTCAGAATGAGGCTCAGTAGTGTGTGTGGCCTCCACGTGCCTGTATGACCTCCCTACAACGCCTGTGCATGCTCCTGATGAGGTGGCGGACGGTCTCCTGAGGGATCTCCTCCCAGACCTGGACTAAAGCATCTGCCAACTCCTGGACAGTCTGTGGTGCAACGTGACATTAGTGGATAGAGCGAGACATGATGTCCCAGATGTGCTCAATTGGATTCAGGTCTGGGGAACGGGCGGGCCAGTCCATAGCATCAATGCCTTCGTCTTGCAGTAACTGCTGACACACTCCAGCCACATGAGGTCTAGCATTGTCTTGCATTAGGAGGAACCCAGGGCCAACCGCACCAGCATATGGTCTCACAAGGGGTCTGAGGATCTCATCTCGGTACCTAATGGCATTCAGGCTACCTCTGGCGAGCACATGGAGGGCTGTGCGGCCCTCCAAAGAAATGCCACCCCACACCATTACTGACCCAATGCCAAACCGGTCATGCTGGAGGATGTTGCAGGCAGCAGAACGTTCTCCACGGCATCTCAAGACTCTGTCACGTCTGTCACATGTGCTCAGTGTGAACCTGGTTTCATCTGTGAAGAGCACAGGGCGCCAGTGGCGAATTTGCCAATCTTGGTGTTCTCTGGCAAATGCTGTAAGCACAACCCCCACCTGTGGACGTCGGGCCCTCATATCACCCTCATGGAGTCTGTTTCTGACCGTTTGAGCAGACACATGCACATTTGTGGCCTGCTGGAGGTCATTTTGCAGGGCTCTGGCAGTGCTCCTCCTGTTCCTCCTTGCACAAAGGCGGAGGTAGCGGTCCTGCTGCTGGGTTGTTGCCCTCCTCCACATCTCCTGATGTACTGGCCTGTCTCCTGGTAGCGCCTCTATGCTCTGGACACTACGCTGACAGACACAGCAAACCTTCTTGCCACAGCTCGCATTGATGTGCCATCATGGATAAGCTGCACTACCTGAGCCACTTGTGTGGGTTGTAGACTCCGTCTCATGCTACCACTAGAGTGAAAGCACCGCCAGCATTCAAAAGTGACCAAAACATCAGCCAGGAAGCATAGGAACTGAGAAGTGGTCTGTGCTCACCACCTGCAGAACCACTCCTTTATTGGGGGTGTCGTGCTAATTGCCTATAATTTCCACCTGTTGTCTATCCCATTTGCACAACAGCATGTGAAATTGATTGTCACTCAGTGTTGCTTCCTAAGTGGACAGTTTGATTTCACAGAAGTGTGATTGACTTGGAGTTACATTGTGTTGTTTAAGTGTTGCCTTTATTTTTTTGAGCAGTGTAGTTGTCAAATGTTACCACTATACAAGGACCAAATATTACCACTATACAGTGATTAAATATTAAATAATTACATAGTTACATAGTTAATGTGGTAAAAAAAAAACCAAGGGTCCATCTTTTCCAGAGTGCCCTCATCATAAATAAATAAAAATAAATAATATCCTGCAAGAAGGACTTCAGACAGGATATATTGATACTAAACTGAAGGAATTTCTGACAATTGCACATCCAACCACACATATGTTATATTTATTGCCTAAAATACACAAAAACCTTAATAGCCCACCAGGGAGACCAATTGTCTCGGGTAAAGGCTCCTTATTGAGCAATATCTTGATTTTTCTTGATAAAATGTTACGCACATATGCGACCACAGCAAAATCATATATTCAAGACACGACAGAATTTTCAAATAAACTATCTGACAACCATCCCATCTAATACAATAATGGTCTCTCTAGATATCGTAAGTCTACATACTTCTGTTAGACATCATTTTGGTTTAGAAGTAGTCAAGAGGGCATTGGCTCAATCCGAGTTTTCTGAAGGATGTCAGGAGTTTATCTTGAGCCTTCTACACAAAGTTCTTGCAACTATTTTTTATTTGGTGATTATTTTTTTATGCAAATGAGAGGGACCGTGATGAGGTCGAACATCGCACTGACTGGCGGTCGCCTTCTTGGAGGAGACGTACACCTATGTGTTGCACCACAAATATGTCCTGAGGTGGTAGCGATACATAGATGACGTTTTCCTCATTTGGACTGGTACTGAGACTCAGCTTCTTAGTTTTTTTTTCATTTCTTAATACTATTGATGAGGACATCAAATTCACATTGGACTACTCAATAGAGGAGATCCATTTTTTGGACACGAAAATCACATAAAAAAGTTATAATGTACTTACAGATGTTTATGTTAAACCTACGGACAAAAACACTGTCCTTCGATACGATAGTGCCCATCCTAGGGCAATGGTCAAATCTCTTCCATTGAGCCAGTTCTTATGGGCCAAGAGCATTGTGAATGATGATAAACAAATGGACTTGACTTTAAAAAATATGACTAAATCCTTTCAACATAGAGGTTTCCCCAAGGCAGTGCTAAACACACATTTAACAGCAACCCAAGATTTTGATAGGCTGGAGTTACTTTATACAAGAAAAAAAAATAAAAGCATTTGAAAAGAATCCCTTTAGTGACAGCATATACTGAGAATAGCCACAATGTGAAAAAGATAGTTAACAAACACTGATCGATCATAAAAAGTGGACATGGCGAAATTTAGGAATTCAAATAGCTCCCCCTTATGTCTTATAGAAGGCCCAAGATTCTAAGAGATAAACAGGTCCACGCTGATACAGGCCCCCAGAGAACAGTGGGTCAGAGTTTTTTTTACGTAGCCACAAAATAGGTTACTTTCCATAATTGAACTGTATTAATTGTTATTTGCAAAAGGGAAGCCTATTTATTCACCCCAGTACGACAAAAAAAAAAATACAGAATTAGCCATTATGTAACTTGTGACTACATTTGTAGAGTACCTTCTATGGTATCCTTGTAATTTATTATACAGTCAGGTCCATAAATATTGGGACATCGACACAATTCAAAATTTGTTGGCTCTATACACCACCACAATTGATTTGAAATGAAACGAACAAGATGTGCTTGAACTACAGACTGTCAGCTTTAATTTGAGGGTATTTACATCCTAATCAGGTGAACGGTGTAGGAATTACAACAGTTTACATATGTGCCTCCCACTTGTTAAGGGGCTAAAAGTAATGGGACAATTGGCTTCTCATCTGTTCCATGGCCAGGTGTGTGTTATTCCCTCATTATACCAATTACAATGAGCAGATAAAAGGTCCAGAGTTCATTTCAAGTGTGCTATTTGCATTTGGAATCTGTTGCTGTCAACTCTCAAGATGAGATCCAAAGAGCTGTCACTATCAGTGAAGCAAGCCATCATTAGGCTGAAAAAACACAACAAACCCATCAGAGAGATAGCAAAAACATTAGGCATGCCCAAAACAACTGTTTGGAACATTCTTAAAAAGAAGGAACGCACCGGTGAGCTCAGCAACACCAAAAGACCCGGAAGACCATGGCAAACAACTGTGGTGGATGACCGGAGAATTCTTTCCCTGGTAAAAAAAACACCCTTCACAACAGTTGGCCAGATCAAGAACACTCTCCAGGAGGTAGGTGTATGTTTGTCAAAGTCATCAATCAAGAGAAGACTTCACCAGAGTGAATACAGAGGGTTCACCACAAGATGTAAACCATTAGTGAGCCTCAAAAACAGGAAGGCCAGATTAGAGTTTGCAAAACGACATCTAAAAAAGCCTTTACAGTTCTGGAACAACATGCTATGGACAGATGAGACCAAGATCAACTTGTACCAGAGTGATGGGAAGAGTATGGAGAAGGAAAGGAACTGCTCACGATCCTAAGCATGCCACCTCATCAGTGATGCATGGTGGTGGTAGTGTCATGGCGTGGGCATGTATGGCTGCAAATGGAACTGGTTCTCTTGTATTTATTGATGTGACTGCTGACAAAAGCAGCAGGATGAATTCTGAAGTGTTTCGGGCAATATTATCTGCTCATATTTAGCCACATGCTTCAGAACTCATTGGACAGCGCTTCACAGTGCAGATGGACAATGACCCAAAGCATACTGCAAAAGCAACCAAAGATTTTTTTAAGGGAAAGAAGTGGAATGTTATGCAATGGCAAAGTCAATAACCTGACCTGAATCCGATTGAGCATGCATTTCACTTGCTGAAGACAAAACTGAAGGGAAAATGCCCCAAGAACCAGCAGGAACTGAAGACAGTTGCAGTAGAGGCCTGGCAGAGCATCACCAGGGATGAAACCCAGTGTCTGGTGATATCTATGCGTTCCAGACTTCAGGCTGTAATTGACTTCAAAGGATTTGCAACCAAGTATTAAAAAGTGAGGCATATATGCAAACTGTTGTAATTCCTACACCGTTCACCTGATTTGGATGTAAATACCCTCAAATTAAAGCTGACAGTCTGCAGTTAATGCACATCTTGTTTCTTTTCATTTCAAATCCATTGCGGTGGTGTATAGAGCCAAAAATGTTAGAATTGGGTCGATGTCCCAATATTTATGGACCTGACTGTATGTTGGTGAAACCTCTTTAGATTTCAAGACACTCCTTAATCAACATAGATACACCATACAGAAAAAACGGATGGACTTACCGGTCTCTAAACATTTTTCGGAATTTGGACATAAAGAAGGGGATTTGAAATGTATGCTGATTGATCTCATCCCTGTACCCCGCAAAGGGGGCAACAGGGGCTTTGCTGTAGAAAAACATGAAATCCTATGGATTTCTCAATTGAATACTCTCAGACCCAATGTTTTTTTCCTAACAATCCCCATGTATCATTGATCAGTTCTGTCTAAGCTTATTCTTGTGTTTTCTTTGGTGCTACTCCTGTACATTTAGTAATATTGTTTAAACAAAAATGTATACTTTTTTTCTCTCTTGCAGAAAGGAAAAGATCAGGAACACTCCATACGTGAAACTAGCATCAACCTCTCCTCTTTTAGTAACATAGTAACATAGTAACATAGTACATAAGGCCGAAAAAAGACATTTGTCCATCCAGTTCGGCCTGTCATTCTACAAGTTGATCCAGAGGAAGGCAAAAAACCCTGTGAGGTAGAAGCCAATTTTCCTCACTTTAGGGGAATAAAAAATTCCTTCCCGACTCCAATCAGGCAATCAGAATAACTCCCTGGATCAACGACCCCTCTCTAGTAGCTATAGCCTGTAATATTATTACACTCCAGAAATACATCCAGGCCCCTCTTGAATTCCTTTATTGTACTCACCATCACCACCTCCTCAGGCAGAGAGTTCCATAGTCTCACTGCTCTTACCGTAAAGAACCCTTTTCTATGTTTGTGTACAAACCTTCTTTCCTCCAGATGCAGAGGATGTCCCCTCGTCACAGTCCTGGGGATAAATAGATGATGGGATAGATCTCTGTACTGCCCCCTGATATATTTATACAT
Organism: Bufo bufo; assembly: GCF_905171765.1. Classification (NCBI taxonomy): domain Eukaryota; kingdom Metazoa; phylum Chordata; class Amphibia; order Anura; family Bufonidae; genus Bufo; species Bufo bufo. The sequence goes on from NC_053391.1 coordinate 462,611,522, forward strand.
AGTAATTAGATCTCCCCTCAGTCGTCTTTTTTCTAAAGTGAATAACCCTAATTTTGATAATCTTTCAGGGTACTGTAGTTGCCCCATTCCAGTTATTACTTTAGTTGCCCTCCTCTGGACCCTCTCCAGCTCTGCTATGTCTGCCTTGTTTACAGGAGCCCAGAACTGTACACAGTACTCCATGTGGGGTCTGACCAGTGATTTGTAAAGTAGTAGGAATATGTTCTCATCACGGGCATCTATGCCCCTTTTGATGCAACCCATTATCTTATTGGCCTTGGCAGCCGCTGCCTGACACTGTTTTTTGCAGCTTAGTTTGCTGTTTATTAAAATTCCTAGATCCTTTTCCATGTCAGTGTTACCGAGTGTTTTACCATTTAGTATGTATGGGTGACTTGCATTATTCCTTCCCATGTGCATAACTTTACATTTCTCAGTGTTAAACCTCATCTGCCACTTATCTGCCCAAGCCTCCAATCTATCCAGATCCCTCTGTAGTAGTATACTGTCCTCTTCAGTGTTAATTACTTTACACAGTTTAGTGTCATCTGCGAAAATTTATATTTTACTATGCAAGCCTTCTACAAGATCATTAATAAATATATTGAAGAGAATAGGGCCTAATACTGACCCCTGAGGTACTCCACTAGTGACAGTGACCCAATCTGAGTATGTACCGTTAATAACCACCCTCTGTTTTCTATCATTGAGCCAGTTACTTACCCACTTACAGACGTTTTCTCCGAGTCCGAGCATTCTCATTTTATATACTAACCTTTTATGAGGTACAGTGTCAAATGCTTTGGAGAAGTCCAGATACACGACATCCATTGATTCGCCGCTGTCAAGTCTAGTACTTACCTCCTCATAGAAACTGATTAAATTAGTTTGACATGACCGATCCCTCACGAAGCCATGCTGGTATGGCGTTATTTGCTTATTTCCGTTAAGATGCTCTAACATAGCATCTCTCATTTTGATCTTTATAACATTATATTGATCATCTTTCGATAGAGAAGTACTTTTCAGAGTGCCTATGTTCTCTTCCTACTGCAATCATAAGTGTATTCTGGAAAAAAAAAATCCTAGTGGGAGGTTAGTGCATGGGATGCAAAATTTTCATTTATTATTGAAAATAATGTCCTTATTCTCTGTTAGTTCGGTATAAGTGCAACATGTGTTGACCTTATGCAGGTTTTCCCGACATGAGCTCTTCATGGATCCCTTTAGTCACCCTGATTCGTGTAGGATAATTTCATCATGAATCGGAATAACTGGTTCTCTCGTTCTTAACAGTGGCAACCGTTGCCTTCATACATTAGTGATAGGAGGTTGTGATTTGTGGCGACTGAGTTCAGTGTCTGTTAAGCAGATACCGATCAGCCAAATAGGCCCTCCGATATGTCCCGGGTGCAGTGGAAAATGCGACTGGACATAAAGAAATCTCCACTTCACTGATATTTTTTATTATTAGCACCTTACTTCCTCCCCTGATACTTATCTATTTATATGTTTTTTTTATATACTACTAATAGTGGGACCTACATAGCCTCTGATTTTTACAGTCGCGATCAGGTGACTGCATCACTGTGGTTATGCTTGCGGCTCACGGTGCGTTCCATGTCGGGCGCGATCATGTGACCCAGTGAAGCGCAGTCTCGTGTGCATTCCATCAGATTGCAGATTGATGCACTCCTTTGGTAAACACTGATAGCCCTGACGCATGCATATTACATGGCATATGACGCCAAATACATGTGGTGGGGGTCCATGCTGGTTAGTGTTTCCCCTTCCTATTTTTTATGTTTTTAACGTACACCTTGTCAACACATCTGTGGGTTATTTTAATTATTGTCAATCATGTAGAACACAAGGGAAAATACAGATCATGTATGTTTCACTTTAGATATATGATGAAATGCACTGAAATGTGATGAAATGGGATTTTGATTATCATCATTTGTACACAAATCATGTTTTACTTTCTAATTATGTTTAATGATCAATTACTCTGTGGATATATATTTGCACATGGCACCATTGTATATTGTCACTGCTTGAGAATAGTCCCAGTAAGAGGACTGAAACGTGGCTGTCTTTATTAAAGAACACCACTTTTCATTGTTTATCTTCTAGATAGATAGATATGTTGGATAGATATATACGTAGATAGAAAGATAGATAGGTAGATAGACAGTATAGAATATTCTTCTTGCTGAAAATGTGTGGCTTGTGTGAATTACTATTTTCTGCCTTTTGCATTTGAGGAAGAGTATGAAATTCAAGCGTTAACGCTGGCTGCATTGTGGTTTGTGATTGAGGTGATGTCAGAATACATTCTAGCTGAGGAATGTCAGCTCCTCTCTGGACATGTGGAGGGCCTGCCACTTGTACTGTGGGCATTGCTCCACCCACACATTCTTTTTTGGCTGGTTCCCACAGGAGCAAAATGACATTGAAAGCCAAAAAGGATGAAAACAAAAGAGGACCCCCTGCTGCTTGGCCAGCATGCTGTGCTGTCACCAGTACTAATTCATTGCCTCACCTTTAATCTTGCAGTTCTATTATAGAAGACAGAAAATAAAGTTGCATGGTTATGAACACCTGCCCCAAATATATAAAAGTACATAAAACCTAATTACCCTGTAAGATAGTCGTAGAATAGATGTGTTGTATTGTGACCATGCAGAATCCTTTCACTATTGGCTTTGATTATGTTCAGATGTACAGATTCTGTCCAACCTGAGACTTGTAGTTCCATAACTGGAAACTACAGGCAAAATGAGCATGTTTAAGGTTTCCATTCGGATTCTCGGTCATAAGAGAGACTTTATAGCTTACATATGATTCATTTCTGTCTATTCATGTTGGATATATGGTAAATGTAGCACATGTAAGTGGCACATGGGGCCAACACAAACAGGTAGCGATAACCAAAACATCAGCTATAGCTATATTGGTGGTGGGACGGGTTATAGCAAAATACAATACAATACACCTTAAAGACAATTATCCAGCACCATATTTTTTTTATACAGACCTAGGGGGTAATTTATCAAACAATTATCCAGCACCATATTTTTTTTATACAGACCTATGTTTTATTAAGCGCAATCATTACATATGTAGTGATTTAGTGAGACATGGAGCACCATAACTATTTATAGAGCTCTCTAGTGAGACATGGAACACCAGCATCATATATGAAGCCCTAGTGTGATATATGGAGCCCAATTATGACACATACAACCTCCATATGTAGGAGGAGGAGCCCTATTACATCATGCTACTGGACAGGTTGTGGCTCCTATGTAGATTGTGCCTCTTCTTATTCTTATTACATAACTAATATAATGTCTATATTGGTGAGGAGCAGAACGAGTGATGTCACAGAGTGTACCGGTTTATGGGTCTTTAGTTGCACTAAGGTCCAGTGGATGATGGTGAAGTAATGGTGTGGGAAATGTTTTCTTGGCACACCCTGGGACCTCTGACACATGTGGATGGACATTTGGACAGTAGAGTTTATTACCTGTGGTTGACCAAGTTTATCCCTTCATGGCAGCTATTTGACCTATGGCAGGGCACTTTTAGCAGGGCAAAGTAGCATGCCACAAGTGTCGTATAGTCAAGGACTGTTTCCAGGAACATGACAGCGGGTTTTCTTTTCCTCCCTGGCATTCACAGTAGGAGATATTAATCCTATTGTAATCCTTAAAGGGCATCTGTCAGCAGTTTTGTACCTATGAAACTGGCTGTACTGTTGCATGTGCGCCTGGCAGCTGAAGCCATCTGTGTTGGTGCAACATCCATATGTGCCTGTATTGTTGAGGAATATGATGTTTTAATATATGCAAATGATATTCTAGGAGCAACAGGGGCGTTCCCATTACACCTAGAGGCTCTGCTCTCTCTGCAACTGCCGCTCCCCCTGCACTTTTATTGACAGGGCCAGGCAATGAAAACTTCATTATGCCTGGTACTGTCAATCAAGTGGAGACGAAGCAGCAGTTGTAGAGAGAGGAGAGCCTTTAGGTCTAAAAGCAAAACCCCCGTTGCTCCTAAAAACTCATTTGCATATATTAAAACATTATTTTTCTGGATCCACATCCATTGCCTATATAAAGCAGGGGTTTATTCCTGAAACGCGTCACAGTTTTGAAATAAAGGTGAAGTTCCCCAAAGAATCTTGGAGTTTGGTGCTGGTTTGTCTTTCCTCTGGTTCAAGACACATCTGTGTCTCAACCTCCGTCTGCGATTATCTAATATCCGCCTTGTTCCTGATGAGGATCCATGACCTGCTGCCATCTTGACTCTGTCTTTGAATTAAATGAATATATACTGGCTGTGACTGTTCACAGCCAATTAAGGTGAGATCTACCTATAGCTACACCAGTGCAGCTATCTCTGGCTCTACTTTCAGCACCTAAATCTGCATGCTGTTTTTAGCCACAGCTTTTCATCCTGACTCCACCATAAGGCCTCGCGCACACAATCGTATTTTTTGTCCATATTCGATCTTACAATTTTTGTGGATCAAATGCGGACCTATTTAATTCTATGGGACCGCAAAAGATGTGGACAGCACACTGTGCACTGTTTGCATCCGTATTTTCGTTCTGTGGCTCCCCCCAAAAAATAGAACATGTCCTATTCTTGTCTGTATTGCGGGCAAGAATAGGCATTTATAAAATAGTGCAGGACATACAAAACGAGTATGTTTGTGTGCATGAGGCCTAAACATTAATCTTTATTTCAGTGTTCATATCCAACATACCCCTTCCCCTCTTTCTCTTGATGGCCGACATTGGGGAATATTGGGTCAACCCTGTGAAATCAGAATGAAATCTACTGCACTGTAGTCAAATATTATTAGAAAAATCACATCCCTGAATGGACGATTGGAGCAATAAAATACATTACAAAATTACAACTGCCTTTATGAATGATTATTTTATAGGATAGGGGTCGGCAACCTGCGGCACGTGTGCCAGAGGTGGCATGCAGACTGCGTTCTGCTGGCACTTCAACTGTAACCAGATGACGGCAAGACTAAGTCTTGTCGCTATTTATTGGATGCCCTGCCGCCACGCTGTACCTCTCAACGTAAAGGTCTTCAGACGTGACATCACACTTCCCTCCCCCAACTCCACAGAGGAGTGATAGCAGAGAGTGGCACTCTCACTACTGTACCTCGCTGCTGTGCGTATCCTCCTTTACAGGACTGCCATCAATGTACAAAGGTATTTAAATGTACTGGGAGCTGGGATGAGGTTGGTGAGCATGAGAAGCAGGGGAAACGAGCATGTGACCAGATTGGGGCAGGAAGGTGAGCTTGGGGAGCTGGGGAAATGAGCATGTGACCAGTTTTGGGCAGGAAAGTGAGCTTGGGGAGCTGGGGAAATGAGCATGTGACCAGTTTTGGGCAGGAAAGTGAGCTTGGGGTGATGGGAAAACGATCAGATTTGGGGAAGAGCTTGGTAGATGTTAATATATGAGCATATGGCCAGATTTGTGGTGGGGAGATTTAGAAGATGTAGAATCTATATTTAGAATCTATATACTATGGTAGAAATGAATGTGGTTAGATTCGTGGAGGACTGAGGTCTCAGAAAACTGCTTTAACTCATTAGTCACTGCCAATACGCTTTTTACTGCGGTCACTAACAAGCCCTAGGCTAGGTCACCGCCTTTTTATGGTGGCCTAGTCTAAGCACTGCACAGAAACTCCCATGAGAGATGGGCCCTTGCTCTAACAGCCTGGATTGGCAGAAGCGCCCACCCGGGCTGTTTAACCCCTTATATGCCACAATCAATAGTGGCAGTGGCCTCTAAGTGGTTTAGAATGAGGTGGCTTCCTCTCCCAGGCATTGGCATCACCGTGAACAAGATTGTGGGGTGCTGATGACCAAGCATGGAAGCTGGGGACCAGAGGCACAGCCCTGATAGTGCCTGTCAGTATAGTAGTGACCATATAATACGGTACTTTGTACTACCGTACATAAATAGCACAGTGTATTATAAAAGTGATCACCTGTTAAAATTCTCTTGTGGCACTAATAAATGGTTAAAAAAAGTTAAAGTTTTATTTAAAAAATCTCTGTAGAAAATACACCTTTTTCCAATGAAAAAAATACTTTGTAAAGGAAAACTGAAAAAATAAAATCCCCTCTACATATTTGGTATCACCACATCCGTAACAACCCGCACTACACAACTATCATAAAATTCATCCCACATGGTGAATGCCATAAAAAAAGGCTGAATTTAGTTTTTTCTGCCTATTTGAAGAAAAAAAATTGAATAAAATGAGATCAAAAAGCGTTATTTACATTCCCCAAATGATACCAATGAAAACTACAAGTTGTCCCACAAAAATCAAACCTCACATAGCTCCATAAAAATAAAAAAATAAAAAGTTATGAGTGTTGGGATGTTGTGATTCAAAAACATTTTGTAGAGGTTTTATTGTGGTAGTAGTAAAACTTAAGAAAAACAACTAAACGTATTTGGTATCACTGTAATCGTACTGACACAGACAATAAATATTTATTATCTATCTCATATATATCTATCTATCCATCCATTTATGATGTTACCTTCAAGAAAATTTCTTGTCAAATAACAATGCATTCTCACCCACCTTCACTAACTTTCAGTTGCGTATTTTTTTTTTTTTTAATCAGATTAGGGACAAATATACTTCTTCCCAATCATCCTGTGTAAATGTGCCACAAATATTATGTACAATAACTAGGATGCGAATATAACTTGCAATCAGCGTGTGCTAGAAAGATAACCAGAAATGCACAAAGAGCTAAGAAATATTCCAATGAATGCCCTCTCGTACAAGAATGATGCCAACCCCGACATACCTTTCTGTAAAGCCTTTCAAATGCCAGGGCTGAATTTCTGTCCCATTCTGGCATTGTTTGTGACACAGTGATACTGCTCACAAAATATTGGACTACATATGAAAATATTAGAATGCGGTAAATATATTTTGTTGTGCATGAGCTTGGTGGAGATTTCACATTTAATAAGTCTATGTTCACACTGTGGTTAAGTCTTCCATTTCAATTAGTAACTGATGGACCAAATTGACTTATAATAATCACCTCAGCAACTGTCCCACTAAGCATGCAACAGAGTTGCTTTGGGCCCCAATATCAGATTGGGTGGAATAGAGAGATGCTAGAAAACCCCTAACCCCCTATACAAATGTAAGGGGTAAGTAGCTGCACCAGCATGGTTGCTCCTACTGTGATGAAGCAGCATCCCCTGCACTACAGAAAAATGTGTGGGCTGCCTGCTAGGCCCACGGCAAATGTACTAGTAGTCTAGGAGAGAGTGTTGAACCACAGGTGGAGAACCCCAATATTAAGGGTTCCTGCAAGGTCTTTACAGAGTTGCAAACCAGAATTTTCCTCTTTTTTTTTTGACAACTTACCCCAAAATAACGGATAGCCAAAAATTTTTCCATACAAATTGAAATACCATAATGAATGATGAAGATTTTCCATGTCTATAGCTCAATATACTGATAATAACTCATTACTAGGATTTACTGTGAGCTATAAAATTATGATAATTACCACCAAAATAATCTAGTCAAGTACCGTCAGCCTCAAAAAAATCACGGATGTCTATTTTTTTTCATGGACACAGGACAAAAAGTAACCTATTTTTACGGACTGTCCAGAAATTTCTGGACAGTTGGCAACCCTGGGTCTCACCTCTATTTGTGCTATTCTTGCTGTAAAAAATGACAGAACCTTCAAAGCCCCAAAAGCTGAACAAAGGCTTTATATAAAACAAACTATTAACACAAAGCCAATATAAATGCATAATAGTACATGCTCACATACAAAACTTTTGTTGTCATACTCTACTGTGCAGCCACTGGATTACCCCTGTTGGGAGTATGTCTACCTTTGTAGACATCAGCTGCTAGAACAAGGTGATCATGTATACCTGGTTTCTTGCACTAAGTGGGTCATTTATGATTAGAATTACACCACTTTATGGCGTTCTTTTGTCACAGATTCGGTCGCAAAGGGGATTTGTGGCCGAATCCTCGACTTTTGCCTGCTCACGCGACTTTTCCAAGGTACCGGAAAAAAGGTGTGTGGAATGGGTAGGGAAGGGGTGATCTGGACAATCCATTTAATTTGCAATTTTCTATTCCTGTTTTTGGCATTGAAGATTACTTATATCTATGTCAGCAAGAGAGCTGGTGCAGATTTAAGCAAGTCGCGCAGCCAGCGTCTATACATCTGCATCTAAAACACTGGTCTTAATAAATGACCCTATAAATTTCTAATTTTAGAGTGGAGATTCTATCTCTCCATTTAAGAATTTAGTGAACATAGAAACTAAATTGTGTTTGCCTTAACATACAGGGGGCAATCAGCAAAATAAATATTTTTTATAGTTAAATTCATCCCATAATTAGAAACTTTTTTGTATTTACACTTATTTAAAAAAAATGCTCTCCAGTTAGTCCAGGAATAATGTTAGTATAATGCAACCTGCTATTTTAATTAAACAGCCTTTCTGTGTCTACCTTGGTAGATGAGCTAAGGTGGACACACATGCTAAGTCTTGCTTCTTTCTCTGGTCCTTTGGGTATGTGGCGGTATCCCTTGAGTGGTAAGACAGCTGCTCCTGAAACTGCAGTGTCTTCTCTGCTTCTCAGAGGAAAGGTTGAGCAAGTCATAAGAGAGTGAGACATGGATAATGTACTGTAATTTTACATGCTCAGCATCTCCTCTAAGAAGCATTTAGAATCAGCTGGTTCTTCACATCAGGAATCCCTTGCAGACACAAAGATGCTGAGAGAGAGGCAACTGAGCATGTGTGTCCACCACAGCACATTAACTAAGGTGGACACAGAAAGGTTGTTCATTAGAAACACCAGGTGGCACTATTCTAACATAACTGGGGATTTAATTATTATCTTTAATAATACCTTTAGTTTAAATACAAAACATGTTTATAATAATAATTTGGATTTAACTTTAAACTATATTGTTCCCGGGACAATCCCTTTAATAAGGGTTTACTTGGTTTAAGGCTTCCACAACATCATAAGACCTCTTAGCAGTATCCTATATACTGCATTGTCGGCAGCTTTGTTGACTGGATTGGAGATGCTTTGTAAAATATTTGATGTGATATAGAAGATCAAAAATGATTTTGCTCACTACAGGCTAATTTGGACATTGGAATTCTGGTCTACATATTGGATCAAGGTAAAGACTCATGCACACTGCCACGAAGCCTGTATGGTTCTCTAGTTCATAGATGTACAGTACAACTGTAATGCACTCCATAACACCTCAGTGAGATGCAATACATTTGAAGATTTTCTTCACTAGGAGCATACCAATATTGTTTTAATGCGAAATTCAACAGGAAAGAACTCTGTATACTTTTGAATTAAATCTAAGCCAATAGAGGTACAATGAAGGGTCCATGCTCCTCTATGGCAACTCTTTTATAGCTCTGGACAAAACTGAGCTGTAATACAACAATATGCACAAACCCTTATAGACAGCTGATGAATTTTAGGGGTTCCTCATCTAAATTTAAACCCTGTAATTTTTTAATAATGTTATATAATCAAATTGCTATTTAACCTTTGGCAAATCTACAAAGCCTTTTCTTCTCTCTTTAATGGGGGTCAGTTTTATATTTAGAAGTAGCTATAGACATAAGATATTTGTTGCCATGTTCCAACCAATTTGATGATTGTTGCAAACAATGTTATATCTACAGTGGGCAATAGATATTATTGTTATATATTGTTAAATATTGTATATATTGTTATATATTGTTGATCCTACCAAAGCAACTGCCAATGATTTTGAAGGTATTCACTAATAATTACTGAGTATGAGGGCCTTCCAACTGTCCTGACAGCAGATGTCAAGGGAAATAAGGATCAAACATGTTGAAGTTCAACATGCTTGACCTAACATTTTGCTGGGAGATACGAGGAGTCTGGTAGCAGCTTGTCTAGCAGTTCATGTTTATGGTGAGGTCAGGATAGATAAACTGACAGATAACTTATGTGGTGTATGGCCAGCCTTTGTCTCGCATCATTTAAACAAAATATGTCACCAAAAATTTGTCAGCTCAAACCGGATAGCAACACATATACTTGTTTTCATTTTCTAATTGTATATTTTGTATTCTATTTCCTGAACATGATTATATGTGTCCTGCCATCTTGCCTGAACTGTTCTTAACAGCATTTAGAGATATGCTTTATGGCAGCCACATGGGCCATAGACTGGATGGAAGGGGACCTTATTGAATTCTATGGAAGAGTATTTTAGGCATGCTCTGTGACCTGTGCCCAGGTTAGGAGTAGATAAGCTTTGACAATCACCTATTGTGAATGGTGGACCCTGTGTATCTATATACAGAGATGCCATCTGTCATTCTAATCCTGCTTGTAATGATAAGCAGATAACTGCAGTAAAGTGATCTGTACAGTGCAAAAACTGCAGGATTTTATGTTTTTTGTTTAAATATAGATATTGATATGCCAAATTAAAAATAACCATTAATTTTTTTTTAAATGTGTACTAGAAAAACATGATTTAAGCAATAGTTCATTTTCTAAAGACATATTCCCCTTTACCAGACTAGCACTGCCCATACACATTAAATAATGATTGGCAACAATGCAGCAGATTAATTACACATTGACTTGTGCACAGGAATAGTATCCCTCTAATATGCTGTACTGAACTTCATGATATAATACAGTGGAAAACATTCAGTCCATATCAGCTAATTATACTATACTAGTCTTCTGGATAACTAATGACTAAGCATTATTATAGGGCAGATCACTATTCAGCAGACATCGGTGACATAGCCACCACTAACGGTCTTTTACCTAACATTTTCATAGAATGAGCGTACAATTTGTATCTAATGTTTAAAGCTGACTATACATAATATAATATGTAATATTGGCTGATTCCTCTTTCAGCCTACAGGTGTCTTTCTCGACCCCCAAACAGGTGCGCCTAATAGGGATAGGAAAGTAAGCCAACACCAGACACCTCTGGTGGTGACTTATCTCCTTGAGAACAAGAGAATAGGACATGTTGAAATCCAACAGTCCAATCCTTCTCTACACTGACTTTTACTATTAGGGACACCCCAATACACATTAGATGGTTGGCGGGTTCGATGGATATTAATCAAATGTATATGGCCAGTTCAGGGTCAATTTATAGCTGTTCATACACTTTAGCTGCTGAAGAGCACTTGCCTGTAAGCATGCTTATATGAGCACGTTTACATCGTCCATTCATGTTTATTACCATAGAGTGAAGGGATTTGATTTAACACTGCAAACTTTACTCCTGTGCATTTTGCAACCAGGGCTTTAAGCAGATCTTACCAATCTGTCATGAAGTGAGATGGATTACAATATATTTGCTGCATTCATGAAAGACAGAAGTCTGGGTCAGTATGGGTTGATGGAAAGTATCATTGTACTATTATTTACCTTTAGATTTTCTGTCCCAATTGCATTACATTCAACCAAAAGATAGAGAAAATATCACTATGCAATTAAAAAAGTAATCTCTGTGGGATAGACTTAATATGATACTAGCACATTATGAAATCTAAAACTTGGCTTAATTGCTGTTAATTTGGATGTTATTTTTGCATGATTTCTTTTGAGGGCATAACAATACCTATCACTTTGCAAGGAGTGTACAGTATGTGAAGGTGTATAATGTATTAATGCCTCGTCAATCAATGTGATGGAAAGGACCTCACAGAAGTGACACTAATGAGATAAAACAGGTGGCAATTATAGTTTGGAAAGCCAGTAAATTAAACCTTTTACCTTAACACATCACACTTTTAGTGTCCTAGTGTTTTATGAGCTGCTAAGTGCAGCAGAGAAGAAACTTGACAACACAAATCATTGTTAGCTGATGCCCTGTAGCTCTCATAAGATCTGGTGAAGCATTGTGTTTGGAGTTATTTCTCCATAATCAATAGAACAAGAGAGCATAATAATAGTGAGCTAAGTCAAAGACCTCCCAGTGTGTGTTAGGACACCATAGTGGATGAACATTTTACGATTACATTATCAGTATGAAATGTCTATAATTCAAGACCAAAAGTGAAATTTTGTTTTGTTGGTCTGAAAAGGTTTTTCTCAGTTATCACTTGCATCATGTCAATTTAGTAGTGATCCAGGATCACCAAGCAAAAGGGCTGAATTGGTCAACTGATTCAATTAGGGTTCCAAAGAACTTCAACCCAAATAAAAAATGCTCCAGTTACCCTGAAAAGTTGTGTATTATTATTTATTATTAAAATGCCATTTATTGCAGGGTCCTGTACATATGAAAAGGATGTACAACATACATAATACAAAAACCAGTACAATAAGCCTAAACAAGATGAGTTACAAACTTGTACAGAAGGAGAGAGGACCCTGTAAGGAACTTGCAGTACAAGACAGCATTAGTAACCTTAAAGTGACAGCAATATATATGGATTTTTGTTTTTTATTTTTTTTCCGTTTTGTGTGCAAATGCCTGCTGGGCTCATGTGATCCCTCTTCTTCGTCTTTTCTGTCTTTTGATTTGAAAAATTTGAAAAAAAACAACCATCTGTTATCTTTCCACTTGTCAAAATGGAATGTCTCTGCAATAGTCTGACACTAGAAAACTGACAGGACAAAATCAGAGTATGCAGTGTGTTGGACGACATAGCATCTTTCATCAGGCACTGACTGCAGCTGGGTGGAATACTACCTCTAATGGTTTAGGCAACTGTGGTGCAAATCAGCAGGATAATACTCACAGATGCCACAGGTACCTACAGTGCGACTTATAAATATTCATACCTGGCAAATTTTGACTTAAAGTTACTTTTATTCAACCAGCAAGTAATTTTTTTTATGGGAAATGACATAGGTGTCTCCTAAAAGATAATGAGACGATGTACAAGAGGCATTATTGTGGAAAAAAAAACATTTCTCAGCTCTTATTTACATTTGAGCAAAAAATACAAGATGTTCCGCACTGTGGAAAATCTCAGAGGACGTGGTCGGAAGCCAAAAGTGACACCTGTGCTGGCCAGGAGGATAGTTAGAGAGGTGAAAAAGAATCCAAGGATCACCACCAAGGTCATCCTGGTGAATATGGGCTCTGCTGGTGGCAATGTCTCAAGGCAGACAATCCAATGGACACTGCACAATGCAGACCAAGGAGGATACCACTTCTCCAGATAAGGCACACAAAAGCTCGCTTGGCCTTTGCAAAAGCTCATCTGGACAAAAAAGAAGACTTCTGATCTTCTGTGTTATGGTCAGATGAAACAAAAATTTAATTGTTTGGTCACAATGATGTTTCCTTCATTTGGCGTAAAAAAGAAGAAGCCTTCAACCCAAAGAACACCATCCCCACTGTCAAACATGCTGGTGGGAACCTAAGGCTTTGGGGGTGTTTTTCAGCCAATGGACGAGGGAACCTAATCACAGTAAACGGCACCATGAAAAAAGAGCAATACATGAGGATTCTCAACGACAACATCAGGCAGTCTGCAGAGAAACTTAGCCTTGGGCACCAGTGGGCATTTCAGAATGACAATGACCCAAAACACACTGCAAAAGTGGTGAAGAAATGGTTAGCAGACAACAACATTAAGGTTTTGGAGTGGCCCAGCCAGAGTCCAGACTTGAATCCAATTGAGAATCTGTGGAGGGAGTTAAAGATCAGGGTGATGGCATTAAGACCCTCCAACCTGAAAGATTTGGAGCTCATTGCTAAAGATGAATGGGCAAAAATACCTGTGGAGACATGCAAAAAGCTGGTCTACAATTATAGGAAGCGTTTGATTGCTGTAATAGCCAATAAAGGCTTTTCTATTGATTATTGAGAAGGGTATGAATAATTTTAGACTAGACACTTTTTGCTCAAATGTAAATAAAAGCTGAGAAATGTTTTTTTTCCACAATAATGCCTCTTGTACTTTGTCTTATTATCTTTTAGGAGACACCTATGTCATTTAACGTCAAAAAATTACTTGCTGGTTGAATAAAAGTAACTTTAAGTCAAAATTTGCCAGGGATATGAATAATTATTGGCAGCACTGTATGTCTGTTAATTTTTACCAAACCAATGGGCATTGTCATCAATCAAGCCGCATTAAGCCCCAGAAGAAGGATATTCTTAACACTTAATTTTCTATGGCAGTGAAAAATAAAATATACTACCAACTGGAAATACCCAGTTGCCAGTTTATTCATACATTTCTAGTAGGAAAACAGAGGAACAGCAAAGTGCAATGTCTAAGAAAAGATGCTTCAGAACTGCCTAGACAGTTCCTCTTTATGGATTAATTAGTGTGGCGGGCACATACAGTTATAAAGTACACTCTTTTATGGTTCAATCTTTGTTTATTGAAGTATTTGAGCAATAAGACAATACATTACAAACTGTCGAGTGTTGTCATTGAGGTATCAGAGAACATTGGAGATAATAAGAATCAGATGTCTAAGACAACTATGAAGATTGTTCATCGTGTTTACAGAAAGATGAGGTACAATTTTGTGGGAAGGTCGGTTTGACCCACTGAAAAAGTTAAGTTAGTGGATGTACACAGAGACAAGACAGGAATAATAGGTTGATAGGGTGGGGAAAGGAAGGGGGAGGGAGAACCCATTCTTGGACCAAGGAAGATGACCAAGTGTGGAAATAGTTACGCGATCACCCCAAGTGTATAAATATGCAAAACTGAAGCCATGGTTCCCAAGACCTAGTGTAAATTGATCCAGTGCCCTGTTCCTGAGCTCCCAATTCCTCCATGCGGGCCAATTCATCTAGGGCAGTCACCCAGGTAATCCTCTGAAGGCTATCAGTTGACCTCCATCTGTGTGTTATTATTTGTCTCATTGCCAATAAGAAAAATCTGAGAATGTCTTTCTTGATCTGCCGTATCTGACCCGGAAAAACAGGAAGTAATGCTATTGAGGGTGAAGGAGGAATATTATACCAGCAAAGGTGGTTGTACAGTGTGAATATATCATGCCATAGAGAGGCCAAACCAGGGCATTCCCACCATATGTGCAATATCGTGCCCACTGCTGCTAGACACCGTCAGCAAGTATTGGATACTGAGGGATAGAAATTGTGAATTTTTGCTGGAGTTCTATACCACCTAGTCCATATTTTGTAGTTGAGTTCTTGTATCCTACAAGATATAGATAACTTATGTGTGAACATCATAGATTTATTCGATTGGTCTAATGAGAGGGTGATTCCCAATTCCTCTTCTCATGTGTGTATGAGTTTTCTAGCCTGAGTGGATTTCCCCTTTTTCACATCCTCGGACTCTCCAGCATTCAGCATGTTGTAAATAAGAGATATAGCATGTCTTGGGGCCAAAGCGGCCACACACAGCTTCTCAAAGTCAGTCAAAGGTATACAGAGCTGCGATCCGGGTGCCAAGAACTTGATGTAGTTGCGCAATTGAAAGCATAGAAGCCAGCATCCCGGTGTGTCTGGTAAGAGGTGGGTTAAGTTATTAACGGCGAGTAGACCCTTACTGTTGTATAGGTTTTTAACTCTAATCGGGGGATTGGCTGAGGTTCTAAGACCTGCTAATGTTTTAAGAGTAGTGGGCAACTCTGGATGCCCTGTCAGGACTGTGAGAGGCCCGGGGGCCATAATAAGTTTAAGTTTTGGAGCGAACCTATTCCAGATTTTTGCTAGGGAGAGTAGTAGTGGGACTGGGGTATCTGATTCAGTGTTACCATTGGAAGCCAGAAGATACCTGGTGTTAGGTTAGGGGCCATTTCACGCTCTATCTCCACCCATATTTTTGTGTCAGCGTTGTGGGTAAGGTCTAGAATACAATTCGCTACTGCTGCTCTATAATATGTGAGGGAATTAGGAAGTTCTGCTACACCCAGCGACTTTGGACGAGCCAACAGATCATAACTGAGTCTGGCCCAGACAAATTGTGTGGTCAGTCTCCTGAGGCAAGTGAAAAACATTAAAGGGATCTTATGGGATCGTCTGAAACAAATAGAGGAGTCTAGACAAGACATCCATTTTTAAGGCGTCAATCTTGCCAAACCACGAGATTTGAAGAGATGACCACCTCAGGAGACTTGTCTCAATGACTTTGGCCATAGGTAGGTAATTTAGTTTGAATAGCTGGGAGGGGTCTGCAGGTAAGCAAATCCCCAGATGTTTGATGGACTAAGAGGTCCATCTAAAGGAGAAGGCTTCTCTAAGGTGAGTGACTTCTTTGAGGTAAGGTGACGTTCAGGATTTCTGATTTCTGGACAAGATAGGTAAAGAAGGAGGTGTTTGGCAAATAGTGACAGTTTATGTTCGGTTTTACCTATTTAAAGTCCCTTAATGGACTGGTTAGCTCTCAGGGCATGAAAGTGCACTCTTTCAATACAACCCCTTTCATAGTGCTCCAAACTTTTATGAACTATTTTTGTCAGTGTCAGTGCACTGTTTGTCATGGATGAAAAACTCTGGAATCCTGGATGTTCAAAGCATCACACTTTTTTTTTTTGATGGACATACTCTCTGATTTGTCACAGATGATAAAAGTGTAATTCTATATGTATTATTATTATTATTATTATTATTAATAATCATCATCATCAACTTTATTTATATAGCGTTAACATGTTCTGCAACACTTTACAATCAGATGGTTATATGTAAAGAGAAGTAAAATTATAGAAATTATTTTTGGCAGATGTCTCACTATTTTTCCCTAGAAAACAGGTCCACATGTAGGTAGAGTGAATGGAGAACTGAACTGAACTGAATTGAAAAAGAACATGAATCTTAATTAGCATTTCAAATTTATTCTAGATCACTAACTATTTCACATGATGTTCGTGACAATATTTATTTGCATTTATTTGATGAGTATTATTTAAATCGATTATCTCACTTCACCAAATAGTTTAAAACTAAAAACACAGCACTCTGGAGAAGAAAAAGCAATAGGTATTGAAATTTGTATTTGCCCATGTACAAGCAGCTTTCTCAAAAGCTACAATGTGAGAGCTGAAATGTTGCTGCATGCACGTGGCTACATTAGGGTACGGTCACATGTTCTGGTTATTTGATGCAGTTTTTGTAGCGAAAACCATTAGTGAATTAAAAAAAAAGAGGAACAGTACTATCTGTTCTTAATAGTTTCTCTCCTTTTACTCCTGATTTGGCTTAAAAATCTGCATCAGAAAACCCGGTTCTGTGGCTGCATCATTAAAGTTCCAATATCTATTGCATTTTACCATTTAGTTGAATATTTCTGGAATTTTTGGTGCTTGTGTTTAGAGTTGAGCGAACACCTGGATGTTCGGGTTCGAGAAGTTCGGCCGAACTTCCCGGAAATGTTCGGGTTCGGGATCCGAACCCGACCCGAACTTCGTCCCGAACCCGAACCCCATTGAAGTCGATGGGGACCCGAACTTTTCGGCACTAAAAAGGCTGTAAAACAGCCCAGGAAAGAGCTAGAGGGCGGCAACATGTAGGTAAATCCCCTGCAAACAAATGTGGATAGGGAAATGAATTAAAATAAAAATAAAATATATAAAAATAAACCAATATCAATTGGAGAGAGGTCCCATAGCAGAGAATCTGGCTTCACGTCAGCAGAGAATCAGTCTTCATGCCATAGCAGAGAATCTGGCTTCACGTCACCCACCACTGTAACAGTCCATTGTCATATATTTAGGCCCCGGCACCCAGGCAGAGGAGAGAGGTCCCGTAACAGAGAATCTGACTTCATGTCAGCAGAGAATCAGTCTGCATGTCATAGCAGAGAATCAGGCTTTACGTCACCCAACACTGGAACAGTCCATTGTCAGATATTTAGGCCCAGGCACCCAGGCAGAGGAGAGAGGTCCCGTAACAGAGAATCTGGCTTCATGTCAGCAGAGAATCAGTCTGCATGTCATAGCAGAGAATCAGGCTTCACGTCACCCACCACTGGAACAGGCCACTGTCACATATTTAGGCCCAGGCACCCAGGCAGAGGAGAGAGGTCCCATAACAGAGATTCAGGCTTCATGTCAGCAGAGAATCAGTCTTCATGTCATAGCAGAGAATCAGGCTTCACGTCACCCACCACTGGAACAGGCCACTGTCTCATATTTAGGCCCAGGCACCCAGGCAGAGGAGAGAGGTCCCATAACAGAGATTCAGGCTTCATGTCAGCAGAGAATCAGTCTTCATGTCATAGCAGAGAATCAGGCTTCACGTCACCCACCACTGGAACAGGCCACTGTCACATATTTAGGCCCACGCACCCAGACAGAGGAGAGAGGTCCCGTAACAGAGAATCTGGCTTCATGTCAGCACAGAATCAGTCTTCATGTCAGAGCAGAGAATCAGGCTTCACGTCACCCACCACTGGAACAGGCCACTGTCACATATTTAGGCCCCGGCACCCAGACAGAGGAGAGAGGTCCCGTAACAGAGAATCTGGCTTCATGTCAGCACAGAATCAGTCTTCATGTCATAGCAGAGAATCAGGCTTCACAACACCCACCACTGGAACAGGCCACTGTCACATATTTAGGCCCAGGCACCCAGGCAGAGGAAAGAGGTCCCATAACAGAGATTCAGGCTTCATGTCAGCACAGAATCAGTCTTCATGTCATAGCAGAGAATCAGGCTTCACGTCACCCACCACTGGAACAGGCCACTGTCACACATTTAGGCCCCGGCACCCAGACAGAGGAGAGGTTCATTCAACTTTGGGTTGCCCCGCAATATAATGGTAAAATGAAAATAAAAATAGGATTGAATGAGGAAGTGCCCTGGAGTACAATAATATATTGTTAAGGGGAGGTAGTTAATGTCTAATCTGCACAAGGGATGGACAGGTCCTGTGGGATCCATGCCTGGTTCATTTTTATGAACGTCAGCTTGTCCACATTGGCTGTAGACAGGCGGCTGCGTTTGTCTGTAATGACGCCCCCTGCCGTGCTGAATACACGTTCAGACATAACGCTGGCCGCCGGGCAGGCCAGCACCTCCAAGGCATAAAAGGCTAGCTCTGGCCACGTGGACAATTTGGAGACCCAGAAGTTGAATGGGGCCGAACCATCAGTCAGTACGTGGAGGGGTGTGCACAGGTACTGTTCCACCATGTTAGTGAAATGTTGCCTCCTGCTAACACGTTCCGTATCAGGTGGTGGTGCAGTTAGCTGTGGCGTGGTGACAAAACTTTTCCACATCTCTGCCATGCTAACCCTGCCCTCAGAGGAGCTGGCCGTGACACAGCTGCGTTGGCGACCTCTTGCTCCTCCTCTGCCTTCGCCTTGGGCTTCCACTGGTTCCCCTGTGACATTTGGGAATGCTCTCAGTAGCTCTTCTACCAACGTGCGCTTGTACTCGCGCATCTTCCTATCACGCTCCAGTGTAGGAAGTAAGGTGGGCACATTGTCTTTGTACCGGGGATCCAGCAGGGTGGCAACCCAGTAGTCCGCACACGTTAAAATGTGGGCAACTCTGCTGTCGTTGCGCAGGCACTGCAGCATGTAGTCGCTCATGTGTGCCAGGCTGCCCAGAGGTAAGGACAAGCTGTCCTCTGTGGGAGGCGTATCGTCATCGTCCTGTGTTTCCCCCCAGCCACGCACCAGTGATGGGCCCGAGCTGCTTTGGGTGCCACCCCGCTGTGAACATGCTTCATCCTCATCCTCCTCCACCTCATCCTCGTCCTCCTCGTCCTCCAGTAGTGGGCCCTCTCTGGCCACATTTGTACCTGGCCTCTGGTGTTGCAAAAAACCTCCCTCTGAGTCACTTCGAAGAGACTGGCCTGAAAGTGCTAAAAATGACCCCTCTTCCTCCTCTTCCTCCTGGGCCACCTCCTCTTCCATCATCACCCTAAGTGTTTTCTCAAGGAGACATAGAAGTGGTATTGTAACGCTGATAACGGCGTCATCGCTACTGGCCATGTTGGTGGAGTACTCGAAACAGCGCAACAGGGCACACAGGTCTCGCATGGAGGCCCAGTCATTGGTGGTGAAGTGGTGCTGTTCCGCAGTGCGACTGACCCGTGCGTGCTGCAGCTGAAACTCCACTATGGCCTGCTGCTGCTCGCACAGTCTGTCCAGCATGTGCAAGGTGG
This sequence comes from Bufo bufo, assembly GCF_905171765.1. NCBI lineage: Eukaryota > Metazoa > Chordata > Amphibia > Anura > Bufonidae > Bufo > Bufo bufo. Next base: position 462,631,685 of record NC_053391.1, read on the forward strand.
AGTTCCACCTGGTGGGCACATCGCATATGAGGCGGTGAGCGGGAAGGCCGAAGTACGCTGTAGCGCAGACAGGAGTGCAGCACCAGGGTGTGAACGCCGGAAGCGCGAACAGACGGCCCACACTTTATGCAGCAGCTCTGACATGTCGGGGTAGTTGCGAATGAACTTCTGCACCACCAAATTCAGCACATGCGCCAGGCAAGGGATGTGCGTCAAACCGGCTAGTCCCAGAGCTGCAACGAGATTTCGCCCATTATCGCACACCACCAGGCCGGGCTTGAGGCTCACCGGCAGCAACCACTCGTCGGTCTGTTGTTCTATACCCCGCCACAACTCCTGTGCGGTGTGGGGCCTGTCCCCCAAACATATGAGTTTCAGAACGGCCTGCTGACGTTTACCCCGGGCTGTGCTGAAGTTGGTGGTGAATGTGTGTGGCTGACTGGTTGAGCAGGTGGAAGAAGAGGAGGAGGAAGCTGAGTAGGAGGAGGAGGAGACAAGAGGCAAAGAATGTTGCCCTGCGATCCTTGGCGGCGGAAGGACGTGCGCCAAACAGCTCTCCGCCTGGGGCCCAGCCGCCACTACATTTACCCAGTGTGCAGTTAGGGTGATATAGCGTCCCTGGCCGTGCTTACTGGTCCACGTATCTGTGGTTAGGTGGACCTTGCCACAGATGGCGTTGCGCAGTGCACACTTGATTTTATCGGACACTTGGTTGTGCAGGGAAGGCACGGCTCTCTTGGAGAAGTAGTGCCGGCTGGGAACAACATACTGTGGGACAGCAAGCGACATGAGCTGTTTGAAGCTGTCTGTGTCCACCAGCCTAAATGACAGCATTTCATAGGCCAGTAGTTTAGAAATGCTGGCATTCAGGGCCAGGGATCGAGGGTGGTTAGGTGGGAATTTACGCTTTCTCTCAAATGTTTGTGAGATGGAGAGCTGAACGCTGCCGTGTGACATGGTTGAGATGCTTGGTGACGCAGGTGGTGGTGTTGGTGGTACATCCCATGTTTGCTGGGCGGCAGGTGCCAACGTTCCTCCAGAGGCGGAGGAAGATGCCGAGGCGGCGGCAGCAGCAGAAGAGGCCGAGGCGGCAGCAGCAGAAGAGGTAGCAGGGGGAGCCTGAGTGACTTCTTTGTTTTTAAGGTGTTTACTCCACTGCAGTTCATGCTTTGCATGCAGGTGCCTGGTCATGTAGGTTGTGCTAAGGTTCAGAACGTTAATGCCTCGCTTCAGGCTCTGATGGCACAGCGTGCAAACCACTCGGGTCTTGTCGTCAGCACATTGTTTAAAGAAGTGCCATGCCAGGGAACTCCTTGAAGCTGCCTTTGGGGTGCTCGGTCCCAGATGGCGGCGGTCAGTAGCAGGCGGAGTCTCTTGGCGGCGGGTGTTCTGATTTTGCCCACTGCTCCCTCTTTGTCTTTTGCTACGCTGTTGGCTCGGTCTCACCACTGCCTCTTCCTCCGAACTGTGAAAGTCAGTGGCACGACCTTCATTCCATGTGGGGTCTAGGACCTCATCGTCCCCTGCATCGTCTTCCACCCAGTCTTGATCCCTGACCTCCTGTTCAGTCTGCACACTGCAGAAAGACGCAGCAGTTGGCACCTGTGTTTCGTCATCATCAGAGACGTGCTGAGGTGGTATTCACATGTCCTCATCATCAGGAAACATAAGTGGTTGTGCGTTAGTGCATTCTATCTCTTCCACCCCTGGGGAAGGGCTAGGTGGATGCCCTTGGGAAACCCTGGCAGCAGAGTCTTCAAACAGCATAAGAGACTGCTGCATAACTTGAGGCTCAGACAGTTTCCCTGATATGCATGGGGGTGATGTGACAGACTGATGGGCTTGGTTTTCATGCGCCATCTGTGCGCTTTCTGCAGAAGACTGGGTAGGAGATAATGTGAACGTGCTGGATGCACTGTCGGCCACCCAATTGACTAATGCCTGTACCTGCTCAGGCCTTACCATCCTTAGAATGGCATTGGGCCCCACCAAATATCCCTGTAAATTCTGGCGGCTACTGGGACCTGAGGTAGTTGGTACACTAGGACGTGTGGCTGTGGCAGAATGGCCACGTCCTCTCCCAGCACCAGAGGGTCCACTAACACCACCACGACCATGTCCACGTCCGCGTCCCTTACTAGTTGTTTTCCTCATTGTTACCGTTCACCACAATAAGAAAAATAGTATTCGGGCCAATGTATTGAATTAAAATTCAGGCCTTTTTTTACAGACACCTAACACTGTCTGGCTATCTATTTAGGTACCGTATTACACTAATACAGGCACACAAGTAATGACAGATTTGGTTGAATATAAATTTGAGGCCTATTTTTTACGCGCTGTGTGACAGATATACCTTTAATCACAGAATTAGACTTGTATCTGCACTGTAGCGTGTGTGTTAAGTTTTTCAGAATGACACTATCAGCACCTTCAATCTAAGATATCCTTTTTGGGATAGATTTAAAGTAGGCCTGATATAGCAGAAACTACTAATTTTGAGAATGGCAAATTTGGGAATAGTTTTTCAACCCAGAACAAAAACTGTGCTTTTACGGTCACTAAATATAACTTGACCAGCTAAAACTGTACTGATTTGGAGGAATAGAAATGTCAGGCCTATTTTTTACGCGCTGTGTGACAGATATACCTTTAATCACAGAATTAGACTTGTATCTGCACGGTAGCGTGTGTGTTAAGTTTTTCAGAATGACACTATCAGCACCTTCAATCTAAGATATCCTTTTTGGGATAGATTTAAAGTAGGCCTGATATAGCAGAAACTACTAATTTTGAGAATGGCAAATTTGGGAATAGATTTTCAACCCAGAACAAAAACTGTGCTTTTACGGTCACTACAAATAATTTGACCAGCTAAAACAGTACAGATTTGGTTGAATATAAATGTGAGGCCTATTTTTTACGCGCTGTGTGACAGATATACCTTTAATCACAGAATTAGACTTGAATTTGCACTGTAGCGTGTGTGTTAAGGTATTCAGAATGACACTATCAGCACCTTCAATCTAAGATATCCTTTTTGGGATAGATTTAAAGTAGGCCTGATATAGCAGAAAGTACTAATTTTGAGAATGGCAAATTTGGGAAAAGTTTTTCAACCCAGAACAAAAACTGTGCTTTTACGGTCACTAAATATAACTTGACCAGCTAAAACTGTACTGATTTGGAGGAATAGAAATGTCAGGCCTATTTTTTACGCGCTGTGTGACAGATATACCTTTAATCACAGAATTAGACTTGTATCTGCACGGTAGCGTGTGTGTTAAGTTTTTCAGAATGACACTATCAGCACCTTCAATCTAAGATATCCTTTTTGGGATAGATTTAAAGTAGGCCTGATATAGCAGAAACTACTAATTTTGAGACTGGCAAATTTGGGAATAGTTTTTCAACCCAGAACAAAAACTGTGCTTTTACGGTCACTACAAATAATTTGACCAGCTAAAACAGTACAGATTTGGTTGAATATAAATGTGAGGCCTATTTTTTACGCGCTGTGTGACAGATATACCTTTAATCACAGAATTAGACTTGTATCTGCACTGTAGCGTGTGTGTTAAGTTTTTCAGAATGACACTATCAGCACCTTCAATCTAAGATATCCTTTTTGGGATAGATTTAAAGTAGGCCTGATATAGCAGAAACTACTAATTTTGAGAATGGCAAATTTGGGAATAGTTTTTCAACCCAGAACAAAAACTGTGCTTTTACGGTCACTACAAATAACTTGACCAGCTAAAACAGTACTGATTTGGAGGAATATAAATGTCAGGCTATTTTTTAGGCGCTGGGTGACAGGCTCAACTTGCCCCTGATGTAGTATATGGCCAAAAAATAACCACACTATTGATGGTTAAATGCACTTGGGTGACACAGGCTCAGCCTGCACCTGATGTAGTATATGGCCAAAAAATAACCACACTGTTGATGGTTAAATGCACTTGGGTGACACAGGCTCAGCCTGCACCTGATGTAGTATATGGCCAAAAAATAACCACATGTCACGGAACCATGAACCAGACGTACAACAAGAGATAAGAGAAAATAAGAAGGCTTTATTGAAAATAAAGCTGTAAAGCAAAAGTCCAAACGGATGGTGAAACCGAGCAGAGTCTTTGCGAAGCCAGAGGTCAGGTAACCAGCAGGGTAGTCAGACGAAGCCAGGATCAGGAACCAGCAGGGTAGTCAGACGAAGCCAGGATCAGGAACCAGCAGGGTAGTCAGACGAAGCCAGGATCAGGAACCAGAAGCAGCAGCAGTCTTAGAAGCATGTGAACACAAGAGGACCAAGCAAGGAACTGAAGCCACAGACCTCCTATATATATGAGCTAGGCATCCAGCTCCTCCCAGTGGGAAGGAGGAGCCGCAGGGTGGAAGGCTACAAGAAACCCAGAAACCAAGATGGCCGCCAGCACATGTCAAACGAAGGAGAACAGCAAGAAGGTAAGACCATGACAGTACCTCCCCCTCAAGGGCCCCTCCTCCGCGGAGCACAAAACGGTTTCTGAGGGAAGCGTGCGTGGAAGGCTCGGAGCAAGGCAGGAGCATGGACATCTGCGGAGGGAACCCAGGAACGCTCCTCTGGACCATAACCACGCCAATGGACCAAAAACTGCAACCGACCGCGGACCAGGCGTGAGTCCAGGATATTGCTCACCTCATATTCCTCACGATTGCCCACTTGGACCGGACGAGGCCGAGGAACCGAGGAAGTGAAACGATTACACACCAGTGGCTTCAACAGGGAGACATGAAACACGTTGGAGATCCGCATGCCAGGAGGAAGCGCAAGGGCATAGGCTACCGGGTTTACCCTGCGAAGCACTCGGAAGGGACCAACAAAGCGAGGCGCCAGCTTGGGAGTGGGCACTCGAAGGTTGAGGTTGCGGGTGGACAACCATACACGGTCTCCGACCTGGTAGGAAGGAGCAGGCGCTCGTCTGCGATCAGCCTGGAGTCTCTGGCGCTGCGCAGAGACCTCAAGGGACTTCTGGATCTGTACCCAAGAAGCACGTAGGACGGAAAGGTGATCCTCCACAGCCGGAATATCCTGGGGAGAGAATACCTCCGGTAACACGGCAGGTTGGAACCCATAATTGGCCATGAAGGGAGACGTCCCAGAGGAAGAGTTCACCGCCGTGTTCCTGGCAAACTCAGCCCAAGGCAGGAGGTCAACCCAATTGTCTTGGTGATCGGAGACATAGCAACGAAGGAATTGCTCCAAGGCCTGATTGGATCGTTCTGCGGCCCCATTGGACTGAGGGTGGTAGGCCGAGGAGAAGGAGAGATGAATCCCCAACTGGGAGCAAAAGGCGCGCCAGAACCTGGACACAAACTGACTCCCCCGATCCGACACAATCTCCTTGGGCAAACCGTGCAACCGGTAGACCTCCCTGGCAAAAATCGTGGCCAACTCTTGTGCAGAGGGTAACTTCTTGAGAGGAACACAGTGGCACATCTTGGAAAACCGATCCACAATCATGAGAATGACCGTATGGCCTCGGGATGCAGGGAGGTCCACAATGAAATCCATCCCCAGGTGTGACCATGGGCGCTCCCCGGTGGCTATGGGTTGCAGAAGGCCCAACGGAAGGTGCCGAGGGGACTTACTCTGGGCACAAACGGAGCATGCCGCTACATATGCGGCGATGTCGGAACGTAGGGAAGGCCACCAGAACAGACGTGAAACAGCCCAGGACAGCTGATTCTTTCCAGGATGCCCCGCGGTCTTGGAGTTATGGTAGGTTCGCAACAACCGAGTGCGCAACTCCTCAGGCACAAAACATCTGCCGTTGGGTCTCCCAGAGGGAGCACCAGATTGAGCCGCCAAAATCTGCTCACCCAGGGGAGAGGTCAGGCTGGTGCGAATGGCGGCCAGGATCTGATTCGGAGGTATGACCGAAGTCGGAATCGACTCCTCCCTGGACAGCTCGGAGTACTGCCGTGATAAGGCATCCGCCCTGATGTTCTTGGAACCGGGTAGGTAGGAGACCACGTAATTAAAACGTGACAAGAACAGAGCCCATCTGGCCTGACGTGGTGTCAATCTCTTGGCCTCAGAAAGGTAGGTCAGATTCTTGTGGTCCGTCAGGATGAGAACCGGAACCACCGAACCCTCGAGCAAGTGCCTCCATTCTTTAAGGGCCTGCACGATGGCCAATAACTCCCTGTCACCAATCTGATAGTTGCACTCCGCGGAAGACAGTTTCCGGGAGTAAAACCCACAAGGAAGCAGAGGACCCTCTGGTGTTCTACGCTGAGACAGAAGGGCGCCTACTCCCGTCTCAGACGCGTCCACCTCGAGGACAAAGGGCAACCCAGGGTTGGGATGCAACAGAATCGGAGCCGACACAAAGGCGGACTTTAGGGCCTCAAAAGCTCGGATGGCCTCGAGCGGACAGACCTGGGAATTACTGCCCTTCCTGGTCAGATCCGTGAGAGGCTTGGCCAGCATGGAAAAGTCCCTGATGAACTTCCGATAATAATTGGCGAAGCCCAAAAAGCGCTGCAGGGAACGAAGACCACTGGGCTGGGGCCACTGTAAGACAGCCGAAACCTTCTCAGGATCCATGGAGAACCCCTCAGCGGAAATGATGTAACCTAAGAAGGTTACCTGGGATCGGTGAAATTCGCATTTCTCAAGCTTACCGAACAGCTTGTTCTCTCGTAACCGTTGCAACACTCGTCTGACATCCAGAATGTGGGCCTCCATGGATTCAGAATATACCAAGATGTCATCCAAATAGACCACCACACACTGCTGCAACAGGTCACGGAAAACATCGTTGATGAATTCCTGAAAGACTGCGGGCGCATTGCACAACCCAAAGGGCATAACCAAGGATTCATAATGACCGGTCCTGGTGTTAAACGCGGTCTTCCACTCATCGCCCGCCTTGATCCTTACCAGGTTATATGCCGCCCTCAGGTCGAGTTTGGTAAAGACCGTGGCCCCTTTAAGGCGATCGAACAGCTCGGAAATCAAGGGTATCGGGTAAGCGTTCTTGATCGTGATGCGATTGAGACCCCTGTAATCGATGCAAGGCCTCAACTCACCGCCCTTCTTTTTCACAAAGAAAAATCCAGCCCCTGCCGGGGACGAAGATTTGCGAATGTGTCCGCGTGAAAGCGCCTCCCTCACGTACTCCTCCATGGCCTCATTCTCCGCTACCGACAGTGGATAGACTTTGCCACGAGGAGGAACGGCACCAGATTGTAACTCTATGGCACAATCGTATGGGCGGTGCGGAGGTAGGGCAACCGCGCGCACCTTATCGAATACATCCCGGTACTCCTCGTATTCAGGAGGCAACAGAGAGTCCGAGGAAGTACACAGCAACTTGACAGACCCATGGATGCAACTAGCCCCACACTGCGGTGACCACGAGAGGATCTCGACCGATCTCCAATCGAAAGTCGGATTATGCTTCTGGAGCCAGGGGTACCCCAAGACCACCGAGTAGTGTGGAGACGAAATAACCTGGAGGCAGACCGACTCTCTGTGAACGGCACCAATGGCTATCCCCACTGGAAGGGTCTCATGAGTCACGTGTGGCGGCAGAAGGGGTCTGCCGTCTATCGCCTCAAGAGCCAGTGGGGAACCTCGAGCCTGCAGAGGAATGGAATTGGCGGCAGCGAACACACTATCAATGAACAAACCACCAGCACCAGAGTCCACCAACGCCTGGGTCGTCACCGAGCCCCCGACCCAGGAGAGGACAACAGTGATCAGTGGTTTGTCAACACGGGAAACCGGGGACGAGGAGACTCCACCCAAGATCTGCCCCCGACAGGATCTCAGGTACGAGCGTTTTCCCGGACGGTTCGGACATGCCAACCGAAAATGCCCACCGAGACCACAGTACATGCATCGGCCCTCGCGTCTCCGGAGTGCCCTCTCCCCCTCGGACAGGCGAGCAAACCCCAGCTGCATGGGTTCACCCCCAGACAAGTCATCCCCAGGAGGCGTGGGAGGAGAGGGAGGCACGGGTGGGACAGCAAACGTAGGCACCAATCTGTTAGAAGACCTCCGCCGGTTCTCCTTAAAGGAAGGTCTCTCCCTGAGTCTGGTGTCAATCAAAATCAGGAAAGAAATAAGAGACTCGAGCTCAACTGGTAGGTCCTTAGCTGCAACCTCATCCTTCAAGGCATCCGAGAGACCATGAGAGAAAGCAGCGACCAGAGCCTCATTATTCCAGCCCACCTCTGCTGCCAGGGTACGAAACTCAATGGCGTATTCAGCTACGGATCGTGAACCCTGTCTGATGGACATAAGGAGCTTCGCAGCAGAGGCAGCACGAGCCGGCACATCGAATACCTTCCGAAGAGAAGCAACAAAACCGGAAAACTCGGCAACCACCGGATTGTTGTTCTCCCATAAAGGGCTGGCCCAGGCCAAGGCCTTGTCCGAGAGCAGCGAGATCAAGAAGCCCACCTTTGATCTCTCAGTGGGAAAGGCATGTGGCAGCAACTCGAAATAAATGCCCACCTGGTTAAGGAAACCTCGGCACTGAGTTGGCTCTCCCCCAAAGCGCTGTGGAAGAGGGGCAGAACCGGTCATACCCCGAAACACCGCAGGCGCAACAACAGGTGTCGGGGTAGACTCTGGCGCAACAACCGGAGCGGCAGTAGTAGCGAGCCCAGGAGCGACAACCGACCCATCGGCAACGGGAGCGAAATGAGCCGTGCGTTCAAGCAGGGTTTGCAACGCCACAGCGAACCGACCCAACAGGTGATCCTGCTGATCAAGTCTGGCAACCAGCGTGGGTAGCGAGGATGGCCCTGTACCGTCAGAATTCATGGCTTGGTCCTAATGTCACGGAACCATGAACCAGACGTACAACAAGAGATAAGAGAAAATAAGAAGGCTTTATTGAAAATAAAGCTGTAAAGCAAAAGTCCAAACGGATGGTGAAACCGAGCAGAGTCTTTGCGAAGCCAGAGGTCAGGTAACCAGCAGGGTAGTCAGACGAAGCCAGGATCAGGAACCAGCAGGGTAGTCAGACGAAGCCAGGATCAGGAACCAGCAGGGTAGTCAGACGAAGCCAGGATCAGGAACCAGAAGCAGCAGCAGTCTTAGAAGCATGTGAACACAAGAGGACCAAGCAAGGAACTGAAGCCACAGACCTCCTATATATATGAGCTAGGCATCCAGCTCCTCCCAGTGGGAAGGAGGAGCCGCAGGGTGGAAGGCTACAAGAAACCCAGAAACCAAGATGGCCGCCAGCACATGTCAAACGAAGGAGAACAGCAAGAAGGTAAGACCATGACACCACACTGTTGATGGTTAAATGCACTTGGGTGACACAGGCTCAGCCTGCACCTGATGTAGTATATGGCCAAAAAATAACCACACTGTTGATGGTTAAATGCACTTGGGTGACACAGGCTCAGCCTGCAGCTGATGTAGGATATAGCAAAAAATAACCACACTATTGATGGTTAAATGCACTTGGTGGTAGCTTGTGCTGGCGCACCACAAGCCACAAAATGGCCGCCGATCACCCCAGAAAAAAGTGATATAAAAACGCTCTGGGCAGCCTAAAAAAAGTGAGCAATTCAATATCAGCACTTCAATGATCCACAGCTGGAGATCGATCACTGAATTAAGTCTTTTGGAGGAGTTAATCTGCCTAATCTCGCCCTAACGTCGCAGCAGCAACCTCTCCCTATGCTTGAATCAGCAGAGTGACGTGCAGCGCTACGTGACCCAAGCTTATATAGAGCCTGGGTCACATGCTGCACTGGCCAATCACAGCCATGCCAATAGTAGGCAAGGCTGTGATGGCCTCTTGGGGCAAGTAGTATGACGCTTGTTGATTGGCTGCTTTGCAGCCTTTCAAAAAGCGCCAAGAAAGCGCCGAACACCGAACCCGAACCCGGACTTTTACGAAAATGTTCGGGTTCGGGTCCGTGTCACGGACACCCCAAAATTCGGTACGAACCCGAACTATACAGTTCGGGTTCGCTCATCCCTACTTGTGTTGCCTACATTTTCCTTATTGTTGCAGGATGGCAATCCAGACCAGGAAGCCACATTAGTTTGCAGCGGTATGGAAATGTTATGGCTCAATAGCAATAAATAGCATATCTGCTGATTTCTGTTCAGGTCCCTCATCATCCTGAAAAACATGTCAGAACTCACTTATATAGGGTGGATTTTATAAATATTAATATATGAGTTTAATATGAACTATTAAATTCCTGGCACTTTACATTTGTAATTTTGAGGAAGCTGGAGCCTTATATGCTTTGCAATGACATTGGTATATGTTGCCAACACCTTGGCATGAACAGAGGAACTACGTCTCTGAAATATAATTTAAACTTTTTTTATCTTTAAAAGTCCTTGGGCATCTCTCACTGGGAGATACAATACATTTCTTTGGCCAGCATTGTCTTGGCATTATGTGTGTATAATCTTATGCATGCAAATCAAATCACTGTTTCAATCAGGTATAGCCAAGTCTGAAACAAAAACTGACTTTGTGACATAATTTTGAAATATTCTTAAAATATACATATTGAAGAGTGCATGGAGCTGGAAGGGTAGCTTACTAGACTTTACAGGCAACTGAAATAGTTGTTTCTTCATTCTCCAAAATTAAAACCAACCCAGGGATGTCATATATCGAGTTCGGTTTTTAAGTGAATTACGTAATGGATTCTGTACTCACACAATCCATAACGTAATTCAATGCCGGAATGCCAAACGGAATGCCTTTAGAGGCATTCTGTTTTGCATGCCGTCATGATACAAGTGTATGGCCAGCAGAAAGAAACCCTTTGGGCTGGCCATACACTTGTATTATGCGGCAAGCCGGCATTGAATTACGTGATGGATTCTGTGAGAATGGAATCCATCACGTAATTAACTTAAACCCTAAACCCGAACTCAAACCTGCCAAAAGGCAGGTTTGCTCAACTCTACTTAGATGCCTGATACAGTTGTGTTCAAAATTATTCAACCCCCAATGCTGTAAAGGGTTTTAGGGAATTTAGTGTACATTTGTAATTGTGTTCAGAATGAAATCTTACAAGGACTTTTTAAAGAACCAAATGCAACTAAAATGACATCAATTGTTTTTGTAATACAGTATTAAATGTTTTTTTTTTGTGATTTCTTCATTGACACAATTATTCAACCCCTTAAAGACTGCCACTCTTAAGAACAGAGGTTCATTCAAGTGTTTTCGATCAGGTATTGAAAACACCTGTGGATGTCAAGGAGCAGCAATCAAGCATAATAAGCACCAATTAGGCAGATTTAAAAGGACTGTGATATTCAGCTCCTTCTAGACATTTACTGGTGTGTTTACAAACATGGTGAAGTCAAGAGAATGGTCCAGGAAGACAAAAGAAGAGGTGATTTCTCTTCACAGGAAGGGCAATGGCTATAAGAAGATTGCAAAGATGTTAAACATACCAAGATACACCATAGGAAGCATCATTTGCAAATTCAAGGCAAAGGGCACTGTTGAAACGCTACCTGGTCGTGGCAGAAAGAAGATGCTGCCCTCGACTGCTGTGCGCTACCTGAAGCGCAAAGTGGAGAAAAGTCCCTGTCTGACTGCTGAGGAACTGAAAAAAGATTTGTCAGATGTGGGTACTGAAGTTTCAGCTCAGACAATAAGGCGCACACTGCGTAATGAAGGCCTCCATGCCAAAACTCCCAGGCGCACCCCCTTGCTGTTTCCAAAGAATAAGAAGAGTCGACTGCAGTATGCCAAAAGTCATGTGGACAAACCACAAAAGTTTTGGGATAGTGTTCTGTGGACTGATGAAACAAAATTAGAACTGTTTGGGCCCATGGATCAACGCTATGTTTGGAGGAGGAAGAACAAGGCCTACGAAGAAAAGAACACCTTGCCTACTGTGAAGCATGGCGGGGGCTCAATCATGCTTTGGGGCTGTTTTGCTTCTACAGGTACAGGGAAGCTTCAGCGTGTGCAAGGTACCATGAATTCTCTTCAGTACCAGGAGATATTGGATGAAAATGTGCTCAATCCGTCACAAACCTGAGGCTTGGGAGACGTTGGACCTTTCAACAGGCCAATGATCCCAAGCATACCTCCAAGTCCACTAGAGCATGGTTGCAGATTAAAGGCTGGAACATTTTGAAGTGGCCATCGCAGTCACCAGACTTAAATCCAATTGAGAACCTCTGGTGGGACTTAAAGAAAGCAGTTGCAGCGCGCAAGCCTAAGAATTTGACTGAACTGGAGGCTTTTGCCCATGAAGAATGGGCGAAGATACCCGTAGATCGCTGCAAGACACTTGTGTCAAGCTATGCTTCACGTTTAAAAGCTGTTATAACTGGAAAAGGATGTTGTACTAAGTACTAAGATTGAATGTCACTTGGGGGTTGAATAAAACTGATAATGATGTGAGCACAGAAAATACATTTGTGGTTATTTCATTATAAATGTTATGTTATATTTGTCTGACTTACAAGTGCCTCTTTGATTTAATTGTAAACAAGATGACTGAAATGATCAAAATCAATGTCAAACTGGCCAAAACACTCAATTTCAGTGGGGGTTGAATAATTTTGAACACAACTGTATATAAACATCTAATAGGATAAGAAAAGAAAAAATACAGCACTCCAAAACCAAAAAAATAAGTTTAATGGGTGCAGGCATCTTGATCTTGATCACTGATCACACTATATAAGTAAAGGAATTCCCAGCACTCCAGTCTAGTTTCAAAGTGCAAAAAAAGAGGTCCATTCAGAACAATGAGTTCTGTTTTATGCCAAAAAATTCTAAAGGAAAATTTAAGAACATCTGCCCGTTAGCTGAATCTCAAAATAATGTGGGTCATGCAGCATGATAAGGACCCTAAGCACACAAGTCATTCTACCAAATAATGGTTAAAGAAGTCAAAGTTTTGGAATGACCAAGTCAAGGCCCTGACCTTAATTCCATAGAAATGTTGTAAAAGGATTTGAAATGAGCATATCGTGGGAGGAAACCCACCAACATAACAAAGTTGAAGCTGTTTTGTATGTGAAGGGCGAATCAATAATTATCCAAAACATTTAGTTGCAGTTATTTGTTCACAATGGGGTCACATCAGAAACCAAAAGCAAAGGTTCACATACTTTCGGCAGGCAGACATATTATATTAGGTCATTTTTCTCAATAAATAAATGACCAGGTCTAATATTGTGGACTCATTTGTTTGATTTTGTTATCTTTATGTATTTAGAGGTCAAATTTATGCACAAATATAGAAAATTGTAAAAGGGGCATAAACTTTTAAGCATCATTGTACATATTGGTCCGCAGTAGCCAGAAAGTGGCCAACCCTTTTAACCTCAGCCTTCTCAAGACAATCTAGTATGTGTGCAAATAATATCCTATTAAGTCTGTTCTATTCTTCCATAGAAACTGAAAACCTAAAAGATAGATCTTAGGAAACACGTATGCTTAGCCCATTCATGTTTAAATTCACTTGCTGTTGATTTCCCAATCACTTCTGCTGGAAGCTTGATCCAAGCATCTACTAATCTTTCAGTAAAATAATATTTTCTGAAATTGCTTTTGATTCCTCCCAGCCCCCAACCAATTGCAGGCTGAAATTGTATATATATTATTGTAATAACTGCTGTATAAATGCCATATCTAATATTTGCTGTATATCTATATAGCTGCTGCATAAATTATACATACTGTGCTGTTTATGAGAATTCATAATACCTATATGACATTGTACGCTCAGGGATTGTGTTATGGTGCATGAGGCATGATTGTTGGTAGCTGCTAACTTGGAAGTTTGGACCATAGTCATGCGGTGATATTGTAACATTTTTTATAATTTATTATACACTGTATTTAAAGATTTATTTTATGGGGTAATGATTATTAAATTAAATCACATAACTGTATCTAAGTGATAGGACTTAAAAAACTGATCAGGGGTCTAAACTTTCAGGGCAGCAGTGTGGAGAGGTTTGAAAGGAGTAGTTATTGAGGATGCATTCACTCTAGTGGTCCATTCAGTTGGACTGATAGAAGAGTTGTTTCTATCAGCCCCATAGACACTGAAAGAAGAGCAGGTCACCTGCTTCATGCCACTTCATTCAAATGGAATCTGTCACCACATACCTAGTGATGAATCCTTCTTACATGCCAGATGCACACTGTTCAGAATATTCTAATGGTGTTTGTTCTAGGTCCATCAGTGGAGAAAACAGGCATTTTATTTTATGCTAATTAACCCCTGGGGGCAACAAAGGTGGTGCTGTTGCACCTCATCGTAACCAAGGCTGCACTAATCTTCACTGCTGGCCATGCCCCCATCACTTTGACAGGGCCAATCAGTGAAGAAATACTCATGCCTAGCCTTGAAGTCTCACGGGAGCATTCGGCGCACACTTTTTACAGGGGTGGAGCACAGACGATCTCCATCTTGCATGTAAGAAGGATTCATCATCAGACAGATGAACAGACACTGTTGTCCTCAAGTGAAGAGGAATGGGAGGCCATCATTCTAGTCATCACCCACCATGGAGCCCAAGGCAACCAAACATTTATCACCTATCCTGTGTATCAAAGAAAAATATGAATTGTGGGAAACCCCTTTATATAGTTTAGTCATTAATCCATCTTTACAATTATGAAATCTTTACCACCTTAGAACACGGAGGCGACTTGATCAATAACTTAGAGCTTAATTTGATGGACATGTGTCTTGAAAACAGTGACATGCTTCTCCATAAAATAATAAAAAATCCCATATGATCAAAATGTATTTTAGATAGATCAGATTCATTGTATTTGAGCATAGTACCATGAATGTTATTAATAGCAGTATTACAGGAAACAATTTGAGGTCAGTTTAAGCTGAAGGACACTGTAAGGCACAATTACTCAAAATGTCTTACTTTCCCTGGAAATTTGGAAATCCTGGCACCTAGACATTAATGTAAAATACATTACAAAATATCAAAGGAAAGACACGGTAAGTGGCTAAGTAAAAGACAAATCCGTATAGGGCACAGATAAGCTCCCAAACTATGTGTGCTTCTCCTTAATGACATGTGTTCTCATACGTCACTGCTGGCACCATCCTCACACTGTTTCTAAAACAATCATTTAGAATGAATTGGTGTTTAGAATTTACTGTATGTCTTGAGAATGGAAAGGATAAACCTGCGAGCAGGCACCGTGCCATCTAAATAGATTAGCATGATGCTAAGCAGCCAAGAGATAATGTTTATGCATCCAATGTGTTTACTTGTGGCATGGTTCCCAGTCTGAAATGTCCAAGGCACTCTCTGTCCAGAGATAATGTAGCAGTATTTAATAAGCAGATGTCAATTTAAGCTAGTTTCTGGCCAAACCCACATTTTAAATTCAGAGAAGGTTGCTTGCAAGCGTTTTCTTCAGACAATTACAAATTATTTTGGTGTTCGCATAAAAGTGTATTTCATGTTAAATCAAACATTTTTTTTTTTGCTTTAGAGAGACAGTAGATCCAAAAATCAGCCCATAAGATGATTACCTGTAATATCGTAATTGGAAATAAGACAGAATTCTTATTAAATCAGTTATTGTGTAAATGGTGTTTTTTATTTTACTCACTTACTGTATATATAGCGCTGACATATTCTGCAGCGGTGTACAGACATCATCATCACTTGCTGTCCCCAGGGGAGCTTACTAAGTTCCCTATCAGTACGTCTTTGGAGCGTGGGAGTAAACTGGAGTACCCGGAAGAAATTCAAACTGGAGTACCCAGAGGAAACCCACGCAAACATACTAAGAACATACTAACTCCATGCAGATGTTGTCCTTGTCAGATTTAATCCTTGGACCCCAGTTCTTCAAGGATGTTAGTTTTATGATACACATTATGGGGGAGATTTATCAAATTGGTGTAAAGTAGAACTGGCTTAGTTGCCCATAGCAACCAATCTGATTCCACCATGTTCCAAAGGAGCTGTGAAAAATGAAAGGTGGAATCTGGTTGGTTGCTATGGGAAATAAGCCAGTTCTACTTTACACCAGTTTGATAAATATCCCCCTATTTGTATATGTAATATATATATATACACCTTATCTACTCCATCCTGACCACTACACAGGTCACAGAGCATGCCTAATGAGGTCCCCTCCAGTCCATTGTGTCTATGGCCTATGGTGGCTGCTGTAAAGCACATTTCTAAATGCTGTTAACAATGCTCAGGAGCAGGAGAGATGGCAGCCCCCATAATCCTGCTCAGGAAATAGAATAAAAACCATATGCAATCAGAAAATAAAAACAGATTAGAATAGAAAAAAAGGATGTTTGTTGCTATCTGGTTTTAACTGGCAGAAAAAATCCATGACACACTACCTTTAACTTGACTATAATGTGTTTTTCTTTATGTTTCTTCTATATTATCGTGAACAAGATTGATTAAAATGCTAAGAACAAGTTGTGTTCTCAAGAACTTATGTCTGATGCCATCAACGTTTAGAAGAACCTTAAAATGTTGAAAGAAAATAGGAAAGAAACAAAAAGAATGCAAACAATTTTGTATATACAGTGCCTTGCAAAAGTATTCACTCCCCTTGACTTTTTTTTTCATATTTTGTTACATTGCAGCCTTAAGTTCAATGTTTTGTTAATCTGAATTTTATGTGATGGATCAGAACACAATAGTCTAAGTTGGTGAAGTGAAATGAGAAAAATATATAAATAAAACTATTGTTTAGAAATAGGAAACAGAAAATTGGCATGTGCGTATGTATTAACCCCCTTTGTTAGGAAGCCCATAAAAAGCTCTGGTGCAACCAATTACCTTCAGAAGTCACATAATTAGTGAAATGATGTCCACCTTTGTGCAATGTAAGTGTCACATGATCTGTCATTACATATACACACCTTTTTTGAAAGGCCGCAGAGTCTGCAACACCTAAGCAAGAGGCATCACTAACCAAACACTGCCATGAAGACCAAAGAATTCTCCAAACAAGTAAGGGACAATGTTGTTGAGAAGTATAAGTCAGGGTTAGGTTATAAAAAAATATCCAAATCTTTGATGATCCCCAGGAGCACCATCAAATCTATCATAACCAAATGGAAAGAACATGGCACAATAGCAAACCTGCCAAGAGATGGCCGCCCACCAAAACTCACGGACCGGGCAGGGAGGGCATTAATCAGAGAGGCAGCACAGAGACCTAAGGTAACCCTGGAGGAGCTGTAGAGTTCCACAACAGAGACTGGAGTATCTGTACATAGGACGACAATATGCCGTACGCTCCATAGAGTTGGGCTTTATGGCAGAGTAGCTAGAAGAAAGCCATTACTTTCAGCTAAAAACAAAAATGCACGTTGTGAGTTTGCGAAAAGGCATGTGGGAGACTCCCAAAATGTATAGAGGAAGGTGCTCTGGTCTGATGAGACTAAAATTGAACTTTTTGGCCATCAAAGAAAACGCTATGTCTGGCGCAAACCCAACACATCACCCAAAGAACACCATCCCCACAGTGAAACATGGTCGTGGCAGCATCATGCTGTGGGGATGTTTTTCAGCAGCCGAGACTGGGAAACTGGTCAGAGTCGAGGGAAAGATGGATGGTGCTAAATACATGGATATTCTTGAGCAAATCCTGTACCGCTCTGTGCATGATTTGAGGCTAGGACGGAGGTTCACCTTACAGCAGGACAATGACCCCAAACACACTGCTAAAGCAACAATTGAGTGGTTTAAGGGGAAACATGTGAATGTGTTGCAATGGCCTAGTCAAAGCCCAGATCTCAATCCAATAGAAAATCTGTGTTCGGACTTAAAGATTGCTGTTCAAAAGCGAAAAACAATCCAACTTGAAGGAGCTGGAGCAGTTTTGCAAGGAGGAATGGGCAAAAACCCCAGTGGTAAGATGTGGCAAGCTCATAGAGACTTATCCAAAGCGACTTAGAGCTGTGATTGCTGCAAAAGGTGGCTCTACAAAGTATTGACTATAGGGGGGTGAATAGTCATGTACATTGACCTTTTCTGTTATTTTGTCCTATTTGTTGTTTGCTTCACAATAAAAAAAAAACATCTTCAAAGTTGTGGGCATGTTCTATAAATTAAATGATGCAAATCCTCAAACAATGCATGTTAATTTCAGGTTGTGAGGCACCAAAACACCAAAAAGTCAAGGGGGTGAATATTTTTGCAAGGCACTGTATACATTTGTCTACAATCTCTGCATTTTTTAAAGAAGCCCTATCACCTAAATTAGATTTAGTCTATACAGCGTCAGATCTCTATAGATCTCATGGCTTTGCCATAAAACATCTCTGTATATAGAATTTATACAGCAGTTTTGATATTATTTCTTTTACTCACTTATACAGCGCTGTCATAGTAGCGCTTTACAGACATTATCATCACGGTGTCCCCAATGGAGCTCACAATCTAAGTTCCCTATTCCCTATCAGTATGTCTTTTGACATACAAATACTAGTCAAATATTATATATAATATTTATAATTTATATTTTTAGTCAGAGTCGCAAGCTCTCACTTTAACTAACAAGATGTTATGTTCTGACTCTCTGTGTTTTCTGCAGGCGGTTGAGTAATTTCCCAGTTAAATAGAAATAAATCACAATAAGGGCTTATTTTCAGACTTTATGTACAGTGTAGAGACTGCTGGGTGCAAGATGTATGGATGGAACTATTCTCCCCTAAAAATAATTCCAAATATTTTCTGTTATTTGAATCTGAATTAACCCATGTGGAATCCAACTGAAAAGAATCAGAGGACACTATGGACACCATATTTTGCCGCCATACAATTCAGAGGCTGGACAGAGCCATAATACATACATCTACACTGCGTGCAGAATTATTAGGCAAATGAGTATTTTGACCACATCATCCTCTTTATGCATGTTGTCTTACTCCAAGCTGTATAGGCTCGAAAGCCTACTACCAATTAAGCATATTAGGTGATGTGCATCTCTGTAATGAGAAGGGGTGTGGTCTAATGACATCAACACCCTATATCAGGTGTGCATAATTATTAGGCAACTTCCTTTCCTTTGGCAAAATGGGTCAAAAGAAGGACTTGACAGGCTCAGAAAAGTCAAAAATAGTGAGATATCTTGCAGAGGGATGCAGCACTCTTAAAATTGCAAAGCTTCTGAAGCCTGATCATCGAACAATCAAGCGTTTCATTCAAAATAGTCAACAGGGTCGCAAGAAGCGTGTGGAAAAACCAAGGCGCAAAATAACTGCCCATGAACTGAGAAAAGTCAAGCGTGCAGCTGCCAAGATGCCACTTGCCACCAGTTTGGCCATATTTCAGAGCTGCAACATCACTGGAGTGCCCAAAAGCACAAGGTGTGCAATACTCAGAGACATGGCCAAGGTAAGAAAGGCTGAAAGACGACCACCACTGAACAAGACACACAAGCTGAAACGTCAAGACTGGGCCAAGAAATATCTCAAGACTGATTTTTCTAAGGTTTTATGGACTGATGAAATGAGAGTGAGTCTTGATGGGCCAGATGGATGGGCCCGTGGCTGGATTGGTAAAGGGCAGAGAGCTCCAGTCCGACTCAGACGCCAGCAAGGTGGAGGTGGAGTACTGGTTTGGGCTGGTATCATCAAAGATGAGCTTGTGGGGCCTTTTCGGGTTGAGGATGGAGTCAAGCTCAACTCCCAGTCCTACTGCCAGTTTCTGTAAGACACCTTCTTCAAGCAGTGGTACAGGAAAAAGTCTGCATCTTTCAAGAAAAACATGATTTTCATGCAGGACAATGCTCCATCACACGCGTCCAAGTACTCCACAGCGTGGCTGGCAAGAAAGGGTATAAAAGAAGAAAATCTAATGACATGGCCTCCTTGTTCACCTGATCTGAACCCCATTGAGAACCTGTGGTCCATCATCAAATGTGAGATTTACAAGGAGGGAAAACAGTACACCTCTCTGAACAATGTCTGGGAGGCTGTGGTTGCTGCTGCACGCAATGTTGATGGTGAACAGATCAAAACACTGACAGAATCCATGGATGGCAGGCTTTTGAGTGTCCTTGCAAAGAAAGGTGGCTATATTGGTCACTGATTTGTTTTTGTTTTGTTTTTGAATGTCAGAAATGTAGATTTGTGAATGTTGAGATGTTATATTGGTTTCACTGGTAAAAATAAATAATTGAAATGGGTATATATTTGTTTTTTGTTAAGTTGCCTAATAATTATGCACAGTAATAGTCACCTGCACACACAGATATCCCCCTAAAATAGCTAAAACTAAAAACAAACTAAAAACTACTTCCAAAAATATTCAGCTTTGATATTAATGAGTTTTTTGGGTTCATTGAGAACATGGTTGTTGTTCAATAATAAAATTAATCCTCAAAAATACAACTTGCCTAATAATTCTGCACTCCCTGTATGTGCATGAGGTATTACAGCTATTTTCTTCAGTCAGCTGTTTCTGTTTTTATTTCCCAATTGGTTCGAATTATATATTTTCATGCTGGTTAATGGTCATCATTACAGCTCCTATAGGGTCTGTCACTCAAGTTTTCCTAAATTGCAAAATGGTAAGCATGACCATACAGAAGTTTGCAACTTTTTTTTAACTTTTACAATATGGATGAAAGTAACTCCACCTATAACCATGCCCAGCTAATATAGATCATAAATATTTAATATATCAAGTACACATAGTAAATATTGCTATTTCCACCAAAAATTTGACAAATAGTGCATAGTGGAGCTTCATACAGTACCTTTGGGCTATTATAATCAAGTTGATGTTTGGCACACATGCCTGATTTTGCTAAATGACCTACCCCATATTGGCTTTTTAATTATTGCAAAAAACAAATAATAATAATAAAATAAAATAGAGCTGCAGTATTCAAAATCCAGAGAGGCTGAATGACTGTACTGTATGTCATTTCATCCAATTTTTCTATCCACAAGCATGGCCACAGGTTGTCAAGTCTATCTCTTGTTATATATGTGCTGCTTAGTTAGAACTCCCTACATTTACATATGGTAGCTGTTTAGAGAGATAGGATGGTATGGGTGCTAACTACAGGCTGCATTGCTTGCTTGAAGTAAGGCCTTTTTCACACGGGCATCGCGGGTGAGGTCCGGATGTGTTCAGGGTGCATTGCGGCAAACTCGTGCGAGTAGGCACGCAATTTCAGTCAGTTTTGTCTGCGATTGCGTTCTGTTGTTCAGTTTTTTCTGCGCAAGTGCAAAGCAGTTTAATGCGTTTTGAACGCACGTGATAAAAAACTGAATGTGGTACCCAGACCCGAACCCGGACTTCTTCACTGAAGTTTGGGTTCGGTGTTCTGTAGATTTTATTATTTTCCATTATAACTTGGTTATAATGGAAAATAAGAGCATTCTTTAATACAGAATGCTAAGTAAAATGTCCCTTCAGGGTAAAAAAATAATTAAAAAATTACTCACCTCATCCACTTGATCGCGCAGCCGTTATAATCTTCTTTCTTCTTCTTGCAGGACATGCAAAAGGACCTGCTCTAACATCATCGCGCTCACCACGTGGTATGCTCGGTGAAGTCAGCGCAGGTCCTGCTGAATGAAGATAGAAGGAAGATGCGCAATCAAGTGGATGAGGTGAGTCATTTTTTTAATTATTTTTTTTACCCTCAAGGGACATTTTACTAAGCATTCTGTATTAACCACTTCCCATCTGGGCCCTTTGCCCCCTTCCTGACCAGGCCAAATTTTGCAAAACTGACATATCTCACTTTATGTGGTAATAACTTTGGAACGCCTTTATTTATCCAAGTCATTCAGAGATTGTTTTCTCGTGACACATTGTACTTCATGATAGTCATAAATTTGAGTCAAAATATTTCACCTTTATTTATGAAAAAATCCCAAATTTACCCCAAAATTTGAAAAATTCGCAATTTTCTAAATTTCAATTTCTCTGCTTTTAAAACAGAAAGTGATACCTCATAAAATATTTATTATTTAACATTCCCCATATGTCTACTTTATGTTGGCATCATTTTGGAAATGTCATTTTATTTTTTTAGGACGTTAGAAGGCTTAGAAGTTTAGAAGCAATTCTTCAAATTTTTAAGAAAATTGCCAAAACCCACTTTATAAGGACCAGTTCAGGTCTGAAGTCACTTTGTGGGGCCTACATAGTGGATACCCCCATAAATGACCCCATTGTAGAAACTACACCCCTCAAGGTATCCAAAACCGATTTTACAAACTTTGTTAACCCTTTAGGCGTTCCACAAGAATTAAAGGAAAATGGAGATCAAATTTTAAAATTTCACTTTTTTGGCAGATTTTCCATTTTAATCAATTTTTTTCTTTAACACATCGATGGTTAACAGCCAAACAAAACTCAATATTTATTACCCAGATTCTGCGGTTTACAGAAACACCCCACATGTGGTCGTAAACTGCTGTATGGGCACACGGCAGGGCGCAGAAGGAAAGGAACTCCACATGGTTTTTAGATGCCATGTCCCATTTGAAGCCCCCTGATGCACCCTTACAGTAGAAACTCCCAAGAAGTGACCCCATTTTGGAAACTAGGGGATAAGGTGCCAGTTTTATTAGTACTATTTTTGGGTACATATGATTTTTTCATTATAACACTTTATGGGGCAAGGTGACCAAAAAATTGGTTGTTTTAGCACAGTTTCTATTTATTTATTTTTACAGCGTTCACCTGAGGGGTTCAGTCAAGTGACATTTTTATAGAGCAGATTGTTACGGACGTGGCGATACCTAATATGTATACTTTTTCTCATTTATTAAAGTTTTACACAATAATAGCATTTTTGAAACCAAAAAATTATGTTTTAATGTGTCCATGTTCTGAGAGCTATAGTTTTTTTATTTTTTGAGAGATTTTCTTATGTAGGGGCTCATTTTTTGCGGGATGAGGTGACGGTTTTATTGGTACTATTTTGTGGGACATACGCGTTTTTGATCACTTGGTGTTGCACCTTTTGTGATGCAAGGTGACAAAAATTGCTTGTTTTGACACAGTTTTTTTTTCTTTTTTTTACGGTGTTCACCTGAGGGGTTAGGTCATGTGATATTTTTATAGAGCTGGTTTTTACGGACGCGGCAATACCTAATATGTATACTTTTTTTTATTTGTTTCACTTTAACACAATAATAGCATTTTTGAAACAAAAAAAATGATGTTTTAGTGTCTCCATGTTCTAAGAGCTATAGTTTTTTTATTTTTTGAGAGATTTTCTTATGTAGGGGCTCATTTTTTGCGGGATGAGGTGACGGTTTTATTGGTACCATTTTGTGGGACATATGCGTTTTTGATCACTTGGTGTTGCACCTTTTGTGATGCAAGGTGACAAAAATTGCTTGTTTTGACACAGTTTTTTTTTTTTTTTTTTTACGGTGTTCACCCGAGGGGTTAGGTCATGTGATATTTTTATAGAGCTGGTTTTTACGGACGCGGCAATACTAAATATGTCTATTTTATTTTATTTTTTCTATTTTTAATTTTTTTTTTTATTCCTTACTTGGGATTTTTTTTTTTTTTACATGTGAAACTTTTTTTTATTTTATTTTTTCAACCCTTTATTTTATTTTTATTTTATTTTACACTTTTCGTCCCCCATAAGGTCATACAAGACCTCTGGGGGACATTTACTTCACTTTTTATTTTTTTTTACACTGTTGATTTCTCCTGTAACTGGGGCTGACATAGTAGCCCCAGTTACAGGACAAATGCACCCCTATAGAGGCTGTACAGCAGCAATCCTGCGCTGTACAGCCTCACAGCAGGGCTGATCGAGGTCTCTGAGAGACCTCACACAGCTCCTGCACTCTCCGGTCACGGCGGTCACATGACCGCCGGGCCGGAACAGGAAGCGCACAGCGCTTCCTGCTCTGCAGACACAGCGCTCGGTGAGCGCTGTGTCTGCAGCGATCGTGAAGGCAGGGACACCTGGGCACTGTCCCTGCCTTGTCTTAGGGTTGCCCTGCTGTCACTGACAGCGGGCAACCCGATCAGCAGCTGCACGATTAGCTTGCAGCTGCTATTTCTGACAGGACGTTTTAAAACGTGCTGTCAGAAATAGATGTCCACCCATAGGACGTTTATATCCTATGGGCGGACGTGAGGCGGTTAAAGAATGCTATAAAGTTCCATTATAACCAAGTTATAATGGAAAAATAATAAAGTGAATGGACCTCATCCCTATTTATTATCATCTCCTTAGCAACCATCCGTGAAAATCACAGTGCATCCGCACTTGCTTGCGGATGCAATGCGATTTTCACTCAGCCCTATTCACTTCTATGGGGCCTGCGTTGCGTGAAAAACGCAGAATATAGAACATGCTGCGATTTTCACGCAACACAGAAGTGATGCATGAAAAACAACACTCATCTACACAGCCCCATTGAAATGAATGGGTCCGGATTCAGTGCGGGTGCAATGCGTTCACGTCACGTATTGCACCCGTGCGTAATTCTCACTCGTGTGAAAGGGGCTCAAAGGTTCACAGTTAGCAAGAAGTAGATATGATTATAAATAATTATAAATATGATTAAATTGATTGTCTGGATTAAAAACCCTTTCAAATACTCTACCATGCAATCTGAGTTAACAGAGGGCAATCACCTGTTCAGGGTCGTCATCTATTTGCATGTGCAGAGAGTGAGCAGAAGATTGTCTTTTGCTTTGGAGTACCCCAGCTCCCACCCAAGAATTAGGCCTCTTACACACGGACATTGTGGTTCCGTTCCATGCATTGGGGACCGCAAATGCAACTTGAATGGGTCCATGATCTGTCCGTTCCGCAAAAAGATAGAATAAGTGCAAGAGGCCTTACACTGTAGCTCATTCATTTCATTAATTTTGTTTTTACAATTGCTGCTATATTTTCCCAGCAGCGGGACACCCTGTGATCAGCTATCATCCAACCAAAATGGGTTGTCTAAGGAGGATAACTCCTTTAAACTAGGTCTTTACTCAAAAATGAAAAAATAAAAGGTGCAACGACTCCTATGCTCTTTCTACCTGAATTTGAAGGCGAATGGATGGGATTAGAGTCTATATTTTACACATATCTACAATATGTTATTACTTTCCTGGATTTGTGATATTATACAACTTATGTTGAAGCATTAAATAATAGCTTGTCGCAGAAAAAAATATGCATATGATTATAAGGATGTTTAGCTGAGCAAGAAAACCTAGCAGAAATCGAAAAGAAAAAATTTAAAAAAATAGATGACAATGGACCCGAAGCCTCTTTTCACAGGCTATAAGGATGTTGGTTTAAATGTCACATCACTTTCATTCCCCACTTCAACGTTAAACATGAATTTATATAGTTCAGAATTTTCAAATTTAAAATCCACTTTATGGTGACAATAATGCATCTGGCAGGTTTATAATTCTGTTAGGAGGTTTAAAAATTGTATGTCTCAGTTTGTGTAAAACACACACACAAAAAAACAAAGGTCAAAACTTTTAAAATGTCACTTCTTCTGCAGTTTTGCATAGAAAATGCATTGAGTCAGTAGGAGGGCTACTTGGCCATAGAAACAGGCTGTAAGGAAAGAATGTAATCCTGCTGGTGTGGTTTCCACTTCCTCCGGCAGCTGCAGGCTTAGCAGACAAGCACAGTGTGAGCCTATTGTTACCCCAGCTGGGTAATAGTTTTCTTATTTTACAGTCAGCAGCCAAGGGGGGTTGGGGTGTTGCAATATAGTGCCTTCTAATAATACTTGTAGGAACAGATCACTTTCTGTTCCAGACCGATAGTAAGGAATCCATAAATCTTTCATTCCATGTGGATCCTCAGTCATGATAATGAAATGCTTTTCAGGAATGGATGCTTCTTTTTCCAAACAAACTTATAGTCAGCGGAAATATCAACCTGTCTCAGGTAAATGTCAAAATGCTTTGTTTCTCTAGGTGCATTAATACAATGGAAATATAAATTGCTATGTTAATTACAACCAGTGCTGTCCCTCTGATGTCACATTAATGCTTGTAAAAAGCTCTCCAAGTGTTATCATTATAAAGAGGTCATGTAGTGATATCACTTTATTAGCAAAGCTTCTACGTTATCAATGCGTAAAATTACTGGACATTATTCAGCAGAGCATCATAGATTACTAAAGACCTGTATATGATACAGATATTCAGGGATGTATTTATAGGAGACACAGAGGTAGCAGTCGCACCAAGAGGGGGACAAGGCCACTTTGGACAAATAAAAAATTATTATAAATGACTCATTGTAGGTGGTGGTGGTGGTGGTGATGTGTGCCTTTTCACAGATTTTCAGGGCTAAGAGATTTAAGTTACACCTCTGTGGTCATTCACATTTTTTCCCTTTCATGTCTAGTATTTTTATCATTTACAGCATTGATGCAACTAATTTACTATTGCATTATTTTAACATCATCATAATTAGAGATGAGCGAATTTCAAAAAAATTCGTTTCGGCCGGTTCGCCGAATTTTCAGAAAAAATTTGCTTGGATACAACTTTATTTGTCGTGAATCGTGTTAAAAAACGTCTATTTCCTGGCTGCAGAGAGCCTTTATAGTGGTGTACAGTCGTGGCCAAAAGTTTTGAGAATGACAAAAATATTAGAAATTGGAAAAGTTGCTGCTTAAGTTTTTATAATAGCAATTTGCATATACTCCAGAATGTTATGAAGAGTGATCAGATGAATTGCATAGTCCTTCTTTGCCATGAAAATTAACTTAATCCCAAAAAAACCTTTCCACTGCATTTTATTGCTGTCATTAATGGACCTGCTGAGATCATTTTAGTAATCGTCTTGTTAACTCAGATGAGAATGTTGACGAGCACAAGGCTGGAGATCATTATGTCAGGCTGATTGGGTTAAAATGGCAGACTTGACATGTTAAAAGGAGGGTGATGCTTGAAATCATTGTTCTTCCATTGTTAACCATGGTGACCTGCAAAGAAACGCGTGCAGCCATCATTGCGTTGCATAAAAATGGCTTCACAGGCAAGGATATTGGGGCTACTAAGATTGCACCTCAATCAACAATTTATAGGATCATAATGAACTTCAAGGAAAGAGGTTCAATTCTTGTTAAGAAGGCTTCAGGGCGTCCAAGAAAGTCCAGCAAGCGCCAGGATAGTCTCCTAAAGAGGATTCAGCTGCGGGATCGGAGTGCCACCAGTGCAGAGCTTGCTCAGGAATGGCAGCAGGCAGGTGTGAGCGCATCTGCACGCACAGTGAGGCGAAGACTTTTGGAAGATGGCCTGGTGTCAAGAAGGGCAGCAAAGAAGCCACTTCTCTCCAAAAAAAACATCAGGGACAGATTGATCTTCTGCAGAAAGTATGGTCAATGGACTGCTGAGGACTGGGGCAAAGTCATATTCTCCGATGAAGCCTCTTTCCGGTTGTTTGGGGCATCTGGAAAAAGGCTTGTCCGGAGAAGAAAAGGTGAGCGCTACCATCAGTCCTGTGTCATGCCAACAGTAAAGCATCCTGAGACCATTCATGTGTGGGGTTGCTTCTCATCCAAGGGAGTGGGCCCACTCACAATTTTGCCCAAAAACACAGCCATGAATAAAGAATGGTACCAAAACACCCTCCAACAGCAACTTCTTTCAACAATCCAACAACAGTTTGGTGAAGAACAATGCATTTTCCAGCACGATGGAGCACCGTGCCATAAGGCAAAAGTGATAACTAAGTGGCTCGGGGACCAAAACGTTGACATTTTGGGTCCATGGCCTGGAAACTCCCCAGATCTTAATCCCATTGAGAACTTGTGGTCAATCCTCAAGAGGCGGGTGGACAAACAAAAACCCACTAATTCTGACAAACTCCAAGAAGTGATTATGAAAGAATGGGTTACTATGAGTCAGGAATTGGCCCAGAAGTTGATTGAGAGCATGCCCAGTCGAATTGCAGAGGTCCTGAAAAAGAAGGGCCAACACTGCAAATACTGACTCTTTGCATAAATGTCATGTAATTGTCGATAAGAGCCTTTGAAACGTATGAAGTGCGTGTAATTATATTTCACTACATCACAGAAACAACTGAAACAAAGATCTAAAAGCAGTTTAGCAGCATACTTTGTGAAAACTAATATTTGTGTCATTCTCAAAACTTTTGGCCACGACTGTAGAACACTGTGCCTTGCAGTAACACGCATAGGGAGTATGCTGTTGTAGTGAAACAATACTGTGAGTCAGTATGACATGTAGATGACAGGAGTTGCTCTTAGAATCACTGCACGCTTCACTTATTTAGGCAGTCACGGGGGCAAAACTGACCAAATAACTGAAGTGTGAACTCAGCCTTACAGGTCAATGTTAGCGCCAGGTTTAAAGAACCGTGCAGAGGCCCAAGATCCCACTATAGCGTGAAAGAGAACACTCCTTTTACACCAATTCACTGATTCCACATACATTTCTACAGAACCTGTTCTAGTAAACGCTTATACAAGTAGAGCCCCCCAACAGAGTGGAGAGGGTGTCAGCAGTAAGTTTGTGTTGACGTCACTGATTATTTTCCCCTTCCTCTGATCCGTCAGAACAATAACCCCCAAAAAACGGATCCTATCTGTGGAGCATCCGCCTTTACTTGGCCAGCATTTGGTCAGTAATCCATCAGTATTGCTAAAGCAAAAAAAACAGGAGTGGATCCAAAACAGAGATGACACGTGAATGGAATATTTGCATGTCTTCTATGTTTTGTACCCACTCCTGCTTTTGGCTACCAACTCATAAGCCAACTCTGATGCAAAATAGGGACCATGTCTTACAGCTGTTGCATAGAAAGAAATTACAGAAAAAAGATAATAATGCACTTAATATAGATGCAAGCATTATATATGGACTAAGCCCTCACTCTGATGTAATAAAATCTGAGACCCTTAGCCAATATATTTTAACCAAAACACATCTGTGCCTACCTACCAAGCGCCATGGTGGTGTCACACACACAGGGGTGGAATAGTGAACACTGAACTCCACCCGCACCCATGTCCCTGCCTACTTGCCTCGCAAGTCCTAGCGACAAGGGACAACTGGTCGACAAACCCTTAGCTAGGATAGTGCAGAGAAGACAAACAATTAACAGGAAAGTCAAACAAGCTGCGCCAATAATTAAGAGAGCAGAAAGGTACCGGAGGAGCAGGCAGAGAATTGTCAGGACAAGCCGAAGTCAAAACCAGGAGGGAACGCCAAGACCAAAGGATTAGACGGACTGGAAATCGAAAGCCAAGCAGGAACAACAAACCAGGTGAGTTATCTCGTAGGAAGGACATCAATAACCGACAATCTGTGGCCAGCAGATTGCCTGTTTAAATAGGGCACTGGTGGAGTCATCTGACGTGGCCAGCGTCACATGACTCCTGAGTTCTAATGTGGCCGAGCGCCGTGTGTGCCGCTCAGCGCTCAGCCTTATTGTGGTTACCATGGGAGCGGGCGACGCCGGGTTCCCTGGTGATGCGAGCGCGCCCCGGCTGTCTCCGCTTCCACACAGAGCACATCGTGACAGTACCCCCCTCCACGTGGGGCCACTGGACCCAAGGCCCCAGGCGACAGCTTCTCAGGATGCTCCACATGAAATTTTTTGACAAGTCTAGTGGCGTGAACATCCTTAGCTGGTCCATAGCCTTTCCAGTGCACCAGGTACTGTAAGGAGTTACGGACTCTCCTAACATCCGAGATTTTGGAAACCACAAATTCCTCAGAATTATTAACCAGTACCGGCGGCGGAGCGGACTGTGAAGAAATAACAGGAGTAACATGTTTTTTCAGCAGAGATTTGTGGAAGACGTTATGGATGTGGGAAGATTCAATCTAAACGACACTGGATTAATTACCTCTGTAATCTCGTATGGACTTATAAAATGAGGTGCAAACTTTTTGGAGGCCACCTTAAGAGGCACATTCTTAGAGGATAGCCACATCTGATCCCCAACCTGAAAATCCACCCCTTAGAACGTTTCTTATTTGCTTAGATTTTTTTATTTTGAGCATTTTCTAGGTTCGACTGAACCCAAGCCCAAACTGTGCACAGTTCAGAGGAGACCTTATCCGACTCATGGTTAGACGAACAGACAGATGATCCAGAATGAAAACAAGGATGGAAACCGTAATTACAGAAAAATGGGGAGACACCAGCGGAGGAATTAACAATCGTTGTTTATCGCAAATTCTGCCAAAGGAAGGTATTTAACCCACAATTGATCACCAGAAACATATGACCTGAGAAATTGTTCCACAGACTGATTAAGTCACTCCGTTTGCCCGTTACTCTCAGGATGATAGGCAGACGAAAAGGACAATAAGATTTGGCACCTCTGACAGAAGGCTCTCTAAAATCTAGACACGAACTGGACACCTCTATCAGACACAATATTCTCGGGACACCGTGCAAACGTACAATTTGTTCCACAACTACAGAGGCCAGAGTCTTAGCATTCGGAAGTTTAGCAAGGGGAAGAAAATGTACCATCTTACTGAACCTGTCGACCACTACCCAAACCACAGTTTTACCCTCAGCAGGTGGCAGATCTGTGATGAAGTCCATAGAAATATGGGACCAGGGTCTACTGGTAATGGGTAGGGGTCGCAGTTCACCAGCAGGACGAGTTCTAGGGGTTTTGGACTTGGCACACACCTTGCAGGCCCACACATAGGACTTGACATCCTTAAATAGGGTGGGCCACCAATAAGACCTAGATACCAGCTCTTTAGTACTCTTGATACCAGGATGTCCACACAAAACAGAGTCATGACACTCACCCAACAGCCGGAGACGGAATTGTTCAGGAACAAACAACTTATCTCTTGGTGTGAGTGCCGGGGCCAGATGTTGTTCTGCCTTAATAAGAGCTGTAAGATCTTGGGACACGGATGCTACAAAGACACTATCTGGCAATATGGTTTCAGGCGGTGCGTCCGTAGGATAAAATGCACAGAAACTCCGTGATAGGGCATCTGCCTTCACGTTCTTACTTCCTGGTCTGAAAGTGATGGAGAAATTAAAGCGTGTAAAAAAAAAATGCCCATCTAGCTTGGCGGGGATTCAACCTCTTAGCAGACTCAAGAAACATCAGATTTTTGTGATCAGTAACAATGGTAACACAATGTTTAGCCCCCTCAAGAAAATGTCTCCACTCCTCAAACGCCCATTTAATGGCCAGCAATTCACGATTCCCCACGTCATAATTTCTCTCGGTTGGAGAAAATTTTTTGTGAAAAGAAGGCACAAGGCCTTAAATTGGTAAGACTAGCGAGACCTTGAGAGAGGACCGCCCCCACTCCGTCCTCAGAGGCATCCACCTCCACAATGATCCGGCTGAGTCAAAACTGGGGTGCAGCTGAAAGCCTTCTTAAGTGTCTCAAATGCTTCAGTAGCCTCAACAGACCAGTTCTCCAGGTCCGCCCCTTTTTTGGTGAGGTCGGTCAAAGGCCTAGCAATTACAGATTTTTTTTAAAATAAATCTACGGTAATAATTAGCAAATCCTAAAAACTTTGTAAGGCCTTTAACCTGTGCCGGACACATGACGTACCGGTACGGCAGTGGGCGGTGATCGGAACTGGGTGCCTGCTCAAATCATTGAGCAGGCACCCTGGGACAATACGCCGGGGGGTCCTGTGACCCCCCCCCCCCGTGTCGGCGATCGCAGCAAACCGCAGGTCAATTCAAACCTGCGGTTTGCTGCATTTCTGGGTTATTCGGGTCTCTGGGGACCCGATAACCCGGAAAAGGATGGTGATCGGTGGTGTGATAATACACCACCAATCACCATCCTGCGATCCTGAAAGGTGATGGTGACACCACCTCTCAGGATCAGCTCTGATTGGTCGGCTGGGGCAGACGGGCTACTCAAATTAC
Source organism: Bufo bufo (assembly GCF_905171765.1). NCBI lineage: Eukaryota > Metazoa > Chordata > Amphibia > Anura > Bufonidae > Bufo > Bufo bufo. The sequence continues at coordinate 462,663,539 of NC_053391.1, forward strand.
TGAAGCGCTCCTCTCTTCCTCCTTTTGTGTCCGGGAGCCGAGGAGAGAGGAGCGCAGCACATCGATCTCAAGAGCCAGCAGCAGGGATCATCAGCCAGCACTCCCATCTGTGCCCCAGCACCACCTTCACTAAGGTATTTAGGGAAAGGTTAGGTTAGGCAGGGATATTCAGGGAAAAATAGTGAGAAAAAAAAAGAAAAAAGTTTTTTATTGCATCACCCTAAATCGGGTGTCTGGGGTCCACAGCACAGCTGTGTGACCCTAGACCTCCCCCCCAGGGGTGCTGCAGCTTGTCCCCCTGCCCCCCCACACCTTTTTTTGGGGCGCAAGCAGTTTTACGTTGACTGTGGCTGGCACTCTTAGCGTCCGGCCACTGTTAGCGCATAGCACACCCCACCGCTGATCAACTTCGGACGGTTGATCAGCGAGTTAGAATTTGTTAATTTAATTCTTTCAAATTTTTTCCCCTTTTTTTTTTTTTTTTGTCTGTTAGGTTTAGGGTAAGTTCGTGAACACCCGTGCCCCCACACACATGCGCACCAAATAAAGTTTAAAATGCACGCACACACACACACTCCCCTATGGCCCGCCAGAAGATCTCGGCCGAGGAGGCATACGCCCAGCTTGCCTCCGAGTCCGAGAGCCCTAATGAGGACGAGGATGACCCCACTTTACTTTTGTCATCCGCATCCTCCTCATCATCTAGCGATGATGATGAGCCCCCAAGGCGGCGGAGACGCCGCCTGGCAGAGCAAGGGGACCGCCATGCTAGGGACCCTGTGGCCCACACTAGTACGAGCAGCTCTGGGGCTCGTACTAGTTTTCCTGCCCACCAGATTAGTCCACCTGAGCCCCCTGCCGGTGAACTTGTCTGGTGTACCTGACAGATCATTTTGAGCCCGCAATTCCTGATTTTGTAGGCCAGCCAGGAATCCAGATTTCCACAGTGGGCTTCACTGAATACGACTACTTTAGTCTTTTTTTCAGTGACCACTTTGTAAATCTGATGGTGGAGCAAACGAACCTGTACGCCCAACAGTTTGTTGCTCAACACCCGGGCTCCTTTTTGGCTATGGCCGATGGCTGGACTCCGGCAGCCGAGATGAGGACGTTTTGGGGCCTCGTGCTGCACATGGGCCTAGTAAAAAAACCTAGTGTCAGGCATTACTGGAGTGGGGACGTCCTCTACCAGACCCCACTTTACAGTACGGCCATGACACTCTCCCGGTTCGAGGCCATCCAGAAATGCCTGCATTATGCAGATAATGCAACATGTCCCCCCCCAAGATGATCCTGCCTATGACCACCTGTACAAAATCCGGCCGGTCATCGATCACTTTGGGGCCAAATTTGTGCAGGCCTATGTAACTGGAAGGGAGGTCGCGGTTGATGAGTCTCTCATTGCTTTCAAGGGGAGACTTATTTTCCACCAGTATGTTCCCTCTAAGCGGGCGAGGTATGGCGTGAATCTGTACAAACTTTGTGAGAGTACCTCAGGGTACACTTACAAGTTTCATGTGTACGAGGGGCGAGATTCCCGTATTCAATCCCCAGAATGTCCCCCCCCCTCTGGGTGTTAGCAGGAAACTTGTGTGGGACCTTATGCACCCACTGCTAGATAAGGGTTATCACCTGTACGTGGATAACTTTTATACTAGTATCCCCTTGTTCCAGTCCATCGCCGCCAGATCCACGTCCGGCCTGCCTACCCACCCCCTCCAGGTACCCCAGGGGTGAGACCCGTGCCCTTACCAGTGGAAACCTGTTGCTGGTCAGATATATGGACAAGAGGGATGTCCTTGTACTGTCCACAATTCACGGTAACAGCATCACCCCTGTCCCTGTGCGAGAGACCGTGGCAACGGTCCTCAAGCCCGATTGTATCGTTGACTACAATCGGTATATGGAAGGAGTTGATCTCTCTGATCAAGTCCTCAAGCCATATGCCATGCGCAAAACCTGGGCATGGTACAAAAAAGTTGCGATCTACTTGGTGCAGCTTGCCTTGTACAACTCTT